>NC_090446.1:1198419837-1199019837 GCF_031143425.1 Pleurodeles waltl
CTCTCTAAAAACATCCCTATAGACACATTTTGATGAGCACTCATCTCGCTGCAAGGTGCTCTACCTACAAACACCGACACCATATTGGGCAAACTCTGTGAGCATTAGAGTGAACTGAACTCCCCACGCCAGACTGACACCTTTGATAGCAGCCTTTCATACAGCTTCACACCTGTTCAGACTATGAAAATAACACAAAAGTGCATCAATCCTGGTAGAATTCCAGGGCTGTCCCCCAAAGGCCTGCATCAAATTCATGGTTTACTGGTCTTTTTAAAAGTCCTTCAATTCTAAAGAGTCAGACTGTCTTTCGCATTATCTCTCGCTCTCTGCTTACCTCTGCACCACAGAGCACAGCACTCTTGCATCATTGAACATCCAAAATCATACAATGAGAGAGCAAGGCAGATGTGTTTTGTATAGCTGTGTGACACTTGCTTTTGAACTGGGTAGTCCATACACAAGTAATCGTCCTATAAGGCACACTCGCACATACTGCCTGCCTCCAGATATCATTACAGTAATCACATATCTTCACGTCTGACTTATGCTGACTTCATTATTTACTCAAGAGTTCACCACTTTATATTTCATTCACCATGCCATTAAAAGCTGTTTTCTAAGTTCTGCCTTCAAAAAAAGCTTTGTGTGTATCCTAGCTGTCCATACTTCTGATTCTTTAAATTACTGTTCTATGTGGATATGTTCCCCTTCCTCTCTTTTTGACTTGTCACTTTTTATGCTTTTCAGCTCAGGGAGATCTATGGCGACATCTTCACTGTTTACCTTGGCGCTCAGCCTGCTGTGGTGCTGTGTGGGTACGATACATTAAAGGAGGCTCTGATTGGCCAAGCTGATGACTTTGGTGGCAGAGCCATATTGCCTGTCTTCAAGAAGCTTACCAGGGGTCAAGGTACTATTTCTTCCTATGAGTATATCCATTCTGTTAATAAATAAACAAATCCTGGATTTGTAAAGCACAGCAAGTCACCCGTGAGTGTCTCACTTGCTGAATTGTAGGCACAGGGAGTTAAAGTGATATACCCAGCATCACAGGATGTTGTGCCGATGCAGACACTCGAACATGGTTCCCCACCTACGAAGTCAGCAGCTCAGACTGGTATGGCACATCCTCCTTTCCCATAGCCTGTTCCTTAGGCAGTCTATGGTCAAGAGTGGTGCTAAAACATGGTCTACTGTTTTGACAAATGTATTTATGTGTGTATCTAGGGCCACTCAAATCTAACTACAAAGCAGTGGAGTGCTGCACACAAGTAAGGGATATATGTGAAATAGGAAATAGAGGGTGGAGAGTTCTATTAAATTACAATGCAGCACTTGGCAGCGGGTTTCCTGCTTGTGGGCATGCTGTTCCTTGATGAAATGTGTTTCCAGTTTCATCCAGAAATGGAGGAAGAAAGAAGAATGCCTGAACTGCATATGGATGCCGTCCCAGATCCCGTGTGCACAGCAGAAAAATGCATGTCTTGTACTCCTCCTTATTGCAGTGTCTCAAAACCCAGTGATCTTGCTCACTGCCTTGATCCTGGTTGTACGATGGCGACGGTAACGTTCTTTCTACATAAAGGTGATCCAGCCAGACTGCTACTGTCCCTTGATCAATCATATTGCAGCATGGAAGATGCTCTTTTTTTGGGTCAGGTGGGACCCTAGGTTTTACCTCCATCAGGCTGCGTGAAGATCATTTATTGGATGACTCTTCAGAAGTCACTTTCTGGTAGAAATGCCTTGTTTCTCTGGAACAGAGAAAGCGGAACCAGTAGCCTGTATCTCCTTTGCGATGTGAGTTTTGAAAATGAGGCTGATATGTTTTTTAAAATGTACCATTTTTCTCAATGTTTCCTTGAAACTAATTGGAGGAGAGCTCCCAACCCTCGCGTAAAAAATACTATTTGTTTTAAAATTAACAACTTGTCACTAATGGTCCAATAGAAGCTATGGGGATGTGATTCCCAACCCTCCCGCAAACGTCTATCTAAATTGTATCAGTCGCTGACAAAAGTTGCTGGTCCAGCTTCTTTGCCAGACACTTTTTTTAAAAATTTTGTTAATGAATGCTGCTGATCAAGCGTGTCCTCAAATACCAGATTTACACTATTTTCCCCAACAACCTTTTAAGGTAAGACCACCTTATATTTTATTATTATTTTTTAAACAATGCCGTCGCCTTTCTCAGTCTAGCAACGTTCTTTCCCAGACTAGTCTGTTAGAAATTTCTGACTACACACCTGTAAATAAATTAGGTAGTGGAACAGCTTCAGTTTTTTACTCTTAAGGCGCTCATCCATAGGAAATCTACCAGCAATTACGTTTTTTTTAAACTAGTGGCATAAGAGAATGCAAAAGCTTGCGCTTAGCATGAATCACACTACTGTTTCTACTCGCAACGCTCTGCAAACATCATGTGGTGGCTAATAAACATTTACTTCCTCATATTTAGATTGTTTCAACACAAAATGTTATATTATCCTGTGTCTCCGTTCGTCTCGCTTAAAATATGCCATCCAGCTGGTGTAGATGCCAGCTTTCTTTGAAAATTCAGTTTCAGCCCATTGTTATCACACATGATATGCTACATGTGGGATACCTCTTTAAGCAGTATGAGAATGAAAGATGACGGAACACTTACTCTTCTCAGCAAATGTCATCATTGTACACAATTACATGTAATTTTAAGCCACAGCCAGGGGCGTAGCTTTAGGGGGAGGGGTATTTGTGGTGTTACACCCCTCTAATGTATTTTCTGATGAATATGTGAGTACCAATGCTTTCAGTCGGGTATGGTGAGGTGTATGCCGGATTTCACCTGGGAGTTCTGCATGCAAACACTGATAAACACTCATACACTTTCTCTCATCTCTGTTTTGAAAGCCCTAAAAATGTTGATTATTTTACAAAATATTGTGTTTCCCCTACCAATCCACATTCCTCTCACTTTTCACTGCCTTCTCTTAAGCTCTCTGCTTGTATAATTTATTTCAACATTACATGCTAGTGTGAATGTCAGGAAATCTGAAGATCAATATGGGCTGCACAGCACAAGCACAGACAATCTGCGCTGTGCAGCTCATAACTGGGCTGCAGCGCGCACCAGAGCAGAGTAGGGAGGCAGCCGCTAGAGAGGACTCTTCGTCAACATCGGACG
The DNA here is from genome assembly GCF_031143425.1 of Pleurodeles waltl. Taxonomy (NCBI): domain Eukaryota; kingdom Metazoa; phylum Chordata; class Amphibia; order Caudata; family Salamandridae; genus Pleurodeles; species Pleurodeles waltl. The sequence continues at coordinate 1,198,423,004 of NC_090446.1, forward strand.
ATGAGGAAAGGAGGACCCCCGGGAAGACCCAGGTAAGTTCTTGTCTCTTTCTTTGTTTTGTCATTTTTGTTTTGTCATTGTTTGTGCACCAGTGTGCACAAATAAGGACTGAAACCGCAGCGTTCGCTGCTTACAGCTCTGGCCCGAATTCAGGCCATGGCCGTAGGCAGTGAAAGCTGCAGTTTGAGGCCCCTTGTGCATCGACCTACCCTGTGTGCAGTGCACACAGGGCAGGCCGTGCACAACAGGCCTGGCAGTTTTCACTGCCAATGGCTCTGATCTGAATTCAGGCCAAGGCCATAGGCAGCGAAATAAATCTGCTGTTTCAGCCCTCTTGGCACCCCCTGCCTAGTATGCACTGCACACAGGACAGGCGAGTGCACAAGAGGGCTGAAACAGCTGCTTTCACTGCCTACAACCCTCCTGATAGAGCCCAGAAATGCTAAGCAGGGTCGGACCTGGCTGACCAGGCCAAACCCTGCTTAGCACTTCTAAGTTGGGCGCAGCATTCAGGAGGACTCCGTGGGGCACGGAATTCCGCAAAGCTGGACTTCGTTCACTCCGCCCAGGCCTAAAAATGTTGGCTAACTCAATCACTAGAGCAGTCTGGGTAATGGAACAATCTATTACTTTCAGAGACTGACCTTCAATATAAAAAGTTACTGATGCAAAGCCTGAAGCTAATGTTTTTTTTCCGATAAAATGTTTTGGGAATCCTTGAACAGTCTACACCAACAAATAACTCCATTCAAAGGTTTCCCTAGATTTTAGAAATGTTTAACTTTCTACGTTGACCCATGTTTTTCTGACCCATTTTCCCCATTATTTTCACACATGTGCAAACAGAATTAGGGAATATTGAATAAAATATTTCTTTCTAACTACGCTGAAAACAATATATTTTTGCCCTTATACCTGTTTTTTGAAAACTCCAAGAGTGTCACTTTACCACAGTGAACCTTTCATTGGAGTAATTAAAAACAAACCCAAAAAATATTAGCAAGCTCCACACTTTGTAGCCATTTTTTTAATGTGTTATTTTGGTAATCCCCCCCAGACTGCTCATACATAATTCACAATGAATATTATTATCATTCTTAGAAAAAAGTTATTAAGCTTTAAGAATGAACAGTTAGAAGTTTCAAAAAAAGATGTTTACTACTGCAGAAGGTGTGGGGTGGGGAGGGGGGTTTAGCAATTAAAGTATGAACTAATATTTTGGATCACCCCCTAGAATGAGGTACTATACCCTCTGTTAGAAAAGTATGGATGCCAGAGCCCTTATTGACATTGCTGTGGTCACCGAGGCCTGGCCCTTAAGAAATACTTCCATATGAGAAGAATACAAAGGGCCTGATCTACAGTTTGGAGGGCAGGGTACTTGGTTGCAAACATGACAGAGTACTGTCTCTGCTAAATCCACGGTGCACCAACCCTATTTACAGTCGGGCAGACCTTCAGTTTTCCATTACCGGTGCCCCCATTGTTCTGTCAATACAAAGATTACTCCTTTGGCCTGACGGAGTACTGGCTATCAGTGCAAGGGGTTCAGACCGCCCACCCTAGCTAAGGTGATGATTAAATGTACCATTGAAAACCTGGTGGTGATGAACAGAAAAAAAGGAACAATGACACCCTCCCACCCCCAACCAAAATCAGGGTATAAACTCCATGGATATTGGGTTCATCAGTTACTTGATTTGGGAATTTGTTTTTAAGAAACAAAAATTGTGGTGGACGGAGGTTTTAAGTCACAGATCACTTCTGGACCAGTGGTTATTTTAGAATATGTTGTGTTCTGACCACTCAGTGGTGGACCTAATGACCTATGCCACTCTGATGGACAGAGTAAAGCCCACCATACTCTTCATCATGGGCAAAACGTTTGAAAAAATGCACATACACCAAAATTCCAAAGCAGTTTCTCATCAGCAAAGGATATGCCAAGTACGTCTTAAACACTATAAACACAAGAACCTCTGTATTTGCGGAAAAGAAAGCCAAAAGTAAATTCAAGAAACTGGTAAATAAATATCGTAGATTCCTGGTGCACCTCATTAAATAGAAAACACATCAAAGCTATAAGACCAGTGCAGATGAAGGTGCGTACAAGCAGAATATGTCTTACTTTTTTACTTCAGGAACAGCTACACCTGAGAAGGGAACCCAAATCCAATTCAATATTGCATATTTTTCCATACACCTTTTCTGCTGATGAGTCCTAGACAAAAGGATGCAAACGTTAAAGAAATTATCAGCCTGTTAGCTTTGGGGGAAAAGCATTTGGTCTAGACAGCTTACATACTGACTCTTTTATTAGCCAGAATGGTCACATACTGTTTTTTCCAAATTGGTCAATCGCATTCCTCAGCTAGGAGGAATCCTACTATTCAGGCAAGGTGACAAGACGTTCATTCTCTGGTCGTCAACTGTAACAAGTTAGATAATGATGATATTCCTCAGTTAGCTAGTAGAATATCAAGGACAATTAAAGTGTTTGAAATGGTAATTTTATTGTGATAAAGTTTTGCACAGCTAGACACTGGCTTTAAATACCATCAAACCTGCAGCAATCCAGTTAGGAGTTGTGGCCATGCTCACAGGGCTTGGAGTTTCATACAAAAATGGTGATTGTGTGATATGGCCATCACATCGTACAAAAAGGTAAAATCCCTGAAAGGCTAATATTTTATAAAATAACTTATCCTTAGATGACCAAGTGAATTAGAGCACCCGAAGCTGCAGATCCTGCCTCAAAATGCATGCTGTCTGTTTTACGTCAGTGTTTGGGAGTTGGCTTAGGGGTGGCTGATATATGGCAATGGCTGGGTTGAAAATCATGTTTTGGAATGTGGCTAGCTGGGATCAAGCAGGCAAGCGCCAGCTGGTATGAAAAGAGGTAATTTTGTACATGCTGCAATTGTGTCTCACTGAGACACACCTAGCATATGAGGATCGCTCATTGCTGAAACAACTGGGCTACAACACTATATTGTTAGCACCTCACAGTCTGTTTCTATTTGGGGTAGCTATAATGTCTGGTAGACACATAGAGGTTAAGATACTTAAAACATGAGCAGATGCAAGGGGAATGTGGACGATTGCTCAGCTTTTGGTATATGGCCGAAAGTATGTGATCTGTGTAGTGTGTGGCCTGAATACTGATTACTCTGGTATTTTTGACTTGCTTTGTCTAGAATTATTAGATTGGGTGAGTGACCTAATTCTGATGGGTGACAGTAATTGCATGATGGACTACAAGATAGTCTCTTCTAATCGTCATGCACAACAACACATGCCCAAGACAAGAGCATCCATTTTGGAAATTGGCAATCCAGTTCTTATTACTCTCTGGTCACCCACTGACACAGGCACTTTACGTTTCCTCGTCCCCTCCTTGCTATCTCGGATACCCAAAGATATATGGCAGGGTTATTAAGGGAGTTTATAAGGTGGAACACTGGAACGGCCCCACTGCAGGTGGTTTGGAATGCTATGAAAGCATATATACGTGAGGTCACCTTGCAGTTTATTCTCACTAAGAATAGGGCAGTGCAAGAGAGGGTAAATCAGATGTGTCAGAGGGTGCAGGAATTAGAGCTTCGACATGCCCAGCCAATTGCTACTGGAGATAATGGGGAACAAGTTGCATTCCTTGAGTTAATCGAGGACCGCAGTCTCCTAGATCGATGATTCAGGGAAAACATGTCTTCTAGTTATCTAAAAAATAAAGTGGTTCAGTATAAATACGGCAAGTCTGTTTGAGTGAGTATTGGCATTTCAGAGTGCAGATAAGAAATCTGGACAATGTATACCATCCATAGTATTAAAGGGACAGACAGAGTGTGCATACTAGTCCTCAAGCTTTTACAGAGCAGGTTACACTTTCTTATCAGGATCTGATAAGACAGAAGTCCTCATCTTCGGCTCCACCCCTTCTGCATGGGATGACTCCTGGTGGCCTGCCACTCTCGGAGCCACTCCAACTCCAACCGACCACTCACGCAACCTAGGATTCATCTTGGACTCCTCATTATCCATGACCCAGCATGTCAATGCCATAGCCTCCTCCTGCTTCAACACCCTCCGCATGCTCTGAAAGATCTACAATTGGATACCCACCGAAACCAGAAGAACAGCCACCCAAGCCTTCGCAAGAAGCTAACTGGACTACGACAATGCCCTCTACGCAGGAACCACGGCCAAACTCCAGAAGAGGCTGCAACGCATCCAGAACACCTCCGCATGCCTCATCCTGGACATCCCCCACCACTGCCACATCACAGACCACCTGAGAAAACTGCACTGGCTCCAAGTCAACAAGAGAATCACCTTCAAACTCCTCACCCTTGCTCACAAAGCACTGCACAATACCGGGCCAGAATACCTCAACAGATGGCTCTCCTTCTACACCCCAAACTGGCATCCCCGCTCTGCCGACCTCGCCCTCGCAAATGTCTCACATGTCGGCAGAAATACAACCAGCGGCAGATCATTTCTGCACCTCCCTGCCAAAATCTGGAACACTCTTCCCACCCACCTGCACCAGACCAAAGACCTCCTTACCTTCAGGAAACTTCTCAAGACCTGGCTGTTGGAGCAGTAGCAGCACCTGCCCCCTCTCCCCTTCTTCCCCCCTCCTCAGCACCTTGAGACCCTCACAGGTGAGTAGTGCGCTTTACAAAATCCTAATTGATTGGCTGATCTTCATAGTCCCCCAATTATTCAACCAGTCTGATCTGTTGGAATATCTACAGGGGTGTAGAGTGCCACATTTGGCCTTACTGAGGGATATAACTGTGTCTGAATTAGAGGATGCTGTGAAGGCTCCACCTTCTGGGAAAGCTGCTGGGGAAGATCCTATCCTGCTCAAATTTTATAAAAAGCTTTAGCAATATTATGGTGCCAGAATTCATGATGCTGATCAGTCATATAGATAGGAGGGGTTAGATAAAGCCCCACATGCAATCACACTAACCCTGCTGTTCTCCTGAAAAAGGGTAAGCCCCTCGGAGGAGCAGGGGTCTCTTATCTTATTTCTTTAATGAACTCAGATGCAAAGATATTGGTCTTGTCTCAACACCATGGTTTTGTCCCGGAAAGAGTTACTACCAGCCATACTAATTTGACAGTGGCGGCGTTTGATGCAGCAGAGACGGACGGTATGAGGATGGGCATGATTTTATTAGATGCTGAGCAGTCTTTTGACTGGGTGGTGTGGGAATGCTTATGGGGGTTATTTGGGTGTCTTGGGATTCAAGGGCCGACTTCTTTGGTGGATTCAATCCCTCTATCAAAGCCCTATGGCTAGATTAGTCTATGGAGGGAGCTGTTCCTCAACATTTGCAGTTGTCAGGGGCACGCAACACGGGTGCCCACTCGCCCTCCTCATGCTCGCCCCTTCCATATTGAGCTTCATTTGAAATACCTTCTTTTAAATGAAGGGATAGTGCCACTGAGATCCGATGGCTACGAGCTTAAACTTGCTGCCTATGCTGATGATGATTCCTTTTTCTCTGTAGATCCAAGGGTGGCCATTAAACATACAACAAACTAAGCTAATAAGTTTGGTGCATTTTCTGGCTATAAGCAAAACCTGGCTAAAACTCAACTTTTGCTCAATTTCAAGCCAGCAGATGCAGTTCCGGGGTGATTCCAACTGCTATTTGTTTGGGAGTCAGGAATGATAGTGGGGTTGATAGTATCGTTAAATTCAATTATGAGCCTTTACTGCATACGGTCACTGCCAAATTAAATCTTTGGAACGGGCTTCCTATTAGTATTATAGGCCAATGTATTATTATCAGAATTAATATCCTGTCACAATTCCTGTACTTGTTTTGTGCTATCCCACTTTGAATTTCGGATCCCTTCTTCATTTGGCTTGAGGGCGCTGTAGGCAGTTTCATATGGGGGGTACAGGTGGGCAAAGCAGGCTATTTGCTTCTGAAACTGCCATACAGTCAAGGAGGGGCTCTAACTGCCCGACTTTAAGCTATATTTTTGACAACCTTTGCAGGTCGCATACGGAATTTGCTTACTGGCTGGGAACCAGAACTGGCTATCTTAGGGTATGAATTGGCTTTAGGGGTAGATGCCAGGCTCCTCCTTCATAAGCTCAATGATCCCAACTACTTCAAACTTGTGAGACTTAAAGTCATCAGAGACATTTTTTGCATATGGCGAGAGATCTACGCTAAGTACCCAATTGCCACCTTACATGCATATATGCTGCTTTGGGGAAACCCAGCATTTCCTGAGATATTTCACTATCCAATTGGGAAAGCTTGGGCAAGGCTGGGGTTTTTAACTCTTGGACAGCTACATAATAGTGATGGAATTTGCTCATTTGCTTGTCTGCAGGTGTTATACGAGGTTCCTCATCCGTTCTTTTTAACATACTTGCAGCTGCAAGACTGCATTTTACTTGGATGCAAGGAGACAATCTTGGCGAGTCGGGCATTCTATTTTATTTATATGATGCTTCCGAGAAAGCCTTGATCATTGTGCTACATGAGAGATTTAGTTTATATAGTGAAGATATTTATATAGCGTGCTGCTTGCTACCAAGTGAAGCAGGGTGCTTGAAACAGATTTTTTCTGATGAAATTCAGGGCGCCCTACAGATTGTCGAAAAATCTGCCCGCTCGGTAAGCCCTAAATTACAGCAGTTCAACATGATCTGTATGCTTTACTATACACCAGGCCGTATTTCCAAATGGACAATCAACCATAATTCAACTAAGATTCAGTGCCTGAAGTGTGGTTGTCATGCAGCTGATAAAGTACACGTTTGTGAGTTGCCCTGTGTTATGTAGATTTTGGGCTGGTGCCATTCAGTTAGTAACAGACCGCCCAGGCTATAATTTCAAGCTATTCTCCAAGGAGATAATGCAGTGCCATAAAATCATGCACACTTATGGCTTTAGTACTCTGATGTCGATTATTATTTGCTTGGCTATGTATAGTTCGGGCGTGGCTATTTCCTGGTGGCTGAGTGGTGGGCAATCATTTGTCAAATATATGAATGTGAATCAGCTATTGCTAAGGCTAGAGGCCCTAAGGCAATTGAAATGGCTTAGGAAAATCTGGCCCGGCTTTAACTGGGATCAAGTGTGAATTGTAAATGGGCTTGTCTGGGTACTACTTAAGTAGGATGTCATTAAGCTGTGGAGGGTATTTGTAAATGTAAAACGGATTATACCCAGATCAGTAGTTACTCCTCTTTTCTTGGTTTAATACAAGTAAAATGGAGCTGGGTTTGGTGCAACTTGAAGACCTGTCATGTATATGATGTTGCATACCTATTTTCTTATTTTTTTTTCTTTCTTTTATGTGGTGCTTTCGCGGCATTTCCCATTTTCATTTATACACATTTTGCCACCGTTCAGGTTGTTATCTATGCTGCATACTTGTAGAATATTTTGATAATCATGACTGACTCTAAATAAAAATATTTAATACAAAATAAGAAAATGCATTCTAATTTGTAGCCCTTGTCCGCAGAAAATAGGAGTTTGTGCATCCAGTGGTTCATTTGTGCCTGTCTGTGCCTGTGTGCCTCACCAGCACTTATGTTTGGGAATGGGGAATCTTTCACTCCCACAACAGGCCGCGGTCTGCAGGGCCTTTGCAAAATTGGGTGTTGCTTCTTTGTCCTTTCTTGCCAGCATGTGATCCCGTTGTTGTCCCCATCACCTGGAGGAGTCGCAGTACGACCTGAAGGAAGCAGAGGGAGCTTTCTTACTCTTGCACTGCTGTGCTGGCCCACCCTTTACCCGTTCCAGTGTCCCACATTGATTTATTCAAGCAGTTATGCTTATCTAGGGCATTGCTGGAGCATGCATGGCCTGGCAGGTAAGGCAGCGTGAACCTGGCTGCCTCTCCCGCTCATTATTATATGTGCAGCAACCTCATTGGTCACTCACCTGCTCTGCTTGCTTAAGCCAGGGTCTGTTCTCAGGAGCAGCTTTGGGTCTGCAGAACATGACTAGCACTGTGGGTGACGATACCTGCGCAGGTCGATAGGTACTTGTTGTCCCTGTACAGTGCAGTCCAGTAACAATGACTACAAACATACCATCCACACTGTCCCAGCCATGTACCCCACTGTTCTAATATGCATGGGTCTGCTCCAATTAAGTTACTGAGCATTTGCCAGCTGCCTGAAGCGAACCATCACCCTCCATGACCTGCTGCTGCCTTCGTGACGTGTTCAGAGTCTGGGCAGTTTTTTCCTACGCAGTCCTTAACAAGCACTATGTACGGTTGCTGTCATGTGTTTGACACAAGTGTTGAACCTGCTCGCGTCATAGCTGCCAGAAGTAAGATGACTTTCCTGTGGCCTCTGTGTTGCATAACACTTCTGAATATCATGCGGAAGCAGCTGATGTTCTTCTGAAGGGTCACAAAAAATGCAAAATGGGGAAAAAAGACAAGCAACATAAAACCTTCAGGCAGGGGGGAAGTATCCAGTCCAGACAATAATAGAGAGAAGGGGCACTCGCAAATGTAAAAAGATGAGGACCAAATTCAGCTGGAGAGGGATTCCAGGAGATGTAGCTGAGGGAATTGTCCTTAATAGTACCAGTGTCCTAAAGGCAATTTAACAGGGAACCAGGAGCAAAAGTAATTAGGAGAAAGAAACATGCTGCTGCAGTTACTGGAGCATATCATTTTCCCCTCATTTGATTTCTAAAGAGAATGGGACAAATGAGAAGGCCTGACTTTGTTAAAGACCAAATTCTCACTATGGCATCCTGCACCAGCGAACTGCACTGGAAGAAAGGCCTAAGTTTTCCTCCTTTGTGAAAGAGTGAACTGTGAGCACAGCCGGGCTGGAGAAACCCAAGTGCGCGTGTGTGTTTGGCCATCCTCAGACGGCCGGCCAAACACATATGCACACCTAGGTGCACTCTCTCTTCCTCCGACCTCCCGTGGTCCATTCCTGCCCCACCCTGCACTGCTGGCTGAGCCATCAGATGAAAAATAAAATGAAAGTGTAACTATTGTTTCATTTTTCATCTCCTGGCTCTGGGCCAGGGGGGCGACGCTACTCCACCATTACGGAGGAGCCACCCCTGAGAAAGCATATTGTCTGCGAGTCCATATTGCATCTGCAGACCTGCTAATAGTACGGCAGCATAACAGTTTCAGCAAGTGTACTTTTTTGGGTGCATGTCTTGAGTAGGAGCTCATAGGACCGGAAAAAATACTTGCAAAACCTAAATACATATCTACTGCAAGATTCTTTATTTATTCGTCCTTGATGGTCGGTTTGGCAGAGCTTGCACGGTTCTGTACACTCATTTTCTATAGATTCCATAAATGGTGTCACTCAAATGTGAAGGATATACCTGGCATATCACACCTTGACCGTGACCTTTACCTTCTCCTCTGCTCATTGCTCGAAAACACGTATCCTATTCTGTCACGTTATGTTTTTGCTGAGTTGATTTTTGCTGTTGTGCCTTTTCTCTTAGTTTATGTCATGTGTGCACTCCTGTCTCTGCGGTCACTCACTTAATCCTCCTTCGTGTCATATGAACATCTGTTTTATTGGAGGATATGTGTAAAATGTTACTCAGAAATTCAAAAGTGCTTCAGAGACACATTAGTATGAGGCTGTGCTGTACAATGTGATGGATATTTCCCAAGTCTGCTACATCAGCTTTGCTATGTTAATAATACAACTCTGATGTCTGCGGCTTGGGCCTTGTACTAGCAATCACTTTTTGGGGTGTTCCTTTTTATACGTCTGGCGACATACATGGTGTCACATGATAACACTGACAAAGTGGCAAAGAATAAAGGGTTTACATGGTGCTCTACACATAGCTCAGAGAAGGGACATGCAATTTTGCTGCTTTTATTTCTTGGTCTAAACATACTTGTAACTGTATAACATTTCTAATGGGATCTGAACAAAGGCTTTCATCCGTCCAAAAATCAATTTAAAACTACACAATTGTTTTAATAGGAATTACACTTCATAGGTTTAATTTACATACGAGTACCTTAAATGATTAGGCATAATTTAATTGTTAATGGTGTGTTTTTACCCCTGATTTGGTTTATTTTGTCACATAATATACATGTAAATGTAAACTTTTATTCGAACTCGAGGAAAAAGGGACAAGGATTCTCTTCATTTGGCCCTTCCCTCTCTCAAATGGAACCACGACTGTACTGGAATATTTCATGCATTCCCTTTCAGAGCATTTGGCTTTTTCGCAAATGTAAGTGAAAATCGGGCCGTACAGCGCACTGTTTGATCCAATGTTTTCATCCAGGGCTAAATTCCTACAAGGCTACTATCAGGAAAGGTTTCTCACTTTCTGCTAACCAGGTCTCGTCATTGTCCATGCAGCAAAAGGTTAGTACCAGTTGGGGGGAGAGGGGGTCGCCTGTGAGAGTTGCGGGCAGCAGAATCCTAAGTAACAAATTGGGCAAATTAACTTTTGTTTTCTTCTTTTTTTAAATTAAGCAGTGAACCAGACCACTGTAACATGCTCACAATTGCACACACACAAATAAATTATTGGTCTGTGTAAGAAATTGGAAGGCACTGTGTTAAGTATTTATGTACCACGCAAATCGTAATAAAGTGAAAACACGGGGCGTACTCACGCCGGCAACCAAGATGGCCGCTCGGTGTTGAAGCTCTGGTGGCAGTGGTCCTGACACACTGCACGGATGGGAACCTGAGGTGTTTCTTTGGCCTTGAAGTCCTCCCTGTGAGCCCTGAAGACACAGGGGGCTGAACTATGCACAATGGGTCCCGCAGGCAAGCGGGACTGTGAAATGACAACCAGCAACTACGACGCACCTCAGAGTCCCTGAGGCAACAGGGGCCTGAGGTGCAGGATGGGTGGGCCGCACGGCCTGTGCCGTATATTCCTGCCTTAAGTACTTAATCGACTGAGAAGCCCAGCAGAACATTCAGACATGCTCAGCTGGCTGCCTTGGCCCGGACCTGTGTGGCCTGCGTGCAACGTCTCCCCAGCCTGCTTTGCTAGCAGCTGGGCCATGGCACTACACACTGATACAGCCTTGATGAGAAACCTGCCTGGTTCATGGTGGAGCGCGGTGGAGACACATGAGGTGGCCAGGGTAAATGGCCTAATTCTTGCTTGTGCGCACCTCACAATGCTCCACACCATGTGCTGCAACTGACCGCCTTACCGGCCTGATAACTAATCCCTGTATCAGCATTCTGGCCCTGCAGCCAGCCTATAGTCATCTGAGGCCTTAGCCACCCCGTGTTCCTCCCTAATACAATACTGAGGCATTCCACGAGCATATTGCACTAGGGGACTAGCAACCACACGTGCAGGCCCCCCCTTTTTTTTGCATGGGGATCTGAACGATCATACAGCTGTCAACAAGCACTGAGGTGCTATCGCTGATGACACCAGGGGCCCCTGCCATCTGAGTTGACGTGTGGGCTAGAAATGATCAGCGCTCTAGCCACCTCTATAAGTGGGAAACAGCAGGACAGCATTTTCTGTGAAGATGGGTCATGGAAACCCAAAGCAGCTCAAGCTCACTTTTGATAAGCCAAATCCCCGGATAACCTATCAATTGCATCAAACATGGAGGAGGGCTTCGACTGGAGTCCCCGAACCCACACAGTCAGCCAACTTGGATGCCATCATGACTGAGCTCAGGGTAGATTTCAGGGCTATTGGTGTCCACTTTGATACTATTGCAACCCGCCTGGAATACATGGGGGAGCGCTTGGACAGGCAGGGCACGTGCATAGTGCTCAGATGGGTGCGTGATTTGAGGCCACTCCAATACCAAGGGGGACACGATCTCCCTTACCTGGCTTAACCAAAGCTTGGACTGTATCGCATGTTGTATCTAGCCAAGCTTTGCGTGAACATTGATGGGAAGGCTAGATTTTTTTGACACTCCAACGGATGCCATGGCATTTTGCAGGCTGAGAACATCCACCCACTTGCCCCTGGGTGCACCCCACAGGATCATTCATCACCAGCGTTGCAGCTGGTCATCAATATAGAACTTTTTGCACAAGACTGAGTCACATTGCCACTAGGTACATTGATTGTGTGACGGTCTAGACATCCAGTACTGAATCACTTGTGTTCTTCTCATTTGTTATAAGGGCACATGCGCCACTCATACAAGTTCGACTATGAGGACCCGTCATTATTTACAATGGTAAACAGACCTTTCTTCCTGCCGGACCCTTACCTCTGTAGCATTGCCACCGCCATCATTTTTTGTACCATGGTTGAATGGGGGAAATTGTGGGCTTTTTTGGGATCCTCCTGGCATAGCTCAGCCATGTGTGGGAGGGGAGTGGGGGATGTTGTCCAATAGGTTGTTTGTTTGAGTGCTATTGTACTTTGGCATGGCCAAATGTCAACACACTTATACCATACATGCTCTGTTTCGGTCCATGTCTGACATCTACACATGCATCCTAATAATGCTGTATTCTCCTCTGCCGACATAATCTTCCTGTCATGGAATATTTAAGGCCTCAATAACCCTCGCAAGAGGAAACAAGTTTTACAATATCTGCAACAGCACAACATAACTATTGCTTTCCTACAGGAGACCCACCCTTACCCTCTCACAGCTTTGCTGCCACCTAGGCGAAGCTTCTTTGCTGGCTACAATGCTTACTGAAAGGGGGGGTCTGCATATTGATTCATAAACAGGTTCCTTTATGCCCTATGCCATTCAGGCTGATGAAGGGGTCCCCTACGTACTGTGGCGGGCCATTTGGCAGGTCACCTTGTGCTACTGGCCAACATATACGCTCCCAACATTAACAACCTGGACTTTTTTCAGACACTGCAGAATCAGACTAATTGCATGGACCATATTATACTGGGAGGGCACTTCAATATGCTCCTCGATTCCCTGGTTAGCCACCACGGCCGGAAACTCAGCAGGGAAACCCCACTCCCGCTCCATGCTCCATGATCTTTGTGATGCATACTTCCTTAAAGATCCCTCACATCTCCGATATGCCAATGCACCGGTCTGCACCTACTGATCAGCGCTGCATAACACGTGGTCCTGTATTGACTGTTGACTGATATCAGCCATGCTTGTGCCATGGCTCCATGATGTCAAGCATCTACCATGCATGTTGTCCAATCACACTCCTGTGGGGCTGGCTCTACCGTTCCTGTTGGAGGGAAAGGGGCAGCTTGAACAACAGTGGCAGTTCCCCAGTATGGCACTACATGCCAAACTCTTTCGTACAGAACTCTGCGCTACTATTCTTGAATATTTTGAACTCAATCAAGGAACTGTGTGATCTCAGACTACAGTTTGTGAGGCCTGTAAGGCGTACATTAGGGGCGTGTGTTTGGCCAAGCAGTCCAGAATATTATGGGACATATAGAGAAGCCTGTCTCGTGTTTAAGAGGAACTGGCAGACCTTGAATGCACAGTGATACACCTAATCACTGGGATCATTTCCCACTGTAGGCTACACTGCTGGCGGAGTTCCGTGAGCTCGTGGAGCAAGAGGCCCATTATTTGGGACGTATGCTCGAGCTCATCTCTATGCTGAAGGAGAGCGACCAGTATGGACACTTTCTTGGCTGTTATGACCACCGAGATGGTTTCACATGTCTCCGGCTAACAACTCTCCAGTGGCACTTGCGTTGCGGACACCGTGGGTGTGCAGACGACCTCCATATTTATTACTGCTGCATTTACTCCACACAATTGGCCGACTATCCCACTGAGAGGGCGACCTACCTCGACAAGGTAGCCATGGTCTGGCTCACAACCGCCCAACAACAGTTCCTCAGTGAGCTTATCTCCACTGAGGAGATCACTGCGGCCATAGACTTGACGGCTAGCTCAAAGGCATCAGGCCTGGACAGCTTTACAGGCACTTTCTATAAGGCCTATAAGCATGTGCTAACACCGCATCACCTTGCAATGTATTCGGAGGCTCTGGAGAACGGAGTCCCGCTCCCTCTACGTGAGGCAGTGCTCACACCTCTTCTTAAACCAGGTAAAGACCCTACATTTTGTGGATCTTACCGAACCCTGTCCCTCCTTAACTTTGATAACAAAATCCGAGCTAAACTATTAGCCACTTGCCTTGCCCTCCTTATGGACCAGTTCATCTCCCCAGTCCATTCTGGAATTGTCCCTCACCGCTCTAAATCTACGTACAATATTTTCAGCCCTTAATAGAATTTCCCCTAAAGTCCCTGCAGCAGTGATGGATGCAGAAAAAGCCTTCAACTCCCTGGAATGGCCATTCTTACATGCCGTGATCCATAAAATGGGCTTTCCGCACATTTCTCCTCCCTAATTACATTGCTATACTCTCAGCCGACAGCCAGAATTCAGATAGATGGAGCGTTATCGTCTACATTTGCAATCACTAAAGGTACATGGCAAGGATGCCCACTATCGCCATTGCTGTTTATAGCGGCAGTGGAGCCCTTGGTGCACCTCTTACAGAAAAAGCACTTGCATACAAGCCTGCTGCTTTTGTTGCTTTATGCCGACGATATTTTAATCTTCATACATCACCAGAATGTGAACTTGGATCCAATACTATGTGCAGATTGGGGAGGTTAACTGGTTTACACATTAATTGCGCTAAATCTGAGCTCTTCCCGCTCACAGTGGCCACCACTCGGATTCACTCCGACTTTCCTGTGGCTTGGTGCGAGGACACAGTTCAGTATTTCGGTGTTTATGTCCATCTCTATAAAGAACAGGTGACATGCTTGAACTGTGGTCTGGCAGTCGACCACCTGACTACACAAGTGGAACACTGCATCCGTGACTGGGCGTATCGCCATTATTAAAATGGTAGTGCTCCCCTATTTTCTATACCTTTTCCATAGCATACCTATCTCACTCACCAATGCTTTTTTTTTACAGAGTGTACTACGGTGCCTCATGTCGACAGAAAAACAACCATGGGTAGGCTGGGACACTCAAGTGATGCTGTACGAATGGGGAGGATTTGGAGTCCCTAATCTCCACCTATTTTACTTAGTGGCACATTGTCACTTTGCCCACCGTTGGTACCACACAGGTGCGCAAAAGCCCTACTTCAAACCTGAAAAAGACTTTGCAGATCCCACATCCTTGAAAGCACTGCTACCTGCAGGTCTGCCATCAGACCCACAGGACATACAACCGCTGGCCACTACTAGCTGGGCATGGCGTAAACTCACTCTCATGCTGGGGGACTGAACTCTCTAGTCTCCGTCACTCCCGCTGGCTAACAATCCCTGGCTCCCCATCACACCATAAAGGTTGGTAGAGCATACCCTAATCAAGTTCGGTTTACACACCATGGCTGACCTCTTTCCCAGAGAACATGTGTTTTTCTTGCGCCGAAAATATTAGCTTCCCGGCTGCCACGCTGATGTATCATTTTGTATTACGCCTCCTGCAGAGTGTGCTTTGAGACCGGGTCCTATCGTACCCACGTGCTCCAGATGAGTTTATCCAATTAACACTACTCATTACTGACAGTGACAGAGACAGACTGATATCCAAGCATTATCATGCCTGTCTCACCTCCTACAGACTTTGGACTCTAGACTCTGGGCCGCCTAGAAGACTGACTTAGACCACCCCCTAGCAGAGAAGTTTTGATTCTCTTGTTTGGCGCAGTTGCAACTAATTAAATTCAACCATCACCATAAGCTCATCCACCATAAATTCCTATGCAGAGCATACTTCATACCGGCAACACAGATACATGTGGACCCTGCACGATCCATGGAATGTCCAAAATGCCGAGGCCAGAACGCAGACTTCGCTCACAAATTAGCCTCCCTAATCTCCCCTTTGGCTAATGTGGTTAAATAAGCACAATGTTTATGATTTTGCCAGACATGTACCTTTTTGAAACAGTCAATTGAATATTCCTATATGTTGGAACAAATGTTTGTCCTGTATGGTATTTTTGATAACGGTAAATAAAAAATAATTATAACAAAAAATAAATAAAAGTGAAAACACAACGCAAGAAAAATCCCATACCAATATAGAAAAATAGAGAAACACTTAATAATTTGACAACAAAACAAATTAAATCTAATCAGTGGAACAGGAGTTAAGAATTAACTTTTAAGTTAAGAATAGCATCTAAAGGATTGAATCGCCAACGGCAGACATCGAGTTGTGCAAGACTGGGGCAAAGTCACACATTATCGCCAACCAACATGGAGCTCTGTTCGAATTCATGTAGTGAATTGGGCCTGGTCTTGGCTTACCTTTGGGCTTAGAATACATTTTGAAGATAAGTTCCTATGAAGGTAAAGTTCAGCGGGGCTAGGCAGCCAGCTATGTCCAAGGAGGAGGTGTCGTCTTTGGGGAGCTGCTGGATGACGTTTTGGTGAAGATTTCTACATTCAAATTTTGTCACTTTTTTGGAAGTCAAAAAATCTCCAGTAGGACAAAGCTGTTGGCTGTAGCGGATGAACAGGATTCGCTGCTGTAGAGAACGTAGCGAGAGCTAACACAAAGTCAAGCTGACCGGTGATGCACTCCTGGCAGATTAGCAAGCATGTAAGTCCCGTTCTCCTATTGGTTCACAGGCTATGTTTTGGTGGAAAATTCCCAAGTTACAGGTTTTGGCTGGAGAAGCAGCTTTAGCACAACTTATAAGGGTCCTGGACTTGTTGGGCACCACGTGGGGGAGTAGAGGGGTGGCAGGTGGGGAGTTAGAACTTACTCCAGGCAGAGGCCAGGTGCAAGGTTCAAGGTCTCTGCAGATCGTTAAGTCCCTGTAGCTCACACAGGAGGCCAGACAGCTAGCCTTTGGGGACACTCTGGTAGTCCTGGGATCAAGCAGCAAGGCAGGCTTCAAACAGCGGGGCAGTCCTCTGAGGGTACAAGGAAAGCTTCAAACAGCAGAGCTTTCCTTTAAGAGCAGTGAGACACTTTTCTGAGGTACAAAGCAGGCCTGAAGCAGCAGAGCAGTCCTCTGAAGTACAGGGCAGTCCTTCTTGGGCTCATCTGCAGTGTTTTGAAGGGTGGCCCAGAATGTTCAATATTTATACATAGTCCTGGCCTTTGAAGTGGGGAGATTCCCTATTCTACCCCTACATCTTGTTCTGGAAATGTCTTCACCTGTCAAGGCTCCAAGAGGTCTGGGATGACAAAAGACTAGTGTTGGATTCATTTGTGTGTGCTGGAGTCAAGCCCTTTGAAATGTGCGTAGGGCAGAGCACTGCTCCAGCCTGAACCATCCTGGCAGGATGGTCCGTTGTTCACTGCCTAGACCCAATATGCATTCTTAGTGGGGTAGCCATTAATAGGCCTAAGAGCTGGTAAACCCTACAAGGCCTTAGAAACGTTTGGAGAAAAGAATACCCGCTTTCTAAAAGTGATATTTTCAAAATTGTAATCTAAAATTCGACTTTACCATTACAGAGTAACCTAAATTACAGTTCATTTGAGTCCAAACATCACATTTCTACCTGCTTCCAATCGAAAGTTGGCAGAAATAGAAATTATCCTATGAGAGAGGTAGGTCTTACAGTGATGAAAAACATAGGAGTTTTGCACTACCAGAACATATAAAACTTAAATACACAAGTCTTACTTTTTAAATACAATACACCTACCCTGTGGGCTGTTTAGGGTTTACCTTTACTGACTTAGAGGTGACATATGTATGAAACTGAAGGTTTAGGACTGGGGAAAAGGTTATTTTGCCACATTAGCAGCTCAAAACTGTACTACAGGCTGCAATGACAGGCCTGAGACTTGTTTTAAAGTGCTACCTTAGTGGTTGGCACAGTTGGTAGCATTTAATTTTCAGATCCTGTGTACATTTAGTACCATATATTAGGGATGCATAAGTAAAATAAATATGCCAATTAGGTGTAGGCCAATTGTACCACGTTTAGGGAGAGAACACAAGCACTTCAGAACTGGTGAGCAGTGGTAAAGTGCACAGAGTCATAATGCCATCAAAACCAAGCTCAGAAAACAAGAGGGGTGAAGGGAGAAGGCTAAATGTTTTGGGGTCCAACAGGCCATTTCAAGGGAATTAAGAACATCAGAGTGGTGGCTGAGGTAGAGAGAGCAGGACAATTATTCCGACTCCTTAGATGTCTGCACTAACCTTTGATAGCAAACAAAAAGTGATGGTTAAAAGTCAACTAATACCAGGTATTAATTCTGATGAGGTCTATATACTGGAGAGATCACGATTAACACCATACCTATTCCCTAAGGTCTCTGCCATTGCCAATCCCAGAATTGAAAAGTCCACCTTGAGGGAGAGGGGTTGAAATAGCACAGAGTGGCAGTGACCAGCACGAGAAATTGGCTGCTGAAGGAAACCGGTTTTGTCATCTGCGTGGTAACTTAAAAATAAAAAAACAGAAGCTTAATATTATATCTCTTGGAAGACTCATTATGGCTCAATTTACGTAATTTAAACCCTCAGTTATACTAGTTGGTTTAGGCACTATCCAAACTAATGTAACTGAATGATGACCGTTGCTTTTAGTATGGAGGGTTTTCAATTGAAGGAGTAAAAAAACAAAGTTTAAAAAACTATTTTCCACTGAAGATTTTCCTTTTAGTTTTGTATTGTGCAGTCATAATTTCAGGATGGCAGAACCCATTTGTACTCTGTAGAAGCTGCAGTTTGGAGACCACATCAGTGATGTGGAAATCACATCCATGATTGCCACAATCATGACAAGTTCATGTTGCCTACTTCACTGTATTACATTGTAATGGCTCTCTTATAGCTCCCCTTCCACCAAAACGTATTGTTGTGCAAACAAATGGAGCGAAGCAAAGAGGAGTGAGAGATAAAGTCCCATATGCTGATATCTACCATTTTATCGCCTACTGACTCACCCATCATGGAAGCAGTGAAGGTCCGCCAGTGATTTTGAGGTATTTACAGTAACAGTGACATCTCTTTGTGTTGTGCCATATCTTTATCACCTTCCTGAATTCCAGGTAATCCTCAATATTTTTTGTATTTGTGGCTGTGAGTGTGGCTGTCTGAACAGATAGCTGTGCCTTCTGAAAACAACAAGACAGTAGGAAGTTTGAGGTACCGAGAGCTCCTCAATAAATTACTATCTCTCTGAAGTAAATGGGAGTTACCTCGCTTAGGCACATTGCCTTTTTAATGATCAGTAGGGTGTGACAAGGCATTACTCATCACAAAGGGAACTGTAGGCTAGTTAAGGTTGCATTACAACCAGTACTCATCTGCTTTATCTTTGTAATGGAACAAAGGGGATAGGGTGGTAGGCATTAGTAATTTATGGTATAAGCTTGATTAAAGTAACAAGATGAATGACACCAATTCCTCTTAAAATATAGATGGAGCTTGAATGACATCAGTTAGATTTTGGCTGAATGGATGGTTTGCAGTTCATGAAATTAGAACGACACGCACAGAGTTGATGAATTATTAAAATGTTTCCGAGCATGTGTTTGGGTGGAAGCACCATGTTGATCAGTTTAATACATTTTTTTAGTGATGTACAATGCAAGGGTAAAAATTATGCTTCTTGTTTTTAAATATTTTGTTGATACATTATTTAATTGTTTAAAGCATGGTTTGCGTCCAAGGGCCATTTTAATAAGTTCAATCTGTATATTAGTGACGTAGAATGGGAGCGGTTGAAATTATGCTTCTACTTTTTCAATATTTTGCAATTAAAGTCAAATAAACAAAATTGGATTTATTTGAGCTACACCCCGACCTATGATCTCTATTTCACTAGAGTGTTAGATCTGGGGCTGTCTAGAGATGAGGGAGGTGAACCTCTAGGGATAGATGAGACAGACTGTAGCTGTAAGCTGATGATATCCACTCTGGATGAGCCTATTGTTTCTGGATGACCAAAGCATCGATTTTAATTGAACCTTGCACAGCATAAAATATTTCTATGCCCTCCGTGTACACAACACATTGAAACAAAACTAAGACACTTACTGCGACTAATTCTCGTTAGAATAAGCAAAACAAATAAGCATAAAAGCAACAGGCTGTCTTAACTAAACGGAATAGGAAGTAAAAATACCTAAAAATCACTGGTTGGGAATAACATTGGTAAACTGGGGGTACAAATGGAAACATTGCTGACTGTTTGAGCTGAAGAATTTCACACTACCATAGTTTCTGTATGGTTTCAGTGACACCAAACTGTAAGCATCTCAATAATCTGTTTTTGAGTCAACAATAGCTCTTTCAATAGTGGATTCGTCTGATCCTCCTCATTAGTTTTAAGGAACAAAGTGAATTTATCACAAAGGCATTTACTTCTTCTGTCATATGTTTACAGGGATCAGTGACTATTCCCAGTGTTTCCACTATGAAGGAACTAATAACATATTGATACTTCTCTGTAATTTGTTTTTACCTTAAACCAAGACAAATATAAATAAAAATTCATTTATACAGCGCCAACTGTCCCTCGCCTAGGTTTGGATTTCCTGGGAAATTATTTTTTTCTGGCACTTTTGAGATCACTTGAATGGTGTTTGTGTAATTAAACTGATGGGTCAACAAGAATGTCTATAGATGATACATACTTTTATGGTTCAGAGCTGATTGAATAACAAATAGGTACAACAGCATTTTGCCTTCATGACTCATTAGTATATGTGCAGCTCCATTTCATTTTTCTTAATTCCAAAGCCAATTTTTAATTCTGGAAATGTCACTATGTTCATCGTATGCCATTAGCAAGGCAGAATTATTGCTGAAAAATCTAAAGTGAAGATATGGAAACCATGTCTTAGTGTCCTTGGAAAGCAGGAAATGGACAGAAGAGATTTACATGAAGGTCCTTATCTCCCATCAGATGTTTCCTCACTCATGGGAAGTGTGGGGGGTTGTGGGGCACAAGGAATTCTGGAGAGCTTTTCAAACAAATATCCAGGATATAGGGCTTAACGTTCTTAAAATCGACACAAAGCTAAAGTCCCTTAGCTGTGCCTATTTTGAGACAGAAATGCTTGGATTCTGCCTATTCTACTGTCAGCAGGGACATCTTAGGAATTTTGGGAGCCATGGGCCAAAAGTATTTTGGGGGCCTCTGTTTCATGCCCTCTTGGCCAGATTCTAAGGGGCCGATTCACAAGGGTAAACCTACACTTCTGTGTAAGTTTACAATTTTCTTTCAATTCACAAAGGAATTTTACGAGTAGTAAAAAAAGAAAAGACTCCACACATAAAAAGATAAGCAGTCATAAAAATACTACTCATAGAATTGCTTTGTGAACTGCAAAAATAAGCTTCGGCGTAAGTTTACCTTAGTGAATCAAGCCCTAAAACGTCTTTAGAGACAGTGACCTGTGTTTTCAATATTGTGACACATCAGGAGCTCATTAATATTAATGCAAGTAAGCTCTGTGACATCCCGCCTTTCCAGTACAAGAGGTTCTTTTTTGCTGTAAAAAAATGTTTTTATGGATGCTGCATAAATCATAAATACATTTCTCTGCAAAAAGTAATACTCTCACACATCAAACACATTTAAAATATATTAAAAGGAAACAGTATTTGAAACAATCTGGTGAAGAATTATTCAAGGGCTTAAGCACACGACTCTGCAGAACAGGGCTCGCTGGCTCTGTCGGGGACCACCTGAAAGGCTGGTGCCCTCGGCCAGAGCCCACTTTGCCCATGCCTTGAAACGTTTTTGAGTGTCAGGTAGAGGGAGGACACGGTTTGGCTTGGGAAGAATGAGGCACAGCACACTAAAACATTTCTTACAGGGACAGGAAGAACATAATGAATGCATGGAATTGCACACCTGGTAGAAGCCGAAGCCATTCTAGCAGAACAAAAGGAGAGGCAGCAGCCAGCACATCCATTTTCCATTTTCCATTTTCCATCTGGTCAAACTCCCCATTTGTTATCGCCTCTCGTTTTCTGGTGCGCATAAAAAAGCATTTCGAGTATGGGCCATGGCATGCCGAACTTTATATTTTACCTGCTTGTTGAAAGTACAGCAACGCTCACAAAAACTTTCCTCAAATATTAAGGGGCTACAGTTAGAACAGTAAATCATTATCTCCTGTAATATTTGAGGGTATTTCTGTGCCTCGCCTCTGGGCTGCCTGGAAGCATAGAAATACAGGTATTTACGTGAGGCATGCACAGACGAGGGGGGTGGATGGTATATATATATATTTTTTTTAACAAACCTGAACCTGTTTTGTATTTGATGAGCAGGTCATCATACTCCCGGATCACCAAACAAAGAATAAAGAACATGTAATACACAAACAGGAAGCAATACAAAAGGTACAAATGCAAGTCAGGCATAATCATTAATATGTTTTGGGGAAGAAGTCCTTTCAGATCTGCAGCATACACTCTAAACCTACTGCAAGACTTCACCACTTAGTATAGATGCACTATTTACGTCGTTATTGTCATTGTTAACAGTTGACTTCCATGTCTGATACATCAGCAGTATTCTCTAAATTCAGAAAAGGAAACATTTTTAACAATGCGTCATTAAGGGCGCCGGCATTTCCCACTCAAGCATAACCACGCATCCCTGAACAACACATGGCTTTTTCTGTGCCTTATCCACACATGTGCTGAACTACACATATGCGTGTAGGCACAGAGAAATCCATGCAGTGTTCGGGAGAGGACACGGTGAGGAAAGTGGGGTTGGGGCATGGGTGGCCGGTGGATTAAGGGATTTCCGGGGTGGGTTTCTATTTTTTTTTTAGTTTTTTTTTTAAGGGGCAGGGTTGGGGGGCTTGGGTATTTTTTTTTAATAAGGGGGGTCGGGCTAATTTAATTTTAGGGGCAGGTTGGTGGGTTGGTTAATTTTCTTATTTAGGATGGGGTAGCTTATTTTTAAAGGGTGTGGGAAGGTTTAAGGAAGGGCAGGAGGAGAGAAGAGGAGGAAGGATCGGGAAAGGATGTGGTGGCGTAAGTGGGGTTGGGGCAGGGTTGGGGGGTCGGGATAGTTGTATTTTTTTTTTCTTTTTTTAGGGCTTTGGGTGGGGGGGTCAGGGTGGTTTAGTTTTTAGGGCTGGGGTCAGGGTATTTTGTTTTTTTTGTTTTTTTTAATGGCTCAGGGCGGGTGGAGGGGTCCGGTTAGTTTAGTTTGTAGGGGTGTGGGGATCAGGGTAGTTTCTAGGGTTCAGGGAACATGGGGGTATCGGGTAGTTTTGTTTTGTGGGGCAGGGGTGGGTGGTCGGGGTAAACAAACATTTTAGGGTACAGGATAGGTTAGGTATTAGGGGTGGGGGTAGTTTTGGGCCTCAATCCGAGTGGGGGTGGGGTTTGCATGACAAAACCATGCATACCGTTTTGCATGCTTTTTCCACACATGCCTTTACTGTGCATGCTTTTACAACAAAATTTGTTGTAAAGGCATGTGTGGAAACAACACAATCGTGGTTCCGACTGCATTGTTAAGGCATGCGTTGTTCGGGCATGAGTGGTTCCATCATACAACCAATCGGAAACCCCTACATGTGAACTAACAGAAATTGTAGTAACTGGTTCTTCTTCCACAGACCCTTCACCCGCACATTCTAACCTGAAATCATTATTAAAGTTACCTCCTACTTATGAAAGATCATTCTCACCTTCAGCATAAACATGATGAATTACCTAAATATACAACCTTCTTTCGGTAAGAAAATTTAACAACTCTTAAATTGCAAATCTTGGCTTATTGTTTTTAACCCAGACTCCTACAGTGGTAGCATTCTTAACCAAATTCTTGGGGCAATAATTTAGCTTTCTTTCACATATTGGAATTTATATTCAGTGAGCAAAATTGTGATAACGAGTTGTGGCACAAAATCCAAACAATGACTGTGATTCTTTATAATTTCAAAGGTTAGAATTTGTGCTAGAACATAATGCACAATGAGATGCCCACACTTTCTCTTGAAGAAAAGTATTGGTGCAACAACCCTGGGCTACAGCAATTTGAATTCCTTAAAACAAAATTCCATTATTCCTTTCGCGAAAACATCTCTGCTGGGATAACACAATAGAGGGCATTTGTAATTGATGCTACTACGTTGCTAAAATGTAGACTTTTTAACAGAATAAACTGGACACCATTGCCCTCGGTAAACAGCAAGGGAAAACATTTGTTCAGTGGCATGTACACATTTGCATTATCCTGCCATCTAGTGTTTGGCTCGGAGTGCTGCAACTTGTTGGTCTTCAATAAGGCTTTTCGAGTCACGGGATCGAGTCGCTCCTCCTTCTTGGTGCTGCTGCGCATGGGCATTGAGTTTTTTGTTAAATTGTTTTTTTCCCGTTTTCTTAATCATAATTCACATCGCCTTTGGTTAAATTTAAAACACGTACTCTTCGGGGCGGGCCTTGCCCGGCCCTAGGTCTATTTCCTAGGGGCACAGAATAATATGACACCCTAATGGAATGGACGTCATTTAGATTTTGTCCTCTGTGCCATACCAAATTTATACACACGGATCACCATCAAGTGAGTAACCTCTGCCTTTCTCCAGACCAAAACGAGGTGACCTGCGACGCGTGTCGATTGTTTCGGTCCAAGAAGACACTCTGGGACCGAAGAGCTCACAGACTGGAAATGGCACACTCAACACAAGACAGCATCCCAGATATTTTCAGGGATGAGCATACACAAGAGGTGCTGGAGCAACAAGGGACATTCTCGGTCGAAGACACAGATTCTGATGTGCAATCCAACATCGAGAGCCAGGACATCACTGTTGCGCAAGTCGTGAGTAAAAAACCTGCCCCTCCTCCTTCCACAAAGACAGTTAAAAGACTCACAAAAGAGGTCAATGGACCACCACTGCCTTCAGGCCATGGCAGATTATGGAAACTCGATTTGAGTGCTCTGCACTCGGCCCCAAAATTCAGAAAGACTGAAATTCCTATTCCTTCAGTCTGACTGAAACAATCCCAAGGTTCGGAACCAAAAACTTCAACAACAAATATTTCGGTCCCATCAACTTTGGCACCAAAAAGTTCGGCACTGAACAAAACTACACAATCTGCCCCTTCGGGATCAAAGGTTTGAAACCGACGTAACATTTTGGTGCCAAAAACGGCTGAATCTGACAATTCTTCAGCTTTGTTGTCTCCAATTGAACCAATTCTAGAGACTATGGACTCTAAGCAACAGAAAATACAAATTGATAAGGACACAGGCGGGATTGTGTCTTCTCCCA
Organism: Pleurodeles waltl; assembly: GCF_031143425.1. Lineage (NCBI taxonomy): Eukaryota > Metazoa > Chordata > Amphibia > Caudata > Salamandridae > Pleurodeles > Pleurodeles waltl. The sequence goes on from NC_090446.1 coordinate 1,198,448,174, forward strand.
CCATTCATGTGAAGAAGCTTTCTTTTCAGGAGGCTTTTGAAACCTCACCACCTCCACTAAAAAAGCCACATAAGGAGAAGGTTTCTAGTACTGTACCAGCTGTTCTTTAATAGAGCTACCACCATCCCCTCCTCTCTCCACCATCTCATTCACTAGCTATGAAGTAGGTGGGAAATACACACCATAGGGTTCACCTGTACATGGTAGGGAAGAACTACACGATACTCCACAAGACCCTGACCCCTGGGATACTTATGATACAGACCCAATTATGGATACAGACCCAGATCTCTATTCTGCCCGCCCCTCACCTCTAGAAGACACCATTGGCTATCAACATGTAATAGCCAGAGGTGCAGCATATCACAATGTGCAATAACATAAAGACCCAATAGGGAAATACTTTTTATTCGATACCCTCACTTCAACACATAAAGGCATATTCCTCCCTATGTTGCCAGGAATTCTTAGACATGTCCAGGACATTTTCAAAGAACCTGGACGCTCCTGTATCATTACACCACGGGTAGATAAAAAATATAAAGAGGCTGCCCACATCTGATCCAATATACATCCGGTCCCAAGTGCCACCAGACTCCATTGTTAACAATCTCACAGTACAGGGATCAAGGAACCCCAGTCACCAGACCATACACATCAGTGTTTTGGAACTTCAGGCAGTCTTTCTAACCCCAAAGGCTTTTATGCCTCACTTAATACACAAATCTGACTTAATCTGCACAGACAACATGGGCGCAATGTATTATTTACAAAAATGGGTGGTGGGGGGAGAATCACGCTAGCACAAATAATCTGGAGGAGTGCTCATCATCACCAAATTCATCTTCTGGCAGAATATCTCCCAGGCACAGACAACAACTTTGCAGGCCTGCTAAGTAGGACGCATCGACAAGTCCACGTATGGGAACTCCACCCAGTAGTCCTTCAAAAATACTTTCAAAAGTGGGGAACACCTCGGATAGATCTGTTCACCACAGCAGAAAACTAAAAATGCCAAAACCTTGCATCCAGGTACCCACACCCCCAGTCCAAAGGCAATGCCTTATGGATCAGCTGGTTGGGGATATTTGCTTATGCTTTTCCACCTCTCCCACTCATTCCATTCAAGGTGAGGAAACTCAAAAAAACTTCTCTCAAAATGATTCTGGTAGCACACACATGGGCTCACCAACCGTGGTTTATAGCTCTGCTGGATCTCTCCCTAGTACCGCACGAAAAACTCCCCAGCAGATCTTCTCACACAAAATCTCCAACAAATAAGGCATCAAGATCCCAATTCACTCAACCTTACAATATGGCTCCTGAAGTCATAGAGTTCAGTTATGTACAATTACCGGCAGAATGTATGGATATTTTAAAACGGGCATGTAGGCCAACAACTAGAGCCTGCTATGCAGCAAAATAGAAATGTTTTGTCTGTTACTGTCAATCTAAGCACATTGATCCATTAACACCATCAGTGCAAGACATTACAGGTTATTTGCTTCACATGCAGAAAGCAATCTAGCTTACACATCAATTTGGCTACACTTAGCTGCAATTGCAATGAAAGGCTTGAAAAGAGTAATCCCCCAAGGCTACCTTCAGTGTCTGCCTGGAATCTTAATATTGTACTCACTAGGCTCATGGCTCCTCCGTTTGAGCCTCTTCACTCATGTCCTATACAATTCCTTTCTTACAAAGTGGCTTTCTTAGTTGCTATTACATCTTGAAGACGTGTTAGTGAGCTACACGCCTTAACACTGGAGGAGCCTTTCTTTCAGATACATAAGGATGAACTTATCCTACGTACAAACCCTACATTTCTACCAAAAGTTGCATCATAATTCCACATTAACCAAACTATTGAGTTACCGGTTTTCTTGCCACAACTGAACTCTGTGACAGAAAGGGCACTCCACACATTAGATGTAAAATGAACCCTCATGTAGTATATTGACAGAACTAAAAAGTACAGGAAAACTAAACAGCTTTTTGTGGCTTTTTCAGCACCACATAAAGGAAATCCTATTACAAAAAATAGCATACCTAGATGGATAGTAAAGTGTATACAAATGTGTTACACTAAAGCCAAAAGACATTGACTCATAAACCAGATTCCACAAAAAAAAAGGGCCACAATGGCAGTCTTAGGGAATAACCCCTGAGCTGACATTTGCACAGCAGCTAATTGAACTACGCCACACACATTTACTAAACATTACTGCGTAGATATTCAAGCGCCTCAGAAAGCCAATGTAGGACAGGCCTTCCTAAGAACACTTTTTCAAACAACTGCAACTCCCACAGGCTAGCCACTGCATTTCTTTGGGAGGACTGCTTTGCAGTCTTTGCCCAGCATGTGTATCTACAACCACACATGCCATCGATCGGAAAATGTTACTTACCAGTAGACATCTGTTTGTGGCATGCAGTGTTGTAGATTCACATGCATCTTCCATCCTCCCCAGAGGCCTGTGGCCATTTAAGTTACTCTCTATTTGTATATAATTGTACATATTTCCTTATACTCACATGGACATACTATTTTCTATACTTCTCTATACTCTAACACTCACCCACCTGCAGCAAAACAATCTAACAAATAACTTAATTACCATGCACAGTAGCACCGAGTAGGAGGAGCCACTGGATCTCGTGACTCGAAAAGCCTTCTTGAAGAAAAACAAATTGCAGCACTCTGAGCCCAACACTAGATGGCAGGATAATGCACAACATGGGAATCTACAGCATTACATGCCACGAGCAGATGTCTACTGGTAAGTAACATTTTCCTTTCTTTCTCTAAAGAATCATTTATTCACCAACCCCAACATGCTCTCTAAAGAAACACTCATTCACAAATGCCAACATACTGTCTGGTAGTAGGTTCCTCAATGAATTGAGATGGAGCAGGAGCATTAAAAACTTGTGTATTTTACCTTCTGAGAATCTTGAAACCCGCTCTGGGGCAAAATAAAATGCCTTTTAGGTCTCTGCTTCAGACGGCGTGCATGTGCTGTCTCCAACTGATGCATGATGTATCGACATTGTGGGCTTCAGCCCGCCCTTAGACTTTGCAATTTGCATGCTCCATCGTCGCTCTCCCATTGTTTCTCATCATTTGTGCAAGGCGTGCATTTGCCGTGCCTCTTTCTCTGTTTAAACCTCCCTGAGAGCAGGAACTAAGTACGCAATCCCTTTACTATCCCTCATTTTATTACCATTTTAGAGACTTCTCTTTTCATGGTTTACAAACCCTCCTCAGGAGAGCTGGTGTCTTCATTTGCTCCGAACGCCCAGTACCATTTTTTTTTGGTTAACAAGCCCTTACACTCTTCTTTTACTCACTGTGTGCAAGGTGTAATAAAACTGCTTTTTTGTTCCTCTCCAGGCAGTGTTGTGAACATCTGCCTGTGGCCCAAGACTCCCGAATCCACTGGATGTTCAGTTTTAAGGCTTGCTGCAAAATTTGTACAGTAGCCCTGCCAAGGACTGGTCTGCAAGTTATGCAGTGCTGCTGATGCTCTTTGTGAAGCATGTTGCTCCCCTGTACTTGTGTGCTGGACTGCCCTTTGATGTTTCTGACCAAGCTTGGTACTCCTACAATTCTATTGTTGCTCTTCGCAGGGGAAGGTGGTGAAGTGGAACAAATACATGCAATGCTCACTCTAACTACTAGTAGCTGCTGACCGTGCTTGCATAAATAATCCATGGATGCTGCCTATGTGCACAATGGTCACTCTTGTTGCATATACACTGCCTGGTGTCCTCCTGATTCCTTCATCTTTTGAGGCATCCATTGGCCAGGTAAGAATCTGGAGAGAAACACCCGGTGCTCTCCTTACTCTGGATGCAGGAACATCCAGAGTAGGGAGAGCCAAGGGCTCTTCTGTGGCTGCTGTCATGCTCAGAGTAAAAATCCAGACCCTTGTCGCTCTGCTCTCGTGCTTCCCCCTCTGCAATGCAGCAGCCAAGGACGTGGATGGTTGGTTTCTCACACCAAGTTCATCACCCCCACCAGCCCTACCATTCACCACCCCGACCATCCTCCTGGTCACCACCCCACCCATTGCCAAAGGCAATAGGTCACTCATTGCCGCGACCTATTGGCTTTGCCAATGCTTGTTTCGTAAGTGATCTCATAGTGCTGGTCAGAGATGTTATAAGGAATGGGGAAAGTGGGCTCTGACCGAGGGCTCCAGCCTTTCAAGGGCGGGGGGGCCTTGATGATGCACCCAGCTCTGCTCTGCAGAGAGACTTGCCTTGAAGACCTTTAATAATTCTTAACAGATTTTGTTTTTAAACCGTTTTCCTTTAATTTATTTTTAATGTGTGTGATATGTAAGAGTCTATTACAGACATTTCGCAGAGCAATGTTGTTTGTTTCATGCAACAGCCATAAAAAGAGTTTCTTTTAGATCAAAACAGGACATATTTTCTGAGTTAGATGGCAATTACTTTCTAACCCATAATGGAACGTTTCTGAGGCTTTGCTTAACTGAAGAGGCAATTTCTTTAAGTCTGATTTGATGTGAAACCTTTCTCACAGCTTAACAGGTTTTTTCTGACATTGCTCTCAAATGTCTTCAACAGAGTAGAACTAACATACAAGAAATGGGAACCACAGCATCAGGTCTCAGGCACCGTCCTAACAAATGTTGACTTTTCCTGGCTATATAAGCATCTTCATTTCATTAAAGGGAATGGAAGACATAGTAAATCCACTTGTTTGAACAGTATTTCGACCATACAAAAATGTTTTAATATGAGGATCTTCTATGGATTTGTTATACCAATTAGCTTCAAAGAATAAATCAGAAACACATTGAAAGAGCACTCTGAGTCAACCAAAGCGTGTTTCACAAAACTTTGTATGTACCTATGGTTCTTCATCAATACCATAATGTGTTTGCTGATCAGTTTGAGTAGATTCAAGTTACTATGCTAAGAATCATGTTAAGTCTTACATTGGGCAATATTTTCACATCCTATGGCCAATATTATTTTTCCTGTTCTTATTCATATAAGAACTATTGCACACGTTGGCAAAATGACCTACTTCATTTTTGCATTTAAAAATTCTTCTTTGTAGCAGGGCAATACTTTGCAGAATTAGCGGGATAAGATTTAGAACCACAATGATTGTATTTGGATCTGGTAGAATAAATAGTCAACACCCTGTCTATATCCTAGCAAATGTCATCACTTTGTCACTTGACACCTTGCCACGTAACAAGTAAACTTCACTGTCATTTTGTCTAGTACTGGGTATTTCCTTTGCAGAACATATGCAAAGTTCAACGCTTTAGACAATGTCAGTAGTTTCTTCACAGGCAGTTTCTCCATTAGGGCTATCGGGCTGCCCCCTCTGGAATGCCTACACATTTACTTCAAAAATATTAAATAGATTGATTTATTTGGAGATACAATTGTATCTCTAAATAAATCGATGTATTGAAGTCTGGGCTGTATGTCCCAGAATGCCTGCCCCACCTTACTTTGACGTAGGAGAAGGAAGCCAGACAGTAAATCAAGTTTCTGCAATGTAATGTGCGACGTAGGGCTTACCTTGCTAAAGCCCTTTTTTTGCCATTGTGGTCTGTGGTGGTATCCACTGTAGGTCAGTGATGATGTCAGCATTACTGTTTTGGGTGTTGGAGCCTTCATCCCTGCACAAGGCCACACATTTGTCATTCACAGGCATAGATCTCACCCTTTCCCATTCATCACCAGGTAGGATTGGATGTAAGCATGTGTGATTTGTCACCATGTCCTTGGTAATGGTATGTGTTATAATGCTTATCTTGGGTTATGGATATTGTGCTGAAATCCCTGGCCATGCTAACATCCCTTACTGTAAGATCCTAGCCCCCTACTGCAGATTGCTGGTCTCTTTAGAAGAGGAGCAGTTGTATTTGTTCCCCTGCAAAATTGATCCACAATATGAGCAGGTTTTTTGTTCCCTTACGAAGTTGATCCAATGATACGAGTCAAGCGTAAAGGAAGAAATATGACCTCATAGTAAAGGCAGTTACGTTCTGTGTGGCATTAAAACTGACCCTGTTTTTGTGCCCTTAACATTAATGCCCACAGCATGGAAAGATTTACAACAGATGAATGTTAAAGTAATGCATATCAACAATTTAGTTCCTCTTTTACTTTACATGTTTTACTTAATCTTGCATTCCTCAAGAGTATTAGGGATTTCATCATGTTGTGTTTTTGTATTTTTTTTGGTGCATCTAATTACTTTTGAACCTAAAACAATGGTTGTGAATTCCACTTGTAATTGAAATTCTGTGTAAATGTGTGTGAAGGGGATACATAGAAGTCAAAATATTTACAAGACAAAAGTAAAAAAAAAAAAAAAGTGCTTACACATGAGTGAAGTGTATGGTTAGGGGTGGTGAAGTGAGGGAGATCAGAGGAAGTGCATTTACGGAGAGTGAAAAGGGTGCTGAAGAGGAAAGAGATGAGTTTTAAGATATGCAGATGGATAATATGCAGACAAAAGAGCATACATATCTAACATAAAGCGCACATAACTGAAGGCCAATACTCCTTCCACAGGCCTCAATAATATTTAATTCACAGTCTCCCAGTTTCAGAATTGAAACATTTCCAATGTTATATTCTTTATAACAGATCATTGTTGTGACCCATTCATCTGAAACAGCTAACAACCACTGTCAAAGGTAATAGCACTGGCACGTTTTAGGAGTATATGTCAGTTGTGTTCTATATCTGTATGCAATAACATCTTAGAAAGAAACCAAAAGAAACCAAAATATCAGTTGGGTGGCACACTATGGGAATCACAGTTTTTTTTCTTCTTTTTAACATGTTTCCTTTTAGAGAGCCCGACTTTTTTCATCCCACTTAGACATCTGTGCACATATTTTTTATATGACTGATTTCAGCCATCAGCTGTGGGTGCTTCCCGAAGCCTGGTTAGAGTGTTTTCTCCCAAAGTTGTAGCCCCATTTAGTGCAAGACACTGAGAAAGAGCACACTTTGAAGGGCCTGAAGTTGTTGCACTATACAATTTGCACATTACAGTAACTATTAAACAAATTAATGCAGTAATATATGGGGTAGATTTCATTGTGTTCAATATGTTCTTACTGCTTTATAAACCTTGCTTTCTCACTAAATTCATTTGCTTTAAAATGCACCATTTGCCAATCTTTTTTTCATTTTTTTTTTTCCGGAGGAGTATAGGAGTATACCTCTGTCACCCCACCACACCCTGCCCCGGACCCCATTTTTGTCCATTAAGCTTGCTCTCTTCGCTTGCTACATAAAGATCATACCCAACTTTTACACCCCACCACGGTCAAATGTCACCAGCTGCAACTGAATTTCTTTAGCAAAGTGTTCCTGTGTCTCAGAAGCGGTTCTTGAATTTTCCTGTTGTGGTAATGAGCAGCTATTTGGTCTGTAGTATACAAATCAATAGTGCCCTCAAACCCATAGTGCAAGGCCAATACTCTCAAAGCTACTACATAACATTCAGTGGGTTAGTTGGGAAATTGGAACATGGTGTAAAATGATTGTCTCTCCATTATTATATTTTGGTTGCCCATCAAATGAAGTTTAAGGCCTGCTTCAGTCATCACAATGCTCTGTTACAGTGCTAGTCTGAGGCAAACCTCTTGGAAGGTGTTTCAACAGATTTTGTGCCTCGTAAGTTTTGAAGTAAAGCTTTGTTTCTCCCCATATTGAATAATTTACTATCCGGTGCAGTTAGGTGTTTAGAGAGTGTATTGAGGATTGAAAGTGGGAGCGACTGAAAGCAGTTCTTCACAATATGTTCAGTAAGCACATCGAGGTTTTTATTCTGAAGTTCACATTGTGTGTACTGCAGAAGCTTCCTGTAGAAGAGGCTTCTTGGTTTTTGAGGTACCAAGGCTGAGCAGCAGCAAAGGTCTACAAAGTGATGGAAGCAATGACCAACTAGGCAGCACTTGACAATGCAAGGATTCACCCAATACAACCCACTCTTTGTATAGCACCATATGGCACAGGATGGTAGGCGAACAGGGCGGGTGTAAAATAATGCAGTAACAGTTTCTCACCCCAGTCATCCTGGTAGGACAGCACAGAAAATGGATAGAATCAGCATTCAGTTTTGTATGTATATGGTGGTGACACGAAGGTGCTTGAGTGAGAATTGTTGCCGAAATGTGAAAGGCTCTGGAGAATAGGCTGTATGCAGAGCACCAACCCCGTGGAACCAAACATGAGATAACCACAAAGACACGACACAATGAATGACAAAATACTAAATAAGTAAGTGAATACAATCCAAAGCTCACAGTTTGTCAACCCAGAGACAGACTCCTCCATAAATCTGGAAATGAGGCCTCTATCTATAAGCATACTGCTACTGAATCATCTCCAAACATAGGAAAGGCCAGACCTGGCAAACTGAATATCATTCTACCTCTAAGGAAATAGGAGCTGACCTTTGCAGTGGCAGATGACTGTCTGAATGCTTTCACCCATGTGCCCACAGCCGAACAGCTGCAGGGAATTGAGGATGAAGTTTCAATAGATGTTACAGTGAAGCTGATCACATGCCTCATTCCCTCACATGGATGAAGACATGACTGTATATATGTTGTACTTAAATAGTGCAAGCCTAGCCAGACGTCAATGGAATGTTGTACATAGTCCAATGCAAGGACCCAGTCAACATGCATGGAAATTTATTTGGTTTCTGAGATTGAAACTGGACTATTATTGCATTTTGATGTAGTTGACTCTAGAGATAAATCTTTTGGTGATACCTTTCTTCGAGCAGAGTTAGGGAAATCCTGTTTGATACACGAATATTGTTGCAGATGCTCGGTGCACAGAAGGAAATAATCTGTTGCCTTCCTTATTTTTTTCTTTTTTGCACATCTTTTTCTCCATTTGATTGGTATCCTAGCTGCAAGTGTGCCATGAGCCACCAGAGATGGTGAGCTTGTCTGCCAGCTAAGCCAAAGTGTTGGTAATGATGGCCTTGTAGAGGATGCAGATGTTGCAGGCTGCCAAGGTGAGCCAGGGAAGTTATATTAGGATAGGGCTGATGTGGTCACATCTCTCCCAGTCCTTAACGAGGCGTGCTCCAGCATGTAGAATATCCTAAAGGGAGGTTGTATGCAGTGTGGAGGTCTTGGGAGTGTTGCATTGCCACCACCAACAAGCACATGCATTCCATATGGGTACACATGAGCATGTACAGCTTTCAGAAATGCTTTCTGCAGTTGCAGCTTTCAGAAATGCAAAAGTCTCTCTGGCTGTGATGCCTCGGGCATAATATTGGGAGGGCTCTCAGATCGTTATTATGATGTGCAATCGGTTCTGACATAACACATGAAACCACATGAAAACCACTTCCATGCATTTGCCACTAAGAAAACACACCAAAAGCAGCTATAGTTCCCACAGATGGACAATGTGGAATTAACACGCCTGTGTTAATGCGCAGTAAAAGTATAGTCATCAAGTTCCCTTGGAGTTGCTTTAGTCACCTGGTAATTTATGGGAAGTTGTTGCACTGAACTTCTTTGGCTCCAATTCAACAGGGAAATGAAATAGAAATGATTGGTACTGAATAGTTTCCTGTTGTTAAATCCATGTCATCTGCAAGTACAGACAATATAATTCCAGTCCTGGATGACCGCCTTTCAATACTGGCAATCCCCAACACGGGCGGCAAGGCAGACTATCCTCGTTTTTTTCTCTCTTGTGGCCTTAAGGCAATGTGTAGGTGAGGGATTCGTTGAAACAATGAAGAGAGTTTTGCAACAGACATCAGTACGACAACTTTCACTAGAGGAAATACTTGGTTCGTTATTAAGTGCATGTAAAGGCATTTCATACAGCACCACAGTAAACAAGCATTGGCAAAGTCAATAGGTCGCACCTATGCGAGAGCAATTGGCTTTGCCAATGTCATTTATCATTGTGCAACATGTGTAAAAGTTATAATTTATTTTTTTAAGTGCTATAAGTGTTATGTTTTTTACCTTCCGTTGTCGGTGCATTTTTTAAAATAACTTTTAGCTATGCTCCTCTACAACATAGCTAAAAGACACTGACAAAGCCAATAGATCTCTCATAGACCAGATCTGTTATCTTTGCCACTGCTTGCTAGTACTGACACACACTTATGCCTCCCAATGGTTGCAAAGCCTGGATGGTCTTTGTAAGATGAAACAGAAGTGTGTGAATCACAGGCCGAGCCAGTGCCTTTGAGAGGCTAGCAGGGCTAAGTAAGCTGCCATATTAGGGGAATATCTCTCAATTCTCATTTAGGATGTTTTCTCTGACAGCCCGCAGATCAGAAGTGGGTGTGGGCAACAAGAACAGAAGTAGGGGTGTTCGACAAGGATAACAGGAGGCATGGTGGCAGGCAAGAGGACAGAAAAAAACACTTTGATATGTCCAGCACTGGCCACGTCATAGTTTTTTTTTTTCTTATAGAGGGTCGGGAGGAGCACAGACAAATGGGTATGATGGAAGAAACAAGACCGACAATGGAAAGGTGGAGGGAGATGCACCACAGACAACGGGAGGGTGGGAAGTGGGACGTAAGATGCTACACAGACAACAGGGATGAAGGCTGAGAGAGGAAGCACATTACATACATTGGTGTCTAATTAATTATTTGCTTTGCTCCGACCACACTTAGAGTTCATTAGAAGTATTACTCCAATTACGGGTGAACTTGAATGAGCAGTCTAATGTTCTCCATGTATCATAAACACATTGATGATGCCCTGGGAAAAGGAATTCATCGATCTTAAATAAAAAATTCAGCAAGCGATCATTAGAAATGTGTGAAATCACTTCATTTTAAAACAAGTAGAGTGAAGTCCTTCTGTAATCAAGATAACATTATTTTAAAATGTGCTAAGTGACAATTCTTACTGATTTCGTTGTAGCACACTTACTTGAAAACACAAGATGAGATTTCAATAAAGCACGCCTAACTTATTTTTAAGAGAAAGTTACACTAAACTGAAGTGAAAAGAGATATGTAATTCTAAAGTTGATGTTTATGTACAATATGGTGTACATTTCAAACAACATCAATTCAAGATGCATTCCAAACACTGCATGTCCACATTAGCTAGTTATGGCAATGCTGCAGTTTCTATAAATTTACCTCTAACCACACACAGGATCTCCATATGCCTCAATCGAAGGTAGGTGCATTTAGGTGTACCTTGTAAACAATAAATAAGGATGCTGGTCTTTCCCAGGAAGCACCATCAACGTCTGTTATTCATCAAATCTCTAGCAAGGAACGCCCTTCAATATGATTTTTCCCTAAGCAGATTTAACCAAGGTCAAACAAAATACGTTCACCTGAGTTCTATTGAAACAAATTGGATTGAGCATCTCACTTTGCATCCACGTCTCGGGTATGATTAAATGACGACCTGCAATTGATGTTTTTACTGATGTAGCAGGGCCTGACAGGAAACCTCATAACGTAATATTCATGTTTACCCTGCGGAACCCAGGAATGTGGAGGCACTGCTAATAGAGAAGTGGAGTTAAAAACAGAGGGGGAAGTGCTTTTTTATGGCGGGTGGAGGTGGCTAACGGTAGTCAGAGGCTGGGAGAAAATGTACAGAGGAAAGTAGAGTTAAAAAAAAAAAAAGCGCTGTAACGTGGCCAGCGTTGGCGGCATTGTAGCTGTAGTGTTGGGGGCCCTAGGCCCTCATGCTACTAAAAGAAGTCACGCAGACACAGTATCATGGTCGGTAGAACTTGCCCTGTGCACGTGCGGCCGGCCCTTTTTATTGGCAGGGTCACCTGTGTTGGGTGAGTGTGAGGTGTAGATAGGCCAGGCCTCAGCCGAGTGGCTGGCAAAACACTAGAACATGTCCAGCAGGAAACTACATTCCTCCAAAACTTGAGGAACAAAACAAAGTCCAACCTGCAAAAGAAAGCACAGTAACAAAAACCACCACTATCAGTCTGTCGGCCTCGAGAAGGCAGGCCGTAGGATTGCAGTGGACAGGTGCAGCTGGGAGCACACGGACACTTGCGCACGAGTCCATGACTTATCCAGGTACAGCCGGGCTCGAACACTGTGTGGAAGAAGCCTGGACTCTGACGGTCAGATGGTTGATTAAGTGTCCACTGATGCACTGTGGTTCAGTCCTGTGGGCACTTGTGGCAAGGCTGGTGGTGTTTACAGTTCAATTTGTTGGAATTGGGCATATAATTCGAATTGGGTTTGTCAGTCGAATTGGGTGCGTCATTCGAATTGGGTGCATCAAGAGCGTTGGTGGAGTCCGCTGTGACTACAATTGTTGAGACATCCCGGCTTCATGAAGGCCAATCGCTCGAAGACGAATGACATCTGTGATGGTGTGAAGTCCTCATCCTGACACTTTGTTGATAGAGCTGCTTCCAGACCACCTCTTGTTTGTGGATTCCTCACTCTGGAACTTCCTTGAGGCCTTTTCAATGGGTTTGCCACGGGACCAGCGTGGACTGTGCTGGGCTGCGTGTGGGCCATCTCTGGGCCGCTGCAGGCTCTCCAACAGGAGCCACGGTCAAGTCATACGTGCAAACGCAAGGGTGGATGTTTCGCAGTCAGTGTGCTTGCCAACATGGACCAGGTGGAGTTAGGCTCGCAGATGGTCTCAGGGAAATTGTCTCATGTTGCCAGGAGGATGTCTAGTTGGTGTTGTGTTAATTCACTGAAGACAGTCTTGGTGTGCTGTGACCTGTTGGAGTCTCCATTGCACAGCCTTGCTGTCTCCTTGACTTCATCGGTGGGGCAATGTCAAGTCCTCTCTCGCGCTTGGGAGGTCCCTTGTCTGGGTTGCCATGGGAATGCTTGTGGTCTGCACAGGGGTTGCTTGTGTGCCACATCAGGGCAGCTGCAAGACCTCCTAGGAACCACTGCCTAGTCGCTCGTGCCATCACAGGGGCAGATGGGTCCAGGTCACAACTCGCTCTTGCCACCGAGAGCAGGATACAGGCAGGGTGAGCAGGTGATCATTGGTTGACTGGTTCTTCAGAGCATCAAAGCAACGATGTAGGACTCCAGTCTGGTTGTTTAACTGCTCCGTTGATGGATACCGTGATGCACATGGCAATGAGGGTGCTTGCCATTCGGAGACCTGGACGACAAGTGATGTTGCTGGAGTGAGGGTGATTGGAGGGACTTTGCCATAGCTAGTGCAGCCTTTCTTTTCCTCATGTGCAGATGTTAGCTGTGATGCCATCTGCTTTAAGCAGCCGGTGACAGGTGGCTTGGACGGTCACACTGTGAAGCGTGGGACAAGTACGCAGTTTGCGCATGGCGTCTTAGATTTGGTACTCCCGCTGAGCTGTCTCCAGTGATGTCACCGCACCCCGGTGGCTGTCTTGTCTGTGGGTGCACTCTTCCTTTGTGGCAGGAGTCCTCCATCTCTCCACCCTGTTGATATTCCGTTCTTATTCTTCTGTGGTCGTCAGGTGTTGCAGTGTGACAGGTGATGTCACACAATGTCCTTTCTTCCTTCTTCATAGCGTGGTGCTGTGCCACGCTTTCTTCTCCTTTGTTGTGGAGTCTGGCCACCTGTCTTCCTTTTGTGTGGACCTTTCGAAGGTCCTGTCCTGTGCAAGGACTAGGGGCTCTTCCCCTTGTTGCAGTCGTGACATCATGCCACTCAGGGTGTGCGACTCTCCTCTTGCCTGTTGTGAGTTGCTGCTGACTCCGTCTTGAGGCAGTGTTTGGGAGGACACGCCTTGGTTAGTCTCTGGCCCGTTGAGGGCAGTGACGGGGGGGTCACTTTCTTTCCCGCTTCCTCTTCACTGGAGGGCGCAGTGCTTGCGCCTTAAGGCAGTGCCTTCTCGGCACTGGGTCCTGCTTGAACCAGGGCGTGCTTTGCAGGGGTTGGTCGCTTCTCTCGACCTGCTGTGTGATGGGCCATTGGTGGCCATCTTGTGTTGCAGAAGGGCCGGCTGGCACGGCCTCTTGTACCGTGCGTTACGTCACGCTCTCAGGTGCTCTCTCCATCTTCGCGGGCATTGCCCGTGTCGTCACGCTTTGATGGCTCAGCTCTCTGCGCACCTGTGACACAGTCTCTTTTTTTTTTTTTTTTGGGGGGCGTCCTTTGTTAACGCCTGGCATGTCCCTGTCTGTCCTACAGTGATTTCCATCACTGCTGGGGCATGTGGCGTTCTTTCAGCGGTGGAGGCGGACGGCTGCCAGGGGTTGCGCAGTCCATGCGCTCTCCTCGTGCCTCACATGGCACAAACATCTATTTCTCACGAGTGGTTGGGGCAGCTGCAGTCTTCTCCTTCGTCGTCCGCGTCGCTTCCATCTTCTGTGCCGTTTCCGTCTTCTGCGCCATTTTCCTCTGCGGGCAAGCTGTTGGTCTTGTGCAGTCACTCTCTGGGGTGTTGCTGTAGACTTTCTTTCAACATAGCTGATTTTTCCACTTTATAATAGAAATAGGGTGCAGTACCGACTTTGGCCACTGGATGCCCCTGTGCACTTCTTTTCCAACTTGAAAGACAGTCTTTCCTCCTACCGGCCTCGTTTCTTTGAAGTCCAACACTGCAGGAGCCATGCTGGAGAGGAGTTCGTGAGGCTGGAGTGGGGGCTGCAGGTACGTGCATTTTCTCCTTTTATTGTAATATATATATATTTTTTTGTAGATATAGCCCCGTGGAGAAGAGGCACACTCTTGCTGTGGGGACCCTCTTGGGCAGTTCAAAAGTTGTTTTATTCACGGTGCGTGGCAGCTTTAGTTTTTTTTTTTTTTTTTTTTTTCACACACCCAAAGTCCTGGTGACGATGCGGGCACTTGCTGTGGGGGTCAGCGTTGTTGGTGCAGGCTGTCGCGGGCCTGTGCTGCAAGCCTCCCTGGTATGCCACGTGGGTTTAAGTGGGGGGGCGATCCCCGGGCACTTTGCTTCTTCTTTCTTTGAGCAAAAGTCAGCCTCGTGGGCAGAGGCAGGCAAAACTGCACGCTGCTCTGTGAAGGGGGGGGCGGCCCTGGGCACTTCTCTTTACTTTTGGCGGGCTCCATTACCTTCTTGGGGGTGGGGGTGGGGGCGCCCGGCCCCAGCTATTGTTTTATGGGTTTTTCTCAGTGTGCGACAGCACCTGTGCCTTCCGTGGCCACAGCAGCCACCCCTAATGCTGCGGGCCGTTTTACTGGGAAGGGAGGGGGTGGGCGCCTTGGGAATTTCCAGGGTGCTTCCGGTGCGCAACAGCACCATCCCATGTTGCTGGGGGGAAGCTGTAGGCACTTCACTTGGCTGGTGCATGTCAGCACCGTCGCGCTCCTCTTTTCACGGCTGCAGCCCTCTTGGCAGTGCTGCGGCCCACCGTGCTGTGACCTTATGGCGGTAGCCTTCTAAGAGCTACATGCCTTTTCACTCTGCTGCTTGGTCTCCCTTATCCCAGCGGGAGAGGGGGGACAGCGCGCAGCAGTCTTTACCCACTTTTGGATTTCTCTCGCCGTGGTGGTGCCACACTGGCATCCACAGGGCTCACCTCATTCCAGGGAGGGTATCGGCGGTGTTCTCGGCTGGGTTCTGCCTTTCGGGGTTTGTGGCAGGTGGGGGCTGCGGTGGGGTGCTTTCCAGATGTAAGGTGCGGGAACACCTCATGCATTTCCCTCCTCCTAGCCCAACAGCTGCAGCCGGCTCACGCGTGGGGCAGACATCCTCGTCGCCAATGTAGTGTTGGGGGCCCTAGGCCCTCATGCTACTAAAAGAAGTCACGTAGACACAGTATCATAGTCGGTAGAACTGGCCCTGGGCATGTGCGCCCGGCCCTTTTTATTGGCAGGGTCACCAGACCGGTGACGCCTGTGTTGGGTGGGTGTGAGGTGTAGATAGAAGGCCAGCCCTCAGCCAAGTGGCTGGCAAAACACTAGAACATGTCCAGCAGGACACTACAGTGGCTGTTTTTTTTATGGCTGAGGAAGGGGGAAATGCAGACAATGGCAGGGTGGAGGTAGGGGTTGGAAATAGTACCTGAATCACAACTGGAGCAGTGGATGAACACAAATTAGAATTAATCAATCTGTGCCTGGTGCGTGGGCCATACAGATGAAAGGAAGTGACACTTGGCCTACGCTGGCTAATTAGGAAGCAGCAACGAAGAGTCGCAATCAAGTCAATAGAATGGGACGCAATGAGCGGGCTCCAAGCCCTTTACTGTAAATAATACTCCTCCCCTCCTCAGCACGTGCGCACTGTCATGCAAGACCTAAAAGTGCCCATCTGATGTTTAACACAGAAGTTAAGACAGCGTCCTTAGTGGTTGACTTCCATCAGTGATGAAGACATCCGTGATCACAAAAAAGAGAGGTAAGCCAAGGAAATGTATTTCCAAGGGTACAATTGTCTGCTAATACACCAACAGAAAAGATGGAAGTTAGGCAATCCATCAGCATGACATCCACCCAAGGTGTTGCCAATAGTAGTAACATAATGATGGCCTCCTAAGTGAGGCATGCTATCACTTGAAATGCGTCTTGCTTTGGTGAAAATATTGGTGCATCCTGGGAACACTTTGATATCGATTTAAGGCCACAACTTGAGGTGCAAAAAAAGCCAAACTCCTGAGAGGCCTGGGAAGTCAAGATCCTTGAGTCCCCAGATTGACTTTTAGAAAAATGGGAACCACATGCCTTGCAAAGGGTAGGCAGTCCAAAATATGCTAGCTGAGGGTGAGGACTACAGGAAAAGAGCTTCTCCAGAAATGTGCAGTGAGAGACTGGAAGGATTAATATTAGTGCACTCCAAGAGTCTCTGCTTCACATTTACTCTTATGGTATGCCTAAAAAATAAAGCTGGAGAGAAGACACAGCACACTTTCAGTGACTGGAATGTGGGTCAAGAATCTTGTTTCAAATACTTTCTAAAGGAGTAACTTGCTGGAATTGGTATGAGGTAGTTATCTGGTAGTGTAAAGCAATATTGCACACTATTTTATTACTTTATGTTACTTTACAAGCCGTCATTAAAATGGTCATTGGCGGCTTAACAAAAAAAAATCCAGAATGATATGAAATAGTTTTCCTGCTTTTAAAGCAGTAAAGAAGGATAACAGGAAAAATAAAGTGAACCAAAACCTTGAACTGGTAGGGTAGTATGCTCTGTTGAATGGGAAGACACCAATGTGTAAGCATTCAAAGGCTATTGTTAGAAATGCGGTCTTTGGTTGGCAGTCAAGTTACTCCCTGGCCAAGCAAGACCCTCACTCTAGTCAGGATAAAGGAGAATCACACTCCGTTAACCTCCGCTCACCCCCTCGGTAACTTGGCACGAGCAAGCAGGTTTAACTTCAGAGATAATGTGTTAAGTATTTGTACAAATATACCCAGTAATACAGTGAACCACTACAAAATGACACAACACAGGTTTAGAAAAATAGTTATTTATCTAAATAAGACCAAATACGATAAAAATACTGTACAAAGTTAAAAATATGAATTTAGCACTTAAGAGCACAAAAATAGTGCCTAGAGGCACTAATACTGCAAGTTGGTATTAAGGGGCATCGTGATGGAGTAGTTTCCTACAATGCGATGCCACTGGTGCAAATTACGGAGTTGTTCGACCCCTAGGTGTACAGTACCTTAACAAACAAGTAGAAAACAGGCTGGTACACGGAGTCGGGGAGCGAGGCATCGCTTAATCTGAGGCAGCATTGGTTTCGGTGCTACAGGGCAGAAGGGCAGAGGTATCGCGCAGCGGCGTAGAGTCCTTACTGTAGAGCAGTTCCTTGGTTCTGGCAGGCATGAAGTCCGGTGAAGTCACAATGCTGCGAGGAGACCTCAAGGGGTCAGGATGACTTCACAGGGCAGCCGGCGCTGCATTGGCATCGGATGTTGAGAACGTCAGACTTATGACACTCCGAAGTCTGGCGGGATCAGCAGCTGCAGCGACGCAAAGCCTACAGGGTCATTTGAGTTGTTAAATTTTTGCGAGGTCTACGATCTTGGGGAAGGCGGTGCCGCAGTTCTGGCCAGCGGCGTCCTTTACGAAGTCGCAGGGCGTCATCCGGCATCGCTGGACAGGTTTTTCTTCAGAAATTCATTTCCAGGGGCCCAGGAATGGAACTGGAATGGCACCCTCTAGCAAGTTAGAGGCCACAGTAAGCAGACTCAGAACTGGGTAGAAAAGCCTTTGCTGTCCCTGAGGCTTCAAAACAGGAGGAAAGCTCTAATCCAAGCCCTTGGAGATACCTCTCAAGCAGGGATGCAAAGCAAAGTCCAGTCTCTGTCCCCTTGCAGAGGCAGAAGCAGCAACTGCAGGATAGCCCAATACAGCACAGTCCCAGGCCAGGGCACCTCTTCTCTTCAGCTCTTCTCCAGGCAGAGGCTCCTCATGAATCCTTGAAGTAATCAGATTTGCAAGGGTTACTTATACCCCTTTCTGCCTTTGAAGTTGGCAAACTTCAAAGCAAAGTTATTTGCAAGAGTCTGCCTTGCCCAGGCCAGGCCAGGCCCAGCCCCAGACATACACCAGGGGGTTGGAGAGTGCATTGTGTGAGGGCAGGTACAACCCTTTCAGGTATGAGTGACCACTTCTCCCTCCCCTCCTAGCACAGATTGCAGGAGGGGCTACATCCCAGCTCCCTTTCTGTCACTGTCTAGAGGAGAGGTGCAAACTGACCCAAACAGGGAATCCACAAACAGGCAGAGTCACAGAATGGTTTGAGCAAGAAAATGCCTACTTTCTAAAAGTGGCATTTTCAAACTTGTAATCCAAAAACCAAAAGATGTATTTTTAAATTGTGACCTCAGAGACCCCAAATTTCAAATGTTTATCTGTTCTCGAAGGGAATGTGCACTTTAATAATATTTAAAGGCAGCCCCCTTGTAAACCTATGAGAGAGATAGGCCATGCAACAGTGAAAAACTAATTTGGCAGTATTTCACTGTCAGGACATGTAAAACACATCAGTACATGTCCTATCTTTAACATACACTGCACCCTGCCCATGGAGCTACCTAGGGCCCACCTTAGGGATGCCTTACATGTATATAAAAGGGAAGGATTAGGCCTGGCAAGTGGGTACACTTGCCAAGTCGAATTGGCAGTTTAAAACTGCACACAAACACTGCAGTAGCAGGTCTGAGACATGTTTACAGGGCTACTAATGTGGGTGGCACAACCAGTGCTGCAGGCCCACTAGTAGCATTTGAATTACAGGCCCGGTACCTCTTTTGCACTCTACTAGGGACTTACTAGTAAATTAAATATGTCAATCATGGATAGCCAATTATACAGGCATACATTTTACACAGGAGTTCCTGCAATTTAGCACTGGTTAGCAGTAATAAAGTGCCCAGAGTAACATAAACAGTAAAAACAGAGTCCAGCACACATCAACAACCTGGGAAACAGAGGGAAGAAGTTAGGGGAGACCACGCAAATGGTGCAAAGTCTAACAGCTAATGAAATCGTTTACTCAGTTAGGGGCTCTCTCTTGAGATCTGTCTGTAACCTGCAAGTCATATGTTGTAACCACAGCAGGCCAACTTAGTGATTTATCCTACAAAACCCGATAATGCTTTCCAATATGTGGGTTAATATTTGTGTTATTGAACTTTATATAGAGCAAACTATCTCTCAGAAGTGTATGCTGGGATAAAGGAGACAGTTAAGACAGTGATCAACGTGAGAACCTGGCTTTAGCTGATTACAATTTTTGCATATAGGAGGGGCCAATCTTGTGTAATGCATAGCTGACCAGGCACAGAATCTTGAAGGATATCCTCCGCTCCACAGGAATCCACCAGAGATTGTATATTTAAGGGGTAATATGTGTTCACTCAACAAGACCAAAGATATCACGACAGCCATGTTTTTAAGCAGTTGTACTTTGGCAGTCTGCTGTTTAGGTGCCCTGAGATAACTGAAAACTACAGCCAGAAAAAACACCAAAAACTAAAGCCAGAAACCAGCTTTCAGCACGTTAGTGGCAAGTGAGAGATTTAGTTCGGTATTCTAAGCTGGAGGAAACATGTAGAAACAGTCTTATAGAGCTTAGTTGACAAAGAAAGCTTGTCAGTGAGTTACAGGCCCAGATTTGTAAGCACATTTGTATGTGGTATAGGTGGCCCACGATCAGAGGGGCAGCAGCTGTCAGACCTGGTCATGCTGGCTTCACCAAAGACAAGTACATAGCTCACAAGGTTTTTGTGTGTTCCTTTAAGGAACTGCAGTACATCCA
This sequence comes from Pleurodeles waltl, assembly GCF_031143425.1. NCBI lineage: Eukaryota > Metazoa > Chordata > Amphibia > Caudata > Salamandridae > Pleurodeles > Pleurodeles waltl. Next base: position 1,198,468,383 of record NC_090446.1, read on the forward strand.
GTTGGCAGTGGCTGACTCACATTGTTCAAAAGAGGTCTGATTAAGTTCCCTTGGTCCGACCAGTGATGGAATGATGAGTGGAGTATCATCAGCATTCATCATGAAGAAGTGGACAAAACTCTAATAACTTATGCCAAGGAAGCGATGCAAATATGCAAACAGTGTAGGGCTCGATGTTGAGCTGTGATAGACCGGGGGAAAAAATCTGAAAAAGCTACGAGCACCTCATGGGTTATGGTGCCAAAAGTGCAGGTGGGTCCAAAAGTATCACAGCTGCACAGTCATCTTGGTCATTGAGCCAGTGAAGCTCATCAATCACCACCAAAAGCGTTGATTGAGTGCTGAGGTCTGAAACTAGATTGAGCTGGAACAAAGATGGATGTAGTTTGGGGAAGGATGATAGAACATTATTAACATGCTTCTCCACAATCGTTATGGTAACTGGCAGGAATACAATTTGGTGGTAATTGCTGGGGACTTGATGATTTGACTCAATGTTTTTTTTTTTTTTTTTTAAATCAGTGACACTATTGCGTGTTTTCAACTTTGAGGACCTTCCTCCAGTGTCATGGATGAAGAGCATAGTCAAAGTAGGAACAAGAGACTCAATGGCCAAGTGCAAGATCTGTGCCGAGAATGGATCTCAATGTGAACCATATTTATTCAGGATCAAGAGTTATTTCAGAAGGACTGGACCGAGTGGACCAAAGTACCATAGTGATTGATGGGAAAGGTGTGTTGTGCTTTCACTAAACATATCACTGCGGATAACGACATTGAAGCTCATATTCAAATTAGAGCAGATCTTGTGGATGTTTTCATAGAGATATGTTGCTGAGTTATTGCAAACCCATGGGGGTTGGAGATATCACTGTTTAAGTAACATGGATGAGTGAAAGGAATAAAAATAAAAACACATATTTTGTGGAGTTACCAGCTGTTTGTATCAGGTGTGTAAAAGTAAGCAAATGTGGCCAGCTTAATCATTAATTTTTAACGTTTTAACGATGAGGGTCCTTTAGATAAAGTGCTTTAATCTGTATACTGCAGTTTCTACACCAAATCTCTAATTGTGTTTTTTTTGGAGGAGTAGTCTAAGAACAAACATTCCAATAGTTTGGCATGACATATTTTGTTGGTAAGTGGGGCCCCGACATCCGAAGCTAATTTTCCAAGTACAGACTGTCTTATTAAAGGCAGCAACCACATGGAGTAGATGTGTTCAGTGCAGTTGAAAACGAATCTCAGGTGACCTTATGACTGTACCAACTTTTTCGGTGCAGGATTAATCCGTAGAGCTCCAAGATCCTAAGTAAACAAAATTGGGTGATGATCCGTCCAAGGGAGCGGCATTCATTGGTTGAGCTCAATACTATCACTGGATGAAAATAAAATATATATGGTATAGCTTCTAACATGCAAAACTGTTTGAGGCCAAGAGACATGAGGGTTCCCAAACAATCCCCAGAACCCAGCAGTCTATCCATATACTGAAATCACCTAACAGCTGATTAGAGTTTGACAGGGCAAGAGGGGATAAGAAATGACAAAATAAGATGTTAAGGGATCATTTCAGCAGCAGGTGGTCGAAGAAGCAAAATCTTTTGAAGGACCGAGAGGGGGGTCGTTCCAACTTGAAATCAAGTAATTCATCACCAATGAAATTATCTAAATGCAGCAAACGTACTGAATCGGAACCTTTGAACACCTCCACAGTCCCACTGCTTTGCAAGAGTTTCCCTTCATACTAATCATCTTAAAACTAGGGTAAATGATACTGATAAGAACGAATCGGTTGACTTGTGTGCTAATGTCTCAGTGAGGACGAAAAACTCCAGGTCAAAGTTAAGAATAAGGTCATGCATCGCCTCATGCTGTTTGGAAAGTGAACTGATATTTAGTTGGGCACAATAAAGCAAATACTGGGTGTGTTTCTTAATAAACTTGGCAGTCGGTGAATTGGGAGTGAAATCAGTACACCTGTTTGAATCCTTATCAGAGATTGCAATGCAAGAGGGTTAAGCAGTTTCAGCTGGGCACTGGAATGAATTAGGTGTACCGATTCTGGAGTGTAACAGGCAGCATGGCTGAGTTTAGTTACTGAATGTTTTGATTCTTCAGAATAACCACCGCTTGTTAGCAACATGAAGCGTGCAGTCTAATGCAAATAAAACAAGTTAAACTCACTTACAATAGAGATACTTTCCCCAATATAGCACACCCTTAACAATTAACATTCAGTGTTATGAGCAAGTCTAAATTAGCATTGCAGATGATTCCCTGCCTGCTTGAGATAGAAGTTGCAAGAGAGAAGCGCGGATGACACAGAGGCTGACTTGTATAAGCTTCTCGGAGGTCTAACTTTGAATAATATAACCTTGAGTAAACGTAGAGTGTTGTTTTTTGTATGTCATATGTACCTTTGTTTTGTATGTTTTTTATTGTTTCACTTTTCCCCACTGGATATTTTGAGTGTCTGTATATTGGAATATGAATCGAATATAATAAGAACATACATCAATCGATGATGTGTCCAGCACTAACTATTATGAATTTGATGTATGTGTACACCAAATGAATTGTCTTTGAATATTTAGCAAGTGAATTACAGAAGCTCGCAGACCTGATTGGTTGCCAGCTCTGGCCGAGTGAGTCCCATGTGACAATTGTAGACAGTATTTTCTTGAAATAGGCAGCAATGACGCCCTTGCACTTCATCTGTAAATCCTAAAATAAGCCCTTAGTGGTGACTTAATACCGTCAAAATGTCCGTCAGATGTCGGTAACATCGTGTGTGACTTAAAACAAGTAAAATGGGTAAAACACTAAAACAGAGATTGTGGAACTCTCCCCCAAATATAGAATCTTCCCAACAATCAGCAGTCAGCGTTTTGATCTAGTCTATTTGATGACAGTAACACCTGTCCTGCAGCACTAAGTTGCATGAAATTCAAGTTATTTATCATATTGTCTATATAAATAGTCTGTCGCCCCCTGGCGTTCACTTATTCTTTCTGTAGTTGTCCAGAACAGCAGCCACGTTTCTGTAGTACCAGAAACTCAAGCATAAAGTTGTTAAAATTCAAGCACGTAATAATACATAAAGGTAATTCCATTGTCTTGTGCTAGACAGTTGTTTGTGCGTTAAAAATTATTTGTTCCATGCAATCCTCATTTCCTGGAATGAGGTTATATCTTTTTATAGGGCATTTTGCCTGTGTTCTGCTTTTTTCAAACTGTGTCAGGTTGATGCGGAAACAGAAGAAATGGTGGAATTGCCTGTCATTTTACAGCTGTTTAGTTCATTTTTCAATCAATTAATCATAGTTATTGAGTACAACTACTCACCAGTAAGGGTCTCAAGGTGCTGAGGGGGCCGGTCCTCTGTGCTTCAGTCATAGAACCAGGTCTTAAGGTCCTTCCTGAATTGAGGCAACAATGGTGACTGCTGAGTTGAAGAGGCAAGTGTTCCAGCTCTTTGCCGCGAGGTAGGTGAAGGATCTTCCTCTGGCCGAGGTCTTCCGTATGCGGAGTACAGTGGCTAGTGCCTGTTGAGCAGAGAGGTCTGGTGGGGGAGTAGAAGGTGATGCAGTGGTTGAGGTAGATGTGTCCTAGATCGTAGAGCGCCTTGTATGCGTGGACGAAGAGTTTGAAGTTGATCCTCTTCTCGACGAGAAGCCAGTGGAGTTCCCTTAGGTGTCTGGTGATTTGTTCGCAGCGTGGGAAGTCCAGGATGAGTCTGGAGGAGGCGTTTTGGATGTGCTGTAGCTTCTTCAGATTCCTCTGGGTGGTGCCAGCATAGAGGGCATTGCCATAGTCGAGTCTACTGGTGACCAAATCATGGGTTACAGTTTTGCTGCAGTCCTTTGGGATCCATTTGAAGATCTTTCAGAGAAGTCGGAGCGTGTGAAAACAGGAGGATGTGACCCAGTTGACTTGGCGGGTCATCGTGAGCAATGAATCCAGGATGAAGTCGAGGTTGCATGCTTGGTTTGTTGGGGTGGGGCGTGGGGGTTTTGAGGGAAGCAGGCCACCAGGATTCCTCCCAGGCTGATGTGGAGGGTCCCAGGATGAGGATCTCGGTCTTGTCAGAGTTGAGCTTGAGGCAGTTGTCCTTCATCCAGAGGCTTCCATCCCGTTGTGGAAATTCTTCTTGGCAGTTATGGGGTTTTCAGTCAGAGTGATGATCAGCTGGATGTCGTCAGCATAGGAGACGATGTTCAGTCCGTGGTTCCTGATAATGGGTGCAAGCGGGTCATGTAAATGTTGGAGTGTGGGGCTCAAGGAGGAGCCCTGTGGAACTCTGCAGCTGATCTCCGTAGGTTTTGACAGGTAAGGCGGGAGTCTGACTCTGAGTTCTGCTGGTCAGGAAGGAGCGTATCCATTGTAGGGCCTTTCCGCGGATGCCAGCTGCGTGGAGTCTGGAGCAGAGGGTGTGATGCAAGACTGAGACAAAGGCAGCCAATGGGTCCAGTAGGATGAGGGCTGCTGTTTGGCCGCAGATGAGGAGCTAGCAGATGTCATTTGTGGCGGCGAGGAGGGTGGTCTCCGTGCTGTGGTTGCTCATGAAATCTGATTGGGAGATGTCCAGGATGTTGTTGTCCTCGATGTGTTTGCGGAGCTGTGTGTTGATGGTCTTTTCGATGACCTTGGCTGGGAAAGGCAGCAGAGAGATGGGGGTGGGTAGTTCTTGAGGTCCAGGGGGTCAGCCGTAGGCTTCTTCAGAAGCTGGCAGATCTCAGCGTGCTTCCAGTCCTCTGGGAAGGTAGCCATCTCTATGGAACAGTTGAGAGTGTGGAGGAGCTCGGGTGCAATGTAAGTGTTGGCTTTGTTGAAAATGTGGTGATTACAGGGGTCAGTAGGGGCTCGGAGTGGATGTTGCTCATGATGGAGCAGCTCTCGTCCGTGGTGAGGGTGGTCCAGCAGTGCAAGATCTGTGAAGGTTCAGAGTGTCCGAGCTGGAGTGTTGTTGGTGGTCTCAGGGGATCTTGTGGACTGAAGCTATCATACATGTCATTTCGTTTTTTGGTGGAAGAAGGTGGTAGTCTGTTGCAGAGGTCCTGAGATGGAGGGATGTTTGTTGCTTCCAATTAGGGTTTGGCAAACTCCTTGACCACTGCAAAGAGTTCTTTGGTTTTGTGTGCAGTGGCACTGATATGGTCCTGCAGGGAGGCTTTCCTGGTGGATCTGATTAGGTGGTGGTGGATTTTTATGGTGGATTTGAAGGCCACAAGGTCCTCCGGCGATTTGCTGTTCCTCCATCTTTATTCTACCCATCTGCAGGTGCACCTGGAGTTCTGGAGCGCAGGGGGCAGAACCAACTAGCCTTCTTGTGCTTGTGTTGTGCTGAGGTCTTTTGGAGTGGTGCTATGGTGTTGGCATATTGGGAGATGCATTGGTGGAAGTTCCGTGCTGAGATGTTTGCGTTTGTGGCAAGGGGAGGAAGTGACTTGCTGAGGGTGTTAGTGAGCTGTTCCTCAATGATCTGGCTCCATCTCCTGCTTGGGGAGCAGAGTGTGCAGGGGTTGGATGGTCATTGTGGTGATGTAGAAATAGATGCAATGGTGTTCGGTCCAGTGTATGGTGGTGGTGTTATCAACGGTGATGTTCTTGCTGGTGGAAAAGATGGAGTTGAGTGTGTGTCCAGCGGTGTGTGTTGGTGAGGTGACAAGATGCTTGAGGCCTATTGTGGCGAGGTTCTCGAGCAGGGAAGTGGTGTTGATGTCATTGCAGTTGTCGATGTGGTAGTTGAAGTCACCGAGGAGGAGGTAGTTTGTGGAGGGGAGTGCGTGTGGACATATGATGTCGACGATGGAGTCACTGAATGCTGGGCTGGGGCCAGGTGGTCTGTAGATGAGGGTGCTTCTGAAGGTGGACTTGAGGGTGAAGTGGATCTGGAAATAGAGATGCTACATGAGGGTGGGAGTGTTCTTCTGCACTGGTTGTCAGGCGGAGGATGGATTTGTGTACGATTGCCAGGCTGCTGCCTTGTCGAGAGCGCCGGTCTTTGCGGAGCAGTTTGTAGTCGCTGGGGTTGGTGATCGCGATGTCCGGTGATGGTGATGATGCGTTTCTTGTGGAGGATGCAGCAGAGATGCTCCGGGTGGGAGTTCGATGACCCAATGGCAGGAGGGTCCGGCGTTTGGTGTAGGGTGAGGGTGCACTGGCAGTAGAGGCAGGAGAATGGTCCAAGGGTGTCTTAGTGATGCGAGATGATAGGCGGTGGAGCATCCTGTGTTTGTTCAGCGTGTGCAGGGCCTCCGTGTTGTATCGATATATGGTCGGAGGACGAGGGTTCGTGGTTCTGGGCACGGTACTGGCACAGATGCGCTTGCCTTCGGCGCGGCCACCGTTAAGAAGGGGAGGGAGGCGGGAGGGTCCAAACAACTGGGATGAGGGAGGGAGGGAAAGCACTTTGCAGGGATTTGGAGTACGGGCCGCAGGGGCAGTAGCGGTAGGGAAACAGAGTGCAGGAAGTGGGAAATACGTTAGAAGCAAAGTGACAGGAAAGAAAAAGAAGAAATAGAATAAAGGAAAATAAAGATTACAAAACACAGAAAAATAAGCAAAAGTAAACCTGACAAGCACATATAAACACAGATGGCCACTGGGCCACCAGGGATGAGGTTCAGGCGGCAGCCTGCGGGTGGAGGTGTGCCTCGAACTGAGAGTCAGGCAGGCTCTCAGTTCGATAGCAACAGCAGCAGCAGAAAGAGGTGGAGCTCCGCAGAGGAAAGCAAGCAGACGCTAACCAGGAGGCCAGAGGGGTCGACCTCTCAGTGCGCAGAAGGGGAGGGATGCAGGAGAGCCCAGTCAGCGGAGAGGCGGGAGAGCAAAGCAGCAGGGACAGCAGCAACAGCAGGGAAATGGAGCACGGGGAGAGGGAAAGGAGCCCGAAGGAAAGAGACAGGAAAAAAGAAATAGAATAAAGAAAAATAAAGGAAAATAAAGAAAACAAAGCACAGAAAAATTAGCAAATGTAAAGAAGACAAGTACAGATACTCAAACACAGATGGCTACTAGGCCACCAGGGATGAGGTGCAGGCGGCAGCCTGCGGGTGCAAGTGTGCCTGTAACTGAGAGTGAGGTAGGCTGTCAGTTCGATCGCAGCAGAGGCAGCAGCAGCAACAGGTGGAGTTCCGCAGAGGAGAGCGAGCAGACGCTGACCAGGAGGTCAGAGGAGTTGTTTTAAAAAAGAAAATAATTTTACCCATCCCTATTGTTCATAGTGTGAAGGATTGCTCAGGGGAATTCGAGCCTATGATGCTCTAAGCTCCTATTTCATCTTTGAAGGATGTCATCAAGGAGAGAAGGGATAGCACATCACTGATGATTAACTTATCATACTGCCCGCCGTCGTCGACTTTGCAATGCGTTTCCCTTTCCCTGATACTGGGGGGCACGACGGTGGAGAGAGTTATTCTTGCAAAGAGTAGTGTAGCAAGAGTTTTGCAAGCAAAAGCTACCTCTGTTGGTTGACTGTGATGGTACCATGAAAAATACAGGCCGCACAGTGGTCCTTCCAAGCTGGTTCATCTGGCTGTGCCAGGCTACCCGAAAAGCTAGTCCACCACTGGCTATAGTTTGAGTTGAGTGGGCCTCCAGGGGGCTCGGGCATTTCCTTCCCTATTATTAGGTACTGCTATGCTTGTAGGAGGCAAGTATGATCCTTTGACTACCTGACACAGCTCCGTTACTAGGAATGCTTCCAGGTTGCCATTTGAGCCTTGGATGGGTCTCTGTAAGCATGGCGCCTGAAAACGCACACTTTCACCCCTACCTGCAGCCATAGGTGCTGCAAGTAGGGGTGCTAGGGCTGTTGCAGCACCCTCCCAGAAATAACCATTTTGGAGTCAGGTGAATGAGTTACAATTGTGCCTTTAGATTTTGTGTTTATCTTGTCACATTTGCTGTGCATTCAAAGACAAAGGTCAAATGCAATGCTATACCTCCAAACAAGTTGCTGGTTATTCAGAAACTGGCACTTACCTTTTTTTCTCTGACTGCTAAGTGAGAGAATTTTGTATAAGTGACTTAAGTGACCATATTGCTTGGGTAAAGGAAGTGAAATGAAAGACTGCATGATGTCAGGTTTTTTTCCCAACACAACAACATTGAAAAACCGGTAAATGAACTATACACGTTTCAAAATATACCAACAATTCGGAGAGAACAAATGAAGCAGGTTTTTTTGAATTTCTGAAATATGATGAAAACTGAGATTTTAAAAGGATCAAAATAAATCAAGATGCTTGGTGATGCACAAATGATAAAAATGCGCTGAAACATTATTTTTCCACATTATCGTTTGTGTGCACGTTTGTGCTAATAAAGTGGTCATTTCACAAAAAAATGCACAACCTTAACAGTGCTGCAAAATGCATTACCGGCTACATAACACACCCATACCACTCTCCTGCTGAATCGGCTTGGTATATTAGTTACACTAGTTTTTAGTGTGATGCTTAGATTTTTCACAATCGCTGACTCAGAGATAGTCTTGAAACAGAATCCAGTATGAGCTAAGGGCATTACAAAGGCGAAGTGTTGCACAAAGCACATGTTCTTACGGCAATAAGAGACAAGGGGAATTCCAGAATTGAGCAAGTTTTAACATTTCTTCTGATGTTGCAAGAATGTTGTAGCTCCAGGAGCCTATTATGTAAAGGTCAGGGGCAGGCAAACGATGGCATGAAATGATTGCAGCGAGTTTTTAAAAGCAGTGTACAGACAGAAAAAAACTCTGCAGTTAGCAGAGTCTGCACACCAGCCACATTTTCTGAGTTGCTAAATGATGTTCTTTGTGCCTGGGCAACATTCTCTGGAATTCTGCACACCATTCTCCAGACAGCAGAGATACAATATTCTTTATGGTTTCTTTAGGAATGGGTTGGTTTTTCGCGTGCTTCCAGTCGGATGGGAAGGTAGCAGCCTCAATGGAATTGTTGATAGTCCGGCAGAGCTCTGGTGCGATGGTGGTTCTGGCCAGGTTGAAAATGTGATGTGGCCACGGGTCTGAGGGTGCCCCCGAGTGGATGGCGTTTAGGAGTTTCTGGGTGTCTTCTGTGGAGATAGGGCCCCATTGGTTCAGGGTGTGGTGCGGCTTGGTGGTGGTGGGCGGTGGTAGCAGGCTTTGGTTCTGGAATCATTTGTATATGTCCTGGATTTCCCAGTGAAAAAAGATAGCGAGGTCATTGCAGAGGTGTTGAGATGGGGGTTGTCTGAGGTGTCTGTTCCGGGGTTTTTAAATTCCTTGACTATGGTGAAGGGCTCCTTTGCTGTTGTGTGCATTGGTGCTGATGCGTTCTTGAATGGCAGCTTTCTTGGAGTCTCTGATGAGCTGGTGGTGCATGGTGACTGTGTTTTTGTAGGCTGTGTGTTCTTCACTAATTTTGTTGTTTCTCTATTTTCATTCCAGTCATCTGCAGGTGCGTTTTGATTCTTGGAGTTCTATCGTTAACCAGCTTGGTTTCTTATGGTGATGGTTTCTAACTGGTTTTCTGCAGGGGGCGATGCTGTTAGCGCATTCTGTGATCCAGTGGTGCAGGTAGCGTGCTGAGTCGTTCATGGAGTCTAGTGGGGGGGAGTGGCTGAGTGCGAAGGTGAGCTGCGCTACACTGACTTTGCCCCAGCTTCTGCTTGGGGTGCGGTGTGCAGTGGTCTTTGTGAAAGCGAAAGGAATGCATCGGTGGTCTGTCCAATGGTGTTCAGAGGTGTAAGAGATGGTGATGTTGTTCACTGCCGAGAAGATGGGGTTGAGGGTGTAACCTGCGTGCGGAGATTGACTAGTTGCTTGAGACTGAGAGTTGCAAGGTTGTCAAAGAGGGTTGTAGTGTTTGGGTCATCATGGTTATCGCGGTGGAAGTTGAGATTGCTGAGTAGGATGTAGTCGGTGGAGGTGTGCGCGTGGGGGGGTGATGAGGTCGGCGATGGCTTCGCTGAACTAGGGCCCTAGCAGTCTGTAGACAAATGTGCCCTGGAGGGAGGTGTTCTGGTCCGTCTGAATCTGGAATTGTAGGTGACCAAGGGGGGTTAGCTGATTCTGTGTCTCGATGGTGGTTGACAAGCAGAGTGTGTTCCTGTATGCCTCCTCCTGGTTGATTGACTTAGTCTTTGTGGACAATTTTGTAGCCGTTGAGAATGGTGGTGGCGATTTCTGGGGCTGAGGTGGTGGTGATCCAGGCTTCTGTGAGGAAGGCAATGTCGGGGCGATCGAGACCAGGAGGTCCCAAACGTCTACTGCGTGTTTGACAAGGGAGCAGGTGTTGATGCACTTGAGGTGTCCGTCTGGGCTTCGTGCGGAGTTGTGTGGCGGGTGGATGCGGATGAGGGAGCGGAAGCGGCAGAAGAATGGTCCATGAGAAGTGTTCTGGTCAGCTAGGTGGCAGGGTGAGGATCTTTCAGGGATAAGGGCGTGCAGAGTGTTGCTGTTGTACCGACGGGTGGTGCGGGAACCAGGGTCCGGGGTGCTTGGCACAGTCCAGGCACAAACAGGCGCAGATGGACTTGCCTTTGGCACGCCATCGGTGCGCCCGCTGCACGCAGCTGTGCTGTGGCCACCATTAAGAAGGGAAGGGAGGTGGGAGGGGCTGGTCAGCTGGGAGGCAGGAGGGTTGGAATGCGCTTTGCAGGGAGGGGGTTGGGCTGCAGGGGAAGCCGCGGCAGGAAGGGACGCGGGGAACAGCACACAGTGAAAGTGCTGAAGCAGCAGCACAAGAGTGTAAAAGAAGGGAGAAAAACAGACAAAAAGAGTGAAAAAGAGGAAAAAGAAGGAAAGACAGAGACAGACAGAAGCAGTTGGCCACTAAGCCACAAGGGATGAGGTGTAGGCGGGTACCTGCGGGTGGAGATGGGCCTCAATCTCATAGCCTGCAGGCTCTTGAAAAGATCAGAAGCCGCAGCAGGTGGGGCTGTGCAGCAGGGAGTCAACAGACGCTAACCAGAAGGTCAGTGGAGTAGTCTCTCACTGTGCAGCGGCCACCATTAAGAAGGGAAGTGGGAGGGGCTGGGAGGTGGGAGGGCGAGAATGCACTTCGCAGAGAGGGGCAGGGCCACAGGGGAGCAGCAGCAGGGAGGGAGCATGGGGAACGGCACACAGTGAAAGTGCTGAATCAACAGCACAAGAGTGTAAAACAGAGGAGAAAAACAGGAAAAAGCAGGAAAGACAGAGACGGACAGAGGCAGATGGCCTCTAGGGATGAGGCGCAGGCGGGTGCCTGAGGGTGAAGGCAGGCCTCGATCTCAGAGTCAGCATGCTCTTGAAGAGATCAGAAGCAGCGGCAGCAGCAGGTGGAGCTGAGCCGGGGGGAGCAAACAGACCCTGACCAGACAATGCCTTTTGCAGTTTGGTGCAGGGCTTTGTCAACATGACCGAGCCCTTCACCAAACTCTTTTCTTTTTATTTCCAAAAAGAAAACACCGAAACACACTTTTCTTTTTAAAAGAAAATGCTCCCCTTGATTGGGAGATCTCTCTCATGGTGAAGGAAACTTTTAGCAGTTTTCAATGCTCCTTATCCCTCAGGGTTTCGCGGTGGTGATGGACAGTGACTACTGCCCTTTTAATGCCGCCCATCCATATCAGGTGGCCATAATTAGAGGTCTGCCTCCAGCGGCCCTCACTCCACAGGGCTATCAGAGAGGTTTAATCATGGCTGAGATGGAGTAGTCTCTGCTATTGTTAAACCTATGGTCCACCCACATTTAAATCGGGCAGGCAGACCACTATGTTTTTGTAGGAAGGGAACACCATTACAAAGGAGTTCCCTCTACAACATTATGGAAATTAGTCTCCTGATCTTATTAAAAGCTACTGCTTATTTTTGATACTTTTAAACTATTGAGTATCCTGAAATAAGTGATGTATTGATAACAGTGTGTGTGAAGTAAACGTTGCACTAAAGTCCTGTCTTTGATTTAAACATGAATGGGTAGAATAGTAAAACAATTTTCAAGAAAAAAAAATATTATTTGCACTCTGTGAATGATGGAGCAGATGATGGATTATGTGGCAAAAGCAGTAAATCTATATTTATGTGGAAAAAGCCAGTTCCGTACTTCCAGTGGCCCTTGTTGTGGACAATACATTGTCATGCTCTTCCTTTTCTAGCCTCTGTAGGGATTTTAACTTATTTATCCTCAATTTGTTTATCATCTGCTTCTGCATTTGTGCACAGTGCTTTCTCCAGAGCTGATGAGTCCATAAGCTCCACAGGTTTTAAAACCACTAATTTCCATTGAACGTCTGGTAGTCCAAAGTTTCCCCTTTCACTGGTGCACACTGTTGTTACACACCGGTATACATGACTTAACATGTGTGTTGGACAAAAACAACTTTTCTTAAAGTTCTGCATATAGGGAGATGTTACATCCTCCTCATTTACTGTGCCACGCTTTATACCACAGTAAAATTGCCTCAAAGCACTGAGGGGACAGAGGGGGAAAGAAGAGACACTTTGTTTCGTGGTTTTACTGCTCCGTTGCATTTGTACAGCGAACAATCTTCCTTGATTATGGCATTGCAACACTTTTTGGTAGTCATGAGATATGCCTGGCTTAGACCTAGTCATTAGATATCGTAGAGACATACTGCTAAAGTGAACATCTTAAACCAGTATAAATTCTGCTCATGTAAATATCCATACATTGTTCAGACTCCACTTGCATCAGTTTTTCACTATCTGTTTCCTCTACTCTGGTGCATTCTTAAATGCAAAGTACACCTCAGTGGAAGTGACAATGCCCCTGAGTTTACTCCACTCAACTTTCTATCTTGGAACATGCAAACTGGATTTGTGGCTGGTTGTCAAAAATTGGTAACTGTTAGTTGAAGTTGCTTGTGGTGCGTAACAGCTGATTTTCTTAGCGTTCATGATAAATGCAAATTCTGGTTCACTGGTTTCTCGCTAATTGCCTATGACCACAGGTTCCAGCTCCTGTGTGTAAAGACATGTAAATAAATCACTTGCCAGAAAGATTTGGAAAAATAAGTTCGTCTTCTGTACACTGTTGCCAAATATCCATTTCATCGATATTCAACTTTTCACAAATAATGGTGGACCAAGTCACGCGGAGACATCTTTTGCTCCTCCTATGGTATTTTGGTCACAGTAAAGACAAGCGATGCTTAAAAAGCATTCTGTAGCCCAGGTGAGATATGGGTAACTTAGCACCCAGACAAAGGATATACTTAAAATATTAATAGTTTATTAACATATTAGTTAAATTATCAAGGAGCAGAAAAGAGAATTTAGATCAAAAGTGAGCTCACTGTTTGGTGAGCAGTTAGTGAATGGAAACATGTTAGGAGATGGCCTGTGTTATGCAAACGAAAACACGAACACACAGGTTAGTGCATAGATGTCGAACGTGTTTAATGCAAAATTAGCCAGTAAGCATTCAAAATAAGTTAAGCAATTGCTATTTCAACCAACCAGAGCTTTGCGCTCAATCATACAGTCTGTTGCTACATATATAAATGCAAGAACATATGATACAAACAAAGTCTACAGGCACTAAAGAGGAGGTGCTAGGCTCTTATCGGAAGAATGTGAGAAGACTTTGGTGAAAATGAGACACGTATTGTTAGCAAGAGTTGGCACAACTGCTTTCTAAACTTGGTAAAATCCTGGCTTCAGTGTACCAACATCAGAACGAGACTACGCTTTGCTAGTGTGCTTCTTTAAAAATTGTACTGCACAGAATAACATGATGGAGACTCATTTAAAATGTGTGTACATGTACAATAATACTAAGGCTTTAGTGGTCTTCAAGCGGTACTGTAAGAAATTGGGTTACTGGTTGGTGGGGTGAAGCCCTGCTCAATCAGTAACCACTGTCCATTGTCGGGATGATGCCACAAGAAAACCCTAAATAAATGTGCTCAACCCTCAAGTAGCTTGGCACAGTTCAGTCAGGCTTAGCTTGGAGGCAATGAGTAAAGTATTTGTGCAATACTTTAAACAGTAATAAAGTGAAAACACCAGACAAGAAGGATCCCACACCAAATTATAATAGTTGGGCAAATTGTAATAAATAGCACAAGACCAAAATGACAAAAATCCAATCAGTAGAACTGGAGATATGCAAGTTTAAAGATTCCAGTGACAACAGCGCAAAAAAAAGTAGAAAGCGCTAACTGTGGATACCTGGTCCCGCTAGACCGGGACCAAGTCACAAGTTCAGGCTGGCCGCAATGGAGTACGGACTAGCTACAGAAACCCAATTAGGCAGCTGAACAAGAGTACCTTAAATCCTGGTTGCGAATTCCTGTGTCGAGCAGCCAAGATGATGCAAGATTTGGGTCGGAGATGCATTGAGCAGCATTGGTTCCGGGGAGCTGCGATGTGAGGTCCTGCGTCATCGCCAAGGAGGCTGTCGATGAGGGAAGCTTGCAATGCGAAGTCCTGCATCAAGGATGCGCCACACACCAGCTGTTTCTAAAGAGACTGTGGGACTTGCGATGCGTAGTCCTGTGTCATATTCGAGGCTGATATAGACGAGAGGCTTGTGATGCAGGGGCCTTTGTTGTGGATGCATCACGCAGTGGCAGTTCCAATGAGGCTGTGGGCTGGGAAATCGATGCGGAGTCCTTGTGGTGGAAGAATACTTGCAGTGGTTGCATTGGTTCTGTTCAGGGCATGCGCCCCACAGCAGAGGAGATGTGTTGGTTCTGCTGGATCCATAGATGGGCTGGCAGAGCACCTTAATACCCACTTCAAAGGATCCAGACTTGGGTGTCACCTCTTGGCAGGATAGAACTTAGTTTCAGAGTCCAGGTTCTAGTTACAAACAACTAGCCCTTGGAGTCAGTCGGTGGTCTTGGATACGGGTTACAGGGTCCTGTCCTTCTCACCTGGTCAAAAGGGCAGCAAGCAGCAGGTCAGCACAGCAGGCAGCAGTCCTTCAGGTCAGCCTTACAGTAGAGTGGCAGTCCTTGCAGCAGTACAGCAGTGCTTCCTGGAGGAGTCTTCCACAGGTCCAGAAGTATACTGAAGAGTTGGTGTCTGAGGTCCATATTTATACATGGTGCTTTACTTTAAAGTGAGCAAAGCTTTTAGAGGTTTCCCTTTGAAGTGCACAGGTTTCCCGATTCTCCTGCCCTGGCTCCTAACTGACTACTGGGGGTATGCAGTCCTTTGTGTGAAGGCAAGGTACAGCTTATTAAGCTGTAAGTTGGGCTGTGCCTAACTCCACCATCCCATCCTGGCAGTGGTGGCCCATCCGGGCACACCTAAGCTCTCTATTGTGTGTGGTTAGGAGACGAAGTTTCCAAAAGTGGCATTTACAAAATTGTAGTTCAAAATCTGACTTTACCATAAAAGAGGATTTTTTCATTACAATTCCAAAGAAACAAAACATGAACTGTTTACCTGTTCCTATTGGCTCCTATTACAGCTTATTAAATGTAATTAGTTGACCACACTGTTATTCTATGGAAGAGGTAGGCTTGTAATAGTGAAATATTTATTTGGGTTTTCCACCATCAGGCCATGTAAAACCTAAAATTACATGGCCTATGTTTTAAATACATTGCACCCTGCCCTGTGGGCTGTTTGGGACCTACCCCAGCGGTGACTTATACTAGTAAAGAAGGGGTGGACCTGGCAGAAAGGTTAATTTTGCCAGGTTGAAACTGCACACACAGGCTTCAATAGCAGGCCTGAAATGTTTAAAGAGCTAATTAAGTGGGCGGCACAATCAGAGCTGCGGTTCCACTAGTAGCATTTCTCTACAGGCCCCTGGGCACATGTAGTATCACTTTACTAGGGGCTTACAAGCAAATTAAATATGCCAAATGGGAAGAAAGCAATGTTACAGTGTTTTAAAGAGTGAGCACGCGTGTTTTAGAACTGGTTAGCAAGATTAGAAAAATATGGAGGAGTAAGGCAAAAGTTTGGAGGACGACCACCCTAGAGCTGACAAGTCTACCTGGTACAAAAACGAATTAGTAATTGATTCGCAAAATATAAGAGCATGTGTTAAAGCACACAGAGGCATTTGCATGTTCAGAGCATACATGTAAGCACTAAGGCACACGTGTGAATTCACATTTTGAAGCCCCCCTCTTTCACCAGTAGGCAAAATCCCTACAACAACTCAATAGCATATAAACTAATTATTTGAGTTTTACATTTTTCATCATCATATCCTTAAACGTCCTCAAATGTAGTAAGCAGATAAACGGGGGCAAAGACTTTCCATGTAATGTTACTATGTACAAGAATATCTGCACTCATGATTTCCAAGATCGTCATTCCCCATTTCGTGAATATCCCTGAGAGATAAGAACAGGTGCCACTCTAGTGGAATTTAAAGCCATTATGAAATTTGTGTAATTTCTTCAGCCTGTCCTCAATTTAGTCTGCTTGTGTTTGCTAAGATAAGAACTGGGAAATGTGTACGCCATTCGGAGCCTTCTATTGCACAGGTCCCCCACCCCCTTAGCTACTAGAAGGTAACATAAGGCCATTCTGTCCTGAAATATTATAGTCTACTGGCCATCTGTCTGATTGGTTATCAAACTGTTGACGTTATCTTTGATAATTGGGTAATATGTATGATAAAATGCCTTCATAGGACCAGGAGCAGTATTAGCCTCAAGAATGGACGAGGTAATGCGCCCCAAACAAAGTCAGGTTTGTCAATAAAACAAGCAGCAGAATCAATTAAATAAACCTTGAAACAGTAAAAGATAAAAATCGTGAAGGTGTGTTACTTTTTTTTAAAGGTAAATATATAAAAAGGCATAGATAATGATTAGTGAATATGCCTAATACATAATATACAGGGAATTAATTAGCATAGACGTAATGAAATGCAATACAGTACAATTTAGCAATATTAAACTAAATAAATAATTATTCCCTACGTTGACCAAACGGATCTGACTGTATGAATCTAGTTGCACACAAAACAATGACAAACTCCTGTGCTGCTGCTGGAGACCTAGTTTGGACTGCCGAACTAATTTTCAGCTTTACCAGCCCCTGTGACTTCTGCTTTGACTCCTTCAGCTCTGACATCAGTTCTTACTAAGGCTCTGCTCTAAATGTGGAATATATAGGAATCTGTCCTCGCTGTGCTTGAGACTATGAAATGAAAGGCCTAGGGGCAAGTTGATCAAATTTGTCGTTTAGGCCCAATATTAATCCTTCTGATGATGGTAATGGCAAGTCGCCTGGGTGATCGTGCACTCTACAAATATGCATAACATAATATTCTGAGACTAGAGGGAACGCAGTGGCTATTTCTGCTAGTGCTTGGTGGTGATTGCTCTTCAGAGGCGTAAGCAGAATATATGTTTTTTTTCCATGTATTCTGGCTCATCTGAAACTAATGCAGAGCTGCAGAGGATTTCTATGTATGCATTTATTTAGGTTCAAACTGGTCTACATTTCATTGGTATTTGATTAGATAGAGCAGATACTGCTTAAAGATTAAGTTTCTCCCATTTTCAAAAATACCTTGCAAGATAATTTAAATGTAATAGTATCGGGAGTTTGGGACACTGCAAGTATCCAACAAGCTTCAAGTTTAGGGGGAGACTCCCAACCAACCCTAAATGTGCAATAAATGTATATACCAAAAATCTCTCAACTCCGAGAGAAACAATCCCTGCTGTTGCAGATTTTGGGACAGGCAACAAACTCCTGAGTCTGAAGCCTTGTGTCCTGTTCGAGAGTTGAGGTCTGCTTCATCATAAGCATTGGATCGTTTAACTTGTATTTCTTCTTTCTTTTCTTTTGGACACTGACACTGCGACTTCCTCTCAGCTATCTGTAGATCCTCTAATTAGCAGTGGGAAACAGATCCATTGCCAACATAGAATAATAGTTAGGATGTTTTTTTAAATAGCCAGTGACACTGGGCTGAAACCTACAAATCATGCTGAAACTCATAGCAGTGGTTCAATACCAAACATTAATGAGCTGTTACAGGCATGAGGTAGACACAGAAAAAGCAAGGTTTGTCTGAGCTTTCAGCAATTACAAGCAAAAGAATTACCCCAAATAAACTCCAGCAATCAAACACAGCAATGGTCAGTATCAATTACATTTTTTGTTCCTTGTCACAAACGTAGGGGAAAAAGCAGAGCTGGAAATAGCAAAGAAGGTATCAGAAATACTCTTCTTACTAATATGCCATCCCCAGCTACATTTTAAACTTTGGCTCTGACAAAAGACGCCTTACCATTAGCCTTAAACATCTAGGCAGCGACTCCGTATTAAATACAGCCAATCCTAGATATTAATATGGTAGTTGGACTGATCAACCTTAGGAACTGTGGAACAAGACAAAACTCTGAGAAAGTATTTTCAGTTAGTTAGGCATTTCAAACAAGTGAACTCTTGAGTGACAACGCTTGAAGAAAGTCTTACCAAGCAAAAACCATTAACTCCAAAACAACAAGAAATGTACAAACCTTAATCGAAGATTTTATAGCTATTAATTCAAAACTGATGAATATGGTGAACTGGCAATGATGGAACAACCTGAAGGTTTTTGGTATTAATGGGCTAAAAGATGAAGCTCAGTCAAATTATCGCTAAACTAAAGCCTAAGTCATTTCTACAGTTCACACCATGGGGCTTCTGGAGAGAAATACAGAGAGGACAAGGGTCTTTTTTTGTCCACTCAAGGCCAACACTCACCCTTCAGCTGTCTATATTAAACTAATGGATCTTTTTGTCAGAGGTAAGCTATTTCTTTTGGCTGGTCTGTGGAATCCTATTAGCTCTAAAGTGAATTTTTCCTGTATTTTGTTAGGCTTCCTAAGAGCAATATTGGAAAACAATAATTTTAGAAAAAATTTGAAAACAATAGTTTCAGAGCCTCTGGAGCTTAGGTTTCTCGCCAAAACCTCCTAGATTTAAGATAATTTTTGTGACAAGACTACTTTTTGTCTTACGGAAAAAGGTGCTGTGACAGAATTAACACAAATAGAGAAAATCAGAAAATGTTCTTAAAATTAATTACAGTGGCTATTGCATCTTATTTAGTAAATACAATTTGATCACACTGACCAGACTGAGATCTCAATAAAGCCAAAGACTTTACAATTTCAATTTAACACCTTATAGAATATGGAGCAGCAAGTAAGGAAATATTCCAGGTGTAAATTAGGAACTGCAGACAGGATTTTTTTGTCTGATAATTATCTCATATTATGGGATATTTAGATGGACAGGTTTCAGAAACTAAGCGATATACTACATGAAGAATTCACCCAGAAAAAAATAAATGTTTTTGGTCAACCAAAAGAGAAGCTAATGCTTGCTTCAGTGAGTTGCAGTGCTCATTACGGAGACGTTAATTACTTGGAACTGGAAGAGCAAGCGGTCACCTTCTGTTTTGACGGGTGCAGAGATGTGCATGAGTCGTGCATTCATAAGCCAAATTACATTAGCCAACGTCAGTTGTATCAAATGTAAGTAATATTGGTTTGTAAATAGTATGCACAAAAAATGATTATAATGATTTTTTTTCTTTGTTTATGATCCATATATTTACATTATGTGGCGCTGTGTTCTGAATCATAAATTTTAAAAAAGTCACTACAATTATTGACATCCAGGTGAAATTAGCACTGATAGAACATTTGTGTCTTAAAGTGCCTCTGACCGAACCAACCATGAATAGCCTGGATATAATCCAAACCAGTAATGGAGACTAAAGACATAGATGAATTACTGCAAGTTCTGCTTTGCAATATTCAGATGGTGATGTTAAATTTACATTGTTCCCTTTTTCTGATGCTATGCTTTTCTGTCTTCATTTAGATCCTGAGCAAGTTACCAAGGTGAATTAAAGTGTATGGGCCTCATTAGGAGTTTGGTGGTCGGATGAGCCGACAGCTAAACTCACAAGGAGAATGCCCGTCATACCGGTGGAATTCCCCTCAGCCCCTCCTTACCCCCCAGCATATTACAAAGTTCCAGTCGGGCTGACCAGCGGGAACAGTGCTACGCTATTGGCCTTGACTCCTTAA
Organism: Pleurodeles waltl; assembly: GCF_031143425.1. Lineage (NCBI taxonomy): Eukaryota > Metazoa > Chordata > Amphibia > Caudata > Salamandridae > Pleurodeles > Pleurodeles waltl. Next base: position 1,198,488,372 of record NC_090446.1, read on the forward strand.
TAGGAGCTGAGGCCAATCCTGCAGCACACCAGCACCATCGGAATGCGCACTGTCTACAGTACATTGCGCATTCCACTAGTACTGGGCAGGGAGGTCCTAGCACTGCTCATACCATAGGCATGGGCAGTGCAGGGCGCCCCTGGGCCCCTGGCACTGGCTTTCAGCCAGCCTTTCTATGGTGGGGTCCCCACCATGGAAAGGCTGGCAAAAAGCTGAGTTGTAATCAGCCAGGCGGCGCTGATTTCTTTGTTGCCCTGGCTGAGTACAACTCTGACAACGATCACCCCATTGGGAGCCATGTTCCTGGTGGGGACGGTGGTCCCCTGGTGGGTCTGCCTACCAGGGTTATAATGTGGCAGTTTGACCGTCACCGCCCTAATGATGCCCTAATTATGAGTTTGGCAGTTGGATGAGCTAACCGCCAAACTCACAGGGATGAGGCAGCCGTCAACCCTGCTGGTGGGGACAGTGGTCCCCTGGTGGTCCGACTGCCAGGGTAGTAATTTGGTGGTCAGAATGCCTGGAGTGCAGCAGTCTGACCACCACCCAAAGTCTGGCGGTCCTTGGATGCCAGACTCGTAATGAGCCTCTAAGTCTTTGTTACACATGCTGTTCTCGGAGGGTATCAGTCAATCTAGAACCAGTGCATTGCATGCAAATTGCAGATGAGGATAAATAAAATTCTCTTCATTTAGGTCCATGCCCAAAAATCAACCTAAATTGGCTCCTCTCCTCCAAAAGAGAAATGTATGTAATAAACATCTATTTTGACATTATATAGAGACATTTGCAGAGTTAGATAAATAGCTAGCTTACAAGGGGTTAATCCTGTAAAACTGTATACAAACGTCATACTACTTTGGGCTTTGAGATGCCCAGTGTTAAACATTATGGGGGTCATTCCGACCCCGGCGGTCAAGGACCGCCGGGCCGGGGTCGGCGGGAGCACCGCCAACAGGCTGGCGGTGCTCCGCAGGGCATTCTGACCGCGGCGGTTTGGCCGCGGTCAGAACAGGAAAACCGGCGGTTTCCCGCCGGTTTTCTGCTGCCCTCAGGAATCCTCCATGGCGGCGCAGCTTGCTGCGCCGCCATGGGGATTCCGACACCCCATACCGCCATCCTGTTCCTGGCGGTGCGCCCGCCAGGAACAGGATGGCGGTATGGGGTGTCGTGGGGCCCCTGGGGGCCCCTGCAGTGCCCATGCCAATGGCATGGGCACTGCAGGGGCCCCCGTAAGAGGGCCCCACAAAGAATTTCAGTGTCAGCTTAGCAGACACTGAAATTCGCGACGGGTGCAACTGCACCCGTCGCACCTTCCCACTCCGCCGGCTCCATTCGGAGCCGGCTTCCTCGTGGGAAGGGGTTTCCCGCTGGGCTGGCGGGCGGCCTTCTGGCGGTCGCCCGCCAGTCCAGCGCAAAACACAGAATCACTGCGGCGGTCTTCAGACCGCGGAGCGGTGTTCTGTCGGGGGAACTCTGGCGGGCGGCCTCCGCCGCCCGCCAGAGTTAGAATGACCCCCTATATGTCTTAACTCTGCATGAAGTCCCAGTGCCCCAACATGTTTTCTTCTTGTTATTTAAATTTGTTTTTAATAGCATTCATTAAAATGATACAATCAAGTTTGAAAATTATACTCTGGAATCTTCGTCTATCCATGGGTCTACTTTTCAAGAGCCTTGTACATCAAAGCCACACACTGTCAAACAGATGAGAAGTAGCAGCATGTGATGTAACACTCCTCCTAACTCCCCTCCCTCCATCCTCCCAGAAGAGTGGATGTACTGATGATCACTGCTATTGTTGTAACCAGATTTAATTTTCGACTATTTAACTTTGTAGTTGGTTGATATGTGATAGGGGATCTATGCCGATGTGTGACCCATAAAATGTTGTCCCGTCTCTATCGGGCTTGGACTTGTCGCCTTGGCTAGAGATTGCCCCCTCTACTAGGGTATGTAACGTAGCCGTCCATGCTAACATGATCTCCTGAGCCTTTGCATTTTGTTCTTGATTTTTGCAAATGGGATTCTTCCGCCCCCGCCCATTCCACTAAGTCTCTCACCCAGACTAGTTCTGTAGGAGGACGTGGGTTCATCTAGTGTATGGCTATCCGGCTTTTGACTACTGTGAGGCCTAAGATCGTATAACGTCTACAAAGTTATTTTTTTGGCATTCTCCATGAGTATCCCCAGTAAAGAACTCTTAATTGATTGCGGTATATCCCCCCGTTACTGTTTTGAGAGCTCAAGACTGCACCTCACTCCTGAACAGTGCCACACCATGTGTAAAAAATCTGCCTCTATTGCCCGACATTTAGGACAGGATTTCTCCTTTGAGGAGTATAAGGGGTAGTATATCCTCTTTTGTTTGATGCTCTTGAATATGGGGGTGCTACAGGATGGTTAGGTTGGACATGTATGCTGGTGAATTGTAAGTATGGATTGTTGGAGGTGTGTAGTTGCATGGGAATTTGCCAAATAGCTATACTTTTTGTTGCATTGACCAGCAATTCTAATTTGTAGAAGTGGTTGATTTTGTAGGCGTTTTCTTGTGGGTTTTTTTTTTTTTTTTTTTGGGAGGTGATCAAATGTTTTGAGGAGTAATTGTGGTGGAAGGAACTAGTTGATTTTATGGGAGTGTACACTAGGTAAATGATTAAGAGAGTATCTTAAGTTTAGAAAAATAGTTTGAACTTTCCAATAAACCTATTCGGAGCGGAGGGGTGGCAGGCACTTTTTTTATTTTTAAAGAAATGGTTGTCTTGAAGAGTCTCACAGGGAACAGCAAATAGACCTCTGAAATCTCCAAATTTTACAAATCGTTTAATTTAATCATTAATAGACTGAACAGTGAGCTGGGTGAAAAATATATCTATTTTTCAGTGTTCGTTATTTTATCAGTTATACTCATATGAACATTAGGTTGCCAAAGAAAAAGAATGCAGAAAAAGTGTCGAAAAGATCGACTCCTATAAACATTCTTCTTCCATGCCCTCAAATACAACACTAGTAAAAGGGATCATAAAAAGATGTATTTTGGCCACTAAGATGGCTCTTCAGTGTTAGCCTCTGGGGAGAATTCATAAAACTGTACGGTTGGTTGAATATGAATTACCTTTCTTAGCAGGATGTAGCTTTTATTTTTTTTAATCTTTTAACCATATTTACACATAATTCTGTTTGCCTAACTACCTGTATGTTCCTTATAATATTGATTACAGTTTTACTGTGATGTTAGAGGATTTACAAAGGGGCATACAATTTTTTTTTTTTTTATTTATATGTGGATGTTCGAAAAGAGTAAATAGACAATCTCTGTAGGTACGTGCTTATCTTTGTATGCACACTATGTTCATTAGCATTTTTAAACGAAATGTATTGTGTATTTATATTGTGTATTTCTATTTCTCTCCCCCTTTACATCAAATGCAGCTTACACATACTTGAAAAACAAATGGTTTCTAGTCCTTCCGGTGGACTGGGAGTTGATTTATGGGAGAAATGTATGTGTTGACCTTTTATCACCTCATTTAGGTCACACAAGGTACCTTCTTCCTTCTCAGGCTGAACATTAGTTAGCCATACCAGTCGATTACTCTTTAGTGGGGGGGGGGAGGGGGGGGGGAGAGTTTACTGTTGTGCTGTAGCAAGGTATTTTTTCACAAACCTTTGCCTCAATAAAGGTAATGTTTAGACTTATTCTCATTGCTAGACTTACTTAATATCATGTTCCCTCGGAAATTGTCAAGATTGTCATCTAGAGGGGAGACGTTTTACCTTATGATGCACCAAGCCTCCAGCTCGCCATGTGAACTTAACTGTTTGGATTAATAGTTGTAATTAACCGTCAAGCATCTCCTGATTTCACACAAACACTAAATTTAGTTCCATAGTAAATGATGGTTCCTTAGAACTCGGACCCTTTCTTTTTGAAGTTTGAATTTTGTAGGTTAAATTCTAATTGCACAGATATCCAGCATGAAAGTTTAATGAAGTTACACATGTTTCTTGTTTTTTTATTCTGTGCCATCTGACTTGTGTTTTGACCACCTGTTCATAGCCTTCGTGAATTGCTCATTTATATTGTGTTTGAGATATTAGAGGGTTATAAAACTCCCGGAACAGTTTGGAAACACCAGATAGTCAAGGTTGAAGCTCATTTCAATAAAGCACTGTGCCATTTTTCCAGCTACAGGAAGGCAGATTGATAAGCCCTATTAAGTGGAAATGTACGGTCCTGGTCTCTCTGTACTGCTTTCTGTATGTCTGTCTTGATGCACTGGGCGCCACATTCTACGCAAAGCCTGATGGACTTGCCCTGCACAAGCCATCTAAAGCAGATCTGCTCTCAGGCCTGACTCCTGCAGTGCTACTACCAGGCTGGCCAAGCTGACAACATCTCTACTACACACAATCCTCATACTGCTCAGTCCTATAAACTGTCCTTGCCCACTCACTGCCCTTGCCCCATCCTCTACGCTGCGCCTAACACCTGCACCTCCCTTTTCACAAACTTTGCACCTGCGCTCCACACTGCTTCTCCTACCATCAGTTCGTGCACTTGCCCATTCTTTCATTCAACTTATGGTGATTCTTGTATTTAATTGCAACCCCTCGCATTGAAAATCTGCACTTTAGTTTGGCGAAACTGATGTCAAAACGTGCCTTTAAAAATAGTTTGTCTGTACATAGCGTTGTATTTGTGTCCACAGTACATTATGTTTCTTGTCCAGCAAACATGGTGACTAACGATATTAGGGTTTCTGTCGAGGATGATTGGGATGGATTTGTTAAGGCTATTTTTAAATTATTTACATTACATGTGGCAGCTAACATTTTTAAAATCTGTTTTTTTCTGCATAATTCTTTAATAGAGGGGTCAAGCTTTAGATTACAGCTGAACCATGGAGGGGCCAGAACATAGCGAATAACCTCATAGTGCACTGTTCAGTTTTTGACTGTAAGTAGTGTGGGAGTCGGGGAAACTTGGGGATGTGTGGGAGATCACGCGTATGATTACTAAATAAGTGGCACCTTCCTCTTAAATAGTCCATCCCTTGAGACCAAACTTGATGGAATAGGAAGTTTACATTAATCCATTTTGTGATTTTGCAGGAGTAGTGTTTGCGAATGGCGAGCACTGGATGCATCACCGTAAACTGACTCTCACACTTTTACGTCAATTTGGGATGGGGAAGCGGAACCTGGAAGAACATGTCATGACAGAAGCAAGGCACCTGGCAGAGTTCTTTGAAAACAAAAAAGGTACCTTTTGAGTTTGTTCCTCCAATTTGCAGATTCTACGCCTTCTCGTTCTTCTTGATAAGATCTCTTCTGTTCGTGCCCTTTAATGCTCATTGTAGAGCAATTAGATTGCAGTCCTTCTGTTACTTTCTCAGTTTATAAGAACACTGAACTAAGAATATTTCATCTCCTTCGTACAATAAACCTTACTCTCTCCATCTGCAAGTACACGCAAGACAGGCTGTGCCCTAGAAGTGTAAGAGAACTATATTATTAATAAATCCACATATTGATCTTTTTTTTTTTTTTTAAATGTATCCCCATTTATGGGTTGTATGAACTTCTGCAGAAGATTTTATATCTTCTAACGTTAACTGCATTGAAGAGGGGGAAAGGAGAGGATGGATTGAAAGTGGGGGTAAATAGGTCCATATATATATGAGCTTCTCCCATTGATTTTATGAACAGCTCTCCTCCCATCATTGACCATACCACTGTAGGCTTGTTTTCCCAATAGTAACCACAGTATGTCTGTTACAACAACTCCAAAACCATTTCATGAAGAGATTACAATCATCATTCATACTGTGTCACTGCAAGCCATGGTGAGTACGACGACAATGCAGATGTCTATCTGAAGAGATGGCCTAAGTAAGAAACACCTATTCTAAATATTTTTCCTATTTTGAGCTACATATGGAAGGAGTCTGTAGCCCTCCAGCAACGTAGACTCCAACAACATTCCTGAAGAGTTTTTGGAGGCAAGGTGCCACAAAGTATTGCGCCACATTGTACCGAAATTCAAGACTGTGCCAGGGAAAATAATTTAAGGACCCTAGGAAAGGTGATATTTTGCTCTGCAGATGACCCAATTACCCACAGTGTCACCATTACAACAACCACAACACCATTTCACAAAACTATAAAAATCAGTATTTATATTATGTCATGACAGCCTTGGCCAGTCCTGCAGCAATGCTAGGTCCGTGAGATGACATGACCTAGGAAGGCCATGTCAAATCCTAATTTTCAGTAAGTGGGTTATTCATTTGAAAAGGGAAGGCCTTACTAGCTTAAAGAATATAGCATCATTAGAACTTAAAGGAGCACTTTTCAACCCCTGGTGGCCTGGGCACAAGCAAATGGTCATTTTCCTGAGAAATGTATGTTAAGTTCAAGCAGTGCCAGCAACTGTAAAGTTTTAAGAAACAAAACAATAACTTTCTGAAAAGCAAAAAACATAAAAATTGGATGAGGGTGAGCTGGACATATAAATGTTTAAACTTTTAGGGCAAAAAGTAGCTATAAAAATTATAGTGCCACTGAAAAGTAAGTGTGCGGTTGACTGGGATCTAATTGAGATTTCAGGGCAACTGTGATGGAGAAGAGGTCAGATACACCAAACAGGTTGTCCTGGTAAAAGTTTTTAACTTAAGGCTCTGAAGTGGAAGCCAAAATTCTTCAGTGCTGCTAGGTCCAAGACTGAAGCTGGTGAGGGTTACTTGAATTCAGATACATTATTGTCGAGCTCCCACAGAAGCTGCTGGTTTTGGCACCAAATTTTACTAGCAGGCCAAAGCTGGATTTCGTAACCACGAGGATCGTTTTGTTGCTGTGATGGATTTCCTGCCTCGCCCTAGTTCATATTTTTGCCATTGGATATACTCACTTTTTCATTTCTTGAAGATCCTCCAGCGGGGCGAAGCATGAAGCTGTACCCTGGCTGTATAGTATTTCTGCAAGGTCTCCAAGGTTTGTACAGGAAAAAGCACCAACCATGATGAACTTGAGTTTCTTGCCTGGCCTGGGTGCGACCTCCCTGGTTAAAACTCAGCACCTTGTCCTGGTCTTCTAGAGGTCGAAACATTTCTAAGTCTCTTCTGTCTAGTTACTGAAAATGTGCCTTCAGATTACTTCTGGATCCCCCGATGTTCAGCAAAGACTTTCAGGCACCAGTTCTCTCATCAGCTGCCATCAGCTAAGGATCCAACAGGGTAAAGACCTCTACTGTAAGCTTGTCCTTCTGGGGAGTCTTTCTGCTGTTTCTGACACTGGAGCTAGGAGACAGGAGACCAGCAACTTGGCCCTTTGAGAGCAGTTCCAGTTCCTAGGTGCCACTCAGAAGTCAGAACTCTCAATTCATCCAGCATGGCTCCTTCTTCAGGTGTAGTCGTTCCAGGTCCAGGAATGTTCTCAGGAGGTGCTGGGAAGATGTCAGTCTTATTCTGTGCACTAGTCAGTGATTGGAGGCTGTTCTATGTCCAGTTCTGGCTACTTTCTCACCTATGCCAACCAAACTGGAGTTTCTTCGGCTCGCACCCCATCCTCATCAGATGCCTGCTTGAGATTGGCATCCAAGGCCTTACTCTTCATTGCATCTGCTCCTTCTTAACGGATAGAACACAAGAGATTACCCTGGAACCTTACTGCTCAGTATCTTGCAAATACATCTGCAGAGTGCCTCAAAGTTTATTGCTCATCCCCACTCTCTTCAAACGTACATAATCCCCCCGGCCAACCTCTTCCACCCCCATGACCACAACATCATCCCCTACACAGATGACACACAACTCATAATCCCCTACTCGGACAAGACCGCAAGCAAAAAAAACAAGTTCACTGCCAGCAAGACCAAAGTCACTAACTAGATGAATTCAACACAGAAGTAGTGATCTTCTGCAGGAGCACCTGATCTGCACGCAGCACCCATGTCACAAACCTTTATATCATCAGCAGCGGCAAACTTGACATGACTGCACAAGTTAACTCCATCACTGCATCCCGCTTTCACACTCTGAAGATGCTGAGGAAGATCTTCAAATCTCTCCCAAGCAATTCCATAAAAAAACGTCACTCATGCCCTAGTCACTAGCAGGTTGGACTACGGTAACACACTCTACACTGAGATCACCGTGCAACTCACCAGAAGACTACAAACCATCCAGAACTCAGCAGCCAGACTCCTCCCTAACCTCCCACAAAGAACAGACATCAGGAAGATCTACTGGCTCCCGATACACAAACACGCTCATTTCAAACACCTCACATACATCCTGGGCCCCACGTATCTGTACAGTTGCATTTCCTTCCACCAATGACCCAGACACCTGCACTACGCAGGACTCCTACTTGCACACATCACAAGCATGCACAGAACCAGATCAGGAGGACATAAAATCTCATCCTCTCGTCTTCAATTGCACAATAAGCTGAAGCCCTGGCTTTTCAATTAACGAACCTACCCTAGGCAGGGCTAGGCACACACACACACACATGCTCAGCACCAGAATACCCTTGCACGTAACAGTGTGCTTTACAAATGCACATAACATATGATATATTTGATATTTGTATGATTCTGTGGGAAATTATACAGCCCTCTTTTAGTGGTCACTAGGCTTCTGCCTAATATTGCCTTGGTGTAGCAACAGCTATACCCATAGAGCCCACATTTTGACATGAAATTAGTGGGTGTGTCCTTCCCAATGCAAAGTCAAGGCTCCCTTTAATACAGTAAGCCTGTCTCTTCATATCCTCCAATACTTTCAGGATCTTGCTGATTGATACCCCAGGGCTTTCTTCTTGATCCTGGAGAGGCACCTGTTGTCTGCTCTTCAAGTTAAATTGTTAAATTATACACTGCTGGCCAGCACCTATCATGAATTCCTCCATCTTATATACAGTCAACTGGCTAGTTAAGATACAATAGTTATGGAGGTATATGCAGCAGCTCTGCAATTGATATGGTCTTACAACACTGTGTAATGTCACTTTAAATGTGAGAATACTCCTCCTGTTTCCAACAGAATCTATTTTCTAGACACAAAACGTTAACAGTCTACCTCTTATATATAAATGCTTGCCATCCCCTCCTGACAACACCAAAGAAGACATACTGCATCGAAATGTAATTTTCTAGCTGTTTGGCTTATGACAGATGGTCTAGCTCCAGAACTATCTCCTTTCTTTGCGATGTCTGCAATGGTAGAAATGCATTTCTGTCATCTGTTGCTCTGTTCAGTAGTTACATCTTCTTAAGATGAGTAATGTATTTATAGGCCATGTATGTTCTTTTCTTTCTGGATCATATCCCAAATAGTGGTGTTACAGCAGCCGAGAGTGAGCCCCAACAGGAAGGAATGATAGTGGTTTAAGTAGCAGACTCCTAAAGTGCTTTACCCTTGTAAATCGCATGGTAGTGTTTACTTTCAGTAGCAAATTTTATAATCTAGAACGCAAAACAGATGCTTACTCTGTCACTCCATGTCTGTAGTTTGCACCTTAGAGAGCCCCTTGGGACTTTATCTCAAAATAAACGAGGACACCAATTGCTCGTCTATTCAGTCAAGAGCAATGTAGTCCAGTTAATTTGTGCTGTAACCAATTCTCTTTAGAGTTTCTCCTTAAATTAAGTTGGACTTGAATAATGGGCCATTGTACTTTCAAGTTGCCAAAATGTATTTCATCCAAACAGCCATAGAAGTAATTCTGTATTGATGTGGTGTAATCCCTAAATCATATAAAACATTAGAGGATAAGCAAGAAAGATTCCTAGAGAATATAATTGTGAAAACAGAAAGCATAGGAACATACCAAAATGGCAATTCCAATACTATAAGCAAGCCCAAGTGAGTACCTCTTTACCCTGGACTACGGACCCCATTTAGGGTTTGGCGGAGGGGTTACTCCGTCACAAACGTGAAGGATATCCCATCTGCTGTATTACAGTTCCATTATAGCCTATGGAACGTGTAATACGGTGGGCGGGATATCCATTTGTGATGGTGTAACCCCTCTGCCAAACTCTAACTCAGGCCCCAAGTCAGATGTAGAAACTGCTATACAATAAATGTATATAAAAGATGCTGTACCCTCACCCGCCCTAGGGTGGCATGCTTAATTCAAGGGCCGACTCCTCACTTGTGTCTGCTGATGATGACATACTTGTGCTCACACTTATAAGTAAGGGATTATTTGCAGTAGAGATGACAAATTTCCAAAAAATGACCACTCTATCACTTCAAGGTTCCTAAAAGCGGAGAACCACGGAACAAGCGACATAAACCCACTATGTGGATGACCACCTTTTTCTTTCAAGGCACCAACAACTGGTAGGGTTAAAAGGACGTAGACTGAATAATTCAACCTATGGACAAAGTTAACGTGTTTCACCCCCTGTAGTAAGCCCAGATGTGATCTGGGGCTTTTATATAATCCACGGTCCCTAGTATTAGTATTATACTGCCAAGCAGGCAATGGATGGGGGCATACAAATGAGTGTACACAAGCAATGCGAAATAACAGATTGAAAATAAACCAAATTACTTGATCTGGCACCGAACGAAGGCAAATTCTTTCTTAATCAAGAAGCCTGCATTGCAGAGGGAACATCATTAGCAAAGTTCAGGGATGGAAATTTCAATGGTTGAAAACGAACATACTTTCCATGCAATAAATGTGTGTGAAACCTTAAGTGTAATGTAAATCATACAACCTGTAAAACAGCAAACTGTGACTGCTGAACAATGCAATAATTGTATTGCACTGCAACACCAACACACATCCTCCACACAAAATAACAATGTTAAAATGCACACTTGCCCCCTATTTTCAATTGGCTTTATGCGAGACAGACAGGACAGAGGCAGTGTGAGCACTATTAGGTTTTCAGTTTATAAACGGTGAAGTAACAAATCAGGTTTGCATACGAATGAGAGAAAAATCCTTATGGAACAATACAGTAGCACCTTGCTCACCTCCAGTTAGGCTTCTGGACCTGGATTCACTTAGCAACCTCCACAAACTGATGTGTTATAGAACCATGTGGGGTGGCTATGAGTAGAAAGTCTGATGCACCTATGCATACCTGATACATGGCATGACCTGTGATTATGTAACCTCTCTAATTTGAGAAAATGGATATGCCTCCTGATCATGTGTTAAGCAATCGATCACTGAGAATAGTGTAGAATTATTAGTAAACATAGTAAGGTGGATGTAATAAGCAATCAACTTAAGTTAGGGTGAATAAAAGATTATTCGATATTATAAGCACAACCTTGATATCTGTGAAGTACAATGGCACCAGTTGTACCAGAGAGCACAAGAAGGAGTCTGACACCAAAAAGGTTATTTCATGTTTAGTGATCCAACCATCAGATTCAGCTTCTGTAAATATGCTCTGGATGTCATCTCTCAGTGGGTTCTTCAGGAAGTCTCTTATAGCTCCACTCATTGGAAAGAGGTTGCATGAAAACATCACTGTTGCCCCACTCTTGCTATTAGCCAAAAGATTTACTGATTGCCTTTATTTGCTGAACATCGTGTTATATCGCGGGCCCGAATTAATCATGTAAATCATCAAATCTCTCAATATTAATTTATCAAACATTTTTGCTAGAGAAGGAATAGACTACTGGAAGGGGACTGAAGCTAGATTTCTTTCTCAACCCAGAGTGGAGGGACTGTATTTATAGTGTCCATGTTGTCATAGTATCTGACCATCTTTCTTTTCTTTTCTTTTTTTTCTTTTTGCCTGCCTCTGAATAGGTTTAAAAAACTTGTCACTCAGGTTGCCAACTTAGTTTGTATCTGACTAGTGGATACTTGTTCTTCTTTGGTCCAGCTTTAAGTTGCTGCCAGAAGTCGGCCCCAGTGTACCTGAGGTTGTTCTTTGTTTTTTGTTCTGCCTCAGCCTCTGGAAGGGACAGTTGTACTGAAAACATTGAACTTGTCCAGGCTAAAAAGTGGAAGAGTATGGTGCTGGTTTAACAGAATAGGGAAAAGATGTGGATGTATGTTCTGGTTCTTTGTATCAACTGTTCCAGTCATCTGCATTAAAGTGCGCCACTGTCTTAGAGCCACAGAATTATCCAGCTACTGTGTACATGGAAACAGTTTCATGGGAAAGCTTTTATTTTTCATTTTGTGATCTTAGATTGTGCAAGAAACTCCATTTCTGAGAACAAATCTTTGATAGTCTCCCTCAACCTCTTTTTATAACTAGCTAGTTGCACCGTGGTCCTTAAATTTGTCTCTAAGGTGAGGAGTTTGATGAGCATGGCATCTGACATAATTTTGGTTGAAGTGATTAATAGCATTGGGCAATTTTGGTCGAACTCGAAGATATTAATGGCTGTCTTTCTGAATGCATTGTCTCAAACGAAAATGCATAGTTCGTGAGATACAATCAGGCCCCTAGCACCTGTTTTTCCCTTCAAGTATTCGGTCATCTTCACATTGTGTAATGCAATTTTAATTTGATTCTGTTTAAGATTTGACAGGCTTTCTCAGCTGTGAGCTTGTCGGTGTTTGTTAAATGTTAGTGTTTTCAAAGTAAGGGAATCTTTACACTAGTAGCCCCCAAATGACCGGTAATTCCCAACACCTCAAAAAGGAGGCTGATCCATCACTTTAAATAACCCTTTGAGGTCTAGTCAAAATCAGATTATGCGACTTGCCTACTCTGAACATTGTCTGTCCTCAAAAAAATGTGCTGGCCAATGCTGCATAAGCCCAATGAGCTATCACTATCTATTGCATGTCAGAACAGCAGTGTGCATATCACCTGATTTTGTCAATTCCTCACTGAATCATTGAAGGGTTAGGAGCAACCAGTCTCTTCCCGAGCGATCAGAGAATGGGCAAAAGATCTCTGCTGAATTACAACAAATTTGGCTTGAAAATAACAGTTTATTAGGAGTACAGCCTTTTCTACCTTTGCATAAATCTGTTAACCGTTTTTTTTTTTTTAGATATTTGAATTGCAAAAATATTTGGGCAGATGTCAGAGGGTTAGTTGTATGTACATCATGTCATTTGAAATTGCATTTTTCAATTTGTCTTTCACTTTACATCTATTTGGTGAATGTATATTTGTGATGACTAAGTCCATGACTCTCCAGTGAGCAGCTCACAAGCTACTTCTAGCTCACCAGCTCCATGGAAGTCGCTCATGAAAGTCAAACCCAGGCCAGGATCTGCACATATTGAGAGGTAGTACTGCTCATCTTCAGACCATTGGAGGCAGCCAGCTAAATTAATGACCAGGCCTCACACTAAAACCTAAGCATGCACAATGTGGAAGAACTGGAGTAAGGCCACCTGTCTCCAGTCTTAACCCAGCACAGTTGCATCAAGATTTGTCATGTTCCATACCTCGCTCTATCAGTGATGCTTTATACATGAGCACTGACCAGGAAAGAATAATGACAGCAGGGGTCACAGTGGAATCTCCTGTGCAAGACTGCAGATCACTATCCAAGATTCTACATTCAGTAGTCACAACTGTAATCCTAACAGACGTGATCACTATTGTAACATTCATAACATCTATGATTAATTCAGGCTGATTTTCACTGATCAAAAGTAGCTCTTAAAGGTTGGAAACCCCCAATAGCCTCCTGTTAGCCACAAGCTTGCTGCATCACATTTCATGCAGCCCCAACTTGTTGCCTTCAGTCCTTCTTGTTTTACTGGCATTAAGGCTGCCAACTAGTGAAAAAGTGCTTGTGCTCTCTTTCCAAAACATGGTAACATTTGCTTACACCCAAGTAACCTATTTAATTTACTAGTACATTTGTACTACTTGTACCTATGACCTGTAAAGTAAATGCTACTACTAGTGAGCCTGCAGCACTCATTGTGCCAGTAGCCTTTTAAACCTGCCCCAGACTTGCCACTGCAGCCCGTGTGTGCAGTTTTAAACTGGCATTTCAACATGGCAGGATAAACCTCTTGCCAGGCCCAAACCTCTCTTTCTAATACATACAAGTCACTACTAGTATAGGTTGTACACTGCCCAGAGGGCAGGGTGCAGTATATTTAAAAAACTAAACATGTACTTTTATGTTTGACATGTCCTGGTAGTGAGAAACTCCTAGATTAGTTTTTCTCTTTGCGAAGCCTACCTCTCCCATAGGATAACATTGTTTTCCCTTATTACATTTAATAAGTGCCAGCCTTCAATTGGGAACAGGCAGGAATATTGAGTTTGGTGTCCAAAGAATTGTAATTTAAAACTCTTTATTGGTAAAGGCAAATTTTAAGTCACCATTCTAAAAATGTTACTTTTAAGAAGTTGGCATTTTCTTGTCCTAACCATTTGGTGCCTGTGGCCTTTATCCTGGGTCACATGTTTATGTATAGATGGCAGTTAGTCTTGTGTATTGCTTCCAGAAAGTGAGACAAAGACGGAATAGGTTTTGGCAGAATGAGCCATCTCTGACTTGACGTGGGAGGAGGGGTGGAGCTTTCACCTACCACACCTACCGCCCTGCACATCACAAAGCCTCTGCATAAGAACACTCACAAGGGGTTTGACACTAGTCTTTTGTACCAGTAGTCAAGCTGGAGTCGGTGCTGAAAAGTAGGCAAATGTAATCTGAGGGTGGACGTCTCTAGAAACTTCTCCTACTTCAAAGAAAGCACCAGGTCTAAATATTGGACCCTCAGACCCAACTCTACAATATACGTCTGGACCTGTGAAAGACTGAATGACAGCTGTGCCGCTCTGCAAAAAGGACTGCTACTCTGGTGCCTTGATTCTGTGCTGTCTGAGTGAGAAGGACTTTAAGGGATAGTTAACTGGCCTCCTGGTCAGAGCCTTAGAAATAGAAAAGGCTCCAACCACCTGGTTCCAGTACTTGTCCTCTGCCTGCTGTGAGTCTTGCTTCCCACTGGGGGCCACCCCAGTCCTGGACCCTTGTAAGCAGGCCTAAATGTGCTCCGCCAGCCCAGCTGTGGTGGCTGCAAACCAATGGAGTATGATTCAGCTCGATTCAGGACCTTGCATCGCAGCCCTGCAGCACCACGGAATCACCACATGTGACACACCTCGACACAGGACACTGCATTGCAGCCTCGCAGCACATTGTAAATGCTGGTGTGCAAAGTATTTGATTAGTAGACCCTGCATAGCATCCCTACATCTCATCAGAACTGCTGCTGTGCAACACATCTTAACACAGGCTCTCACATCACAGATAATCCGAACTGCAGCTGTGCAACACATCCTCTGCACAAGACCTCGCAATGCGCCACAACCCAGACCTAAGCTACTTTGTTCAGCTGACCTAACCTGGTCCCTTGTGTTTGGCCCATTCTTTATAATGGTCTCCCTGAACTTGTGACTTTGTCCCAGTCTGGCGTTACCAGATAACCACAGTTGGCGCTTTGTGCTTTAAGCACTGTTTTCACTGAAAAATTTACAAATTGCATATCTCTTATTCTACTGCTTGGATTTTTGTTGTTTTGTCCTCAAATAATTGATTAAAATCTACTCTTTCAAAATTGTTGTGTGATTTTTCTTGTGCTATGTTTTCACTTTATTACTGTTTGAAGTGCTGCATAAATATACTAAACGTTTCCTTTAATATCTGGTACAAAGGGGTGCTGAGATGTTTGCATTACTCATAACAATGATGGTTGCTTTGTAAATTAGTTGATAATTTAAGGAAAATTACAAATGAACATTGGGCACTCCCTGAGAGCAATTTGAATTCAATTTGCCTAACAGGCTGTGTTCCACTTTATTCACCTGCACTGCATTTTCTACTGTTAGTGGACATTTAGAATCATAATTTGGCCAATCAGAATAATAATTGACCAGTCAAGTTCTTAAAGTGTGTAAACATTACTGAGCCTGAATGTATCCAATAGCCACCTTTTCAGTGCTTTGAGATGATTAAATTCAGAACTCATCCCCTTGTAGATATTAAATTTCGAGTGGTGTCTCGATGGTCATGCTTGGTTATCTCATTTCCCTATTTAACAGGAGTGCCCTTCGACCCAATGATCAGGATAGCTGCTGCAGTTTCTAATGTTACATGCACAATGTTATTTGGAGACCGGTTCGATACAGAAGATGAATCTTTCCAGAGACAGGTCGGCATAGCAATAGAAACCTTTGCCTACTGGGGAACACAGGAATTTCAGGTACATATTTATTACCCTCAACAAACAGTGTTTCCTTCCTCTTTCTTTTGGGTGTTTGCGTTCTCATACATTTTTGTTTTATTTCAAGAGTGTTTTATTGGGATTTTATACAATAGGAAAGCTAAATAACATAAATGAACACAAACAAAACATTGTATTGTACCATCAAATCAAGTGGGAACAGTAGTTTGGGGTATAGCATGAGGAGTCGGTCCACATTTATAAAGGTGGAGAGTAGAGAGTATTAGTTTGCAATGGTAAGGTTAATCAGTGTATGTATTGTGACGGAGTGGTTTTTGATGCTGTGGTGAATGATTAATGTAACTTAGTTGTAGGTGAATGAGACAAAGTGAAAGAGCAGAGACAAAAGAAGAGAAGAGGAAGGTGATGGGGTGAAAAGTAGGGAGTACATGGGCAAGTATGGAAAGGAGGGTGTGGGAGAGTGAGTAGAGGGGAGGGTGGGAGAATGAGTGAGTGAATGCATGAATGATCAGATGATCGTGGCTGCATAGATGAGTGAGACATAAAGTTGTCTAGTTTGCACCAGAGTTTACCATTCTTCATTGGTGTTGTCTTCATGTATAGGTTTAGTGAGTTACAGGCAGTTCTGGTGAATTGGATCCATTCCCACCAGGTGTGGGGGGGATAGTTTGGATGAGTCTTTTCCATTCTTTGAGGATAACTTTTAAGGCCATGTGTGACTACAATGTCCCACAGGAGACTGTTCTCTTTGTTTAATGCCCATTCAGTGTCAGTGGGGAGGAAGCCCAGTATAATAGAGGCTATAATGGGAGTCAATTTTGTATGAAATATTTGAGATATTGTATTACTGATGTCTTGTCAGAACTTTTTGGTGGCGGTGCACTCTATTATCATGTGTTTTAAGCCTCCGGTTTCCTTCTCAAAGCTCCAGCATGTGTCAGAGGATTGGAGGCCTAGTTTATAAAGTTTGGCCGGTCTGGTAAGACATTTGGAGTGTTTTTGGAGTCTCCCAATTGTCTTGTGTTAGTTTATTTAGTGAGGTTTTTGTGGGGGATAGGAGGGAGTACAGTTTGGAAAGTAGGTGACTGCCTTTGGTACATTTTTCTATTGTGTTGGGTAGGTCAGGACGGGTTGGAGGTTTGTTTGGCTACATGTGATTTTTCTTTTAAGGAAATGGCAAAAGTCTAGGTTGTTTAGGTCAAATTTGTCTTTAATTTGACAGAACGGTGTAGGTTCATAGGGGGTGCCAATATCTCTCACCAGGAGAATATCTTTTTCTGCCAATTTCTCTATATTCATCATTCTCCCTTCTAGTTTTAAGTTTTTATTGTGCCATAGCGAGGGTAGATATGAGTGTTTAATTTTGTTGGGTAGACTGTTGTCAATTTTCCAGAGTGCCTGTGCTGGATATAATGTTTATAGAGTAGTGTGTTTTAAAAAATATTTGCAGTTAAAGGTGAAGTGAGGGATAAGTGTTTAGCGAGGGCTGTTTCAATAGCGAGCCATGGTGGTGAAGGGTTGGTGGTGGTTAGGAGACAGTAGCTCCCATGTTTCATTAGGAAGGCATGTTGGTATCTACGGTAGTCGGGTACGTTTAGACCACCTATGTTTTTGGGAAGTCTGTTTCTTTAGGGCGATTCTGGGTTTTTAGACTTCCAGAGGAATTCAGCAAGTAACATATCTATTTTAGTAAAAAAAGGTGTCTGGGAGGTATATGGGGACATGCTGATTAAAAAGTTAATGAGGAAGGATAACCATCATCTTGATAGATTCTATTCTACCCCACCAAGTAATCAACCTGGTTCACCATTTGTCTAAGCTATCTTTGATTTTATCTAGTATCTTTTTTGTTTAGATAAATGGAGTCTTTAAGGTTTTGGGTGAACCATATACCCAGGTAGTTTATCTTATTTGGGGGCTTATTGAATCCATAGGGGCTGATGTGTGAGCTGTTGCAATCACATTAAGAGGAAGAATCTCTGTCTTTTCCTTGGTTACACAGCAGCCTGACATCTAAGAGTAGTCATTGATGGTGGATATAAGTGCGGCAAGGCCGAGTCTGCCTGGGTGGTAAAAAAGAGAATGTCATCCATGTAGGCGGCTAGTTTTTGTGCCCCTGATGAGAAAGAGATACCCGGAATGAATGGATTTTCTCTGATCAAGTGAGTATGGGTTCTAGCATTAGTAGAAATAGTAGGGGGGAGAGAGGGCATACTTGTCTGGTTCTTTGTTAGAGGTAAAATGGATTAGACAAATTTACATTGATGTTTATTCTAGCTTTCGGTTTTCTGTGTAGACCGAGGATAATTTTTGAGAGAACAGGGCAAAGTTAAAAGAGGTGAGTGAGACTTGGAGGAAGGTCCACGATTCCTCACCAAAGGCCTTCTCTGCATCTAATGCTATCGCACAGGTTGTTTGGTACAGGAATTTGTCTATTTCAATCGTATGGCTAAAAAGTCTGATATTATCTGCACTGAATCTTCCTTTGATGAATCTTGATTGAGAGGGATGCATTATGTTTTTGAGAATGAGCTCTATTCTGAGGTCTAGGGTCTTTGCATATATTTTGCAGTCTGTGTTTATGAAGGATATGGGTCAATAGTTCTTGGGATTGGATGGATCTTTCCCTTCTTTGGGTATAACAATTATGGTTGCCTCAGTGGCGGAGCCCTCAACGGAGGCAGAGGAGGAGAAGTGGATGAATAAGTCTTCTAAGGGAGTGATTAGAGAGGTACCCCAAGTTTGATTGAATGACGCCGGGAAGCCATCTGGGTCTGGCGCCTTTCTGGCTTTCATTGTTTTGATCTCATTTATGATTTCTTCATGATCTACTGTTCTAGTGATTCTTTTGTTGATTTATCTTAGTTACACTAATTTTGTTGAGGTAGCATAAGCATATGCAAAAAGATAGTTATTACTTTTGGAGTAGAGGGGATACTAATATTTTTTTAAAGGTATTTTGGATGTCCTTCTCGTTTGTCAATGTAACACAATGTTCGTTGGCTATAGAAGTTATTCTTGACTTCTGACGGGTCAGTTTTAAATTAGACAAAAGTATTTTGCCAGCTTTATTGCGTCCACAGAAGTTAATGCCTTTGTATTTTTGGACTATTAGGTAGGCTTTGTTACCCAGAATCTTGTTGTATTCATACTTGAGATTAATTAGATGGTTTAATTGAGTTGTGTCTTTGGTGCATTTGAGATCTTTCTCTTATACTTTTAGTTTTTAGTCCTAGTTGGTCTAAGGTTTTGTTGTCTAGTTTGTTTTTCTTTGACATAAGTTTAATCATGTGCCTGCGGATAGTGCAATTCAGGACATTTCAGATGATTTGTGTATTTGGACCAGAAGACCTGTTGAGTTCTATGCATTCATCAATCTCTTTTTTGATTATTTCCTTGAAGGAGGGTTCCTCTGTGAGGGGGTTGTTTATTCTCTATGTTTTTGTTCCTCATTTATTGCAAGCAATATTATAGAGGAATGAAATACAGACATTGTCTAAGACTAGGATTGGTTCAATTGTTGGAAGAGGTGGCTGGGACCTGAGTTTCATCAATTAAGATATAATCAATGCAAGAGAATGTATTGTGCGGATGGGAGAAAAATAGGTACTCTTTCCCTGTGGGATTGAATAGTCTTCATATGTCTTTAAGTTTAAGAAAATTGCACATGTTTAGCATTTGTATATGGGATTTGTTAGGTTTAAATTGACATTCAGAATTCCTGTCAAGAGTGGCCTCCCAGGGTAAATTGAAATCTCCTCCTAGAATCATCGTGCAGTTGGGAGGTAAAGTTGAGTTTTTTTATTGCGATTAATCCAAAAGGTAGGGTTCTTGTTATTGGGGGCATAGATGTTCATGACTATAATGTCAGTGTTGTTCCTCTGTAATGTAGTAAGCAGCCATCTGCCTTCGATGTCTGCTTCTGAAGACAGGATAGTGAGGCTAGAGGCTGTTAAGATACACGTGATTAGTCAATTTGTTTTTGTTCGTGGCTGAGGCGCATGAAAAATCACTAACCCATGCTTTTTTAATAGGAGGATTGTCTCTTTCATAGCCACCTTGGTTTTGTGAAGGAGAATGAGGTCCCCCTTAGGTTTGTGTGTATAGTCTAGGATTTTCTGTTTGGTTGGGTGATTCAGACCCTTGACATTAAGGGAAGAGTATTTTTATGTACTGCATTTTTGTGGGAGGTGAGTCTTCTCGTCGATGTAACCAGCTAAGTGCCAGTTATTATTTGCAGATGAGGTTGGGGTAGGAGGGGTTTTGAAGGGACGGCATGGGTGAGTGGAAACGGAATGGATGAGAGAGGAAGGATGGGTGGTAGGGAGGAGGGAAAGGCAGTAGTAGAGTAGCGCAGTACAGGACAGGAGGAAAGATATGAAAGGTAAAAAGAAACTATAGTATAGTGATTGATTAAATATCTATGATCAGAATCTAAATACTGTGGAAAGGTATCTGACAAAATCTAACTGAGGAGAGGCGATGGAGGCCACGAGTGGTCAAGTCTGGGTCCGGAGTGCAGTCTTTCCGCTCCTTGTATAGAATAGTGTGTATTAAGAGTCACGGCAGTATCTAAGTATGGTATTGTATTGTATTGTAATAGTATTTATATAGCGCTTACCACCCCTGACGAGGCGTCAAAGCACTTTTCGATGAGTAGCACACTACTCTGGAACCCAACAAGAATTAGTGATGGATTAGTATCTGGAAATAATGAGTAGAGTTTTAGTATTATTATGAGTTATTTTGAGCCGCGGATATGAGAGTTTGTTAGTTAGATTGACTGGAGTAATGGAGGGGTGGAGGAGGAAAGAAATCCAGAAGTGTTAATTGGGAGTATATCCTTCATTTACTCAACCCAAAGTCTTGGGATGAGTAATGGGGGATGGAGGAGGGAAGAGTATGTGGAAGGGTTAGGGAGTTAGGGAGAGCATAGTAGCAGGGTGAAATAAATGAGGGAGAATTTAGTAGGGTTGTGTGGGAGGTCACGGTAGTAGAGTGAGGTTTGGTGAGTTAGATGTGGAAGCGGAGGGAAGAGCTTAGGCAGAGTTATTTAGGAGATGAAAGTAGTAGAAATGATTTGGGATGAGTCAGAGTGGGAATGGAGGATATTTTGATAGAGACATGACATATGATGATGGGTAGATAAGTGTGATAAGATGAGAGCAGGAATTCATAGATATCTAGTATAACAACCCACCCAGGAGCCATGCAATGACCCACGAACATACCAAGCACAGAAACAACATATACACATACATATATATATATACATATATATATATAGACACATACACACACACATGCAAACACACATGAATATACACACATATGCACATACAACACATAATTAGAACCATGGGTAAATATACTTAGTCAAACAGGTTTAAAGAGTGTGTGTATTTTATTGTTTATCTATATTGTATGGTGGCTGGAGTGCCTGTCACTTTTTCCATAGTGGTGCCTCGTGAGTTAGTTGCCATTTAGTGGGAGTGGATAATAATGTGTATTTTGTTGTTTATATTATTGTTTTTGCAGGTATAGTAGTTGTATTATATATATAGAACATGTGATATTTGTAATGAGTGAGGTGGCAATTTGTGGGATGGGTGTTAGCTGGTGACGTCATTTCTGCTAAGTTAAGTTTTTATGTTGGCAGGGTTGTGAAAAATGGTACCCAATGCATTTCATAATTATGGAGTACAATGTAGAGTTTGCAGTAAATTCTCTACTTACTGTCATTATAGTACTAACATAATAACAAGTTAGTGTCAACGTGGAGCCAACAGTGTTTCAGCGAGTTATCAGTTAGGTGTCAACCTCGAATCAACTTATCAACTGAGTACCGGCATACTGTTCACATAGTGCCAGCATATTATCAACATAGATTCAACAGATATTGAAATGAGTCAGTCAAGTGACTCCAGGTTACTGTATTGCAGGTAGTGGGGGACAAACTTTAGTGATTTTTGTATTGTCCAACTTGTGGGTCAAAACACAGTTTCAATAACACTTGGACAACAGCTAAGTACCCTTTGGATGGCACTAAAGTGGTATTATTACCAATGTGAGGCTGGTATCGATATTAATTAATGATAATATGATAACTGATAAACCTACATTATTTTGAAAGTGAGAATATGCAACATTGCAATAAATCCATCATCAGGTTGAAGGCAATTATAAAACATCTGATTTAACCAAAGCAGGTTGAAGGTTGCCATAGCGATACAGTACCAGTCCTTGAAGAATATAAATCTTACCATTGGTTAGGGTTAACAGTAGGATGTTAGGTTTATTGTTAGGTTATTAGTAGGTTAGTAGGTGCTAGTTAGTGTAGTTACGGTTTTGTAGGTTGCTGACCACTTTATTTATTCTGTCTCCGGTTTGAAGAACTGGAAGCAACTCAAATATTTTGGTATTGTATAGTTATTATGAAGACTGAGCTTGTACACCCATATGTTGATCCCATGGGTCTGTCAGAGTTCTGCAGCTTTATGGGAAAAACGTGAATTGGGTTATGTTTAGGCCGTTTGTGGGCAGCCTTGATTATCGTATGTTACTGAGTAGGAAGTTAGTGAAAGTTAGTTGGAAGGATTCGTGTTAAGTGTTCTTTCCAAGTTTTTAAGAAGTCATTTTCAGATCTTAGGGTCTTCAAAAATGATGGTTTTACCGTTGTAAATTGTTTTATTCATGCAGGACCAATAAACGGAAATTGTATTGACAGATCTTTCAGAGTTGACCAATGGGAAAGAATCACCTTTTGTTTCTTGATAGTGTATTTGGAGTAATCTTAAGAGATCCCAATGATGGCGCTTTGCCACTTAATTCTCTGTAATTTTTTCATGTGTGAGGATGGCTTCAGTATGTGATTATAGGAGGGGTCTGGAAATGAGGGCTCTTGGAGCTTTGTTGTTTACGGGCTTGTCTGTGCGCTCTGGTTAGTTCAAAGTCCCTGTTGAAGTTTACATTGAGTAACTGAGGGATCCATTTTTCAATGAAGGTTGCACAGGTAGGAGCTTGGTTTTTGCTACCTTCAGGAAGTCCAAAAGTGCTCAAGATGCCCCTTCTATTTCTATCTTCGAGTTTGGTGATGTTCTTTTCCAGTGGAGCTAGTCATACAGTGGTGGTTGGTAAAGTTTTTGAAGAGTTGTGTTTGTGGTCTTCCAGGAGGATTATCCTTGATTCTGTTTCAGAGACTCTGCCACCCATTTGTATCATTCCTCATTTTAGAGATGCAAGGTCACCCTGTATAGTTTCTGTGATGGATTTTGTCGATTGAGTAAGCACTTGTAGCATGTAGCGTTTCTGCATAATTAGGTCTAGAGTTACGGAGTTCTCAGATTTAGTTTTTAAGGGAAAGTCTGGGGCTGGAAGGTCCTGCTTGTGTCTCTTGTGCTGGTTTGGTGCCTTTCAGACCTCCTCTTGCTTCTTTGGGGTCATGCAGTTTGGAGCCTGCCATTGTGAGAGAGGACCTTACTGTATACTTCACGTTGGGTGCACCTAGTGGGATGTGTGGGATTTTGGTAATCCTTGAGATGTTTGACGGAGGCACTAGATGTTGGGAGGTAAGGTGAGTTGCAGAATTCAGTATCCTTCCTGGCTTAGTAAAATGTAAATAATTTTATATGGTGTTGCAGTGCAGATTGTTGAATAGCAAGGGTACAGCACTTTGAAGTGTAAGGGATTATTTGTAGCCCCCTTCTGTCTGCAATTTGAGATGCTGTTGAGGTGGAGACATTAAGGATCCCAGTGTATTTAGTTTAGAAGTAAGAAAGTTCTTGAGTATTATTTAGAGAGAGCTGTATTAAATAGAGGCGGCCATCTTAGGGTCGGGCATAGGATGGGAGGGCCCATGCCATATTTGTTCTGGTCAATAGGTTTTGTTTTGTATATTATAAGTTCCTACCCTTATAGAGCACTGTAGAGTAGTGCCACTAAGCGCTCACCTCTAGGGGTACGATGTTCGTAGTGACGCTGGGGTAGTTGAGTAGAGATTCATCCACGTGGAGTCCTGTTGTCGGCCATTTTAGGGGCTGGCGTTGAAGCAGCTTCTGGAACACTTGGTTATAAGAGATGTTTCTCTTGAAGTTTTTTCACCAAAAGTGGGTTGCTGAAAGCCCCACATCTTCATATATGCTGGGCACTGTCCGTGGAGGTGGTGTATCAGCAGAGTGGGCCGTTTTTGTCGCTCGGCACAGCGGAGCTCTCCAATTAGGCAGCCATTTTTCATCTGCGGTAGCCACCCCCTCCGGTGTGTTCTGTCATATTCAAAAGAACTGCTCCTATAGGACTCTGCGATATAAATTTCATAGTGGCCTTCCTGAGTCAGATATGTTTGATCACATAATAATCAAATAGAAAGAATTAATTGAATTCTTCCATTGTGCAATTTAGGAATTGTGCTAAGGCACTGGGAGTTCACTGGCCTGGAAGAGGTAGGGAAGAAGTCTTCACATGAGTGCCCATCGAACCTGGATTATTTTAATTACTTGGCTAATTCTTACTACCATTTGAAAAGAAGCATGAGCTCAAGGCATGACACTGGAGTGAAGAAGGGAGGAAGTAATCTGGGGATTGAGGAGGTGGGAGAGGTGTGTGTGTTGTGTGTGTGTGTACATACGCTGTAGGCAGGCAGTTGGTCTGCTAGTTGGCCTGAAAGGTGATGCCGATTTAATAGACAAATTTACTTGAAGAGTTCTCAAATGCAATATGTAGGTAAAGGACATTTTAATTAAAATAAATACTCCAACCTCGCACTAGTAGCATAACTGTGTCTGTCATTGGTGTAGCAGGAGGAGTGGCAATGGGACTCAACAGAGTGAAGCGTATATTTATCAGCCTTGATGTAGTGACATGCAACTTGCCCTCCCCATATGCAATGACAAAATACAGTAAGTGTACACTTACTCACCTACATACGTCCATAACAATGTTACATCCTGTGTGATATGATTTATTAATTGAGACTTCAATTGAAATTAAATGTATAACTTAACTTGTGAAATAAAGCTTAATTTGTTAATTTGGTGCCACATTTTTTTCATACAGTGAATTCCACCTGTGAAATTTCTAAATGTAAAAAGCAAGATCCGCCTTTCACTTGAGCATCGCTATTACTTAAAAGGCCTGTGCCTGCAACAGAGGTTGTATTTTGTGGTTTCCAAAAACAAAACATCTGACAGTAGTGTAAATCTTTTGGACTCCTAACAGTTATGGAACTTTTCAGTCAAAATGAGCACCTGAATGATTTCGATTTTAAAAATCCAGTATTCCTACCTGCTGTGCGAGAGTGTTTAGTTCCTGTATCCCTCTTTTAAGACTCCACGAGACAAGCAGATCCTCTGCCGCAGACCACCTAGACATTTACTTTAGGAGCAGGAGATAAGGTGCAGAAAAAACATTTCATCATCTGAAAGCTATTAATCCTCGCTTGTTTCATTATTTATTTCTTAAAGAACATTTAAAGGTGAAAGACTGCAGTTGAGGTGCACGTATGTCTCCTCTCCATAGCATACCTCACTCAACCCATAAAACCATTATATTGGGGAACAATGCTACAGAGAATAATATGGGTAGTTGAATCTCTGCATCGACAGATGGAAAGTTTACCGTACTGTAGACTCTGATGTGGAAAATCTCTCGACCATTGAAATGCCATCAAATAGCTATGATGGCAATGACTACTTATATAGATACATTAGTGAGTAATATCTTTAGGTTGTTTAGGCAGTTATAAATTATATGACTCACTTACCTGATTTTGCACTTCCAGGTTTTTTTAATAAGGAATACAATGTTTTGTGCAATATTATCAGGTGGACGTATGTTCTTTCTTGACTGACAAGGTCTGGCTTAGGATTATTGTATCTATTTACATTTCATTCCCCTGACCCAAAAAATAAGTTACTGGGCGCCTCCTAATATTTGAATGGACCTCCCATTGTGTATCCATATCATCTCCATTCCTGCACATTGACCCCTGTCGCCCTTAGTGTTTACTGACTATGAATTATACAATAAACTTCTACATTCGTGTTCCTGCAAGGTATGGATGATCATGACGCGAGGTGACCTGAACTTTATTTTAAAATATTTTCACAATGAGTGAGTTCTAAGTCTAATTATTGTTTTAGGCATGAAAACAGTACATTTGACTTAGATTAGTTGAAAATACATATAAATATCATGTACACATTAATAACTGAGATATTGTTGTATTTGTTCTTTGATAAAGCAATGAAGCAGTTATGAGACTGCTTCAGGCTACTGCTAATAAAAACACATGACCACAAACCTCATACATAGTCATATATTTTTTGTGAGATTGACATTAAATGAATAACTAGGAATTATAATCCATAGCAACATTGATGCCCTAATTTGTTTGAGAGCCTAATAGGTTGACAAGAATGAATCATAAAACATAGCAACATTAATTCTTTAATTACAGGGTCCTCATAACTCCTGGTGTGTATCACTGATCACTGCACCCGGAATCCCCATACCGCAGAATGTAGTAATTAGTTGGAACAGGATTACTACACAATTGTTAGTGTCATCCTAATGATTGGAAAATAACTGCAGGAATAGACTTTCGAGCACACATTCCCACATTTTTCCAGCATTCCAGGCCCCTTTGTTGAGATATTGGAGGTTCCTGGAAAGAGACGGGAAAGGGAACTGGTCAGTAAGCCAGGGTGGGTAACTTACAGCAGGAGGCAATGTAATTCAGGGCACCCAACATAGGTGGATGAAACTGAGTAGAAAACTATATTTTCTGTATAAGAATAGGAGATAGAAAAGAGATGTGACTGAGGAAGTAGAAGAAACTGAGATGAGATCTTCCTGTTTCCAGAAGACCAGCAAGAAACTTTAAATGCAAATGCAATTTTCTTCATATGTTCCAAATCATAGTTCTCTGATTGAAATTGTTAAAATGGCTGTATAGCAATTTGTAAACCTTTTATTAATGTCTTCAACACCCATCGTCCACAGCTTTACAATGCATTCCCCAATATTGTGAAGAGGCTACCAGGAGCACACGTGAAGATGTTCGAGAATGCTGAGAAGCTACATGCCTTCCTGAGAGAACAAGTTGAGAACCACGCAGCCACCCGTCAGACAGACTGCCCAAGGGATTTTGTGGACTCATTTCTCAACAAGCTAGATGAGGTATGTGCAGTATGGCAGCATCGAACTCTCTGCTTATGCTCATGTTTACATACAGGCTTATGTGCTAGCAGGCACATTCTCATCCATTTCTATACCGTAGTCTGTAAAGCTGCGAGAGCTGTCCCTGAAGTATGGAGAATCAATCTGGTTTAATGTGGTGTGCTAGGCATGCAAATACACTGATAGCATTCATTCAAGAATACAGCTGATAGACTAATGGAGGAAGGGCAAAATGGGAGCACGTTATCCAGAAGCAGGCTGGTCCATAGGGAATTTGAACAGTTTCTGACCAGTTATTATCCTTGATATTCTGGTAGGTCCGTGACAATTCAGATGTCTGTGATAACGGGTCACCTACTTGTCCTACTTTGTTTGATGAGGTTGAAAAATTATTCTTAGTTGAGTTAATACTGATGTGTTGAGTTCATAGTTTTCTTGGTGTCATAGGATCGGCAATTTTGCTCTTTCTTTTGTGCATATAGGCCTGCATGTCCCAAAATGAAATCTGATTTTTGATATGATGCAAGTAATTATGGGAGATATTACAGATGCCATAATGCCTCTTTAGAGCTATGTTAATGCAAATGACTGGTGAAAAAAATCAGTTATGAGCCAAGGTACTGTACATGTTTCTGTCTCCGTTACATGTTACACTAATCTAGAATCTTCATCTTTCTTTTAGTAGATTTCACTGTGAATGTCCCCTTTACATCCAGTATCCAAGTAAATGCATGAAAACGTGGGTGTTTTTAATGTAAAATTGGTTAGAGTGGCTCCCTACTAGGGGATTCTAGAGGCACATAATGATAATGCCTTGCATGGTCTTTAAACTGCATCTGTCCTCAGGGAATGAAATATCCTTACAACCCTTGCTTTGAGAACAGAGGTAGGGCTGCTGCTCTCACAATGGACTATGGATTACTTTTCACTGGGTAAGGGTTTAGGGGGATGAAGAGTCTTCTCGTTGTACTGGAGAAGACTCTGGCTGTCTAAGTTTGTGGAGATTACCAGTCTATATATGCTCTCGATTAATCTGAAGATCTAAGAATTGGTTTGCACATATAGCTGTGCATGGACAGAACAGTGGGATGGACTGCTTGCTCTTGATTCACATTTTGAGTCAGGTGGTTAAAAGACTATTTAAGATTCTTCCCGAAGAGAAGAGGGTCGTCCTAACATGGAGTCAGTTGGTCTACTCACTTCTAGAAATGAGCAGGGAGTTCAAATATTGCATTAAATCCCCATTAGATATTAAAGACAACAATTGGATTTTAAAGCCTACAATTCCCTGATGAAATCTTATCATGATGGTAGCCATCCCTGGGGTGAGAAAGGTATATCTTGCTGATTGTCCTAGACAGAAGACCCAAGGAGAGCTGCTTCTACTGTGTTGACAAGGCATGGCTATGTCCCATTACATGCAACAGCCAAAATCACCTGGTGGTTGCCCCTTCTGCACTCAGTTCTCCTGCAGCATTATTGTTGCTATTGTTATTAGGCATTTTCATAGGTCACAGCTACCATTCGTGTTCCACATAGCAAAAACCACTACCATTTTTTGCCTGCAGGGCCAGCATGCATTGGTTAAATTTGTGGCTAGAGCGTGGATTGTTAGTTTGGTATCATGCGTGATTTTCTGAATGATATTGTGCAAATGAAAAAGGCTGTTGAGTGTGTCTGGGTCTGGAACTAGGGTAAAGGCACTTGTGTATGTAATTTAAATTTTACATAGATTTATTCAGCGTGAACTAGGCCTCATGGTGTGTTGGCTCTCTATACACTTTTGCTTTGGGGGGTATACAAATTATAATTTTGGCACTCTGCTTTGAAAACGTAAACAGTGATCAGTGACACTGAGGGTGGGAATATTGACAAGCAACCACACAATGAGGGATTTTGTGGGAAATGAGGGCTTTTAAAGCTGTACTGTCTGGCTTAGTTGATGTGGTACAGGACCTTCAAGGTTGACCTACCTATTTATTTTATAGCAGAATACCTTTTGGGGTTTGTTCTTTCTTGAATAGTTTTGAAAGTAGGACCTAATCCAGGGAAGGATGGGGGCATTTGGGGAAAAGATTGTTTAAGGGTCCTTTCATTACAGAATTGTTTGAGTTTCCAGGAGTAGTTCTCTTTCGTTTCTGGAAGTATGTGTGCCTTAAGGGATCTTGATGTTCCATACCATGAATAACTGTGTAAGGTATACAAACAGAACAATTTTACATTTGTACCTTACTTCCAAAGGGAAACCATTGGAAGTCATTCAACACTACAATGATGATATCTCGTCTGCCTATTTCAGCAACCAAATGCACTGTGGTCAGTAAGACTGCTTTCAGTAGCATTAGACTGGAATTGGGAGCCCCAGTTAGGAGTGTTTTTCTCTGCTCAATCCTGTTTAGAGCCAATAATTTGAACCATTAATTTTAGGGTTACTTGTAATTAACAGTTTCATTTTTTATATCTTCATCAGTTGACATTGGAATTATTTTATAGGGTTCACAGTGTTCATGATACTATTATGCAAGGGAAATCTATTGTCAAAGGTAAAACGTAAACATTTCCATTTTTTTGACCATATTAGAGAATCCGGGATGAGTAAGAACGTAACCCATCTTTGCATCAATGAGCTCTCATTCTCATGCCAGAGCAGTAAGAAGTCAGTACTGTCATGGTTAAGGAGGAGTTTGTATCAAGACACGGAGCCTTTGATTTGGTCCTGTTTAGTCTGAGTTATAGCTTGAAGTCATCAGCATAGTGGTGTAATTGTTTGAGAGGTCTTGCAGTAGCTCTACGTACAATGTTTAACATATCAGGAGTGGTGATAGACTGCCCTGATGGTTTATGGAGGAGAGTGATGGTTGCCCATATGGATGTTCATTTTTCTGTTAGATAATATGCAAACCATTTCAAAACGGCCCACTATCACTCAGGCTGATTTTCACATGTCTTCCTTCATCACCAGGAGTTACACAATACTGGTGGAATTGGTAACTCTGAGGGGTATGAGTGCTTCCAATTACATGCTTTTAGAAAATAACATGGGGTTCAACCTGCACAGCCAGCATGCATGGGTTAAAGTCTGTGCAAATTCCTGCATGGCTTTCCCTATCTGGAGATTTCTGGTGCGTTCAGCATCCAAGAAACTTGTAATCTTAATGATTTTGGCATCGTCTATATTACCAGGCCACTCTGAAGATCCTCAACTTTCAGGTTTTTGTTCTGTATGGTGTTTAGGAGGATGCTATGGTCCTTAGTTTTGAAGGTCACAAAGGGATACAAAAAGATAAGGAGACTGGATTGTCCTTGGATAATAATGGCGGAGAACTGTCAGTTACTTTAAGTTCACTGATTTCTGTACTGTAGGTTGATTTGAGACCCGATTGGAAGTCACCTACAAAGTTATTTTTCACTACGGCATCTGCCACTATTGGAAGTCACCTACCCGGTTATTTTCCACTTAGTCATTTCTCAGTTGGTTTGCTACTCATTTTTCCAGGAGCTAGGCTACAAATGGAAGCCTGCTGATGGACATATAGTTATTCTTGTCTGTGGAATTACTACTGGGTTTTAAAGAAATGGCTTAACATGTCCAGTGTTTAGGGAATCTGCTACTGTCAACCACCTCAAGTGCATCCTGGTCAACGCTCGTTCCGTCCACAAGCACGCCGTTGAACTCTGGGACCTCCTGGACTCCACAGCACCGGACGTCGCCTTCATCACGGAGACCTGGATGAACGCCTCCTCTGCTCCAGACATCGCCACCGCCATCCCCGAAGGCTACAAGATCTCCAGAAAAGACCGCACCAACCAAGTAGGAGGAGGTATCGCCATCGTCTTCAAAGACTCCATCAGTGTCACCACCTCCACCGAAGACACCCCTCTCGCCGCTGAACACCTGCATTTTCAGATTCGCACCGACCCGAGGACCACCCTCAGAGGATCCCTCGTCTACCGTCCTCCCGGACCGCGCGCCCCCTTCAGCGACGCCATAGCCGACTTCATCTCCCCGCACGCCCTCGCCTCACCAGACTACATCCTCCTAGGCGACCTCAACTTCCATCTGGAACAAAACAACGACCCCAACACCACCACCCTGCTCGACAACCTCGCCAACCTCGGCCTCAAACTGGTGAACACCGCCACCCACATCGCCGGACACACGCTTGACCCTATCTTCTCCGCCAGCAAACACGTCTTCTTCAGCCACACCTCCGCTCTACACTGGACCGACCACAGTTGTGTCCACTTCACATTCCGACGCGAGACCCGCCACCTCCGCACTCAACCCATCCCTCGTCGACAGTGGAACAAGATCCCCGAAGAGCAACTCTTCTCATCACTCGCCGCCAACCAACCCACCCTCACCACCAACCCCAACGACGCAGCCCTCAGCCTCACAAACTGGATCTCCAACTGCGCAGACAACCTTGCTCCCCTCAAACGCACGCATCGACAGACCAACAGCAAAAAACCTCTCTGGTTCTCTGACACCCTCAAAGAATCAAAGAAAACTTGTCGTGCCCTCGAGAAGGCCTGGCGCAAGGACCACACCGCTGACAACATGACCGCCCTCAAGAACGCTACCCGCGAACACCACCGCCTGATCCGCGCTGCTAAAAAGAACTTTTTCACTGACAGACTGGACAAAAACAGCCACAACACCAGAGAACTCTTCAGCATCGTCAAGGAGTTCTCCAACCCCAACGCCAACGCCGTCACGCCCTCACAGGATTTGTGCGAATCCCTCGCCACTTTCTTCCATCGCAAGATCAGCGACCTCCACGACGGCTTCGGACACAAGACCCAACATAACACCACCAAACCCACCCCCTCGGCCATTACCCTCAACAACTGGACCCACATCAACACTGAAGAAACCAAATCCATCATGAACTCTATCCACTCCGGCGCCCCTTCGGACCCCTGCCCTCACTTCATCTTTAAAAAAGCCGACGACATCATCGCCCCGCACCTCCAGACCGTCATCAACTCTTCTTTTTCTTCTGCTACCTTCCCCAAATGCTGGAAACACGCCTAAGTCAACGCCCTACTAAAGAAACCTACGGCTGACCCGAGCGACCTGAAAAACTTCCGCCCCATCTCTCTTCTGCCTTTCCCAGCCAAGGTAATAGAGAAGACCGTCAACAAACAGCTGACCACCTTCCTGGAAAACAACAACCTGCTCGACCCTTCACAAACCGGATTCCGAACCAACCACAGCACGGAAACCGCCCTCATCTCAGTCACTGACGACATCAGAACCCTGATGGACAACGGTGAAACAGTCGCCCTCATTCTCCTCGACCTCTCGGCTGCCTTCGACACCGTCTGTCACCGCACCCTAATCACCCGCCTCCGCTCCACCGGGATCCAAGGCCAGGCCCTGGACTGGATCGCCTCCTTCCTCTCAAACCGTTCCCAAAGAGTTTACCTCCCTCCGTTTCACTCAGAACCCACCGAGATCATCTGCGGCGTACCTCAAGGCTCATCGCTCAGCCCGACACTCTTCAATGTCTACATGAGCCCCCTCGCCAACATCGTTCGCAAGCACAACATCATCATCACCTCCTACGCCGACGACACCCAACTTATACTCTCCCTCACCAAGGACCCCGCCAGCGCCAAGACCAACCTACAAGAGGGTATGAAGGACGTCGCAGATTGGATGAGGCTCAGCCGCCTAAAGCTGAACTCTGAAAAAACGGAAGTCCTCATCCTCGGCAACACCCCGTCCGCCTGGGACGACTCCTGGTGGCCCATGGCCCTCGGCACCGCACTGACCCCCACAGACCACGCCCGCAACCTCGGCTTCATCTTGGACCCTCTTCTCACCATGACCAAGCAAGTCAATGCCGTGTCCGCCGCCTGCTTCCTCACCCTCCGCATGCTCTGCAAGATCTTCCGCTGGATCCCCGCCGACACTAGAAAAACCGTGACCCACGCCCTCGTCACGAGCCGCCTGGACTACGACAACACCCTCTACGCCGGGACCACAGCCAAACTCCAAAATCGCCTGCAACGCATTCAAAACGCATCAGCACGCCTCATCCTCGACGTACCCCGCAGCAGCCACATCTCCGCACACCTGAGACACCTGCATTGGCTCCCAGTCAGCAAAAGGATCACCTTTCGACTTCTCACCCACGCACACAAAGCCCTCCACAACAAGGGACCGGAATACCTCAACCGACGCCTCAGCTTCTACGTCCCCACCCGCCTCCTCCGTTCCTCTGGTCTCGCACTCGCTGCCGTCCCTCGCATCCACCGCTCCACGGCGGGTGGGAGATCTTTTTCCTTCCTGGCGGCCAAGACCTGGAACTCCCTCCCCACCAGCCTCAGGACCACCCCGCTTTCCGGAGACTCCTAAAAACCTGGCTATTCGAGCAGCAGTAACCCCCCCTTTCCCCAGGCGCCTTGAGACCCGCACGGGTCAGCAGCGCGCTTTATAAATGTTAATGATTTGATTTGATTTGATCTGTGCCATGCATAATGAAAGCTTTTACAATATTAAGCCAAGTTATATTTAGGATTGGGTTAACATTTAATACTAGTGAGGTGGGGATTGGGTTGGCAATGTAAGGTGAATGGTTGGAGAAATATTGTTAATGAGTTTGAGACTGGATGGTCTGTTTTTTTTTAGCTTTTACTGGACTTCTGTGGTTTGAGTTTGTAGTTGTTGAGCCTTTTTAACTTATCTAATGATGGAGATTTGCAAGTGAGGAATGTGGCCATTTTAGAGCAGTTGTCTTTCCATGAGTTTGATTTTTCTGCAGTTTTTTACCCTAACTTTTCAGAAACAAATGACATGTTCGATGACGTGTGCCTGTAGATACACATGCACTGCATACTGCTGCCAACTAGTGTTGGGTCCAGCGTGGCGAAAGTTGTTTTTCTTCAAAGAAGCTTTTTGAGTCACAGGATTGAATGACTCCTCCTCTATATGATAGTGCACAGGGACATAGACTCCTTTGTTAGATTGTTTTCCCGCAGGCGGGTGTGAAATGGAGAGTAGATGTATAAAGAAAAAGATGACAATGCAACTGTAACTACATATGTACAAATATGTACAAATATAATATAACTGGAATGGACAAGGGCATCGGGGACGGAGGGCGCATGTGAATCTACAGCACTACATGTCACGAACAGATGCTTACTGGGTAAGTAACATTTTCCTTTCAATGGCAGTGTGGCTGTAGATATACATGCTCTGCTTAGACTGTAAAACAGTCCCTCCATAAAAGCTGTGGCTAGCCTGTGGGAGTTGCATTTTACTGGAAAAGTGTTCGTAGCACAGCTTTACTTAAGTTGGCTTGCTGACGTGCAAGTACCTCCACACAGTAATGTTTTGTGAATGTATGTGGTGTAGCTGCCTTACAAATGTCAGCTACAGGGATGTTTCCAAGGAAAGTCATAGTGACACCTTTCTCCTAGTAGAATGTGCTCTAGGAGTAACAGGTAGTTGTCTCTTTGCTTTAGCACAGCAAGTCTGTATACACTTAACTATCCATCTAGCAATGCTGGATATTGGACTGCCCTTGTGAAGTAGTGAAAAGGCTACAAAGAGCTGTTTAGTTTTCCTAAACTCTTTGGTTCTGTCAATGTAAAACATGAGAGCTCTTTTAACATCTAGAGTGTGAAGAGCTCTTTCCGCAACAGAGTAGGGCTGCGGAAAGACAACTGGTAGCTCAATGGATTGGTTTATATGGAATTGTGAAACCACTTTAGGAAGGAACTTTGGATTTGTGCAAAGGACCACCTTGTCTCTATGCATTTGGAAGAATTGTTCTTCCAAGATTAGGGCCTGGAACTCGCTGACACACCTGAGTGATGTGATGGCAACTAAGAAAGACACCTTGCAAGAAAGGAATTGAAGAGGACATGAATGAAGTGGACTAACACTAGGCAGGAGTATGCAGAGCATGTGAATCTACAGCACTACATGCCACAAACAGATGCTTAGAGTGTAAGTAATTTTTTTGGCCAGGTTGTGACTGAACTGAATGGGAGATAACTAACATAGTCATTGCCTTGTAACTATACATTTTTGTACTACCTTATTCCTTGTCTGAGGATGTAGAGACTACTGGTGCATGTTTTTGTTCAATTTTCTTTCAATAGGACAGACTATTTATCTGAGATCAGCATTTTACTGTTAACAGTGCTTATGGGATAAGTATTTAACATACAAGGTTGAAATCTTGTTCATTTTACATGATGGAGTACTGCTTAGGAGGATCACTGACTCCACCTACTCCACTGGTAAATTTGGTTAACATCACTGGTCCAAGTTTCTTCTTTTTTGGGCACACTATCTCTTTTACAGAATTTAAAGTGTAGTGAGAAAGGGATTGGTAATTATATAGTTCACAGTGCTGTGAATTGAGTAGACGTGTTGCTCAGCAAATGTATAATTTTCACCTGACCGTATGCAGCGCTGCGCTACCTTTTGGCTAGGTTTTCTCTATAGAAATTTCATAAACGTAGACACGTGGATTATGATACAAAGGGCACTGAAAAGAAGTGAGAGGGTTGGTTCTCAGTGGTTATGAATTGCAACAGAGTAAATGTATTTGCTTGTAAAGATATAGGCCCTAATTACGAACCAGTCAGTCTTCAGACCGCCAGCGCCACAGTGGCTTCCAGAGCGGTGGTCCGACCGCTTTGGCAGCGGTCAGACCGGCGCCACATTATGACTGTGGCGGTTGGGCCACATTCTTACTGCCAGCACCGCCAGTTTCCCTCCACTGGAGGGACTGGCAGTGCTGGTGGTCCTGATCCACCAGGGCAGCACTGCATGCAGCACCACTTTGGGTATTATGACCCCCCCCCTCTGCCAGCATTTCAATGGCGGTTGCACTACCATGTAAAAGCTGGAGGAGGCTGGGTGCAGGGGGGCCCAGTGGGGGCCCCTGCGCTGCCCATGCACGTGGCATGGGCAGTGCAGGGCCCCCATAGACAGCTCCGTTGCACTTTTCACTGTCTGCATGGCAGATGGGTGCTGTTGCACCATATGCACTGCAACATTGCCGCCAGCTTGATTATGTTGTGGGCTTTTTCCCGCTGACCCAGCGGGGAACTCCTAATGGAGCCTGCGGGAAGGCGGACGCACTAGCGGCAACCAGACCGCGGGAGGTTGACTCTTAATGACTCCCATAGTGTTATAAAATAATTTAAGATTTGGATCAGCACATAAACCCGTTATGGAGAATTACAACACTCAGTTGAAAAAAACAGCAATAGCACATACTACCTCTGTTGAAGTTAACCGGACGGTCAGATGGACGGACACACACACACACACACACACACACACACACTTTCTAAATAAATATAAGGCTTAGTATACATTAACATAACAGTAGACGCAAAGTGCAGTCTTGCAAATGGTAATTAACATCAAGTTTAAAATTTAAATTACACTTACAAATTTCTTCATAGATGTTTCTTGTTGACATCAAACCATTTGTTTGCCAGGTTGGAATAACCCCTACTATTTGGCAAAGATTCTGAAATTATACTCCTCAATCTGGTAAACTCTTTCGTAATACCACAGTAAATCTGCTAAAGTAAGATTGGAGATACAGAACTTTTTACAGAAAGGTGACTAAATCATATTCCTTACTATAATCAAAAACATCAAAAAACTTTACTCTGCCTAAAGAATGGCTAGAGAAGGTTTTTCCTTTGCTGAAAATCGACTTGTTCAGGACAACATTTTTTTTTTTTACTTGCTTAGTCAAATCGAAAGCAAATGGATTAGATCCATGTACCAGTTTATTCCAATATAAAACATAGGTAAGATTGTTTATCTTGAAAAGGTCAAGACCTCAAAGTAGAACTAGGAGAATGTCATAGCATATTCCATGCCATGACATTAAACTGCTGTCTCACAGCTTGGATCATAGCATTGGCAGGTAGCTGAAGTAAATGGTGCAAACATCATACTTCTAATTGTAACTCTAGGGTCATAAGTTAAAAGTTTTTTGTCTCTGTCAAAAAAAACCTGCAGAATGAATTTGCTAAGAAAGGATCTTACAAAGGGATCAGTCGAAGGTCCTGCACACATATTATCAGAATGGTGGAGAACATTCAGCACAGCCAATGTTTAGTACAGACAGTGGCAAGACGAACATCTCAATTTAAGGTTGTTGAAATTATTAACTCCAAGTACTGAGCAGAGGGCACTTGCTCTAGTTTTACATTTGATAGCCACCAAGAAAAAAATGTGGTCTATTTTAAAGATCAACATCTTAGTCTTGTCCATTTTAGTTATGTGCTTGTTGGATCTACAGTGTCTACAATCCAGAATAAAAAGCTGCCAGTTTCCTTTGGAACCCTGCCAGTTATTATCCATCATGAGCATAAAGTAGACCAAGGCTATGTCAGTTCCATATCTTTAGGAAACAAGGCAGAGTTTCTGCTAAGATTTTAGGAAGATAAGGTAAAATTAGGTTGAGAAGCATAGAGACCAGAACACAACCTTGTTCTGGTCCATTCTGCATGGGGATGGAAATTGTGAGGCGATGATTAACATCACGTTCCACTTGGGCCCAGTCGTCCTAGTGTAGACTCTCTCAGGATTAGCCAATAAGGCAATAGGAATGTTCTTGCCCTTGAAGGAATCGTAAGAAGAATTATATCAGCTAATACCTCTGTCTTTTTTAAATTAGTACTTTCGTGGTCATATATATATATATATATATATATATATATATATATATATATATATATATATATGTGTGTAGAGAGAGAGAGAGAGCGCTCAGTCCTTACAGAAATTATCAAAGCCATTGCCTTTAAATGTTTAATATAAGTAGCACAAGACTTCTTGAAGAATGTGTTAAAAGAACAATACTGAAGAAGCCTTAACACTTCAATTAACTAAAAAACTAAATTCTTTAGAATCACATTTCCAAATTATATTGGCAATTGCTCCCTTGTAACAAATGTATTTTTTTCCTTTTACATATATGTTTAGTGAGGCAAGCATCTTTACTTTTTTATGTCGGTGATGAGCATTTGCCACCCATTTTTTCAGGAGAAAATATTCCCGGTTGAAAGAACTTTTAAGCCCCATAACTGGACTCTTGCAGTTCTGCTTATCCCACCTGCTTCCAGTAACATCACACCAGGAAAAAATTTTTTTTTAGGATTGTGAGGTCATCTTCATGTGTGAGAAAATTGCTTTATCACATTAAGCACCTTGTTTAATTGTCAACAAGTAAACCAAGTTTATTGTTTAAACATAAATTAAGCAAAGATAGCAGTATGCAATCACATTTTGTATTTAATGTATGTGCAGCTCTCGCCTGCAAGATTCTAATTAAAGTAAGTATCCCCCCGAAGTGTGGCTCACCTTGGTGTCAATTGCTAATTTTTCAAAGCTCCTAAAGTGAACAGGTATTGGGCTATCCCTCAGCGAGGTGT
This sequence comes from Pleurodeles waltl, assembly GCF_031143425.1. Taxonomy (NCBI): domain Eukaryota; kingdom Metazoa; phylum Chordata; class Amphibia; order Caudata; family Salamandridae; genus Pleurodeles; species Pleurodeles waltl. The sequence continues at coordinate 1,198,527,138 of NC_090446.1, forward strand.
CCTGAAACATTAACACAGCATTCTTGCCAATTAAACTAGCTGGGATTCCGGACACCATCTAATATGGAAACTGTACATTTTTCACACCAAGAGACCTGGAATGCTGGATTATCCATCTCTTTATGAAAAATTAAAACCATATTCTCTGAGAACAGTTTAGAAGGCTGGGTATATAGGATAGTACCAAGAAGAGAGTCTATCTCTTGAATAAAAGATTCATCTACCTGAGGTGAAAGTACGAAATACCACCCAAGTAGATTTATTGGCGTTAGTGCCTGCCAAATTTCCATTATGATTTGAATTTTCATAATCAGAACAATATTGGTTATATGCTTTCTAGTCATCAAAGTCCAGTTGTGTAGGAATAGCAATTCAGAATGGCAAGACACAGCAGATCACCTTTTTCTCTTGGGTAACTCATTCACGTCTGGAGAGAAAATTGTAAAACCTTCAAGACTGATAGTACAGTAATGGGATGTTAGGAGCACATCTTCGTGGAGATCTAGGTGAAAAGCACAATCCCGCAATTGATAGCATGATTATGTAGTAGCCAGGGAGCCTGTATGCATGTCATTGTTTCAAAGGTGGCTAGAGCTGGCAAGAAAAGAAAATGTGCTTCCTCATGCTGGTTGGTTAGTCAAATATTGTAATAATCAGTGTTCAGTGGGCCCCAAAGGCTTCTGGGCCAGGGTGCCACTGCACCTGCTGCATAATTGATGGCTATGCCCTTAGCATGCCTGAGATTGAACCAAAATCACAGTGATAGAGCTGAAAACTACACAAATTGTAAGAGAAATATTAAAATGTATTAGATTAAAAGCAAGAAATATGAGTGAAATTATGCAGCTGTGGAAATCTTAGGGAAAAGAAACAACCTTGCCATATCTGAAGGAGTAACATAAAAGTAAGAAGACAGATTGAAGCAATGAAATATGACGTCTGTACAGTGATAGATAATAAATGTAGATAATTAAGCATTTATACATTTTTTTGAAACACTGGAAGTGCATTCATGATGAAAACCATGTTGTGTCTCACCTCTGCTCTAGAGAGAGAGTTCAGAGTAAGGATGAAAATCGCAATGGTGTGTGGTTACCATCCAGTCTGAAGTGAATGAAGAGGCCAACAGTGATGCACTTTGTGCATGCCTCTTCACATCACTCTGGAACGCTGCAGATTTTTACATTGGCCTCTCCTAGTGACGGTAGAGTAGGCTCTTTGCCTGACTATGCAGTGAAGGATGCCAGACCTGCAAGAAGTGAGCGGATTGATTGAAGCCACATCCTTGACCTGTTTTGTGCAGTATACCTTTGTGTGCCTTAATGCAGCCTCCGAATGGTCCTTGACAGTTACTGGCCATAAGGCAGATTGTTGAATTGATATCCCACTCAACAGACAACCATGGTGATCATGGATAGAACAAGCTCAGCAATGTCCCATCTGAGTTGAGTCAAAACCTTCATCACAAGCATGAGATTCGTTTTTTTCTGAACTTAAGCTCTATTTTTAAGGTCTGTCACATATTTGAGGGCAGAAATATTTGTGATGCCTCCACAGCATGTAACCCTGCTGCCACTGTCTTTTTATTCTCTTCTGACATCTGAGGTCTGGTGGAAAAATGGCTGCCAGACGGCCAGCAGAGTTTAAATTCTGTAGCCTGGCTGTGGTTCATAAGGAACAGCCTCTGCATCTGAGCTCAGGTAATATTCTAAATCTCCTCATTTCCATTTCCAAATGCTCCACAGACTCAGAGAGCAGAATATATGGATTGTACTGCACGCGGGGTGAAGGCATAGATGTTTGTGATAATTGTGCCCTAATCCTGTGTCAAACTTCCACCAGAGGTTTGACCACCATTGTGAAATGCAAGTCTTTTTAGGTCTCTTCCATTTAGCCAACCAAATCAAATTCTAAATTGTTCTACTGGCTAGCTCCTGGTACATTTGGATCTAATGTTAGAACGTCTTCTTAAACAACCACTCGAAGACCAGGTAGAGTTTTGCCACCTTGTAGTAGTGCATGAAGTATAGTAATCGCACTCCTCCTCTCCCCACCTTGGACATAAGTGTTTGACTTTAGATTTTGAATTGAGTTGCAATATACAGATAAAATTAAGATTGATGGATGGAATAGGATTAGATTAATAGAAAGGTATGAGTGTGAGAGATACAATCAGAAATTCAGAGAGGAGAGATGGGGAACAATATGCACAGGAAAATAGTGAGGAGAGAATCCCTATGATGTGATATAGAAAGGTACAGAACGAAGAGAGAGAGAAAGCAAGAGATAGGATTAAGCGCGAAATAGAGGGAGTGGTAATATTCTAGAAAGGAAGATATGTGTAGGACAGAAAACGGGGGGAAAGGTGAGAGGGAAATAAAGCTGCAAGTGAAAGAAGTAGTGAGGAAGGAAATTGCAGCCGAAAAGTAATACAAGATGACTTAATTTCACAGGGGTGCCTGCTTGCAGTGATTTAACAACACCTACGCAGGGGTGGGGGCACTAGTCATGCACAGTACTTAACCTGAGCCAGTGGGGCCCAACAGGTCTCATTTTTGGGGACCAGTACTTACTTTTCCTCAACAGACTGATCAACAGCAAGAGAGTGTTAAAATAAAACTCAACACTTCAAGAAGTCGAATGTCTAAATTATGTTCAAACCAAAATAGCAGGAAACAATCAATAAAAAGCGAACTGCCGTTTCAGCTGACAAAGGCTCCCACTGGAAGAGGATCGGTTGGAGCATAATGCAAAAATACATAATACGAAGGACAGTTTATATAGGGTTCTCTCAATACAAGTGTATGGAACCTTATCACGTGACAGCAAAAGCTTACCTAATTGGCAGGTGGCAGGACCGTCAACCAGAATGAAGTAGATGTCCTTGAAGATATAATTCATGAATACATACCAAACTCATTATTATATCCCAGGAGAGCAGTGGGGATGGCCTTAAATCTGGGCTATGGAAGGGATGAAATGGCACACCAGTAGTAACCTATACCATGAGGAACCCATTGGTATGCCCTTTCTTAACTTTCCTAGCCCAGATTTAAGACAACCCCAGACGGCTCACCTGGGCACAATAATAATGGTATGACACAAATACCGTCCCAACCAACATAAGCTGCTCTGTGATACAACATGGTGAGTTTGGCGAGTAGAAATTTCAGTTCATCCGCACTCCCACTGCCACCTCTATACCCCCGCGAGGTCTTTTTTACATGCTGCTTGATACAAAACCATTTCGTTTTCAGAGACTCACCTGCAATTAAGACCAGACTTTTAATGGTGGGAAAGAAAATAACTTGGTTCTCATAACGTGTATGGCAACAACAGCAGTCTTAAATAATGCAGCATTCTTAGAAGCTGAATCAGCTAGGGCTTTTTCCCTTAAACATTATTATGAAGATGCTGGTATGCAGAACACCTGACCATCCATCTACAAAATGTTAATTCACAGTAAAAAAAAAATGGCATATCAGTCAGATCAATGCAGGGTTTGGTAACGTGGGCAATAATAAAGATACGATCACAGGGCAGCCCATTCCCACTGGTCAGCATTAAAGAATCCAAGTTCAAAGTGGGACAATGGACCAGAGCAGTATGGGAAGCAGACAATAGTTCCACAGACAAGCGGGCTGTGTAGAGGTGCTGGGATTTTGTAGTGAGGAGGAGCTCCTCAATCACAGAATGGGACACCTACCTTCCAAGGGGACCACTTTACAATATTTTCAGATGCTTTTTCTGATCTCCAAGACTCTGTACCAACACTCTAATTCGATATCCATTACGTTCAAGACAAAGCAAAGGAAAATATTAGGCATAATCAGGGAATCTTACAACAGGGGCAGAATCTAATACTTCTCTAATTTTCACAAATGCATTTTCAGCTTCACAAGACAATTGAAAGTAGTCAAGAGTATCTTTTTGGGTGTACTCTTGCAAAGGCTTCACCATCTCTGTATAGCTCAGAATCCTCTATACACAGCACCCAGCCATTCTCAGAAAGGTATGTACGAGGGAGACCATTACAGGGTGAAGTGACTCACAGATAGCTTCAACTCATTCAGAGGACATGTGACACTTGTCAGGAGAGATTTCATGACCAAGGTATCTTAATCAGGCAAAGCAGAACTATAATTTGTTTTGAAACATTGGCCCTCATTCTGACCCTGGCGGTCTTTGACCGCCAGGGCGGAGGACCGCGGGAGCACCGCCGACAAGCCGGCGGTGCTTCAATGGGGATTCCGACCGCGGCGGTAAAGCCGCGGTCGGACCGGCACCACTGGCGGGGTCCCGCCAGTGTACCGCGGCCCCATTGAATCCTCCGCGGCGGCGCAGCTTGCTGCACCGCCGCGGGGATTCTGACCCCCCCTACCGCCATCCAGATCCCGGCGGTCGGACCGCCGAGATCCGGATGGCGGTAGGGGGGGTCGCGGGGCCCCTGGGGGCCCCTGCAGTGCCCATGCCACTGGCATGGGCATTGCAGGGGCCCCCGTAAGAGGGCCCCTACATGTATTTCACTGTCTGCTGCGCAGACAGTGAAATACGCGACGGGTGCAACTGCACCCGTCGCACAGCTTCCACTCCGCCGGCTCGATTCCGAGCCGGCTTCATCGTGGAGGCCTCTTTCCCGCTGGGCTGGCTGGCGGTCTGAACGAGACCGCCCGCCAGCCCAGCGGGAAAGTCAGAATTACCGCCGCGGTCTTTCGACCGCGGAACGGTAACCTGACGGCGGGACTTTGGCGGGCGGCCTCCGCCGCCCGCCAAGGTCAGAATGAGGGCCATTGTGTCCTTTGGTAGCCAATTTGGAGAGGAAATAGAATGAGTCCTCTTTGCCATTATCAAGGGTAACAGATGCCAAAAGTAAGACATCTACATATTAGATTAAAGTAGAATCTCAGGGGAAAACCAGTGTATTTAGATTCTTCTTTAAGGTCTGTGAAAGAATTGTGGTATACTCCATAATTGCTTGAAGTTGGCTTCTAAAAAAAGCTAAGACCTTCAGAATGTGAATGAGAAGAGAATCATTTTCCTCATATATGGGAATGGAGAAGAAAACATGGCATGCGTAGGGACCACAGAGAAGCTGCGGATAACCACATTATTGTGAGGCCTAAGATCCTGTGCGTATCTTTCCATGCTGACTTTCCCCACCTTGTATATAGGGAGAATCGGAATATTATAGCTACCTATAATGGGTACTAAAACCTCTTGCTTAATCGAATCTGCCATTATAGAGTAGGTTCCTTCCTGTGCTTCGAGTTACAGTGTGTACTGGTGCAGCCGGGATAGTTTTTTCTGAGGGTTGACTTTTACTTTTATGGGTTCCATCTAGGAAATTAATCCCACTACAATGTGAACAGTACCTGTAAACGCAATTCAGGCAAATCAGGGACTCATCAACCTTACCCACTATACCCAGGCAACTTAAGCTTTCACATAGTAGAGCAAGTACCTGTTTTTGTTTTTGAGGTCTTTTTAAAAATTGTTTTTACAGGGTACAAATCGAAGTGTAATTAAGCTTTCTCACAATCTCCTGTCTAACAGATTAGTTGGGAAGGTTGAGTTAAGCAAAAACAAATACTTATCATAAATCAGTTTCACAGAAATGGATACAGAGTCAGTAATATAATGAGAAACTCATTGGGTAGATATACCAACTGTCTCTGTGGACAAGCCCGAGAGAAGTAAAGAGGGAAATTTGGGAGGATTTTTAGAGCCGAGTGACCAGCAACTTTACCATCAATGATACAATTTACATAACAGCCCTCCTGATCTACTTGGATTAGGATATATACAGCACAGCCAGAACCTCTCAGTCTGACCTAAAATTCAAAGAGCTTTGGCCAACCTGATGGAAGCCAGACAGATCAGGAAGACATAGCGGATTAGGCACATATTGGGACAGGCTCTCTTAAAATGCCACAGCTGACCACAAGAGAAACAAGAACTTTGGCTTCCCTAAGCCTGTGTCCTGGCCCCTTTTGTTCCCTTTCTCAGAACTTCCACCTCCCTGTTCTAACCTCCCTCTTTCCCCCTTTAAGGGGCTCCAGGTCCAATTGAGTTCAACATTTTTCTTTTTTCTTTTTAGACCACACAGTGATTATGCAACTGTCACTAGCTCAAGCAGCTTCTTAGTCTGCAACCAATGCAGGTTTTTAACTGACTTCTAACGTGTTAATAATCTCTGCACAAAAGCAGGACCTAAAGCTTTCTGAACTATTTCTGTCAGACAGGCTATTCCTAAATACCTTTCAAACAACCTGACGCATGTCTAAATAATCAGCTTCTTCCTCACTCTAATTTTGTTTACAGTTGAGGATCTTAATCCAATGGGTTTTCACTGGTTGAACATCCACAATCATATTCAGCAAGCCATCCTTCTCTGTGCTCAATTTGCCATCATTTACAGGGGTCACTCTCTGCATTGGGGCTTTCTCTACTATGCATGCTTTTTCTCCCCTCTTTTGGCACCACCAATCGCAGTAAATAAGTCACATCTGCCCAGTAAGGTCTGTACACCTTAAACACGATTTGCAGTTCTTAACGGATTTTCCAGTATATAGGGGGAATATATTTCTGGATGCTCATAAAATTGCAGGGGGGTTCTTAGGACAGGAAGGTCATAATTTCATCCGTGGCCACAGGGAAGAAGGGTAGAAGATGAAGGGCCCTCATTGCAGGGGCGGCTCCTCCAAAATGGTAGAAGAGCGTTGCCCCACTGCTCAGAGCCAGCAGATGACAAATAAAATGATAATAAAACAATGTTATCATCATTTAATTTATCTCTATCTGAGCCGAAGCTGATGGAGTCTACAACAGGCCCAGGCCATGGCACGGAGGAGGAGTGGTGGGCACTGTAAATGTGCATGTCTGTTTAGCCACCGTCGTGAGACAGATCAATCTGACATGCGCACTTATGTTTCTCCACCCCAGCTCTGTTGCACAGCAGGGTGGAGAGACCACCCCGCTCAAGTCAATCCCAGCACTTCTCTCATGCTAAGTATAGCATGAGAGCAGCACCTGGATTGGGTGTGGGGGAGTCTGGGCTTGGTCTCCCATGGACTGCTGGGACAAGAGGAGCATCGAGTTGGCTGGCGGCATCAGTGGGAGAGGCAGGTAAGTCCTTTTTATTTAATTTATATTCCCCAACAACCTCTCTGCCCCGCGCCACCCTACCACTTTAAAATGGTGGCAGCAGCCACTGCTTCATTGTCTGCATTACATGGATGGGGACAAAGGAGACACCTTCTACACAGCCTTTCTGCAGTCTGTCTCAGTGTTTCTAGGATAATAGTGGGACTTCATACTCATTGGTCTCTATGTCGTGGAATTGAACATGCATGCATTCTAGACCAATCCCCAGTAGTGGAATCACCCTCCAACCTGGTTTCTTTATTGCCAGCCAGTCGCAGTGCACTTCTACATTACCTCCTTGTGCTCCTGCCTCTGACAGTTCGGCAGACGCTGCTCTGTTTCTAGGCGCATCAGCCGCTGCACCCAAGCCCCATCGGTCGACATGGGAAACATGTCCAACAAATCGTGTTGCTTTGTGTTTTTGATCATTTTCTCCTCTTGTGGTTTAGTATTCTGGGGGAAAGATATGGCAGGGCAGTTGGAGCACAAGCTCTCACTCTTTCCTGACGGTGACTAATTTGGTATTTCAGTTTTTCCTGGATATCTCTTGGGCTTTGCATTCATGCTGATGTTTGTGTGCCTCTTCATCTCATGGTATGAAGGGAAGCCATCGTTCTGCATCTTTCTTGTTTTAAAGATTTTGCAGTTTCTTTGTATATCAGCTAATCTTTCTGCATCAAATTCAGGAAGGGTTTTCTTCCTGCGCTTATTAGTCAATCCCACACACTCTAGTAAATATTTGCACATACGTGTACCATATTTTTGGTACAAAGTATGGGCAGGAGACAGTTTTGGTAGGGGCTTACTACATTTTTATTGCAATGCTATCATCACACTTCCTTACATTTCAGTCACCACCCAAGTAACAGGGGAAAAGGGTCAGCTGTCCGTGTGCACACTGACCCTCCTGTGGATGGGGGCAGGCAAAGGGAATGGTAAACGAGATAAAGTTCCTTTTTGTTATGTTTCTTCTAAGTGTTCTTGTGGAGGGAGTGGGGACATATCATGCACTTACATCCAAAGAACACCTTCTGACCTTCTGTTCAATGGACCTTCCTTCACCGCCGGAGGGGCTCATGAAGGGTCAGGTGGCTATTTCAGAGGTTTTATTTTTGCACTCGCTCATCCTTTAAGAGTCTGTCCTTTGAGTCCTGGCAGACCTACCTATCTTCCGTTACCACACTGTTTCTAGCACGCTCACTCTATCCCATGAGTTCACACTCACGCACATTTCCTGTTCTCTCCACTCCTCTTAGGTCCAACCAATTTTATATTCATTCTTGTCTCATACGGAGACAATGTCTGCCAAGACCCTTTTTAGAGTCGAGCATGCGTCGCATGCGCTTGCGCATGTGTTTCGCTTGCGAGACGCTTTAGGAGTTAGAAAAGGGCTCGGAGCCCCGTCCACCTCACATCAGTGTTTTTCATTGGTTTGTGGGCTTGCCTGTTAAAATCTGATTGCTTTCATTAGTGGAAGGCACGCATACGTCCTGCCTTTTCCGGTGGTTAGCCCTTCTCGAGCGCAGCAACCAAGTACTGAAAACATGCGAGGCTCGCTGGTTCCCATCAGATTTGTGGACTACTTTTTATCTTTTGTTCGCAGCGCAATCTCGCTTGGCAGAAGTCAAGCGCTTTGCATAACATCGACCCTGTTACATAGTTAATTGCACTTTTGCCAGTTACGTAGATAATTGCACTTTTGCCAATAGGTTTCACTATGAGTGAACTGTAGCAGCGCGATCGTGCTATTTTTTTCCTTTCAATGTGGCAAGAAAAATCCGGTTGGGAGTTTACAACTGCTAATAGCTGTAACTCGGAGAAATGCGAGACCCTAGTGCATTGCAAATGCTTGTTTACAGTAAATTTACTACAAAACAATTAAAGCCATACAAGCAAACAAAAGATAAGTGCAGAAAGTTTTGGATCAATTTGCCCTCATACTTTTAGCCAGTTCACGAGGACCAGCACATAGGCTGTTTTCCACCCTAGTTCCCCCGGTGAAACTTCTTTACCTCTTGTGTCTGAGGTTGTCATGTGGAGCTCAGTCTAGAGCTTCCATGTCTCTTTTCTGTTGAGGTGTTATCCAATGTCACATACAACACCTGTTAAAAATAAAGCACAATACATTGGGTGCCCAAAGACTAGCTTGCATGTAATGCAAAATAGCAAGCAGCACAGCAAATAATAAAAAAAAATGTTTGTTATTTCAACTGACCTTACCTCTCTCTGAACAGGCTCAGTTGGACAATTAGACTAAAAATACTAAAATTTAGGACAGTCTATAGAGGTTTTCTATCAACATAAGTCTGAAGAAACAAATCATATGACATAAAAATGTTACTCTCAGCAAAATCATATCTAATGAGTAGATGGCAGGGTCTTCTCCTGAAGGAAACACAAAGCTTCCTTGAGGAGAATAGATCAATCATGACTACCGAGCTCATTATTCTCCCAAAATCCCACTTCCGGTTACCAGTGCTGGAAATTAGATTATGCTATACTTTGCTGAAATATAGAAATAAAATGGCTGCTGGGCCTACGAGAGCCATGAAACATTGTATGAGTATTTGAGGCTAATGGATAGTCCAGTCAATAAGAAATGACATCTATATTTGATTGTAAAATATACATTGCTCTACATTTCATCGGACATGTATATGTGTGTGTGTGTATATATATATATATATATATATATATAATGTATAGCAATGACACTGCAGTACATAGGAATGTATGATTGTTTTCACATGGGAAAAAGAGAAAGGGGAAAGAAGAACGAGAAAGGAAGCGAGGAAGGGAGAAAGCAGGGCTGAAAAAGAACCTGCAAGAGTGAGACAGAGGCAGTGTGTGGTGGCAGATAAAGAGTAATGCGGTGGAATCAAATCTATGGCGCATCGGTATGGTTCTGCACCCTGACCTTGGAACAAAACTTAGGGCCGTGGCACTTATTCTTTTACACATTAACCAACAGACTTGGAAAGGGAAAGAGGAAAAAAGTGATTGGAAGTTACCTCGTTGTGGAATGTGGCGCACTGAAAGAACTCGTAATTGACAGGCTCTGAAGTAACCCACTGGTGACATGAGGTCTGCTCTAAAAATAATTACATTATATTTCTTTCAGTTGGTGTAAAGGAGCGACTTGTCTCACTGCTCTTGCAATCATCAAAATAAATGTTATATTACATGGCGTGCCGTCTGCGTTACCAACCCACCTGCAGTTAGAGGGGCTTCAATAAATCATGCAGTAATCCGTGAAAACAGACTGCCAAGTTTTACATTTCAAAGTTGCTTTAATCTCTAATGTATTAACCGCAGAGGCACTCAAACCTCGCTCTTGGATATGATCTGAGATCCGAAATGCTAATCCAGAAGTTCTAAAATTAACCTCATGTCAAGAATCAGGCGCTGAGAGGCGTGTTTTCGCACACTTTACAAGCAGAACACGCCCTTGTCAGAGAGAGGCTGAGAAGAGCCCCGTGCTCTGAGGCCCCGGTGCCTCCCTGGTGAAAGGGAGGCCGCTGAAGCAATAAGCAAGGTGCCCTTGCTGACTGGTCGAATTAATCAACACAGCTAGGCCCTGAGCAGGATACCCGATAAAAAAATATGTTAAAATAGTAAAAAGGCGAAGCCTGAATGAAAGAGAAAAAGAGACGATGTGAGGAAATCGGTTGCTGTGTTTCAAATCGAAAGGCCCTGGCATCACCGCGCTGTTTCTAAGAGGAGATAAATTGCTTCGGGAATGATATATTCCGCCTCCAGTCAGTAGTTATAAATGTTTCGAGTGAGTAATGTTTGCACAAAAGAGAGACAACATGTTCCTACATCCAGCGCTCTCGGCGTCTGCATTGGTGTAGGCTCTCCCTGGGCAGAGGCTGCAGCCGCGAGGCCCAGCGCATGCAGCAGCCCCACGCGTGAAGTTGCATGCTTTGGGAGCAGAGGAGAGCAAGCATTGAAAAAGTCAATAGGTCTCGCCTTTGGGACCTGTGGGCATTGTCAGTGCATTTTTGACAAGCTGTACAGCATTGGCAAGATGGTGCTCAGAATGGTCGAAAAACTGACACGACTACAGTATTTTGTAGTGCAAAAACGGGATACAAATAGTGCAAATGCGTTTTCAGGGTGTAATCGGCCGAAAGTAATTTGCTGCTGGTCCGCAACAAAAAAAAAAAACGACTGTTAATGGAAGGCGACAACCATAGGCAGCAAAGGGTAATGAGAGGGTAGGAGGGTAGCGGGGGAGAGGAAAAGAAGGATTTGAGGGAGAAGCACATGAGTGCGCAACAGTGGAGGTGAAGTTCACAAGGAGAGGGCTGGTTAGAAGCACACAGGTGAAAGAGGGCAACAAGGAGCACAACTGGGTTGGGGGTGAAGAGGTGTATACGAGGGAGACAGTTGGAAAACACAGGCTTGCTCTCTGAGTACTTAACCAAAAAGAAATAAGTAGTTCAGAAAAGTAAGCGGCGGAAGGACACAAGTAAAGAGGTGTTTCTCCAGGGAAGGAACAAACGCTGGAGAGGAAGGACAGGCCCACACAAGGCTATAAATAAAAAACAAGCTAATAAGAGTGATAATAAAGCTAATCAATGGTAAGCTATGGGCGAGCTCTGATCCCACTATAAGTTCAAAATAGGTCTTTAGAAACCAAATAGCGTGTTCTATCCTGGAGCCTCGACCTAAAAAGTGCACAGTTGTGAAGTCGAGTAACAGAACAAAGGCTGATGTAGTCTAGATTGAGCAACTCATAGCACAGGATGGTCAAGCACAGGGCAAAGAGTGCAAAACAGAGCACGGGAAGCCACTCATAGGAGAGATTTGGAAAACACATTCATTCTCGTGGAATGCTGAAAGAAAAAGAAAGAAGCTCCCTAAATGTTCGCAGTAGAAGGATACAGCCAAGTACATTGATGGCAAAGAGGCTATTCTCCTGCTGAGGGAGAAGATGGATAGTTAATATATCCCATAAGCAAGCAAGCAATGGACAGACTCTAAGCACCTCTAAGTTCTTGGTAAGCACACAATAGACTTTTTGCAACAAGACATTTTGCGCTTTCTGGGTGGCTGGATCTAAAAAAAAAAAAAAAACATGATCTCTTTTTTGCAGTTATATTCCTCCTTCCGTGGTTGACAATGTTAAGGGAAAACCCATGGTGTGCTCTCTACAATCCTTAGTTGTTTCCAGGACGACCTCCCAAGTACTAAACATTTATAACAATGTCAGATGTACTCTTTTTGCACTTTAGACTCATTGGAGTCACCACATCTTCTCATTATACTGCTATTTTCTGTCATGCATTATTTGTTTTTTTAGGTCACATCCATAGGCTCTAAGTGCAGATGTTTTGCAGCATTGACTGATGATGGATATAAGGGTACCTTCCTTCATTATTGCCACAGAATTCCTGTAATCTGAAGACCACTCATCATCATTATCACTGCCTTCAAGGGCATTTATGCATACAGACTGTTAAACCCACACATAGCAACCACTCAGCCTTTTCTCCCGACCTCAAAGGTAATACTTGCAACACCCTTTTCGATTTCATTCCCTCGCACCCCCTCAATAACAATCCCTAACATGGACTCACTGTCACATATTGTATCTCTTGTAACAGCTCCTAGATTATCCCTCCCTGAGTTGGACCGGGACTGAAAAATACTTACCATATCTTTCCTTGTTAGCCAGACTTCTCAAACTAACAGCATTGATTTTAGAGACTGCCGTTCCTCACTGTGGCAAATCATAATTCCCGCTCTAAGCATGCAGTACCCTCTTAACTATGCACAATAAACCACTATTACGGTCTGAATCCTGAGTTAATGCTTCCCCAGACCAAGCACTCTTAAAAATGCCGATCAGCATTGATGACGTGTGAATCCTACACTTATTAGTCCTCTTTGTTGTATGTAACATTTTCTATACACTGATTTACACATGTATGATCCATTGTCTCTATGTATGTGTGAAGAAAGGTGCTTCCACACCCTATGCTGGTAAAAGGGGCGCCATAAAACAAATTAAATATATGTGACGGAGGGGCTTTGGAGAGATGTGAGGCACTGTTTGAGGGTGATGTCATTATTGAAGAGCCCTACTAAAGATTGCTGTATCCTGTGCACTGTAAGGTCTTCATTTACTATGCTTTAAAATCTAATTTAATTCAGCATATAATGAACAATGTGTTGTAGTATGTAATGTTTTTTGCCTTTTTTCTTTGGGGGGAGGCAAAAGCCCTATTGTAGTGATCAGTCTTGCTCGCTATGCACCCTATGGGGGCTGGCCTGACAGAATTTGCCAGGGGTGCTTTGGGTTTCCGACCCTGCCTTGCATCATCTGAATTGTCACACGTTTATAACTGCAGTGGTTAGTAGTTGTGCTGGTACTCTCATTGGCAGCACTGGCAGGGGCAGCGCAGGCTGTCCTTCCCCCTCGAGAAGGGCTCTGGCGCTTATTTATTTTTTTCTCTAACAAATTAAGCACTAGCTGAGGGGCCCCTATAAGTTTGTAGACTGGGTGTGGGTGTTATGTCCTTTGTCCCACAAGAATCGTTAGGGATATTGGTCCCTCATAATATTAAGACTTAGGGTTTGCGTGCGCCTGAGCTCATGCTCAGTTTTAACCTCAGTGTATTGTTAACGCATTAAAAACAGTGTGGGCAACACCAAATGTGAGTATGCCTCACAAGTTGCACATCCATCAGTGCAAGTGCAACGGCACTAAAGAGAGCCACGATTTGGGTCCACTCAGTGGAATGAGGGCGTAACAGCAGGGCAGGGGCAATATAACAACGCTGATGACATATAGCATAACAGCACGGAGATCACCTACTGGATCTCTCCTATTTGCTAAGAAATGCAAGATAATCATCTCAGTGTAAGACTCTTCTGCTTGTTGCTGCAACTTACTGGGCAAGAAAAACTGTTCTACCTGCTGTCATGGAGGGCCTGAGTGATTCTCCTGCCACATACTGTGGCTCACGTTGGTTAGTCATGCACTTATGTGACGTCCCCCAACTACAACCAGGCTGTACCTCATATACGTAATGAGTTTTTGCCTGTCCTCATCGTTATTGTTTGGGAGCAGGCTTGCAGCTCTTAACAGATGCTTAAAAGGCTTAGTTAGTATTCATTATGACGATCGGTGCACAACAGAAAGACATCAGTGTTGCAAATATTTTCTACAAAGGTAGCATTGCCCAGGAAGCGGAAATGTCCAGAATTATCTGTGTGCTAAGGCCACGTGTTCTTGCAACTCCCCTGCAATGCCAAGATCTTGAAGTTGTATAAAGCAGCTGACACTCCTATCATCCCTACATATTCCCTGTGAGGTAGAGGAGTGCTGCAGCCATCCAAAGCACTGCTTTCATGATTGAGGGGTTTTAATAGATGTGTAGTGCTGACCAAGACAGGCCAGATTCCTTCTCTAGCGAGGGTCGCAGAAAAGGTGTAAACCGACAACTCTGTGTGCAACTGTGAAAGAACAGGCTCACCTGTGTCTTCAGGTCTGGGCTGGTAGCTCAATGTTTGAAAGAAACATCCTTAATGAACAGCAGAAATTACACTGATAGTTCACAAACTGTGAGTGGCATTTTCCTTTCTTACCTTCAGAGCACCCCTGGACAATCTGTCAACTTAAATTGTCTTTAGATGAATAGCACATTGTTGGTTCAGTTCCTTCATGTTCAACAGGTATTACCTGGTAAAATTGGACTCGAGCTGCTCTCCCCTCTAGAGGCTTAGCATTGTCAACATCCCTCTTTAATGTTTAAATGGTACCTCTCTCAAACATCTGCAATAATGAGTCCTGTATGAATGTTGATGACGTCCAGTTGCACATCATGGGCTGCCCAAAGAGCACCTGTAACTTGCTGATCTATAATTGTCTCTGCCTTAATGCTGAGATTACCTTACCATACTTAAATGTGGCTGGTCTCCCTCCATTGGCTTACCACCATGCCTCTTAAAATAACAGTACCATGTGAGCTGCTCTTGATTTATTACAGGTGAACAATGAAATTCAAATACCCTTTTCCAGCTACACGTTGTAAGTAGAATCCAGCGTCTGCTATACCTGCCTGAAAAGTTTACTCTTGTGCTAGATGTCATGGTCATTGCAGTTGACTACTGAAATGGTATCAAGGGTCCTGACAGCAAACTCCCCAAAGTGTCCAAATTAATGTAACCCGTCTCATCATAAATTTGCAGAGGATAGACCATACCCCCTCCATTCTGAGGTTACTCCATTGACTTCCATTCAAACAAAAGGTTGAAATCAAGATGTTCTGCTTCATACCCAGGGTTATTCAAAGATATGCACCCCTCTAAGTTGCCAATCTGATGGTGCCATATTGACTAATAAGACCTCTGCCCAAAACAGAACCATGCTTTCTGGTGAGGAAGAAACGTTTGATGTATCCCCCGTTTCTTGTCACACCCTATTACATTTCCCTTGTCTCGAACGTTTTTGATATACTTATCCCTCTGCAGAAAGAGAGAGAAAATGGACAGATATCTCACCTCCTTACCCCCATTCATTACACAAATTTGTAGTAGAGATGGTTAAAGGACAAATTGCAGTTCGTGGGAGGGTCTTATCCCGGATCCTTCCCTAATCAGTGCACACTCATAGATTATAATAGATTGTATTATTGGGGTTTTATTATACCAATTGTACAATATAAGGATCATATTTGCCATTATTTTAATACAAATAACAGCAAAGGCAAACATAGTTATACAGAATAATATATACATTATGGTTGGTTAGAAAATGTCTATCTAAAATGAATTCTCAGCTATGCTATATAAAACTTTCCCCACTTACAGCTCATGTGATTGAGCCTGTGGTTTATCAGGTGGAAACTTTCTTAGCATGGGCATGGCAGCATGCAGAGATGATTCTCCTCTCCTCAAATAAGATACAAGTTTATCTAACAGTGAGCCGGTTTATCAAGGTTGCCCTTCATTCCAGGCATGGAAGCCCTTTGCTCTGTGTTGGTGTATGGCAACCCTTTGCCGGGAGAGCATATTGAGTAACCCTTTACTGGGATCGGTCTTAAAGCATGGTGACTTGATCTTGAGGAGTTTGTGCAGGAGCACAGCTTGTAAGCTGTTTGTGATTTGTGTAGCATCAATGACCATTGTTATTTTGGTTATGTGCAATTTAACTGTTTCAAACACCATGCAAACTTCAAAAACTGGTCAAAACACTGTACAAACTGGGCTAATTATATCAAAGCCTGGGTTGACGTTCTGCAGTTGGTTAATAGCCATTCTTAAGCATTCCATAGTACCTCTCAATTGTACATTATGGTATTAAGCCCCAGCTTAAAGAGGGACTGGTTAAATGCTTCTCTAGTCACCTTATTCAGACAAGAGGCTGAGATCTAGCCAAATTCTAGGGTTTGCCATGCTAAAATGGGATCTACAGAAGGTGAAGCTCAGTGGTCACATGGAAGACGAAGAGGTGTAGGCATAGGTGACCTTTGGTGGTGGTTTGTTCACCATGGGGGGAACAAAACCCCATTTGCTTATTCAGGTCCTGTTGATCTGGTGATTCTCTGATATCCACCTGTAACGCCATGCGTGCTGTACTGCAGTGGGACGAGACTGCTATGGAATCCTAGCAATTGTTTTCAGTCATAAAAGAGGAGGGGGGACTAACTGGCTATAACTCGGCCAGCAGGCCACTACCAATTGAATTGAATAGTAGCTTAGCAGTAGTTTTATAATAATTGGTTGTTTGTCTAGCATGTATCCATGACCCGAGACCCCGTTACATCACTTAATTTGTTTGTTGTTTCAATAGGAAGCCAAATATCCAACTACTCATTTCACTCTGGACAGCCTTGTCAACACACTCTTTAACTTGTTTGTTGCCGGGACGGTGTCTGCTGCTGTTACGATTCACTGGGCGCTTAGGCTCATGTTGAAGTACCCGGAAATTCAAGGTAAGAGATGGAAGAGAATGTGACAGATCTGTATGTTAAAGCTATATTTTTCCAAAAAGGGGCCAAAATATTGACTGACGGTGTGACAAATATAATAAGCAAACTATGAATAAATCTGTGCTCTCTTTTTTTAGGTCTGTAGTTAACCAGGCCCTTTATTTTCACAAAAATATATAAATTATATACTGACATAAAAGGTCTTTCAACAGCCCTCTTCATCATTTAGTCTGCTTTATTGGCATTTACATTTTGCTTCCACCCATCACGGTAGGAGCAGTGGGTCAGTTCACTTCAGCGGTTTGTACCTTTCTCCATGAGAGACCGCATTGTGCCAAAGCACAATGTCATCACCAGCCGAGAAAAATAGCCTCCTTCAGGGCCTGATCCATTTTCTTTTTTTTTTTTTTTTCTATATTTTTTTCATTTGTTTAAACTTAAAAAAAAAAAAAAAAAAAAAAAAAAAATTGTGAAGGTTCTGCAGCTTTTCATACACTGCCACTTGTGTACTGCATTCTACTCATGGGTATTTTTACGAACGTGCTTTCAAAACTTTATGAAATTTGGCAGATGTTTGGCATGTTTAATTTATTCCTATTTGACATTTCGTGCATATCAGTCAGTGGGCGGCACAGTTGGTGGGTGTGTTCATTAGGTAATAATTTGCTTAACTACCAAAGGCTGACAACCCCTCCCCCAGGTATGGCCTTCAAAAATGCTAAGTATGGGTTGCCAATATGCATTGGCCTGTAGTCTGGCGGGTATTTTAATAATATTTTTTAAGGACCGGATTTTAAAGGGGTTGCAGACAAACCTGTGGTACCATAGATGAGAAATGCACAATAGAGGCTAAAAGCTTTCATGTCCAGTGGGAACTTCTATTTTAAATATAGATTCACAGAGTATCTACAAACCTGGGTTTAAGGACTGTCCACAGACTAATAGTCCAGATATTTTTAACCTTTAGCCTGCTAGCTAGCATCTTTAGTCTTCTGTGGGCATAGCAAGTTTCGAAGTGTCTGGCAAATTTCATGTATATTAATCAAATTATGCCATCAATATTCACGAATGAACCCTTTTTTTTACTGACTTTGCCAAAATTAAAACAAATTCCAAGAGAAAGCTAAACATCTGCCAATTTTGTTTTCCAATTAGTCCAGCAGCTCTAAAGTTATACCCAGTTCAAAACTACACATTTGTAACTGACAAGCGATCATTAAAATATTATGCCCATATTGAACACTTTTGAATTGCAAATTTCTCAAACATTTTTGATTTATAACAATCCTAACAAAGGCCCCTCTTTGTACACGTCTGCTTACACAGCAAGTTTAGTGTAATTTTGTTAATCCCTTTTTTTTCTCTGGTGAGGAACAAAGAATACTGTGGGAAGTTAAATGGGAAATGTCGGCTTTGGCATCCCCTTCCTGTATTTTTGGCTCCCACTTGAGGTATTTCACAAAACTTGCACTGAGGAACCCAACTTGCATGTCATTTTTTAATGGAAAGTTTTGTGAACACTGGTTGAAAAGGGCCAAACTTTGAATTATTCATAACTGCACAGATGCAGTCGTCACCAGTGTTAAATATATGACATATATATTTATGGCAATGACACTGAGCCCCTCATTATGACCATGGGGTTCTTTAAACCATCAGGGCCGCGGTGACGGTTGGACCATCGATATGGCGGCGGTCCGACTGCAACATTATGACCCTGGCGGTTGGGCCACTATCGGACCGGCATTTTTCCTCCACTGGAGGGACTGGCAGTCCTAATCCACCAGGACAGTGCTGCATGCTATGCCTGTCTGGTGATTACTACCCCCCTGTCCGCCAGCTTCTACATGGGGGTTGCAAAAGCTGGCAGAGATGGGGTGCAGGGGGCCCCATTGGGGACCCTGCACTGCCCAAGCACTTCGTATGGGTAGTGCAGGATCCCTCATGGACAGCCTCGTCGCACTTCTCACTGTCTGCCCTGCAGACAGTGGAAAGCGCAACAGATGCTGTTGTACCCTACGCACCACCACATTGCCGCCGGCTCAATTGTGAGCTGGCGTCAATGTTCTGGGCTGTTCCCCGCTGGGCCAGTGGCCGGAAACACCGTTTCCGCCTGCTGACCCAGCAGGGAACTTGTAATGGGGCCCACAGGAAGGCAACCTTACCACAGGAGTTTGGCAGGCAGCCTTTTCCACCCGCCAAACTCTTAATGACCCCCTGAGTGTGGTTTTGGAGCTAGGTTGTTGACCATTGAACAATGTCTTAATCTTTAGTTAATGATTAATAATTGTACTGTTGCTTCCCAGGGTTCCTTGCATTTAGCCTATATGAATCTCAGGTGGGCCTTTGACTGCTCTTGTCTACTCTTAAACTAAAGGGAATTGAAGACGATCTTTTGTAAATTTTACACCATGTCCACCAGGACCACTCTGCTAAGATCCGGTTTTGCACCATTAGGTAATGTACTGAGTCCTTTAAATGTGCTAGAGGTGTTCATCTGGGCTGTGTTTTATTTCCTTCTCTTTTATTCTACATATCAACATCTTAACACCCTGACTAACTCTTGATTCATCATGCCCCAGTTAAGACAGTGCTCCATCCCCATACTACTCTGTGGTGACGACCAGTGGGTTTTTTTGTGAAGGAAAGAAAGCGGTGCCCGAAGCTCTGCTCAGAAGCTGATGGCCAGTGCAATGAAGCTTTGGCCCTCCGAATACCAAGACTGGTAGTTTTTTATCCAAGTGCCCCTGTATCTCTCTCTTTCAGTTTCTGTGTTCTTTTGTAGCAGTTTTGATGCCTTTCTCTTCCTCCGTCTTTCCAATCTGTGTGTTTTTTCCCTGTCTTGCACTCAGCAATTATCTGGTTGGGGAAAATAAGTGCTGGAATGAGGTTGGGGGGGTACCATCTCAAATGAACCACCGGTGATGACTCCATTTAGACGACCCTTACTGTGAACAATCTGTAAATGTTTATTGGCTCTTTTCCAAGTAAGCAATTGTATCATTGTAAGGAGGGCGCTACCATACATCTGTTGGAACTTACCTCATGGGTTGAAACGTTTCTGGATCCTGTTGAGGCTGGATATGCTTCCACCTAACCCCTTTCTAGCCAAGTGGTATGTAACCTCTCCTGAAAGTAATTTATGTATTAATGGGTTTCAGGAACTAAAACATGTTCTTTTCGACTGTCCAGCACTTTAATTATTTGGATGAAAATGGTTGAGACCTGTATGTTGGCAGCTGTCTATACACTCAGATACAGGAGCACTACAGTCACTTTATATGCCCCTCAATGAAAAGTTTTGTTACTATTTTAAGGGTGTTTTAAATGTACACTGATAGCATGGCTGCAATAGTCTGATAGTTTCACAAATGTATTATGTGGTCCTCCTGGAAGTTCTGTAAACATAAACTAAACTTATTGACTCCTTTGTTCTAAGACCTTTGGCTTGCCCTTTGCGTCTATGAATACCATAACTTTTACTTATACTATCAGCAATCAATTGAGTGAATTCTAAAGAAACAAATCGTTGATCTATCTTTATATCTTTAGAGAAAGTTTTTTTTCTTCAAGCCTTAGCTGAGGTCTTTGATTTTTTTTTTTCTCCAAACTTGGGGTTAAATATTTAAAATGAATGTCTACAGACTAGAGCTTTACCTTTCTTAGCTGACTGACACACATGAACGTTCTAATGGACTCTTTCTCAGATCGGCATCATTCACTGCCTCCTAAGCTTTGCGAGGGGGTGGCCCCGTGCTGAATCTGTCACGTTGCTTTTGTTATTAACAATCAGCTTAATCTCCTATGCATTTTAAATTATTTTGTAAATATGATAAGTCTAAGATCTGGGTTTCTTACCCCTTTACAAATTCCCTCTGTTTTTCCAGCTGTAGACATGCATTTCTATTCCTTCTTTTGTGCCCAAATTAACTAATTTACTATGCTGTGGGTCACTTATGAGGGTTACTTTTGTGGTGCTGCTGTTAAACATAAAGACTGCTTTATGAGTTAGATGTGTTTTATTTGATTTTATGCTGTTTCGTTTTTATGTGTTGTATAGATGTATTTAACCTGTTTGGTATCACAACTCCCCATGCTGGGCTGAAACTGTTGTTGGAGCGTGGATAGTGGGTAATAACTGTTACAAATGGGTACCTTAAAGGTAGTATGTTGTATACCCCGGATTTGTAGTGATCGGTGTTTGTCAGGCTAAGTGTTCCCAATACCCCTTACTAGTGGGGGATTAAAAAACCAAGGGGTAACACTCCTAATACCCCTGTCCGCTTGGCTTTTTGCACTAATCAAATTAAACAGGGATTGAACACAGCTAGGGGTCTTGAAGTTCGCAATTATACAGTCACCATGTGAAGCTTTTAGCGTGGGAGCCACACAAGCCACCCTTCGGGTAGTAATCATTTCCTCACAAAGGACTTGCAACTTTATATAGTAATGAGTTATGTGACTTATTTGTTCCTCTTGGTAGCAGTGGGGCATTCTCTAAAAGGACAATGTAAGGGGTACACTCTGGAGGAATGCTAGGACGTATATCAGGGGTGTCAAAATGCGAGAACACAGTTCCAGATTCCTCTGAACCACTAACTGGGTCTTCAACCCCTTCCACTTAACCCACATGATGTCCACTACATGGACAATGGGGAAGTCCCTTAGTGGGTTCATGAATTACAAGTGGTATTTTTTCCTTACTTGTTTCTGGGTGGGTCAACAATTGCTCTCTATTCCCTCTCGGGCAAGCTCTCTGAATGTCAGGGATTCCACCAGGCTCTTGACTCCTGTCACTACATCCCTCCCTAAAGTTGGTAAATGGATCTCTTTTATCGTAGATAAGCTCAACCCGTTTAATCATAGCCTCTATCGAGTTGAGACTCTCAGTTAGAGGCTGCAATTTTAAGTCAAGGATGCTTTATACATTTTCTTCTATCTATTCAAGAATATCACCCCCAGAGCCTGCTCGAGGGCCTGCCCCATCCCATTACCTGCCCCCTTTTTTTTGTAATGAATGGAGCGTTGGGCCACCAGCTGGTTGCTACCACATCTTAAATGTTTATGATTCTTTCAGGATCTGGTCGTACCAACTCATCACCTTTACTATGTGTGGAAACTAAATCTGAGGCTCCAAACTCTGAAGAATCATACTCCTGCCTCAAAACCTGTTCTGGCTGGTCCACACTCCTCTGGGTCCCAACTGCCACAAGATCATCAGAGGGTATCACCTCACTACTTCCTCCCCTCTCAACCTAGCTCTTCATCATTTGAAGCGCCTAGCAATGAGGTCCCCAGCACCCACCTAGGAGGAGAACATAAGGAGGATACAGAAAGCCGTTGCTCTGCCAACTTAATTTCCTTATCAATTATCCCCACAGCCCTTACTATAAATTTATCCATACTCGACTTGCAGGGACCTACTAGGCCTGTAGAATTCATAGGCCCTGCGGCGGCCTTGCTAGCTGCCTTACGACAAGTTGTCTTCGCTCTAGGCATGCTGCAAGAATAAAGTAAGAGTCCCCAGCAAGTGCTAACCAGATGCTCACGCTCTTAACTCCTAACAAACTTCCCACAGCTCATGAGATTGCAAATAAGGGTCAAGTAAGTGGCCACAGCTCAGCCTCTTCTGGGCGAAGACTGGCCCAGTCTTGGCCTGGTCTTTGCCCGGGCGTGTGGCAGGCAATACCGTGCTGCAGATTCGTAGTTCGTTCTGTGCGCCTCCGGGTGCAGAAAATGGTGGTATGCAGCTTCCCCTGCTGCCTCAATTGCTGGGGGATGTGGTGCTGCCCTCCAGGTCACTTTGCCAAGTTCCCCGCGCTGTGGGATGCGGAGTTCATTATGTGCGCCTCTCGGTGCCGAAATGGCGGGTATGCTGCTTTCCCTGCCACCTGAACTACTGAGGGATGTAGTGCAGCCCTCCCGGTCACTTTGCCAAGTTCCCTGCGCTGTGGGATGCGGAGTTCGTTATATGCACCTCTCGGTGCCGAAATGGCGATATGCAGCTTTCCCTGCCACCTGGACTACTGAGGGATGTGGTGCAGCCCTCCCGGTCACTTTGCCAAGTTCCCTGCGAGTGCGGGATGCGGAGTTCGTTATGTGCGCCTCTGAGTGCCCGAAAATGGCAGTATACAGCTTCCCCTGCTGGGGGACGTAGTGCGGCCCTACCCGGTCACTTTGCCAAGTGTCCTTGTTAAATGTAACATGTGCTCATGGGAAGCAAGTTGCTGCTAAATGAAAATTGAAAAACTCCCAGAGGGGAAACTGCACAACAGAGAAAGGAATCTCTCTTAAAACTGCTTTTGTTACCACGATAGTCCTCAAACCGTTTTGGCGCATTGTGTTGGCAAGCATCTGATAAGTTGTAGATGAAGGAGACACCTGTGCCCTCTTCTTAATAACTTCAGAAGGGACCCTTATGAGACATGCAACCACTTCTCCAAGAGAGGCAGCTGCCAGCTGGTTACTGGAGACAAGTATGATGATGAACCGGAACTGAGCAAGACCTTTCCTTACTCTTAGATAACAAAAAAAGGCTGCAGCATTTGGGAATGATCAATGGCAGTAGACGGAACACCAGCATAAATCCCACGGAAGTCTCCAGCATGGTAAAATCCTTGCAGGCTCTGTAGTTACGTTTTGAAAGTGTCAAGCGAGAAGAATACCAAGTCAACACAAACACCTGCTATATCCCGGCAAGAGAGACCAGGAAGTCACACCGCTCTATCCCTCGAAATCTCACTATGCCAAGAACTCCATGCCAGAAGTAAACTCTCTACACTATGCACCCTTCAGCACCACCAGGTTGTGCCAGTCGCCACTAGATAGTTATAGTAAGAACCTAGTTTCAATAGAAAAAGCTGTTTTCTGCTTGCCTAAATATTTGGCGCTGCTTGACAACTATTCACAAAATTTTCAAAAACAATTTGACAGTCAAGTGAGCTGCTGTCTGGAAAGTTTCAGGGTGATCTATCAAGCGGAGGCTGAGATAAAGGTTGGGGTGAAATTTACAGCGTTTCCAAAGTTAATTCATATAAAAACATTTATACAGCAATAGTGCAAAAACCACTCGACGGAATTACACCAAATTTGACAGAAAGGTAGCTCCTGGTCCAGAAAGAGCCCTTTTTGTTATTTGGTGTAAATCCTTTCAGTAGTTTTTGAGAAATTTCAGGAAATCCAAATTTGTATATCTAGGGACGTGAAGGATTCGTGACCCCTCCCGAACTCGTGCTGAGATCTGATACATCTGCCAACACTACAAACCAGGAAGTGTTGACAGCCATCTTGGGAATCCGCTTGAGCCAGGTCCCAGAAAAAAAAAATATATATATATATATATATACAAAAGGGGCCAGGGTATGAACACCCTGATCCCTTAGCTCTGGTGCTGGGGTCCCAAAAAGCATTTTTTTATTTTTTTTTAAACCTATCATGGAATTGCGACATGGTCACAAATCCACAGTAAAATGCTAAAAAAAAAAAAAAAAAAAAGACTGCCCCCGGGTTGGCCAGGTCCCAGGAGCACTCTTCTTTTATATAAGGGGGGGCCTCCTGGCACCCCCCACGGTTCCGGGGACAACCACCTCCCTGGGGCAAATAATACAATTTGAGCAGGGGCAGCCCAGCCACCTCGCACCCCGGGACCACCACCCCTGGGTAAAAAATGCTTTTGATATGTGGAAGAGACCACCGGATGACCTCCCCCACAGCCCTAGGGACACCACCTCCCTGGGGCTATTATGAACTATTAGTGGGGGGACGCCCAGCCCCCTCGCACCCCAGGACCACCACCCCTGGGACCCAGTACAGGGCTAAAAAAAATGACAAAAATAGAGAAAGCAATAGCTCAGTGTGAAGGTCACAGAACTTAACACTGAGCATTCAGGTTTTGAGTCCAGCTGGACACCCTACCCTCTCTTTTTTAAGAACAAAACATATATACTGTATATATTTTTTTATTTTAAATTGTGCAGAAATATCTCATTCTAAGTATATCATACATCAAAGCCTAAAAACTCGCTGTCTCTCTCCCTTTCTCTCTCTCTCTTTCAATTAATTTCTCCTACTCACTCACATGCACCCACTCGCAGACCCACTCAGACACTCGCGCACACACTCAGACCCTCTTGCACCCACTTACTGACTGTAGGAAGCTGGCACGGTATATAGTGTGGTGTTAGCAAAGAAATTTTCTGTAAAAGATATAGTAATACCAAGACATTAGTTTTCTAGTTTCTCTGTTATTTATCCTCTAATTATTAATATTTAATCTTCGTTTTAAAAAAAAAAAATTTCTACTTTTTTCTTTTACAATAATTAGGTTGTATTCATACCCCTAGCCTTCAGTTCAATTAATTATTTTTCGTTTTTACTCTGCTGCCTGTAGTTAAAATAGGACGCCTATTCTCTTACAAAATGGTGCCGTCACGTTATTGTTTTTAACGGCGACGCCATCACCCGATTCAGCTCAACCGTCCTTTAGTCCTTCTTCAGTGTTCGTGCCCTTAACACTGAAGAAGGACTACCGCTAACACAATAAAGATCGAGTGTTTTCCCGGCGCGTCCCCAGAGAAGAGGCGATGGACGCGTCGGAATCGTAAATATTGCTCGCTCCTAATTAAATAGGTAAGGACTTAGTCACTTACTATTGACCTGCAATATAAACGCTTAAAGGGGGCCTGTTAGATTATTTGCTCTGTTCATGAATAATTTGTGCAGGTTACCGGTCAATAATATTGTTCCCTAAAGGGCATACCCACCCTCCCAGATTCTCCCAAAACTAGGGGTAGTTTGCCCTACTAACTGAAATACTGAATCTTTTTCCTTGATTATGAACTGAACATAGTGATGTGCAACTTTGGAACGTGATAATCATCTTGGGACATTTTCTCTTGATTTTACGGTTAACATAATGGGCATATATTTGCCATCAATTGGATAGCATCGCTTACTTTGAATTGTTTGTAGAGTTAATGTCACACATTACATATGTCTTTCATATATTTCATGTACAGATTCTTTATTATAATTGTGGCATTCAGCCTGAAGAACTATGCTTTCAAATAATGTGGTATGTAACTTTTACCTGCCAAGCTCTAAATTCTAATTTACATACACTGTCATTCTCCTCTTTTTAATTCCTTACTTGCATGACAATTATTTAGTAATATCACGTAGTTTAGTGCCAGTATAAACTTACACTACTGGAAATATCTAATTAAAATATAGAATATCAATATATATTTCTTCCTAATTTTCTTTGTAAGCTACACTCTTGTAATACTTTCTAGGACTTACAGTGCACTCTCTACACCACTATGAAAGGACCTATATCTCACAAATAGATGGTGCTACCTTTCCTTTACAGTGACCCCTATATATAGGGGGTACTCACCTCCTTTAAAGAGAGCACAATAAATGCGATGCATGACCCTCTTTTCACGCACTTAGGGTATTCACCCTTTCGGTGTCGCTTTCACTTATACTGAGCTCTATTCCGAGCCTGATACTGTTTCTTCTTTACAGCCTTGAGAAAGCCCTGGCGCATACGCCATGTGGGGAGAAACACGTGTTGGCTGAAACTTCGTTGGACTTTGAGACTCAATTTTGGAATCCACCACTTCTTTTCAATAAAAACGTGTTGAATTGGGCACAAGAGATCCCTTTTCTGCATTTTCTACTATTGAACTTTGCAACTAACGGCTGAAAAACTATGCTTTTATAGTGGGACCTTACCAACTTTTTAGTAGCGTTTCTTATTAAAGGAGGACTAGGGTCCATGTCCTCCGGTCTAAGCTCCCACATCCCAGGTGAACAGGCATTCCATACAGGAAGTTAATTTGTCTGCACTCTTTTCCTTTGGATGCAATACTTTGTCGACGAACATACTTCCTGTCTAAGCCTTACCTCAAGATGTCCTTTCCAATGAACAGAAGAGAACAAGGTAACTCTAAATTAGAACAAGTTTTTAACACATCTGATGCTGGCACTTTCAATCCCATTACCACCAATTTTTCATCAGCTAAAAGCACCTTTTTAGCCTTGGAAAAATCGCTCAAAAAGGAAACCGCCAAATGGTGGGAGGTGGCCTCTCTCAAGAAATATTTGGAAAATGAGTGTATCCCCCGGGGGCTCCGCATACTGATCTCCCCACCCACGGATACCACCTCCCAGGAACGCTTACAGAACTGTGAAGCCAATCTTAAATTGTCATCTACTAATATGATCCAACAACTCATTGAAATTTCTCAATAAGAATATGAGAAACACAAACAAGAGGTTGACCAACTTACCCAACGTATAGAAGAGGCTAATTGGGGTGATATCACCACCAAGAACTATGCTATCCTTAATAACATAATAGATAATTATGAGTCAGATATTTTTCAAAGCAAGAATCGTAAATTTAGAAGATACCTTAATGATTATCAACAAGGGAGAGTCTACACATTCAGTAAAAAATATGATAATATCAAGGAATCTCATGCCTCACTTGATACACAAAGCTGCCCTGATACTATTCCGTCCTCAGAAATAGAATCCTCTGAAGACTCTGACAGGAACCCATCAACCAGACCTCAGGTAAATTTTTCCGAGGAAGCAAGGCGATATCGCCTGGGAACTTTAAAAGATATTCGGGTCAAACCACCAGATACCTCAATAGCAACAGCAGGCGTATCAGGTATACAAACGAGAGCTCGCAGCAAGATCTCACGACCGTAAAACTTGATGACCACTTAGTAGTCAATCTCTCTGACTATGAGCTCTCCTCAATTGGTAAACATATCTTGAACAAAGGCTTGTCCTTTTGTCCCACTAAGTCATGGAATATTACACAAACCAAAATTTACTTTTTCAAATTTATTCGTCAACTTAAACTTAAATCTTTCTTTTCTACATTTGCCCCTCTTCCCCCCTCACCATCTCTCTCACTTAACCCAAGTGACATCTCTGTTCAGGACTTGGAAGACATTAGACTTCTATGTAATCTGTCCAATACTGACAAATCGGACCTCTCACCCTCTACAGTGGCGAATGACTTAGACTTGGAAATCAACCAATATCACCCTTCTGACCTCTGACTGAAATCCACCTTTACCCCCATTCTCCCAGCAGGGAACTCCATAGATCTTTTCTCAACAGCAGTATTGAGAGATCTTGATAGAGAATATACACGTTACTGTAGTAGACATAAATATTTATCTTCAAATATCAACCGAAAACAAGTAACAGCTCTCGCGAAACTTAGGAACAATCCCAACATTACCATCAAGGAAGCTGACAAAGGCGGGAATATAGTCATTCTTAACACCACTGACTATCTCAAGGAGGCATATCGACAACTTCAAGACTCAAATTGCTATAAATGACTTATTTATAATCCAACAGCAGAAATTCAACAGAAATTATCAGATCTACTTGATTATTGGCACTCTCGCCAAATTATTTCTAACAAAGAAAAAACTGCCCTTTTTCTGCCTCATCCTACGATTCCCACCTTGTACCTCTTACCAAAAATTCACAAAAAAGACCTCCCACCTAAAGGTAGACCAATCATATGTGGCATAAATTCTATATGCTCCAAATTGGGCACCTTAATTGATCGTGTATTACAACCTTTCATGACCAACCTACCCTCCTTCGTCAGAGACACAAAAGACATAATCCCAAAATTACAAAATATCGATTGGCAACCGGACCACTTTCTAGTTACCATAGATATAGTCAGTCTTTATACCTCTATCAAACAACATGATGGCTTAGAAGCAGTTAGAAAAAGTATTTCGACCAAACCAGAGACATTTACAACACACAACCTAATTATACTGGAAATGTTGAAATTTTGTTTAGAAAACAACTACTTTTTATTTGATGGTCACTATTACTTGCAACTACAAGGGACAGCAATGGGGCCAAATTTGCACCACCGTATGCCTGTATCCTAATGGGCGCGGTCGAAAGAGATTGGCTTTGGAATGACAGAAATGAAAATTTTTCTCAACATATCATTTATTGGAGATGGTATATAGATGACATTTTGCTGATCTGGCAAGGCCAGAAGGACTTACTAATACAATTTTTGAAGTCATTAGTACCCAATAAATGGGGAATTGACATTACATATAACATCTCCAACTCGGAGTACCATTAAGAACATTCCGCAAGGCGAGTACAGACGAGCCAGATTGAACTGTACTAATCCTTTGGATTATGAAAACATCTCTACCCAAATAACGGAGAGACTCACGGTTAGGGGGTATAACAAGACAACCTTGAACTCAACAAAAGACAAGTTAGGTAACATGGACCGGAACAAGATGATTAACACAATATATCGGCCCAAACAGGATACAGCCATCCGGTTGATCACAGAATTTCATAATGGTCATCATCTTATTCTAAATATTTGCAAAAACATTGGTACTTATTACATAACAATTCTTCCATCAATAAATACATTACCAATCACCCACAAAAAGGTTTCCGTCGAGCCCCTAACCTTAGGGACAAACTGTGCTCTTCATTTTTCCAACCAACCCCATCCAGAACTTTTTCTCCAAAACCCAAAGGTTTTTTACCTGTACCAAATGTTCCATATGCAAATTAGGTCTTAACAAATCCACAACAATAACAATCAAAGGTAAGGACTTCCCGATCAAAGACTTCATTAACTGTGAAAGTACCAACATAGTTTATATAATATGGTGTCCCTGTCAACAAGTTTACATTGGAAGTACCATCCGTCCTCTTAAAACCAGGATTCAAGAACATTTTCGCAACATTCAAAAATCAGAAGTCAAGGCACCCCTAGTGGAACATTTCAACAAATGTCATCCCTACGAACGTATTTTCACTTTTTGTGGTCTTCGACGCATCACAATGTCTATAAGAGGTGGTAACCTACCCCTGCGCCTACGTCAAGAGGAAAGCCGTATGATTATTCATTATGACACTGTTAATTATGGCCTTAATAAAGACCATGAGTGGCACTATTGGCTGATGTGAAGAGACGGATGAGCTCTCCATCCTTTTATTTTCTTTTGTTTCGCTTTATATCCTGCTTAGCCCTTGTTTAATTTGTTCTTCCATAAGGAGGAACTATCTCCTGGGAATAGCCTAGTGGTGTTAGCAAAGAAATTTTCTGTAAAAGATATAGTAATACCAAGACATTAGTTTTCTAGTTTCTCTGTTATTTATCCTCTAATTATTAATATTTAATCTTTGTTTTTTAAAAATTGTTTTTCTACTTTTTTTTCTTTTACAATAATTAGGTTGTAGTCAGACCCCTAGCCTTCAGTTCAATTAATTATTTTTCATTTTTACTCTGCTGCCTGTAGTTAAAATAGGACGCCTATTCTCTTACAAAATGGCGCCGTCACGTTATTGTTTTTAACGGCGCCGCCATCACCCGATTCAGCTCAACCGTCCTTTAGTCCTTCTTCAGTGTTCGTGCCCTTAACACTGAAGAAGGACTACCGCTAACACAATAAAGATCGAGTGTTTTCCCGGCGCGTCCCCAGAGAAGAGGCGATGGACGCGTCGGAATCGTAAATATTGCTCGCTCCTAATTAAATAGGTAAGGACTTAGTCACTTACTATTGACCTGCAATATAAACGCTTAAAGGGGGCCTGTTAGATTATTTGCTCTGTTCATGAATAATTTGTACAGGTTACCGGTCAATAATATTGTTCCCTAAAGGGCATACCCACCCTCCCAGATTCTCCCAAAACTAGGGGTAGTTTGCCCTACTAACTGAAATACTGAATCTTTTTCCTTGATTATGAACTGAACATAGTGATGTGCAACTTTGGAACGTGATAATAATCTTGGGACATTTTTCTCTTGATTTTACGGTTAACATAATGGGCATATATTTGCCATCAATTGGATAGCATCGCTTACTTTGAATTGTTTGTAGAGTTAATGTCACACATTACATATGTCTTTCATATATTTCATGTACAGATTCTTTATTATAATTGTGGCATTCAGCCTGAAGAACTATGCTTTCAAATAATGTGGTATGTAACTTTTACCTGCCAAGCTCTAAATTCTAATTTACATACACTGTCATTCTCCTCTTTTTAATTCCTTACTTGCATGACAATTATTTAGTAATATCACGTAGTTTAGTGCCAGTATAAACTTACACTACTGGAAATATCTAATTAAAATATAGAATATCAATATATATTTCTTCCTAATTTTCTTTGTAAGCTACACTCTTGTAATACTTTCTAGGACTTACAGTGCACTCTCTACACCACTATGAAAGGACCTATATCTCACGAATAGATGGTGCTACCTTTCCTTTACAGTGACCCCTATATATAGGGGGTACTCACCTCCTTTAAAGAGAGCACAATAAATGTGATGCATGACCCTCTTTTCACGCACTTAGGGTATTCACCCTTTCGGTGTCGCTTTCACTTATACTGAGCTCTATTCCGAGCCTGATACTGTTTCTTCTTTACAGCCTTGAGAAAGCCCTGGCGCATACGCCATGTGGGGAGAAACATGTGTTGGCTGAAACTTCGTTGGACTTTGAGACTCAATTTTGGAATCCACCACTTCTTTTCAATAAAAACGTGTTGAATTGGGCACAAGAGATCCCTTTCCTGCATTTTCTACTATTGAACTTTGCAACTAACGGCTGAAAAATTATGCTTTTATTGTGGGACCTTACCAACTTTTTAGTAGCGTTTCTTATTAAAGGAGGACTAGGGTCCATGTCCTCCGGTCTAAGCTCCCACATCCCAGGTGAACAGGCATTCCATACAGGAAGTTAATTTGTCTGGACCCTTTTCCTTTGGATGCAATACGGTATATACTATATCAGTGTGAGATATAGTGTGCATAGAGTCCAGGGGTTCCCCAAAGGCTTAACAGAGACTAAAGTAGATAATACTTATGCTCTCTTTTGTGGTAGTGTGATCAAGCAAGTTAGGCTTATCACAGCAAAGGGTAGTGCAAAGCATTTTTTGTACACACACAGACAATAGAAGAAGCACACACTCAATGACTTTAACTCCAGACCAATGGTTTTTATATAGCAAAAATATATTTTCTTAATATATTTTTAGAACCACAAGATTCAAGTTGCAGGTAAGTACTTCAATAAATTCGTATTTCACACATGTATCAACAGTAATTTGTTTGAAATCGATAAGTTATACAGTTTTTGAAATATTGGCAATAATCTGTTTTAAAAGTCGACACTACAATTTTCAAGCAGTTCTGGGGGAATAAAAGTGAGATTGTTTTACAGGTAAGTACAACACTTACAGTTCCAGTCTCCAGGGGTTAGGAAGTCCACAAGTTGAGGTTTAAGTTAACCACAAAACACACAACCAGCTGGCTGGGTGCAGAGGTCAAAGTGTAGGCAAAATTAACATTGGCTCCTATAGCGCCTGGGGGTACTCTGTTTCAGATCTACAGGCCGGTAAGTACCCGCGTCTTCAGAGGGCAGACCTTTGGGGTTTAGGGGAGCACTGGGGAGGGGCCCTCAAGTAGGCATCAAACATACACCCTCAGCAGTGCTCGGGCAGCTGGGTGCAGCTTGCAAACAAGATGTCAGGTCTCCAATAATTCTCTATGCGGGGACCCTGGGGGTCATTCGGAGGCTGCAGGCGAGGTCCAGGGGGTCGTCTCAGGCAAACCACAGGATGGACAGGGAGGAGGGCTGCCTGCTGAACGTTGCTGCACCAGAGGTTGGGTTGGGTTCTACAAGACCTGGGGGCTGCGGATGCAGTGTGTCTTTAGGCACCGGATATCTTCGTCTGAAGCTTTGCGGTCAGAGGGGTCCTCGGGATTCCCTCTGCAGGTGTTGTCTTAGAGGTGGGGGGAGAGGTCAATCTAAGGTGGGTACTTGCTCAGAATCGCCTGGGGATCCTCTCTAGCTGGTTGGGCCTCCTGGACACAGGCTGTGGGTGCCAGCTGCAGAGTGGTTAGGACTTGCACATTCAGAGTGAGGTTGGAGTCCTTAGTTGTTGTTTCTTCTTGGACAGGGCTGCTGTCCACGGGAGTTCTTGCTCCTTTCGAGTGCAGAGTAGTCCTCTGGAGCTTGGCAGAGGTCACTGGTCCCACTGGATGCGTCGTGTTCTTTTGCAGGTTCTTTGAAGCAGGAGACAGGCCGGTAGGGCTGGGGCCAAATCAGTTGTCGTCTTCCTTCTTCTCTGATGGGGGTTTCAGCTATGCAGTCCTTCTTCTTGTCAGGTTGACAATAATCTGGTGAGCTGGGTTCAGGGAAGCCCTTAAATACAAGATTTAGGGGCGCTACAGGGGCTAGGGGGCAGTGGCGGTCGGCAGCTTTAGGAGGGAGGGGGTGGGCGGTAAGCACACACACACACACACACACACACACACACACATCCATTATCAACACTCATAACATTCAAACATGCACGCATGTACCAAACATTCATTTTAAAAGATCACACACACTTACCTTCCGCCCTAAAGGACAGGCCGCGCATGTCATGGGGGCAGTAGCCAATGGCTACTGTCCCTTAGGGTGGCTACACCCTTCCTGTGCCAACTCCCTTTGGGAAGAGGGGGCACAAACCTAACCCTATTGGTCCTGTTCTCCAAACCAAGCTGGAGGATTCTGCAGGGAGCAGGTCACCTCGGCTCTGGACACCTTAGAGGTGGTCCTGGCTGGGTGGGGGTGTCACTCCTCCCTGTTTTCCCTAATTTGCCCGCCAGACTTGCTGTCAAAAGTGCGGCTTTGTCCGGGAGGCAGGCAACTCCACTAGTTGGAGTGCCCTGGGGCACTGTAACCCGAGGGTTGAGCCTTTGAGGCTCACCACCAGGTGTTACAGTTCCGGCAGGGGGGATGTGTGAAGCACCTCCACCCAGGACTTTGTTTCTGACCTCCGAGAGCACAAAGGCTCTCACCCCATGTGATCAGAAACTTGTCTGAAAGTGGCAGGCTGGCACAGACCGGTCAGTCCTACAAAAGCAGTTTGGCTAATATACAAGAGGCATCTAAAAGATGCCCTCTGTGTGTATTGTTCAATAAATACCACACTGGCAGCAATGGGGGTTTATTGTGCTGAGAAGTTTGATATCAAACTTCCCAGTATTCATTGAAGCCATTATGGAGCTGTGGAGTTCGTAATGACACTCCCAGACCATTTACTCAATATGGCTCCACTGCCCTTACAATGTCTAAGAATGGACATATTGCTCATGCACCTATGCCCTCATCTGTGGTATAGTGCACCCTGCCTTAGGGCTGTAAGGCCTGCTAGAGGGGTATCTTACCTATGCCACAGACAGTAGTTTGGTCAGGGTGCCATGTTGACTTTGCCTTTTTTCCCCCACTAGCACACACAAGCTGCAAAGGCAGTGTACATGTACTTGGTGATTGGTCCCCTAGGGTGGCATAATACTTGCAGCAGCCCTTGGGGACCTTCCCTAGCCACAGTAATATACCATAATGTGGACAGTGAAGGGGGCAATTATTCAGATTCTCTAGAAACTTCTATACACCCAAGGTTTGATTTCTTAATGTGATTATTACATAACCAACCTTGCCCATGAGGCACAAAAGGAGAGCTGGACCAGTGGTGCTAGGACAATTTTTAGAGTGGAGTGCTGCTACTAATGTTATACCACACTGAAGCCACAGGGACTGTGAAAAATATAAGTCTCACCCAAAAAATAAATATAGCAAATGTGCCATGACTATTAAGGAGGGGAGTGGTAAGGGTGTCATATGTAGCTTGTCGTGCATTTTTTGTAATTCATTCTGGTGTGATAGTGAACAGTCATTTTCAGACAGCATATTTTCTGTTGAAATGGACACTTAATTTGCACAGACCCACAGTTTTACTGATAAAACTATGTAGACCACAAGTGATGTTTGGAAATTGGGTTCAGTTGTTATTTATAATTTGTGCCATCAAAGTGTCCTAATTTGTTTTTGGCCTATTATAATCTTTTTTTCCATCATACTTCAGAATTACAAAAAAAAAAAATGTTTAATTTGTGCTTTGCCCAATTGCTAACATATTTTGAAATATGTGTAGAGTTCATTGGAACATCTGCAAATGTTATTGTGTGTTAGAAAAAAACTGACATCCCACAGCCCATCCTTTCAATCTCTGTACCACAGAAAGATTGTCACCTAGGTCACTTTTACAAAATTGTCTCACTTTGCAGTCAGAGAAAGTAAACACTAGTTTCCTTTTTAAAAGACTAAGCAGCAATATGTTAGAAGAAAACAGCAAATGTGACAACATTAACACAAAATTCAAAGGCATCTTTATTGCTAATTTACCTTCTTAATTACGGCATTGTTATTTGCAGCACCCCTACACCTCTACTTCCAGTGGCTTCGAGCTGCACTATTTCAACCCTACTACACTAATGGGGAAATGTAGAATTCATGCTTTTTTTTAATGCTCAGCGTTGTTAGAAGATGATCTAATAATTCAACTCTATGTGAGCACTGAAAAATATATCTTTCATCAGGATACAGGTAAATAACTGTCTGCACACCCCACCAAGAGGTTTGAGGCCCCTCAACTCCCTTACCCCTCAATTATGTCTTCTGCTGAGGAGCAGCAGCACCTACAGTAATGAAACACTCAAGCCTACACAGGACAAGGACTAAGATAGGGTGCTGCAGAAGACTAATTTGAAAGGAATAGAGGTTTATGTTGGTAAAAAACACACAAAACACCATATTAAAATGTAATTCCACTGAATTAAGTAGTGGGTTTTATTTGGTGTACATTGTTTTTGTAGTCCAATATAAAGCAAGCAGGATCAGAAATGTTTTTTCAGAAAATATAATTTCTCATGAAAACAGAGACTTACTTCGGTAGTAAGTAGCAACCTCTACATTCCCAGATATACAATCCCTTATGTAGCTTTAATATATTAAAATAACATAACAGCAGTTAACAACAAACCGAGTTGAGGGAAAATGTCATGTACTAGAGGTTTGGCTTGAATGTAATTATTCTACAAAGCCGTAAAGCTTTTGTAGAAGTTAATTGGAACAGTTAACAAACAAAATCTGTCTCCCATAAAAATACTGAAATAACACCACATGTACCATGTACAGCTGTTTATGCAAAATTATGATACAGCATGTACTATAAAGAGTGTGCAGGTGGTAACAAGCAAAATATTAGTGTTCGTACTGTCCACGACAAATTCTTATTCATTTGTCTCAATGGTTGTGCTAAAATAAATTGTACAGGCTTACGTTGTTGATGCAGACGCATTTAGACGTTGTAGGTTACATGCGCTGCTCAGTGTGTGCAGAGCTAACTTAATTCACCATGCAGTGAGTGGTGTACCAAGCTCGTCCGACTGTGGTACAGCAGTTGGTCTCATTGGAATGGGTATACTACACACCAGGGATGGACAGCCTGCAATCCATTCCAAAAACAGTCAAGTGTGAAAAAGGCAAAGGACAAAGGTAAATGGACATGAACTAGTGCCTCTTATCTGCTATATACACATAATTTTGAAAACAAAAAATAGCACACCTCATGGTCATACCACAAGCTTAAAGCTGAGGAAGTAGCATTTCTGGCTACTGGCTTTGGTTTAACTGCAAGGGACCTCTAGAGCTAGCCTGTAAGGTAACTCTAGGAAACGATTCTCTTGCACATGATTGGCAGCTAGCTGTCTGTTAAGATTGCATATAGCTTTCACTATCTAAAAGTCCTGCTGTGGGGGGCATGGCTAGGGTGGAGACCAGGCAACACATGTCTCCCCTGAGCTCCATTTGCTGCACCCCTTTTCCCCCGTAAGCTCAGTGAATTCGTGATGTTGTGCCCCCTCCCCTTCTGGAGGGGGTGGTTGGGGCCCTGAATCCATGAATGGTGGCAGCAGCCCTGATGGACATTTAAGTGAGCACCGGAGCCCTGCTGCATGAGTGTGGCCTGCTCGCTTGGAGGTCGTGGCAGCCACTTTGCAGCCCCATTGCGTCTCTCGACTGCACTGCAGGAGGACCTGGTGCCATCCCCTCCCCGTACTTGCAGTGCAAAGAAACCCTCTCCCGCTGTGGTGATGACCAGGGAAGCGGGTCTAGGAGCCCGATGAGAAGTGTGTAAAATTGCTGCAGTGCGCCTATCTATGACCCCACAAGTGACACATACATCAAGGCTGGTCTGTCGATGAGAGCAGCCTCGTGAGCCTTCAGCCACCCCAAAGGATTCGTGCCCACATTGGAAGTGTTCATGCGGAGGGCACAGGCCTCCCATCTATGCTTAGGGAGTGAGACTGGTGGGCCTTGCTTTGCTCCCTGCTGCCGGCCCGTCTTGGCACCAGTATCCTGTGAGTAGTACTGAACTGACATTTCAGCGCTCCCAGAGCTTCCCCCCGGGCCCTCATCTGCTGGAGACTGGGGAGAGCTACCCTCTTGGAGTGGTCCTTGAGGCCCCTGGCGCCACAGGTGATCTAGCTGGGGACTTTGACCGCAGCAGGCAGTGAGTAACTGATTGAGGGGTGAGGAGGGCCTCTTTGTGCCCCTGATGGGCCGAACATATGCTAACGGTCACTAGACGGTTTTCAAGCGAGGTGGTTAGACTAGCCCACAACACAGCCACACCAGGAGTTAAAGTGAGAGGTGGCTGGAGTCTCTCCTCCTCTTACGACCTAACCTTGACTGTGGGAGACTGTGGGAGGACTTAAGGTGGCGTATTAAACCCCATCTTTAAGGGGGTGGTGGCCGAACGGTCTGAGGGGGTCCGACAGGCTTTTGTGTTGCCTCTACACACCCACCTGCAGTGAGCCAATGTTGTTGTCCCTGGTACACTGCTTTCCTTTGTTGCC
Source organism: Pleurodeles waltl (assembly GCF_031143425.1). Taxonomy (NCBI): domain Eukaryota; kingdom Metazoa; phylum Chordata; class Amphibia; order Caudata; family Salamandridae; genus Pleurodeles; species Pleurodeles waltl. The sequence continues at coordinate 1,198,565,025 of NC_090446.1, forward strand.
CACAGTAGCGTCAATTAGGGCAAAGTCCCCTCAGCAATTAACCCCTTAGCTGCTGGGCCCCATGTTGAAGTGGTCCTTAAGGTCCCTGGTAACACACGTGATCTAGCGGGGGGACTTTCATCCGCAGCAGGCAGTGAGTAACTGATTGAGTGGTGAGGAGGGCCTCTTTGTGCCCCTGATAGGACAAACATACGTTAACGGTCAATAAAGGGTTTTCAAGCAAGGTTTACCTCACTTGTGTGGGCAAGCCTAGTGCCCACAACAGGAAATGTCCCAAAACACAACGTGGACAATATAAAACAGATGTGATTTTTGCAAAGTGCCGAACTGTGGATTTTGGCCTCTAGCTCGGCCGGCACCTAAGGAAACCTAGCAAACCTATACATTTTAAAAAACTAGACATCTAGGGTAATTCAGAATGAGGTGCCTCGTGGGGCTTTCACCAAGTTCTGTTACCCAAAATCCTTTTCAAACCTCAAAATTTGGCAAAAAAAAAAAATTCCTCACATTTTGGTGATAGACATTTCTGGCAGCTGAGAAGAGCCACACATTTCCTTCCACCCAGCATTCCCCCTAAGACTCCTGATAAAAAATGGTACCTCACTTGTTTGGGTAGGCCTAGTACCCGTGTCAGGAATAGATCGCACAATGGTCAATGTTGGTCCTTACATGAGGGCAACTGTTGACCCTGGGGTGATCCGTTCCTGACGCAGGCACTAGGTACAGGAACTCAGTTGGGGTGGCGTTTTTATCAGAGCAGGTGGGGGAAACACTGGGTGGTAGGAATTTTGTGGATCCCAGCATATTTCTGTAGTTTGTGTGACACAAATGCAAGAAAAAATTGTTTTTATTCAACATTTCAGCTTTGCAGGGTATTTGGTGAATCCACATAAGTCACACCTCTGTGGACTACCCCAGATGTCTAGCTTCCAGAAATGTCTGGGTTTGGTAGGTTTCCCTTTATGGCTGCCTAGCCCAGGACCAAAAACACCAGTGCTTACCTTACAAAACCAGGTTGTTTTGTGATAGATAATTTTGATGTCTCCACAGTACGATTTGGGCGGTGGAATTTGGGGCTGAACTACATTGGGGGAGCTCCCAAGAGAGCACTCTCTGTGTGCTTGCCGCTGCATCCACCTGCTGGGTTGGGCTAACCCACTATTGTCCCTCTGCACAGACTGTGCTTGCAAAGGAACAACAGGACTGTCCTCATCACCTCCCTCATAATTACTGGAAGAGAAGTTATCGAATGTGACTCCAACGAATGAAAACTCACTCCCAAAATCTGAACCATTGTCCTATCCCTCAGATGCTGTCTCAGTATCTTCTATCTCAGTCTCTGATCCTACGTCAGAGCTGTCCTCTATAACCCAAGTTAGGGCTTGAGCAGCAGTCATCCAACGAGATGCCGTCTCTGCTACTGGCTAAACTGTCGGTCTAAAACACTAGCCTATGTAGACAGTCACAAAATTGCTAGTGGGTGGGTGTGTATGTGTCTGTGTGTGTGATACCTGCAACAGTAGAGGTCACCTTACCTTCGCTTCTTCCCTTAGTCAGCATGTTCTCTCAAGACACTCAAAAAAACAAAAAAGACACACTATTACTTCACCTGGTCACATACCAATCGTCAGTCTTTAGCGCCTCTAGCGCCTAGTCCAACAATCATTATTTGTTCTCCCACTCCCATTAACTGCTCCTCCCATTCACTCACTACCCCCAGCAAAAGTGCATTTCATCTCTCCATAGCCGCCCTCGCACATACATTTCATTTGTATTATAGCGCATGTAATGGCTGGCTTTACTAATCCACTCAGCTATTCACATATAATACAGTTTTGATCCTTGCAGTAGGCATATAAACCTGCACTACTATATAGCATCAAAACTGCCACTAGACAAAACTCAGATACTTTTCTAGCAGAAACATAATCACAAGTTACTTGACTTTTTTTTATTGCTGCCTATAAGCTACAATTGAAACTCGTCAGTTGAACTATGTGCATTGCTTTGAAGACGCAAGCTGCAACTGCAAGAGAATTGGTGGCGAAGAGATAACTTTTATATGTGGGTATGGTTTTCCTGGGGGCCGATCGCAGCCCCCAGGGAAACCACACACGCATTGACAAAAGTGATCGCTATATATATATATATGTTCAATGGCATGTGTAGCTGCACATACACATGCTTTGCACATCCCGCCATCTAGTGTTGGGCTAGGAGTGTTACAAGTTGTTTTTCTTCGAAGAAGTCTTTTCGAGTCACAAGATCGAGGGACTCCTCCCCTTTCGGCTCCATTGCACATGGGCGTCGACTCCATCTTAGATTGTTTTCTTTCCCCCATCGGGTTCGGACGTGTTCCTTTTCGCTCCGCGTTTCGGTTCGGAAAGTTAGTGAAAATCTCGGAAAATTCTACGGTATTGTTTGCGTTCGGTATCGGGTTAGTTACAACAGATCGACACTGAATTTTGAAGAGCTCCGGCGGCCCTTCGGGGTTTTCGAGTCCCCAGCGGGGCCTGGTCGGCCCGACCATGTGCGTCTTCAAGGCTAATGGAACGGACCCCATTCCGCTTCTGCCCCGAATGTCACAACAAGTATCCTTATACAGATCAGCATTTGGTCTGTAATTTGTGTTTGTCTCCAGAACACAAAGAGGATACCTGTGAGGACTGTCGAGCGTTTCGGTCCAGAAAGACCTTAAGGGACCGAAGAGCAAGAAGACTGCAGATGGCGTCGGTGCTGACAGGACAAAAACACATGGAGGAAGAAGAGGAAGCCTTCTCCATCGAGGATTCGGACTCGGAAGAGGTCGATCCTGAACAGACGCCGAAAACCGTGAGTAAGACGTCGAGACACAAAACTCACGCAAAGACCAGTGAAGCCCAGGGGACGCCACCGCCGGCAGGCCATGGCTTAACCCGAAAAATAGGTGACCGAGCATCGGCACCGAAAAAGGGCATGCATGTGTCGGAGTCATCCGACTCTGGTCGAGATACCGGCACAGAGCAGACTCTACCCCGAGACACCGGGTCAGAGCAATCTCGGCACTGAGAGAGCGGCACCTAAACAAGTCGGCACCGAGAAATCAGTACGCCGAAGAGCAAAAAAGTGTCGTCGGAACCGAAAAAAGCTGCTGAAAAGGTTTCGATACTGAAACATCCGGCCTCGGAACTGAAAACAAGTTCAGGCACAGAGGAACAAGGCCTGTCCTCACAAAAGCAAACACATAGATTTGGGCAGGAACTAGAGACAATGGAGCCAAATTACACCCAAAGAAGGCTCCACATCCAAAAGGAAACAGGGAAGATCAGTACTCTCCCTCCGATTCGGATGAAACGAAAACTTGCCTTCCAAGAGAAAGACAAGCAGCCACAGGCAAAGGTGGCTAAACAAGTAACCCCGCCACCATCTCCACAACGCTCTCCACAACCATCACCGGTAGCCACTCCACCAATGATGCAATCCCCAACTCATACAGGGATGAGTCAGGATGACCCAGGCGCATGGGATCTTTATGATGCGCCAGTGTCGGATAACAGTCCCGACTGTTATCCAGCTAGACCGTCACCACCAGAGGACAGTACCGCTTACGCACAGGTGGTGTCAAGAGCAGCGGCATTTCATAATGTCAGCCTGCATGCAGAACCAATTGAAGACAACTTTCTATTTAATACACTGTCGTCCACACACAGCCAGTACCAGAGCCTCCCCATACTAACTGGAATGCTAAAACACTCCAAACAAGTGTTTGAGGAGCCTGTGAAAGGAAGAGCCATTACTCCAAGGGTGGAGAAAAAATATAAACCGCCACCAACAGACCCTGTGTACATCACACAACAGTTAACACCAGACTCCGAGGTAGTAGGGGCAGCTCGCAATAGGGCGAATTCACACACCTCAGGAGATGCACCACCTCCAGACAAAGAGAGTCGTAAGTTCGACGCGGCGGGGAAAAGAGTGGCAGCACAAGCAGCCAACCAGTGGCGCATTGCCAACTCACAGGCTTTGTTGGCCAGATATGATTGGGCCCATTGGGACGAAATGCAACATTTTATAAAACATTTGCCCAAGGAGTTCCAAAAAAGAGCACAACAAGTGGTGGAAGAAGGACAGAGTATCTCAAACAATCAGATACGGTCAGCAATGGATGCAGCAGACACAGCTGATAGGACTGTAAACACAGCAGTGACAATACGGAGACATGCATGGCTGCGTACATCAGGATTCAAGCCGGAAATACGACAAGCCGTGCTGAATATGCCATTTAACGGACAGCAGTTGTTTGGGCCAGAGGTGGACACTGCTATCGAAAAACTTAAAAAGGACACTGATGCAGCCAAAGCCATGGGCGCACTCTACTCCCCACAGAGCAGAGGCACATTTCGGAAAACACAGTTTTGAGGGGGGTTTCGAGGACAAAGCACAGAACCCACAACCTCACAAACAAGGCCCACTTATCAGAGCCAATACCAGGGGGAAGTGTTCGAGGACAATATAGAGGGGGACAGTTCCCAAAGAGTAGAGGGAAGTTCCAAAGCCCCAAAACTCCACAAAACAAACAGTGACTTCGGCGTCACAAATCCCCAACACATAACACTAGTGGGGGGGAGACTAACCAACTGCTACAAACAATGGGAGGAAATAACAACAGACATGTGGGTTCTAGCCATTATCCAACATGGTTATTGCATAGAATTCCTACAATTCCCTCCAAATGTCCCACCGAAAACACACAATATGTCAAAACAACACATAGATCTTCTACAACTGGAGGTCCAAGCGTTGTTACAAAAAGATGCAATAGAACTGGTACCAAGTCATCAGAGAGGAACAGGAGTTTACACGCTGTACTTTCTCATACCCAAAAAAGACAAAACTCTAAGACCTATATTAGATCTCAGGACATTAAATATCTACATAAAATCAGATCACTTTCACATGGTGACACTGCAGGACGTAATCCCATTGTTCAAAAAACAAGACTACATGACAACACTAGACCTAAAGGATGCATACTTCCATATACCGATACATCCTTCACACAGAAAGTACTTAAGGTTTGTATTCCAAGGAGTACATTACCAATTCAAAGTGTTGCCATTCGGGATAACAACTGCGCCAAGAGTTTTTACAAAATGCCTGGCAGTAGTAGCTGCTCATATCAGAAGGCAGCAAATACATGTGTTACCGTACCTAGACGATTGGTTAATCGAAACCAACACGCAAGAACGGTGTTCACAACACACAAAGTATGTCATAGAAACCCTCCACAAACTAGGTTTCTTACTCAACTACAAGTCACACCTTCAGCCGTGTCAAACACATCAATACTTAGGGGCGACAATCAACACAACAAAAGGGATTGCCACTCCAAGCCCACAAAGGGTGCAGGCATTTCACAATGTAATACAAGCCATGTAACCAAAACAAAAGATACAAGTGAAGATGGTGATGAAACTACTAGGCATGATGTCCTCATGCATAGCCATTGTCCCAAATGCAAGATTGCACATGCGGCCCTTACAACAGTGCCTAGTATCACAATGGTCACAGGCACAGGGTCAACTTCAAGATCTAGTGTTGATAGACCGCCAAACATATACCTCGCTTCAATGGTGGAATACTATAAATTTAAACCAAGGGCGGCCTTTTCAAGACCCAGTGCCTCAATACGTAATAACGACAGATGCCTCCATGATAGGGTGGGGAGCACACCTCAACCAACACAGCATCCAAGGACAATGGAACACTCAACAGAGACAGTTTCACATAAATCACTTAGAACTACTGGCAGTATTTCTAGCGTTGAAAGCATTTCAACCTATAATAAGCCACAAACACATTCTTGTCAAAACAGACAACATGACAACGATGTATTATCTGAACAAACAGGGAGGAACACACTCAACACAGTTGTGTCTCCTGGCACAGAGAATATGGCATTGGGCGATTCACAACCACATTCGCCTAATAGCGCAGTTTATTCCCGGAATTCAGAATCAGTTAGCAGACAATCTCTCTCGGGATCACCAACAGATCCACGAATGGGAGATTCACCCCCAAATACTAAACAATTACTTCCAAAGATGGGGAACACCACAAATAGACCTATTTGCAACAAAAGAAAATGCAAAATGCCAAAACTTCGCATCCAGATACCCACAGGATCAATCTCAGGGCAATGCATTATGGATGAGTTGGCCAGGGATATTTGCATACGCTTTTCCCCCTCTCCCACTCCTTCCATATCTGCTAAACAAATTGAGTCAAAACAAACTCAAACTTATACTAATAGCACCAACTTGGGCAAGACAACCTAGGTACACAACACTACTAGACCTCTCAGTAGTGCCTCATGTCACACTGCCAAACAGACCAGATCTGTTAACTCAACACAAACAACAGATCAGACACCCAAACCAGCATCGCTGAATCTAGCAATTTGGCTCCTGAAGTCTTAGAATTCGGACATCTAGACCTTACACATGAATGTATGGAGGTCATAAAACAAGCTAGAAAACCAACCACAAGACATTGCTATGCAAATAAATTGAAACGATTTGTTTATTACTGCCATAGTAATCAAATTCAAACCTTACACGCATCTGCTAAAGACATCGTAAGCTACTTACTGCACTTACAAAAGTCAAAGCTAGCTTTTTCATCCATTAAAATACATCTCACCGCAATTTCAGCTTATCTGCAAATTACACACTCAACTTCACTCTTTAGGATCCCAGTCATAAAGGCTTTTATGGAGGGCCTAAAAAGAATTATACCACCAAGAACACCACCAGTTCCTTCGTGGAACCTCAACATTGTCTTAACACGGCTCATGGGTCCACCGTTTGAACCCATGCACTCATGTGAGATACAATATTTAACATGGAAAGTAGCATTTCTAATTGCCATCACATCTCTAAGAAGAGTAAGTGAAATACAGGCATTTACCATACAAGAACCCTTTATTCAGATACACAAGCATAAAGTAGTTTTACGAACAAATCCTAAGTTCTTACCAAAAGTCATATCACCGTTCCACTTAAATCAAACAGTAGAACTACCAGTGTTCTTTCTAGAACCAGATTCCGTAGCTGAAAGAGCACTACATACATTAGACATCAAAAGAGCTTTAATGTACTACATTGATAGAACAAAACAAATTCGGAAAACAAAACAACTGTTCGTTGCTTTTCAAAAACCTCATACAGGGAATCCAATATCCAAACAAGGCATTGCCAGATGGATAGTTAAATGCATTCAAACCTGTTATCTCAAAGCAAAAAGAGAACTGCCTATAACGCCAAAGGCACACTTGACTAGAAAGAAAGGTGCTACTACGGCCTTTCTAGGAAACATTCCAGTGACTGAAATATGTAAGGCAGCCACATGGTCTACGCCTCATCCGTTTACCAAACATTACTGCGTGGATGTGTTAACAACACAGCAAGCCACAGTAGGACAAGCAGTACTACGAACTTTATTTCAAACAACTTCAACTCCTACAGGCTGAGCCACCGCTTTTGGGGAGATAACTGCTTACTAGTCTATGCAAAGCATGTGTATCTGCAGCTACACATGCCATTGAACGGAAAATGTCACTTACCCAGTGTACATCTGTTCGTGGCATGAGACGCTGCAGATTCACATGTGCCCTCCCGCCTCCCCGGGAGCCTGTAGCCGTTTCGAAGTTGATCTTGAACATTTGTAAATTTGTAAATATATTGCTTTAAACCACATTATGTACATACATATTTACTCCATTGCATGGGCACTATTACTATAATACACAACTCCTGCCTCACCCTCTGCGGGGAAAACAATCTAAGATGGAGTCGACGCCCATGTGCAATGGAGCCGAAAGGGAAGGAGTCCCTCGATCTTGTGACTCGAAAAGACTTCTTCGAAGAAAAACAACTTGTAACACTCCGAGCACAACACTAGATGGCGGGATGTGCAAAGCATTTAATTCTGCAGCGTCTCATGCCACAAACAGATGTACACTGGGTAAGTGACATTTTCCATATATATATATATATATATATATATATATATATATATATATATATAGAGAGAGAGAGAGAGAGAGAGAGATCTATATATAAATATATCTGTATATAAATATCTATAGATATATCTCCCTATCTATGTGGTCCCCAGGGAAACCACACAGCTGTTAAACAAAAAAAACAAAAAAAAGCATTTCCCCCACAGGGGGTGGCCCTGCTCACGGGCGACCCTACCCCCTGTCAATTTATTTTATTTTTATTTTTTTTCATTTTTTTACACCCCTCGGGGGCGCGGTCATCCCCCCCAGGGGTAAACCTACCTTTCAAAAAAAAATTGCCCCCGTTTTCTGAGGGGGCCGACCCCCCCACCCCACCCCAAGTGAAATCCATGGTGTCTAGTGGGGGATTCCTGGCCCTTGATCAGAGCGCAGCTAGGATAGAGAGCCAGGAAACCCATTCAGGAAGGCCTCGTTTGAAAGGGAAGAATCTCCTCTTTTAAACGAGGCCTTCCCGAAAATCGGAAAGGTATGTTTGTCCGCTTCCTGCTCCGGTGGGGAAAACAGATAGTGACGTCAGTGCTCCTCGCGGTGTGCTGATGTCACAAAGGGGTGGGTGGAGACACAGAAGAGCTTCCGTGTCTCCTGGGTTTTTAAAAATTAAAAACAAACCCTCCGATGCGACGCATCAGAGGATTTTTTAACCCCCTCCCTGGTGTCAGCCACTGGTCGTGACCCGCACAAGGGAGGTAGTGCGGGTGTCGGCCAGTGGCTAACGCCCGCACTGAAGAGGTTAAGGACCCGTTGCAGAAAGCTGACACCCCTCGTCCATCGGGTGAGGCCCCATTGACCATGATCCATGACCAGGTGGAGTGCTCTGATGCTCGGGCCCCAGCAACCAAGGAGTACATTCAACTGTTAGTCGAGTTTTATAAGGATATCTCCTCTTTTCGTCAGGACTTCACTAGAGCCATTCCTGACGTGGACCAGTCCCTGTGCCAAACTGACTACCGTCTGATTGCAGTAGCAGAACATATACAGGACAATGTGGACTGAACAGCACATAATGAGAAACTGGTAGAGATATGAATTACTCCAAGATAAAAATTGACGATCTGGAAAACTGCTCGAGAAGAAACAGCATGCACATCTGAAGCATGAATGTGTCAGTCCTACAGATGGATCTCGAGGTGCATGTTCAGGCCATCTTTGCCCATCTCTTCCATCTGCCAGGTGACCAACCACTGCCTCTTGACTGCACACACAGTGTTCTCCACGTTCCAACAGGAAAATAATCTACCACAGATACCCTCACATAGGTTCACTACTTTCACCTGGAGGCACAGATAATGCAGGTGGCCAGGCAACAGGAACAGATCATCTTCTGAAAGGACACCAGCTTCCTAAACCAAGATGAGTCAGCTTATACATTAAGTTGCCGCAAGGAGTTTAAAGATGCCGCCCAGCTTCTACTGATCCACAAGATCTCCCTCCAGTGGGGGTTTCCACTCTGCCTCCATTTCAGCTTCCAGGAAAAGAAAATCGTCACCTGGACACCACTTGAGGCATGCCACCTTTTAGGACTACTTCCTCCCCCAGACACACAGGTCTCTCGGGACCAGCATGATATGGCAATGGTGGATCGTAGGGGTAGTTGGTGTTTTCAAACAACAAAATCGACCAAAAAGAAATGCCAATCCAGAAAAGAACAGAGAGAAGCCTCCTCGGACGATGAGACCCTACATGATCCCCCTAAGAGCTATGTTGGTATCGCCTACATATCTGCCTTACATGGCAGTGAGGAAGGACAATAATTTTCACACCGACCTTGGCTCAACACCACTAATATGGGACAGTGCATGAGTGATGGGGGTGGCACTTCAACTAGAGCTAGCATCCCTGCCTCTTGTATTCATGCGATGCCAATATTTGTTCTCCATGTTTCCTATCTGTTATAGGTGGCTGGTCTGGCCCCCTGCTGTGTGGGGTCCAAAAGAGGCGCCTCGATTGTTCTTTATTCAATCCATGTTTGGGTTATTTTGTCTTTCACTTTTTGACACACGTGTTGAGGGAATCAAGTCATACACCTGGTTGTGACGTCCCTTCACTTCATTACTCTGAACGTACAGGGCCTTAACTCACTAGTTTAAACGTAAGGCTTTAACATATTGGATATGACAATACTTTACTATTGGTACCCTAGTCAGTACCATTCCTCATATCCGGAGGGGTAGCAAAACTCCTCCAGTGGGGCCTCCTTCCTATTCTCAGTAGCGTTCAGAAGAACAGGTAGCATCATATGGTGGCCATACAAGGAACTTGGGGAACACCCTCATTACCATTTTCTCGATCTATGGGCTCAGTGGAGAGAGGGAAACTTTCTACCATTAACTTTTTCAGAAAATCTCCTTCTTTGCCTTCTGGGACATACTGCTAGGAGGGGATCTCAATGTCTCCCTTCATCCTATGCACAATCACCCACACCGCTGGCAGAGAGAATCCCTTCCACCCCTTGCCCAAGGCTTCCTTGACCTTTTGCTTGTAGATGTTTGGCAGCACCATCATCCTCATTAACAAGATCACACATTCTATTCCAAAGTCCACAGGACTTACTCCTGACTTGATTACTTCTTGGCCTCCAGATCTCTGCTCCCTCGCCTCTTTGACATCTCAATTGTGGTTAAGGTACTAGCCAACCATGTGCCCTTACGGCTGGACATAAGCCAGGTCACTCTACAACCTCTGTTTCTCGAGCCATGGATCATGAAGAAGATCACCATTAGCGATCCGACTCTTCGTGATCACATAAAAGATACAATTGAACACTATTTCAAAGGAAATTACCAAGAGGATATCTCCCCTGCAACCTTATGGGATGCAGCAAAGGTGTTTTTTAGGGGAGAACTTCTGTCACATACACCAGCCTTTGAAAGAACAGCCACACTTCGTAAACTGGAACTCTGCTGCACTAGGCTGTTGCTAGGCATAAGGAAGGGGTCTCACATAAAATCCTACAGGACCTTCAACATATCGGGAGAGCTAGAGTATTTGTTAATGAAGGATGCAGCTAAAAAGCTCCTCTACATTTGTCAAAAATAGGAGTGAGGGAACAAGGCGTATCGCCTCTTACCCCATAAAATATGTATACAATCCACATGTAGCTACATCTTTGAAATTCGGGACTAGGAGGGGGGCACATACACCGAGGCACCCAACATTGTGGCACTTTTTCATATTTATTACTCAGCATTATACCAAGCCCAACATCTTGACGAACACTAGCACCTTAACGACTATGAGCCTCCTGATCAGAGAGAGGCATTGCAATTGCTGGAGGTCAACATCAGCCTGGAACCTAGTGATTACTAACCCCTCCACCCCCCACATGCAAGGCTCCTGGCCCAGACATGTTTCCAGCCATTTTTTTACAAAGCCTTTGCACCCCTGTTGGCCATCCCCATGGCACAGGTGTTTAATTACTTCTTTACATCAGTCACTGACTTGGTGTTGGAATCTCACCTAACGCTACTCTTGAAGCCTCACAAGTCTCCAAAGAGCTGCTCTTCTTACTGTCCAATCACACTCGTAAAATGCAATGTTACATTTTTTACACCCATTCTTGTGACACAGCTCCAACATATATGGCTGGTCCTTATTGTACCCCAGCAGCCCAGTTTAATCCCAACAGATAGGCCAATGAAAACATGTGCCTGGCCCTATCACTTAAGCAAGTGGCTGAAGGACACCATCAGTCTATGGGCTGTTCTCGCTCGACACTAGGAAGGTGTTTGACAGGGTCAATTGGACATACCTGTCAAAGGTCTTGGCTAAAACCCATATGGGCCCTAAGATGACACCCTATATAGAATCTAACTTAAAGAGGCTGGTGGCCAAGCTAAAAATGAATGCTTCCCTGCCGCCTCACAAGAGGGACTCTGCATGGATGCCCCTGTGATTTTGCCGTAACTATGGAGCCCCTGATGGAAAAGATCCAGCATAACCCTGATGTCTATGGCTCCCTGTCTAGTGGGTGACAGGGAGCACCAATTAGGCCTCTTTCCAGACAACATCCTATGTTTTATCACAGAACTGAATTCTTCTATATCTCCGCTTATGAGAGAGTTAGATATGTTTGGTTGGGCATCTGGCTTTAAAATTCACCTTTCCAAATCTTGGGGCATGGGAGTGTCGGCCCCAGAGGATGGCCTCCAGGAGTCCATCCTGTGAGAGGATTTCAATGGTCCACTTGAATGATTACGTACCTTGGGATCCAGCTTTCCACCCGCACAGAAACCCTTTACGATAGCAACCTGCCCCCTCTGCTCGCAGTTGTTTTCAAATACCTATACTGCTGGGGCAAACTGGAGATCTCTTGGCTGGGATGGCTAAATTCCCTTAAGATTAACTTCCTACTCTGCCTATGATACTACCTCCCCCAGACTCTTCCCTTTACCATATCCAAACCAACACAAATCCAGATATGCAATAAAATGTTTCACTTTGTTCAGGGAGGGAAATCACCTTGTGTGGCCCTGGCAATACTATTTTGACTAGTAGCGGAGGGGGGCTTGGGGTTTCCTGACATCTCGACATACATCCTGACAACTCAACTTTGCCCCTCATTGGGCTGGAACTATGACCCAGACCTAAAGCTGTGGGTACCGGTCGAGTACGCCGTTTCTAAGTTCCCACTGGATGGATTCCTCTGGCTTCCCAAGACAACGCTGGCCCAGTACCCCCCTCCGTTCCCATTGACATCCACCTTACTGGTTTATTGGCGGTAGGTACGAGGGAGGCAGCACTTTGTTATATTCATTTCATTTTACCCCATTGACACCCAGTGAGGATTTTCCACCAGGTATCATCCCAGCTTTTTTGGCTGAGCTCAAGGGCAGTCCTCCAAACTGAGAGGCTTTTACAGTGATAGGGAAATACTGACAACCAACAATTTGAGGTAGAAATCCTCCTTGCCCGGGGGAGAGGAAACATACAAGTTTGGACAGGCGCTGCATTGGGCTGCTCACCAGGCCATGCAGTGGGAGGACACACCCATAGAAATGCTGTACCATTCAAACGTTAGACATAAATGCGTATCCCTGCTGTATCATGATATGCTTAATCTGACATCACCTTTATGTCACCCTACATGAAGCAATGGGCCAGTGAACTAAATAGAGACATTACAGATGCCACCTGGGGAGCGTTTTGGCAAAGGGCTTCCACATCATGTATATTTCTCCATTATAAGGAAAATAAACTACTTACTCGATGGTATTTAATGCCTGTGCATCCGCACAAAATGTTCGGAAGCCCAGATCTTTGCTGGAAGGGGTACGGGAAAGGGGAACACTTTTTACCCAATCTGGTGGGTGTGTCTGCTAATTCAGAAATTTTGTATTGAGATCCTGCTCACTATCACACTATCACCAATGTTACTCTGCTCCGAAGCCCTCTGGCAATCCTCCTAGCATATAACCCTCCCTTTGCCCACTTCCCATGGGTGATTCTTTTCCCACCTATTACTGGCAGCACAAGTTTGTATAGCGCAGATGTGAAAGACGGCTCGGGCCCCAATGCTATATCTGTGGTGGGGAAAGGAATGGAACCTACAAGCCGTGGAGATCACTGCCACGTTGCGAGACGAGGCGGCTAAATTCACATGGCGTCCTTTCATAACACATACGCAGTCAAGATAGAGGGGGCATGCACATTACTATGTCTAAAACACTGAGGGTTTCAGATATGAGTACTATCCCCCCAGACTCAGATGGGGACCCAAATTGCCTTGTACTTCTGAGACTTACCTTGTTGCACTGTTGGGACGCCATGCTGAGGGGCTGTCCCCTTTGTATCTCACACAGACACTATAGAGGGTGTGTCTTACTATTTATCTACCTTCTGCTGCTTGTATGATTCACAGTTGGGGGGTAACATGGAAAGTGTCGTTGTTCTATGAACGCAGTGGGTCTTCCTTGTTTTATTATATTGTAAACTTCTGGGGAGGAACGTGTGCGGGTCCTCCTGCTTTTCTCCAATATTGCTGAAAATGATGTTAACTGTGTCTTGTTTTTCTCTTTCAAACAAATGCTAAATAAAGATGTTAAAAAAAGTCCTGTTGCCATTATCAGATGAAATATGCACTGTATCAATATTAATTCAAATCCTCAATGATCCAGAAAGTTACACAACTGTCAGTCTTTCTCATTCAATAGGTATTCCATCTTCTCTTTCATTTATGTCATACGCACACTAATGTACCAAATTTGAAAACAACATGAATGCATTTGAAATGCGGTAATAAGTAGCACATGGAAAAAAATACATGATTTACTATGGAGAGGAACGTTGAGAAGCTGTGCAGAAACGGGTATTGACAACATACAGTGATATGTAGTTAGTAATGAAACTCTGCACATTGGCTCTGCACATTGAGCAGCTAATGCTGTATGTACTTTAGATATTGCTCACTGAAGGTTTCCTGTAATTTTACAAGGGGAAGAGAGAAACCAAATAAGGGGTGTGGAATGGCAGTAGTGTTTGATTCAATCATAGTAAGTGTGATATAGACTTGGCAAAGTTACTGTCTGGCATTGTCTGCCAGCTTTTTGGCTTTGTCAATACATGTATTGTTTGGCTACTTTTCTTATAAAACATTTTTATTGGAGTTGCCGTACTCTCACCAATAATAAAAAAAAAGACAATGGAAAAAGCAGATATATTTTCTAGTCTCAAAAACACACATTGCCATAGTAGTTCTTGGCACTGAAGGGAACTCCTTTGTGTGTGGATGTGCTCCTTGTGAAAGGGCAGAAGTCTTCACTCATAGTGAAGTTATATAATGACTTAAGTTGGTTTACCTATTGCCACAGGTTGTGCGCTCTAGTGAGCGTAATTAAAATGTGAATAATCCAACAACAGACCAAAAGTCATAGCCACCGCAAGACCTAATAAGAGTGTAAGAATGGTGTAGGGATTGTGTGAGCCTTTGGCATGTTGCTTAATGTGCAGAGATTTTCAAGTAATTAGCTCATTTCATCTTCTGCAACATGTCATCTCAGTTGTTCATTTTAGGCAGGTGGAAGTAGAGAATACAGACAGAACCAAGGAGTCTGGAGTGAGAGGAGAGAGGACAAAGCTATTAGGCACATCAGTGATTTATATCTTCCAAAGGAGACATGGAAAGATGATTGACTGATATGTACTTGACAGAGCACATATGACAATTTAAAGGAGTGGTAGAGTCTGTATTGATGGTGTATGTAGAATTCAGTTAAGGCATGATGTTGGGACGATAAGTCTTCTGCGTGTCTCTGGAGAGAGTGCTTCTCCTGCCTTATGGTGATCTACAGGCAAGCTACTTAAAAGGTACTACATGGTTTCTAGATCATGCATGTCCACTGAGGGATGTCCGTGTTTACATGAAAGGAGACCCTAGAGCTTAGATATAAGGTCAAGGGGAACATGTATGGTGGACCCCTATTTCACAGAGTGACTACTGCCCTCTCTATCAAGGCGGGGGAGACTGGCAGTGGTGGCAGGAATAAATCCACTTTCAGGGATACCTGTATATTTGTACCCTTGGTGAGGGGGGCTTGCTACCCACTTTCTTGATCAGTTTTCTTTGTCTGTAGTCCTCTTGCCTTTGTCTACCTGGGATGTGTGTTTGGGAGTCAATAGGTTCCCTAGGGGAGGATGGTGAGGTGAGCCCTTGCGTTTAACGTGAGCTGAGCTGTTCTGCTTGGCATCCCAGCTTCCCCCGTACCCCTCTCTATTCCTTGGAGAAGCCTGGTGGGCTGGGGATAGACATTTGCTTTTATATACATTTAGCTGACCTAAGTCTGCTACGAGGGACCCTTCCCCTTTTCAGTTTGGTGATGGTCAGTGCCTCCTGGTCTGAAGTTAATTAAAATTCCTCTCGGGGAATAGCCCAGGCTGTTTTTAAGAGCATGTCCTGAAGGACAGTAACGCGTCCTTGCATGCCTTGCACACACAGTGAGCATGACACGTTTGTGCCTCACGATTGGAGAGGCACCCAGGATTCAAAAGTAGATGATCCTCTGATTGGATCAGCCTATCAATCAGAGGTAATAAAAGTCTGGCCTGATTGGTCAGTAGTTGTTCAAGACTGGTCTTCGGTTCTAACAAACATTTAGAGAAGCTAGCTGTGGGCCCGTGACGTAAAGGCAAGGAAGCTTGCTCACCCCATCTGAACTTGAGAGTTTGCTCTGTGATGGATCAATTCTGCTGTGGAGGAGAAAAGGCATCAGTCAGCAGTCTGAATGCAGAGGACCAGCTGTGGTGTGTGGCTTGTCGAACATCCGCTTGGAAGAAAAGGAAATTGCAAACAGCTGCTCAAGATAAGGAAGCTTTCAGCACATCAGCAGAGACAGAAGGAGATGGGAAAGCTTGATTTCAGTCCTTGAAGGGGAGATCACTTTGCCCAGACCACTCCCATGTGCTATGGGAGCCTGTATGATAGTTCCAGTTACCATCTGTAGCTGAGGAAGAATGTTCTGTGCTACAGGACCCCTCCCTTTCTCTTTCTGACACCTAGGGGTGCCAGGGTGTGCTGGCACTCTGGCCAGGCATTACCCTCAGACAGCTAGCCAGTGGCTACTGGATTAGTGGGAGTCCAGTAAACTGTGCCAAGAAATCAGGCACCTGTGATCGGATCCCTGATGCCACTAGAGTGGTGTCCTCACTAAGGACGGGGGGCACTTCTTCTCTTTGGGTGAGGGGTTCTGGGGCTGATCTGGAACATTTGGCTTCACATCATATGCTAAAACCACACTATTGCAATACAAGGATTGGTATCGTGGCTTTACATTTGGAACTGCAAATTGTTGATGATGCTTTAATTATAGTACAAACAGTTTTTGTTTTTTTACCTTGTTGTCAAATAGTGTGGTATCTGCCTCAGCTATTTCTGCGAAAAAAATGCAAGCTATTAAATACTTCTTTTTTTATTCTAGAAAAAGTTCAGAAGGAAATTGATGATGTGCTGGGGGCACACCGGTGCCCCTCAATGGAGGACCGTCTACACTTGCCCTATACTGATGCAGTGCTCCATGAAATTCAGAGATATGCCAACCTCCTCCCCACCAGCCTTCCCCATTCTGCTGTCAACGAGATCAAGTTCAAAGGCTACACAATTCCCAAGGTACTTGTGCAAATAGATGCACTTTTTTGCATGATAGTCAGCCAAGTGTGTTGATTTGTTGCAATAGGTTACCTAGACACTGAGTGGGGTTGTGTGAGCCACTTTCTGTTTTCTTTTCTATTTTTTAATTTTGCCAAAGCACTGTTTATTAGCAGTTTTATATAGCACAGACCATACCTCAAGAGTGTTATGCCGCAGTGCAGAGCATATGCTGTTAACGTTTTGTATTTTCTAATTCTGCAAAGAGTAGCAGACGAATAAGCAGCATTGCGAAGGGTGATTGGAATAAACCAGGTATTATAAAATAAACCCATTTATGCACTGTCAAAGTGCAGTTATAAAAATTAGCAAATAAGGCAGTAAATGAGTGTCTGAAAATTTAATTTCTGGAAGCTGCACTGGTTTAAGAGGCATTCTAGATCTTTATTGAGTAGACAACATCAGGGGTGTGTTCAGATTGTAAGTATGATAGAGTTCAGATACTGGAGTCCATGCCTGAGAAGGATTGTGAGAGTGTTTTGTGAAAATATCTATAGGGAGTAAAAGAGGAAAACAACAAAGTGATGACTGAACTTATTGAATTAATCCCACCCAGGGTAATTATTCTGTGCAGTGATCAATTCCATTGTTTTTTAACCACTACGCCTGTTCAGTCAGGAAGCAGCCATGAACAAATCAGTCTTGGTCCTGCTCAGTCCCTTATGAAATGTGACACAATGAGCTTTAGGCCGTTTCCGCCTCTTTGAGCCTCATGGCTATGGTTCAGCTTGGGGCCTTTGGTGCTCTGAGCATACATGGCACACTTAGGGTGCTGCACTGATGAAAACAAAACATTGATGGCTCTGCAGAACTCAGAAGTTGTCAACGTTTGTGATAAGTAATTCAGGATTTCAGCAAGAACTTGGTGTATGTTACATCCGAGCATTAAAATATCCTGAACTTTCATGGTTAACTGCTGACGTGTAGTGAGAGCAGGTGTGATGTATCTTGAGGATTTTTTAAGAGGGAGGTTGTGGAGGGAGGGAGTTGAAAACTATCTGGTTCAACCCATGTGTATGTGGTGTATGTGGTGTGTTAATAGTTTTAGTCCAGTAGGGGAGATGAGGGTGCTTTTATCTTAACTGGCGGCCTTATACCTACATACTTGGCAGTCCGAGGGAAATTCTAATCTTTTTGATTTAAAGAATTTTGAAAAATACTCACATTTTTCTTAAAGATTATCGACTGCTAGAAAAGCAGAGGTACATGTTCTTCTTTATTGTGTGTGGGTGTTGAGCAGTTTGGAGGTAGTTGTTGAGAAAGGAGACTGGTGCAAGACAGCTGTGCACTCTGTCTAATTATAAGCTGAACTCATACAGGAAACTATTGCCACAAGATGAGAACGACTGTAGCGTGACTACGTTCAGCAGTTCTACAATTACTGAATGATCCAAATCAGAATCGCTTTCTGCTGTGTAAGAACCACACTGCGGTGCTAAGCTACGGTAAACATAATTGGATTAATATACCAGTTGTTGATTCCCAGTGGTCCTGAGGTACAGTGGTTATAAGGACAGCAAGAAGGGAGGTTAGCTGTTCAGAGGGAGATGAAATGGATATATATTACATTAAGTAACAAAAACAGAAAATGTGTCATTTCTTTAAAAAATTAGTTTTTGATCTTTTTGAAATCTGCCCAAACAAAACATTCACCCCTCCACAGTTCACTCAAACGTTATCATAGAGCTTAGGCCTGGTTATAATTATATGGGTTCATAAGTAAGCAATTTCGAGTGTTCAGCATGGACAGACATGCAACGTTAAATTCTAAGTGATGATACATGTAGTCTGATTGTGTTTGTATCTTCTAAGGGCGCTCCGGTGATTGAGTTCCTGCAGACTGCACTTCAAGACAAGAACTATTGGGATGAGCCAGAGAAATTCAACCCCAACAGGTTCCTGGATAAAGAAGGAAAGTTTAAGAAGAATGAAGCTAATATCCCTTTCAGTGCAGGTACCGAGAAATATTGAGAAATATGTCTTTCTGTCTCTTTAACAATAATTTCCTGTATTTTTTTTCTGTATCTCTATAGAAGTGACTATGACAGACTATAACGTGAAGCAGTACTGCAATATTCATTTCAGTTCATTACAACAATTTCCTTTGATCTGATTTCACAAATAGCATCCGATAATTAAACTGCGTCTTAGGTTGTCTTTAAGGAAAGATTAAAAACCTGTTCTGATGTCACAATGATTCCTGCTCATGCACCTACAGAGCAAGAACCTGCGTGCCTTTACTTCCAATCTGATTATTAGACGATTAGCACGACTTGCACTCTGTTGCAAAAGAGTGAATGTTTTGTATTTTTTCCCATGTGGTGAATCATTAGGAGAAAGTAGGAAGGACTACTGACCTACATTTCAGCCACTGGAGCAGTAATGTACAGGTGGTGTAACTGGCCGTGTGAAAGAGGCACTCAAGGGGTTTTGACACGAGTGCATTGTAAAATTAAGAATCTGGCTGGAGGGATTGTGAATTATCTTTACCAGTTTCTTTAAGTCCACTGATGGGCACTTTACATTTTTCGTAATGCCCAAGTATGCCTATAATATTATTTTCCTGAATGCTACTGCGCTGCACAGATTTCCAGCTTCTATATTGCTTCAGTATGCACACCATGTTTTCATAAATAACCATTATGCATAAATCTCCTGTGCCCATAAAAGTCCAAGTGCCACCCGTTGCTAGTTTCTTTTATGTCCCAGATTGCAAACGTTGCTAATATTGGTATAATATGCTTAACTGTTCCCAAAATAGTTCCATCTCCTCCAGCCTCATGACTGTCTTGGCATCCTGCATAAACAGAGACTCTGCCGATGTTCCATTCAAACGTGGACCGCAGGAGACTTGGCACAAGCCAAGCATCAGGGCGGCACACTTAAAAACTGGCTCCAAGCCAAGTTAGCATAGGTGTGGCAGCTCACTTAGGCATAATGCTCGAGCAGAGGTTATGTCCTGCATTACTTTACATACGGGTATTGACCTCCACATTCTCCTATTTAGGGGTACTTGGGAGAAAATGGATAATTTTGGGGAGATTTAGGGACATTTTCGTCTTTTTCAAAAGGATTTGATATTTGATATTTTAATTTGCTGACTATGGGGATAACATCCGAGAATTTTACAAGTCACTCAGAGTGTTTTAATCTGTGTGCTGTGGCATGACTTGTCAAATATTATAAATACAAAAAGGATACATTTTTGAGTGTACCATTCATACCATCGATACAGGTCTAATCCTAAATGTCTGCATAATATTAGAATGCTTTGCTTCCATAGAAACGCTATGTGGATCCCTCTTGGTTAGGGAAGGTCCATGCATTAACTTTTCCCTGCGCAGCTGTTGATGGTTAATGTCAAAAGTAAGAGGTGCTTAGCTTCCCCGATAGTTCCTGTGCAGTTTTAAAACCCATGGCTCCATTTTGTGCTAGATCTAATCTAATGTCACTTTAAGGATGGCTTGCATGGTGTGGTAAACCATCGTGACATTTTTCTTTAATGGATCAACCTCCTACGTGACTGGAAACAGCTGCCAGTGTCATGGAGCAGTAACCGGCAGCTTATACCAGACATGGTGAGCATACGTATTGACCCTTTGCTGCTCTACATCTCGCTCCACCTTGTATTCATGAACAGCTGCCCTCTGCCAGGAGATAACCTGGCTATCCTGAGACAACATTGTGGGAGCAATTAAAGATGAATTTGATGGTGGTGAACAATTTTCTGGAGCGGTCTTAAAAAATGAAACCTTTAGTAAAGGAAATCAACCTAGGTCACTGGGCTATTTGGAGCATAACAAATCCATTCTTATCAAGTTATGAAGTCGAATATACTGATTGGTCCAGTTTTCACCTTAGCTTAGGCATTACCAGGTCAGAAAGTAAAGTGGTATGAACTGGTAGAACTATGTGGTTTTAATATCGATTAATGAGATAATGGCATTCAACAACATTAATTGGTATCTAAAGAAAAATGTTAATCAGTGGAAAAACTGTAAGAACTAAAACCGGGCACAGAGACATGCAACACATTATTATTGATTCATTATCAGCAAGAGTCTCATCAGATTGACCTACTGTAAAGGATGTTGTATCTACATGAACAGTGAAAGGCTCAACTCAATGCAAATATATACTTCCAGAGTTCTTTGTGATTCAGAGGGGTATCCTGTACTTTTCAATGTCATTTATTTTAGAGGCTTTAGCTTTTTGAAAGCATGCAAAATGTGAGAGTTTATTGAATGTCAGTGAAGAGATTAAGGCTTCATTTGACATATATATATGTTTGATGGCATGTGTAGCGGCAGATACACATGTTATGCACAGGTCCTGCCATCTAGTGTTGGGCTCGGAGTGTTACAAGTTGTTATCTTCTAAGAAGTATTTTCGAGTCATGGGACCGAGTAACTCCTCCTTTTCGGCTCCATTGTGCATCGGCATCGACTCCATCTTAGATTGTTTTCTTTCCGCCATCGGGTTCAGATGTGTTTCTTTTCACTCCGGTTGTTCGAGTCGGAAAAATATTACAAACTCTCTCAATTCGTCGGTATTGTTTTCGATTGAGTACCATCTATCATCGACACCTCGGTACCGGCGGATACAGATCTCTACTTGCCCTTCAGGGCACCCGCGCCCAACTTGGGCCTGGTCGGCCCGACCAAAAGTCTTGTTGAAGCCTCATGGACCGGACCCCGTTTAGATTCTGCCCTCGGTGCCATGCCAAGTATCCTTACACGGACCAACATCTAGTTTGTAACCTGTGTCTATCTCCAGATCACCGAGAGGATACTTGCGAAGCCTGCAGATCCTTCAGCTCGAAAAAGACTCTGAGCGACCGAAGAGCGCAAAGGTTAAAGATGGCGTCCAGAAGCACCGAACACCTCGATGCAGAAGAGGAGGAAATGATCCACACCGCCATCTCCGTTCAGGGGGGCGATTCCGAGCACGAGTCCGACATCGACCGACCGATAACAGCGGGCCAGCATGTGAGTACACTTCCCCGACCCAATCCAAGCCCAAATACAAGGCCTCGGGGACGCAACTGCCAGAAGGTCATGGCTCTACCTGTAAGAAAACTACCGGTGACCAAGCAGCATCTTCGGCACCGAGAAAGGCCCCACCAACAACAAAGCCTTCAGACTCGAGCCGAGGCACAGGTTCTGAAATTATAAAGCACCGACCCATCGAGTTGAAGCCCCGAAAGTCACTCTCGGAGCTGAGGCCAACAAGGCCTTTCGATCCCGAAGAAGCCGGCTTCGGAGCAGAAAAAGCACACATACACCGAGGAGCGTGGACTTTCAAAGCAATTAAAAGAAAGCCATAAATTTGCAGAAGAACTGACACAAATGGAGGATTTTGACGAGAAACAGGCCAGAATACAAATTCATAAAGACACTGGAAAAATCCTCACTGCACCTCCTCTAAGAACAAAGAGGAAACTGGCCTTTCGTGGACATTTGGACACTGATCAGCCACCTGCTAAAGTGCCAAAACTAAGACAAAAATCTCCGCCTCCTCAGTTTTCAACTCACCAGTCTCCTCCTCATTCTCCTCACCTAACTATCTCCCCGCCTGCTACCTCCACGGCACAGTCTCCATCACACTCTGTACAGTCAGACACAGCCGCAAGAACTATTAATACGGCTGTCACCCTTAGGCGACACGCATGGCTTAGGTCGTCAGGCTTTAAACCTGAAATTCAGCAGGCTGTTCGCAACATGCCTTTTAACGAGCAACAACTATTCAGCACACAGGTTGATACAGCCATTGACAAAATGATAAAAGACGCCAACACTGCCAAAGCTATAGGGGCGCTTTATTCAACACAATACAGAGGCTCATTTCGAAAGCGTCAATATAGGGGAGGCTTTAGACCCCAACCATCTGAGCCATCTACTTCCCAAGCCAAACCCTCTTACCAGATGCAATACCAGAGAGGGGGGTTTCGGGGAACCTACAGAGGACAATTTACTAGATCTAGAGGAAAATACCAGCCCTCAAAGCAACCCACTCATACCAAACAGTGACTTCATCCACATCTTCCCTCACCACACTTCCCCTGTGGGAGGAAGACTACAAACGTTCCACACCCACCGGTTACTCATCACAACAGACAATTGGGTGTTAGCCATTATCCAACATGGTTACTGCATAGAGTTCACACAAACTCCTCCAGATATTCCTCCAAAAACACACAAACTCCCATCTCAACACATTTCAATGTTGCAAACTGAGGTACAGGCACTATTACTCAAACAAGCCATAGAACTTGTGCCACATCATCAGAAAGGAACAGGGGTTTACTCCCTGTATTTCCTCATTCCCAAAAAGTACAAAACATTGAGACCAATACTAGATTTCAGAACTCTCAATCTCTACATCCGATCAGAGCACTTTCACATAGTAACACTACAGGATGTAGACCCACTGTTACAACAGCAAGATTTTATGGCAACACTGGATCTAAAAGATGCGTATTTTCACATACCCATCCATCCAGCTCACAGAAAATATCTCAGATTTGTAATACAAGGAAAACATTACCAGTTCAAAGTATTACCTTTCAGGATAACAACAGCTCCCAGAGTATTTACAAAATGCCTTTCCGTAGTCATAGCATACATGAGACAACATATACATGTCTTTCCATATCTCGACGACTGGCTAATAAAAGCCAACACTCAAACACAGTGCCAACATCATACGCGTTATGTAATAAACACCCTACACACACTGGGGTTCTCCATAAACTACCAAAAATCGCACCTACAACCAGCGCAAATTCAGAAGTATTTAGGAGCCACATTAAACACCCAAAGAGCACTTGCAAGCCCAAGTCCACAAAGGGTACAATCATTCCACAGCAAATTGCCAAAAATCCAGCCAAACCAACAATACACAGTCAAATTTGTCATGAAACTGGTGGGCATGATGGCATCATGCATCGCCATTGTCCCAAACGCAAGATTAAACATGCAGCCCTTACAACAGTGTCTTGCAAAACAATGGTCGCAGGCACATGGTCATCTTCAAGATCTAGTGTTGATAGACCGCCAAACACACATATAGCTTCAGTGGTGGAATTCCACAAATTTAAACAAAGGGCGGCCATTTCAAGACCCTGTGCTTCACGCCATTCTTACAACAGATGCATCAATGATTGGATGGGGAGCACATCTCAACAATCACAACATTCAGGGACAATGGGACACCAAACAAAAACAACTTCACATAAATCACTTAGAACTGATAGCAGTATTCCTAGGACTGAAAGCTTTTCAACCTCTTTTTGTTCACAAACACATTCTCATCAAAACAGACAATATGACAACCATGTACTACTTAAACAAACAAGGAGGAACCCACTCATCACAACTTTGCCTTCTAGCACACAAAATTTGCCATTGGGCAATTTACAACAACATTCACCCTGTAGCTCAGTATATTCCAGGGATTCACAATCAATTAGCATACGGCCTCAGCTGAGATAATCATCAAACACACGAGTGGGAGATTCACCCCCAAGTGCTTCACAAGTACTTTCGCCAGTGGGGAACACAGACATAGACCTATTCGCCACCAACCACAACACAAAATGCCAAAACTCCGCGTCCAGGTATCCACACCCTCGATCCATGGGTACTGCTCTATGGATCAACTGGTCAGGGATATTTGCTTATGCTTTTCCCGCACTCTCGCTCATTCCATTTCTGGTCAACAAACTGCATCAAAACAAACTCAAACTCATACTTATAGCACCAACGTGTGCACATCAACCATGGTACACAACATTGCTAGACCGGTCACTAGTCCCACACATCAAACTACCAAACAGGCTGGACCTGTTGACACAGAACAAACAACAAATCAGGCACCCCAATCCAGCAATACTCCATCTAGCAATCTGGCTCCTGAAATCTTAGAGTCTGGATATCTACATCTTCTACCAGAATGTATGAAAGTGATTAAACAAGCAAGAAAACCCACCACCAGGCAGTGTTATGCAAACAAATGGAAAAGATCCGTTTTTTTTACTGCCAATCCAAACACATAGCACCCCTTGCCGCAACCATACAGGACATTGTGGGTTATTTACTCTATCTACAAAAGGCAAATTTAGCTTTTTCATCCATTTAAATACATCTCACAGCTATTTCAGCTTATTTGCATAATATACAAAACAAATCTCTATTTAGAGTGCCTGTCATCAAAGCCTTCATGGAGGGTCTAAAACGTATCATACCTCCAAGAACACCACCAGTACCTTCATGGAATCTTAATATTGTACTCACACGACTCATGGGTCCACCGTTTGAACCTATGCATTCCTGTCAAATTCAATTTCCAACATGGAAAGTAACATTCCTAGAGGCAATCACTTCATTACAAAGAGTTAGTGAAATACAAGCATTCACTATTGAACAACCCTTTATACAAGTACACAAACATAAAGTTGTACTTCGCACAAACCCAAAATTCCTACCTAAAGTCATCTCGCTGTCTCATTTATATCAAACAGTGGAACTTCCAATCTTCTTCCCACAGCCGGACTCAGTAGCGGAGAGAGCACTCCATATATTAGATATTAAAAGAGCTTTAGTGCATTACATTGACAGTACAAAATCATTCAGAAAGACTAAACAGCTGTTTGTCGCATTCCAAAAAAAACACACTCGTAATCCTATATCAAAACAAGGCATAGCCAGATGGATAGTAAAGTGCATCCAAACCTGTTACCTAAAGGCTAAAAGACAGCTATTGATAACACCAAAAGTACATTCCACTAGGAAAAAAGGAGCAACAATGGCATTTCTAAGAAATATACCAATGACAGAAATCTGTAAAGCAGCCACTTGGTCAACACCCCATACATTTACCAAGCATTACTGTGTAGATGTGTTAGCAACGCAACAAGCCGCAGTAACACAGGCTGTACTAAGAACACTATTTCAAACAACTTCAACTCATACAGGCTGACCACCGCGTATTGGAGGAGAACTGCTTTGTAGTCTATGAATAGCATGTGTATCTTCAGCTACACATGCCATTGAACGAAAAATGTCACTTACCCAGTGTACATCTGTTCGTGGCATGTTCCGCTGCAGATTCACATGCGCCCTCCCTCCTCCCCGGGAGCCTGTAGCCGTTTGTTGCATTCAAGTTTGTACATATGTATATATATATCTATTCTATGGACATCTCTTTCTTTACACTCTATCACTCCTACCTTAACACTCTGCGGGAAAACAATCTAAGATGGAGTCGATGCCCTTGCGCAATGGAGCCGAAAAGGAGGAGTCACTCGGTCCTGTGACTCAAAAAGACTTCTTAGAAGAAAAACAACTTGTAACACTCCAAGCCCAACACTAGATGGCAGGACCTGTGCATAGCATGTGAATCTGCAGCGGAACATGCCACGAACAGATGTACCCTGGGTAAGTGACATTTTCCATATATATATATATATATTATACACAAATTATATGGTCTTCCTTGTGGTTATATTATTAGATAGATTAATGCTAGCAAATTCTAGAAGTAGACAGTTAGCAAGGGACTATTTCAGTGCAATCTGTGAATTAAAGTAGGTCTGCAGCACTAATCTTTCCTAAAATGTAAAGCAAAATGGTTATAAATATGTTGCTCTTTCAGTGTACTGACAATAATATAACTTAATTTGGTATGAAATCTGTACAGACAAGGACATTTTTTTACATTTTATTTTGGATTTTTTTTTTTAATTAATCAGTTTCACTGGCACTTATCTTGGGATTGTAGGCAAAAATAAACTGATAAAAATGTAAATATTACACTTGTTAAACTAGTGGTCTACTGCATCTTTTTTAAATACTTTTTCCAAGTGTGCAGTAATTAAGATATTTTCCTAGAACAGTAAAAAAAAAGCTTAGATGTCTATTAAACGATAAAACATAAACATGAACATAAAGTAGTGGACACTGGTAATTGAGCAGAAAGCAATCTTTAGGATCTCCTGATGCAAGTTTCCTTATTATGAAAAGGAAGCTACAGGAAATACAGCATAAACAGACAGTAACCAAATTGTATAGTGACTTTAATAGATATAACAGTGCTGTGATGAGATGGAAGTTATCTCCAATTTTAGGAATTATATATATACAGAAATTAGAATAGCTAATACACAGGTAGTTTTTAGGTTTTGAATAGATAATTCATGTACAAAATGTAAATAAAATGGTCTGCTAATTACCTACAAGAATTGGAATAGAATATAAGGCCTGGAATTTTTGACAATTGAGACTATATGACATTAAAACTGGTACAAAAAGAGCTTTTAAGGCACTTATAAATAAATTGAGAGATGGGTATGCGGAGAGTAGAGGACCAAATATGTAAGATGGTGAAAAGTATGTGTGATTATACACTTATTATGTAAAGGTTTAACACTCTACCTATGGATGTTTTCTCAAAGTGTTGAATTAAAAGATGATTTATTTTGAGTGACATTTTATCTGCTGACCTGAATGTACTTGTAGATAGGCCTGAGAGGCTGACTCAATAAAAGAATTTCAGAATGTTTTTAACCCCTTGAAAATAAAACAGAATAGTAGATTCAGGTTTATGCGAGAAATGCCAAAAAGAGATGATTTTCATTGCAAATTAAAATTATTGTAAATTTAAGATATCCTGCAAAACCATTATTTTATCACATCCAGACAAATTAATAATTTTGTACTAATGGAATTCTAGATGATATATCAAAATTGAAGATTGGGTTAATGAACTCATAAAGATATCCGCTATGGAAAAAAATACCTTTTCAATGTGAAATATGTATGCCATTTCATGATGTCTGACATGTTTTTATAGACTATTAAGACGCAAAGAAGTCTACTTTTATTGAGACACTTTGCAATAACAAGTTACACATTATTTACTTTAGGCTGTTTTACTTAAATTCTAATGCTTTTATATTATTTGTTTATTGAAATTGAAATTATTAAGGTTTTTCAAAACTAATATCCTAGTGTATGCCCTGGAAGTCTCATTAGGTCTGATTTGTATTCTCAGTTCTCATTCTGCTCTGTGATGAGGCAAACTTTGTCTCATCAAAACAACCCATATTATGATTACATCAGTGCTCTGAATTCTCCTCGGTCCTATTATCAGTTTTGAAACTAGAATACAAATTAAATTTTCCAATATCATCATAACATCAGTCCTGTGTCTGTTGTTCAGTCATATGAATGAATAGATTCAATCTATTATAGTGGTTGTTTTTACCAGTTAATTTTCTGAAATTTTCTTCCCATTTTTTCTTCTTTAGGAAAACGTGTTTGCCTTGGAGAATCTGTGGCCAAGATGGAAATATTTCTGATCTTCATTACTTTGTTTCAGAAGTTCTCATTCAACGTTCCAGCAGGTGAAAGCAATCGTGTCGAACTGATTGGTGGAGGCATCCGGATTCTTAAGCCCTACAACATATGTGTTGAGGCACGAAATCTGTAAAAGAAGTACCGGAGTATTTCGTTTATGAACCCAGTAGGCAGTTGGGGGAACTCAAAACCCTCAACGTTAAATTTTTTCAGTTATTGCTTTATTTTCAAGGCAAAAACCTGAGGCGGACTCTTAACATTTCTTGACCTACTGAGCATTGTGAATTAGTCAGTCATAATACATTTTAACGGTTCAGCAATGGAAATCTAGAGCTTCCTCTGCTTCAATCAACTATGACTGGCCATTTTAGCCAGCTGAGATCGTGTAGGTCTTGTGCTGGGGTGGGGTCATTTTATGTGGTTGTTGCTAGTCTTCGTAATGTCACACAGGTAACTATCTTGTCCAGAATTTCTGCCCTTTTGTTAGATGTATTTCTTACCTGTAGTCTGTAGGTGCTTAGTCTCTCTGAATATGATCTACTTCCTCATAGATCCAGGGTGCCCTGCCATATTGGTACTTATATACTCCAGTATAAGTCTAGGGTTTTCAGTTGAACTAGTAGCAGCCTTTTCGATTATACCCAGATATTTTATACAGAACTTGTCTCATTATACCTCCTAGATGCTATGTGCCTAGGAAAATGCACTGTTTAGCTCCACGTTCGCACATCTTGCCTTTAACTACGTTATTCTTGCATCCTATTTTTAGGAATCTGTTTTATTATACCCCGCAAGTGTTCTGTTCTTCTGGTTTTATGTCCAGGATTTGTCAGCCTGCTGTCAGCAGTCTGTACCATTATATATCCAGGATGCCCGGCCCTATTGTGAAGCCTGTTCCACCATTATTATAGGGTTTTGTGCCCCCAGTAGAAGTATTTTTTCACTATATGCTCAGGTTGTTCTGTCCTTCTGCTTAGCTATGATCCTGAAGTATTGCCCTGAAATGCTTATGGTTTCATCAGCACCTAAACTCTTACTTTCCCCTGAATATCCGTTTTTTCAGAGTTCTCTTTGTAAATGTATAGGTAACAGTGATGGAAAGAAATTAATCATACCGTTGCTATTGTATTTTGTTAAAATGTTGTCTTTTCTGGTATCAGTGTATGAGAGCATGGGGTTCCTTCTCTTCACTATATCTGGGCATTGTTCTCTGTTCCAAACAGTCAAGAGCCTTAATTGGCTCTCCCAGCTCCCGTGTGCAGTGACATATTTGAGACATTTCTAAAAAGTAACCATTTGTAGGCAAATGTGACCGTGAGAAAGAATTAATCTTGCTGCAAGAGGGGAAGGTTCAGCGAAAAATATTCTTGTAAGTCTCACTGGTTTCTCGATAAATCACTGTCATCTAGTGGATAGAGCTGTCTATTGGTGTTTAGTGACAGATGCTCTATGTGACCACTCCCTGAAACACTGCTGTAAAGTGAGAATTTTACCATAGACTCTGAACTAATTTTGCAAATCCTTAACAGTGAGATGAAGCGCGATGTTAAAGGCTGCACAGCAAAAAAAATAAAGTTTCTTACTTTCTGTATCAAATTATCACAGGCTAGACTCTGGGTAATTAGGGAGTAACTACACATGTTATTTAACTTAGTGTGAATACATAAAAAGGAGCACGAAACTAGAAGGACAAATTCTTTTCTCGTGTGAATTTTCATGGAACAAACTGCCCAAAAATCCACTTTCAATATTTAAGATGCTCACTAAAAAAGAATTTGGAGCAAAATAAATGTCCTTTCCTAATTTCATCTATTAGAGATGAAAAAATCGGATTCGCAATTTGATCTGGTTACGTGCAGTCTCTATTTGACAAGCAGTACACATTGTAAAAAAGTGTAAAAATAAATAAATAAAAAACAAGGCAACAGGCCTTTTCCGTCTATGCACCTACTATATAGAACAATATCCCTGTTTCCATCAGGACCCTCCCAACCCTGCTCAAATTTAGAAAAGTGTTGAAGACTCACCTCTTTGAAGAAGACTACATCGCAATGCATTAACTGTCCACAACTCAGCTTCCTCATTGACTTTAATCTTGTCTTTGACCATGTACAGAGCTCGAATTTACTATTGGCTAGGCTCACCCTATTGAAATACCCAGATGCAGTCCGTCCTTTAGGGCGGAGGGGCCACGCCCCCCCCACCTTTTGCCCCTCATGAAGAGTGTCAGTCAGGTTGAGCAAAGGTCAGACTGACAGACACTCTTCATGTTCAGGTCAGGCAGCCAGGAGCAGACATGCACGATTTGCGCAGACTCCTGGCTGCCTCAGCTGAACTTTGCTTGACTGAAGAGGTCACAGCCCCTATGGGCATGACCTCCTCGGCTCAGCAAAGGTGCCTCAAGGCCCTCCCCCGGGTGACAAGGAAAGCGTCACGCATTGACCTCGACCTGGGCGCTTCAGGTTTAAGCCCTGAAGCGCCCAGGGCAAGTGTCAATCAGTGACACCTCATGACAGAGTGAGGTGGGGGTCATCAGTGTCACTGACCCCATCCCACTCTGTGACGAGGCTGGGACTGCTGTCTTCCCTCACTGAGGGAAGACAGCAGTCCCAACCCTCCTGGGACCTCTGAGGCTGAAAGAGAGAGAGAGAGAGAGAGAGAGGGAGAGAAAGCGAGAGAGAGATATATTTGATGAGTGTTGTTAATGGTTGTGTGTGTGTGTGTGTGTGTGCGTGTGTGTGTGTTGCCCGCCCCCCTCCCTCCTAAAACTGCCGGCTGCCACTGGAAATAACATATACATACATTCAAAGTAAACACTGTCTACTCCCAGTGGATACTTTGTTCTTCTGTTGTACACTCATCTGTGCTTCATTGATAAGTGGATTGTGCATTATATGTGCCAAAAATAAAACATTCAACAGGAGCTTCCATTGATTTTCAAAAATAATGAATATCCAGTGTTGCTCCATGAGGGATATTCACATACAGACATTTTATCTGAATAGTACTTATTTACCTGTTTGGTGGTTATTCTGAAAATCTGGCACTGTTCCACCCTCATTGACAGATGTTCATAAATGTTTTCCACTCCATTTGGACAAGTTATTTTTCCATTGTATTAGGAGTTCTGTCAATACTTGTTTACCAATACAAAGTCCTTTTAAAAAGTATAATGATGTTAAAATGTAAATGATATAAAAAATACATGCTCCATTGCAAATTACAAAGTTTTACTTTAGAATACTTAAATAAAAAAGACCAAGAAAAAATATACAGGTATGTTGTTTCAGTAGAATTGTTTTTTCTTTGTGTTTACATGGTCCACAGAGGGGTCATACAATTTGAAATTAACAAAACCACTGAAATTCACCAGTTATAATTATCGTACTAACGCGCGCCCCACCACTCACAGTATTATCAACAATGATGGCATTTCATATGTGATTAGGTATGTTATAAATGTAGTCAATGAGTATGGCAGGAGTTATTTTATATGCAATGGTAAAAGCAAAGCATGGTGAGGGTGCAAATTATAGTCATTTTAGGGTACGAGTTATAATTACTTGAGATAAATAAATTTCAGTGGTTTCGTTGGTTTCAAACAGTATGCTTTACGTGACATTTTCACCTAATTATAACATCCCTTTAACCTTTGTTTTTTTCCAGTGAATTTCTAAGTTTTTTTTATTTTATGTAAATGTAGATATTCTTAAAATTTCTAACTATGGATTTTTTTCAGTGGATTTCTACGCTTTGTTTAATATAAAGTAAGCTGTTAGCTGTAATGTATGTGGTGGTGGGGGTATTCTGGACACAAGGTTGTACCTGGCATAGTCCATTGTGCAGACCCTGTCAAAGGGTCAAAACTTGCTGACCCTGCGCCTCTTCTCCTTGCAATCCATTGTCTAAGTCCA
The DNA here is from genome assembly GCF_031143425.1 of Pleurodeles waltl. Lineage (NCBI taxonomy): Eukaryota > Metazoa > Chordata > Amphibia > Caudata > Salamandridae > Pleurodeles > Pleurodeles waltl. Next base: position 1,198,597,497 of record NC_090446.1, read on the forward strand.
TACCCTTGCCCCCTCATTCCAGCCCTTTCTGGCCATTGTTCTGTCACTGCCCTTCCTGCCTGCTCTGCACATCAGCTTGCAGCCCCTACCTACCTACTCCCTGCTCTCCGTTGTCCGAGTTTGTGAATCTGCCCTTCTACCCTGCATGTTGCAATGTGGTGCCACTGTCAAGTTGGCTAATATCTTTGCCCACTCCATCTACCCTCTGTTGCCCAAGTCTGTGCCCCTATCACTGCTCTCCTGCTCAGCCTCCGTGCTCACCTTGCTCTTTCCCTCTGCTGTCCGATGTCCGTGTGCACAGCCCTGCTCCCTCCCTTTTACCCACCATGTTCGATGGAACTGCCACTGCCCCTCCTGTCTACCCTGAGTGTTCTGTTGAGCTGCCACTGCCCCTCCCACCTTCCCAGCATGGTTAGATGGCTGCTACTTGTCCCTGCCCTCTCCTCCCTGCATTGTCCAAGTTCCATCCCCTCTCTCCCATCCTCCATGGTCCATTTTGCTACCACTCCGTCTTCCCTCTATGTTCTGTTGTGCTGCAGCCGATCCTCCCGCCTGCAATCTGTGGTCTCTTGTGAAGCCCCCTTCCCTAGCTTGTCTATACCCAGCCCCTGGCCCTCCTTTTTGCCCTCCATGGTCCTTTATACATGCTGCTGCCCATCCCCTCTGCCCACCATGGCGGTTGTGCTGCCACTAACCCTTCTGCTTGCATGCATGGTCTTTTGTGCCGTCATTGCCCCGCCCACCTGCCCTGCATGGCCAGCTTGCTGCCCCTAACCCCCTCCCATTTTCCCTCCATTGTATGTCATTATAGTCTCCCTGGATGTCTCCAGTGTGTTGTGCTTCCAGTGCCCATCCTGCCTGCCCTGCGTGGTCTGCTTGCTGCTCCTGCCCTACCCCATTTTCCCCCTGCCTTTCTTTTCCATGTGTGGGCATCTATCCCCTCTCTTCTGCCTTCCATGGTCTGATGGCATACCCCTGCCACCTCCCTCCTGCCCTTCGTGATCTTTTGTACTGCCGCTGCCCCTCCTTTCTGTCCAGTATGGCCAGCTTGCTGCCCTTGCCTCTTTCCCCTCTACACTCTGTTGTCCATGTGCATGGCCCTGTCCCCTCCCTATTGCTTTCCATGCTCTGTTGTGCTGCACTGCCCTCCCACTTGCCATGTGTGGTATATTGTGCTGCTGCAATCCCTGGCACCAGCTCTATAAGGTCAGTTTGGTTCCGCTGCCCAGCAACCTCCTGCCCTCTGTTGTCCAACTCCATGTCTCTACCCCATTCCTCCTGCCCTATATTTGAACTTGGTAAGAGGGAGATTTTGAAGGAATAAATCCTAGAGAATTGATTTTCTCCATTTTCTTACATTGAAAAAGGGGAGATTTTAAGCGGTAGATGCTAAAATAAAACCCCTTTGAACTTAAAAACATCGGGACTCTCCTGCCTGAATCGGGTCTGTCGGCATGTATGGTTGTACTGACACTGCCTCTCCCTTCTGCCCTCAATGGTCTGTTGTATTGCCACAGCCTCTCTTGCCTGTCCTGCATGGTTGGTTTGTTGCCCCTTCCTCCTTTCCCCTGCCCTCCATGGTCTTGTTGTGCTGCCACTGTCCCTCCTGCCTGCTCAACGTGATCAACTTGCTGCCGCCTCTTCTCCCTTTCCCTGCCCTTAATTATCCGTATACATGTCTCTTACTTCTACCTCCCCACAGTATTCTAATGAACAACTAGATCACTCACATTTTATTTTTACTACAAAAGTGTGGCATGCCTGGAGACATCCTGATGTAATCAGAACTGTAAACCTAAAGCATTTCCTTTAGAAATTGAAACAATGAGGGGTCTTTTTCACAGAGACACATTTTCTGAGTTCTGAAATGACAACAAAGCACTTTAAAATTGTTTGGTCTCTTTATGTTTTTTTCATTGAGTTGATCACTTAATTATTTGTTGCACTTGGGGGACAGGAGATGGCATTTCGGCCAGAACTGCTAACTTTGCAACTGGGGAACAAGGTCTGAGTTTTGGTGTTGGCTCAACATCCTGTGATTCTGGACCAATCACTTAATCTCCCTATGCCTGAAACCAAAAAGGAAGGTGTCCTTGTGTATTGTAAATTTTTGCTCATGTAAAGCACTCCAATACCTTTGGGTCACGTCAGCGCTATATAAAACTGCAATTAAAAAACTAAATTAAGTGCTTGCACATTTCTGTCATTGGGCTGTCCTTGGGCAACGTTGGGTGATATTTGGGCTCTTTTTTTCTCTGGTGGCCATCGTGGGAGATTCCTTTGCTATGAAACTCCCTAATTTCTGCATTTACTGCAGTATGCTCAGTAGAAAATGCTTTCAGTTTTCCACTTGAATTCCATCAAGATGACTTTCAGATGTTCCTCACTTTTGGTATAAATAGAAATTCAGCAGTTGTAAGTAACTATAACTCACGGCCTACGGTAACTATAACTCTGTCCCCTGCCATGCACAGTTTTTTCTTCAATAATTTGACTGCTAATGTTTTATTTATATTTTTAATGACATTACAGAAGTTGTCATGAGTGCTGTAGCATCTGTGGCAATTAGCAGTGCATGGCGAGGGCGCAAGTTATAGTTAACTTATGCCACAAGATTTAGTCACTTGAAATAACTCTAACTTTAACTGCTGAATTTCTATGGTTTTGTGCAAGTAAATTCAGAACCTTACTGTACCGTCCCTGTAACATTTGATTTTTTTTTTTTAAGTGAATTTCTATATTTGTTATTCTATTTCCTAACTATAATGTCCCTGTAACCTTTGTTTTTTTCTGTGAATTTCTATGAGTTTCTTAACGTAAAGTAATTTTAATTACTATACGTTAATCCAACCACCGATGCATATGTCCTTTGGCAGTGTGCAGCAGGTGTTGTGGCCAACCCTCTATAACCACCATACCCACCCAAAGAAATATTGTAGACTTTGATGAATGATATACTTAGAATGAGATATTTTAGGACAAATTTAAAAGAAAAATGCATTTGTCAATTAAAAAGGGTGAGGTCACCTTTTGGTATGTATTTTAAACATTTCAAGTTGAAAAACAATTCAAGCAGGCAAATGACCATAGACACACCTCTATAAGAACCCTCAACCTTTAGTGTGAGTGTCTAAGATCTTAACCACTACACCATAGGTTATTCCTGATTATGCAGTGTCCAGACATTACTATGACATTCAACCCAAATATTTTGCATTATTACTAGCAAATAAACAGGCACACTGCCATAAGATTCCAGGATTTCAACCTTCAACCTACTTAGTGACAGTCCATGAGCTTTACCAGTATGCTGCATGGATAAGATAACCTTGATGCATAATTTGGTTCTCAAGGCACAGATTCCTAATAGTTTTGAGACCAGTAAAGTTCTGCAGAGTGGTTTGAGGGATGTTATTATGATGATAATATTTTCCATATTCCTATGCAATATGGGGTTTATAACACTGCAGTTTCTGTAAATGCACCCAAACGTGTGTGTGCATGTGCCTATTGTGACTAGCATGGGCGACTGAGGGTCTACAAGTCTCCCATGCTGGGTTAGGGAACATCACCTAGGAGAAGCACAGAAACTTGCCTGGAGCACCAGCGTCTGCCTGACTGAAGAACAGATGACATTATAAAGATGAAGGCAATCGTCTTGGAGGGAAGCTAGTTCCAGTGGGTATCCTGCTGAGTGGATCCCTGGAGGTGAGTGTGAGATTTGGATCTCTCAGGACTGCCACAGTGATTGGGCTACCTGCCTGTTTGTACTATTACACTGATCATGCTATCTTCCTGTATCAAGTGATGGCTGCCTAGAAGAATCAGTACTTCACTCTTGGTGCCACACTACTTCAAAGTAAATACCATAAGCCTGTGCAGCACCACAACCCGGAGAAGGCCATCATCTTATTTGTGCTACTCATGGCCCGCTTATACCAGGTGGGGGCCAATGTGAAAAGTGAGAGCCGTTGCCCTGTTACAGCACTATAATATGTCAGTAGGGACAAGAAATGCTGGAAGTATTTTGAGTTGTGCGCCTATTTTTGCCCCTCACCCTCCTCCACCCTGAGAAGCATTGGACTACTCCACCTGCGCTACTACTAGTTGTCAGGTGCTGAATGGGTACTGGGCAGAGTTGCACAGAACTCGTAGTAAACCATACCTCAGTACATCAGGGTGAAAGGCATCAACCATCATGGTTTGGTCAGTCCAGTAATGCCTGCTTGCCTTGTGACACCCTGAAATGGATTCTGGTAGGTGCATTGTCTTGCTTAAATGCAAAGATATAGAACACCACTGTGTGACTACAACTATAATGTAGCACAATGTACTGCATTGCTTTTTTAAATTATAATGCACAGAAAGGGAAGTTTGCAATTACATCAGTTCACACCACTTGAGTGAACCCTGTTGGACTACAACTATAGATAAATGCTTAAATAAATATTGAAAATCAAGAAATAATATATTGATGAGAATAGATACAGATTGATAAGCAATGGTCATGGGTGGAATAATTCTTTAGGTTTTAAAACAGCCAGCTGTGCATAGAAACTAATCCCACACTATTTAGTGTATGGGATAATTTAGTCCCTATCCGGCAAGTACATTCTTATATTCATAAAGGGTGTTGAAAGCACAAAACAGATTCAATACTTTCATCAGAGGCATTAGTCAGTATCTGTAAGTAGAGGATTTATAACATCCACATATAGAGTAAGGAAGAATATTAGTAGGGGAGTTAACTTTTGTCTATTGTTATCTTTCTAGTAACATAATAGACATGCAGTCCAGGACTTATGAATAAGAAAAGAGCAGAGGAATTATTCAAGTCTAAGTATTGAGGTTAATGCACACAAGAAAAGTTTGTCATTGTATCACTAAATATTCTTCAGATTTACGAACTCCTGCATTTACCAATTATTGACAGATCGAGATGCCCAAAAAATATACCCATTGTCTTAGTACCATGGATTATAAGACTTTGTCTATGTCCGATTGAGGAAAGATCCTATTAGACATGCAAAGATAATTTTTTGAATCTCAGAGAGAAAATCAGGCATTACAACAACATGTAGAATCATTATGTATCAGGTTGTATCTGTCAGGAGCCCCTCAGAACTCTAACAGGTCCTAGCACAACAGCATCCACACCAGTGGCCCCTTTTGACCCTGACCCCACTCCTTCACCTATAACCACAAATGACGTTGTGGTGTCCACTCCATTCCCTTTAACTCTGCTGGAAATGTATGACGGGGGATCCACAAAAGGTAAATATATTCTTAACACAATGCAGTTTACATTTTTTATATAAGCCGTCAGTGTTTCCAACACACAAGTCAAAAGTAGCCTTTGTACTGTTACATTTGACCAGGAATGAAGTTGCATCCTCACTGATTTTAGTGGCTCTGAATAACTCGTTGCTTAAGAAGGAAATGTGTAAAATCTTTGACAGAAGAAGACTTAGTGGATACAATGTTACTGAATCTTAAAGAAATACAATTTATTAGAGTATTTAACATAATTTAATACATTTTTGTTAGAAGCTAGTGGCTTGATGACAAAAAAACTATCTTATAGAGGAGATTTAGTGACACATGAAATTATTTATGAGCTCAGGCTCCAAATAGGCCAACTTATTTTGAGAAATTGTTAGTCTATTGCTGCAATTAAATCCCAGGCAAAAAGAACATAGGAGGAAAAATAAGGAGTAAAGGCTGTAAGTATCATAATAGTCGTCTAGAACCAATGCAAATTGGAGCTATTCTCCATTGTTAAAAGAGGAAAAAGAGCATTGACTGAAGAATAATCAATGTTGTACTGTGGTTCCTCTAATCATTTTGTAAAGAATTGCCCAAAGAGACCACATAAGAGTTGGCCAGGAAACAAATTAACACAACATTGAAAAAGATCCTTTGATTGAGGAAAATGCCAGAAATTCCACAAACACAGGAGTAGATCACCATAAATGGAAAATATGATCTAGCTTTAACAGTATACTTAATTGACCAAGTTGGGAATCAGTATATGTTAAATGCTCTAGTTGATTCTGAAGCAACTGGGATAGCCGCAGATAGGGGTATTTTTAAAAGAATTGGAAGGTTAGTAGACAATAGGGAGGTTCTATATCAAATCAGAGCAGTAGATTGGTCAGAATTAACCTCTGAACGCACTACACATCATAAAAACAGTTTTTATTGAAATGTTCTGGAAAAACATCGGGAAATTATGTGCTTTCACATCATTGATGCACCTCAATATATCAGGTAATGTTGAGGTTACCAAGGCTAAGACAACATAATTGCTTGATAAATAGGAAAGATAAACACATTGAATTCAGTTTGAACTATTGTCAAAAAGGTATCCGGTTACCCCGTGCCTTATTCCTGTTTTATTTTATTAGATCAAATCACACATGCAAAAATCTTTACAAAATTGGGGTTTAACATTCTGTTTGCATAGGAAGAGTGGGTGAGTTGAAAATAGGTTTTTGTTCAATTCAAAATTTGGGTTACCTGAGTATACTACAATGCCATTTTGGTTATGTAATGCCATCAAGAGCCGTTTCAGCAAACCAACTAAGAGGGACTTCATTCTTCCAGAATATAACTTTAATCTCAGTTTTAGACCATACATAAAGATGAAATATTAGATTAAATCAAGACACAGATGTCCAAAGTCAGGTTGAAAGAGTGCGCCATAAAGCATCTTCAGAGGTTAAGGATGGACTTTTTTATTTTCAAGTAAAGTTACACAATAACCCAACTCACTTACCTATTGAACGTCTTAAAGCAATGCATGATTGTTTGGAAGGACATTATGGTTTAGAAAAAGCACTAGAATGAATGCAGAGAGATTAGTGGTGGGAGAAAAGGAAAGATAAAATTCAGCACCATGGTGATGCCTGTGAGCAATGTGTTCGGGCAAAATCAGATAACCAGTTACCCCAAGTGCTATTGGAATTTATGCCCATTCTTAATATGCGTTGGGAAAATACTTCTATGGATTTTTTCACTGATATGCCAAATGATAAGGGTATGATACCATCATGGTTGTAGAAGATTTCTTTTCAAAGATGGCTCATTTTATCCCAGAAAATGTTGTCAAGTTATATTGATTGCCCCAAAGATAATCATTGAAAGAGAAACGAGGTGCTTTTGTTTTCTTTTAAATTTTAGAAGTCCTTCTGTAATTCCCTAAAAATAGAAACTGCTTTAACCACTACTCGCCATCCTTACGCTCATGGCCAAACAGAAAGGGTGACTAAAGAACTCAAAATAAATGTACATTGTTACATGGAAGGTCGAGGTAGCTGGCTGCAATATTTATAGTTTGCTTAATTTTTTTATAATAATACCAAACATACTAACTACTATGGGATTTTCCCTCTTCGATATTAGTTCATTTAATCTTCCAGGACTGTTTATCCACTCAGGTATTGAAAATATCCCTAATCAAACAGAAATACAATGTATCAAAGATTTGGAAAAGTTGAGAAATTCGCATTTATATACAAGTCATAATACAATAAAAAGACAAGCAGATAAGAAAAATGTCAATATTCACCAGGAATCAAAGTCTGGCTGTCAACAAAGTACATCAAGTGATCAGGGAAAAGAAAAGGAATGAATTGTTTTACTGAGCTTGTTGAAATATTAAGACAAAGCCTGTAGCTGCCAATTAAAACGATCATATTCTCTACAATTCTATGGTGTTTTTCATACATCTTTAATAAAGCCAGCAGTGCAGGGAACCAGATTACAAAAAAAAATAGATTGTTATCACAGATTCCGAACCAGAATACGAAGGTAAGGCTACTCAAGACTCGCAGGAATTAAAGGAATCCGTCAATATGTAACTGATTGGGTAGGGAATGACCCAGAAGAGAGATCCGGTGAACTGGTTTCTGGCGTTCATGTCCCTCAGTCAGTGCATGCCTTTCATAAACGTTATCCAAGAAAACTGCACCCCAAAAGGAGACGCACTACCGATTGTCAGAAGAAGGCTGGAAAAATGATTATTGTGCGATGATGAGTTATTTAAAAAAAAAAACTAGATTTAACAAATCTCCTTGACCAAAGTATTTAACATTCGAAGTAAAAATTGTGACTAGAAGAAAGATAAAACAAAGGGCAAATTTGCACAGGAGAGGCCACCTAGTGAAGAGTTGTCATGTATATAGGGAAGCTGGAATGTTGCTTTCGAATTTTGTCGAAATTAGATGTAGGAAGAGCCCTAACCTGGAAATGACGCTCTTAAAACGAATGCGTTGATCCGCTGTCAGTCATTAATATTTTTTAAGCATATTGATTTTCCTGCTTTTAGACGCAGTGACAATGGGTGTTTTCATACAGGTGTCGTGTCTCACGCTGAGTTAAATAATGCTGAAAGAGAAGGCACCAGATTAGATTTAAAAGGATGGATTAGAGGCGCTGGGTTTGCTCGGTGAATTGTTGGCATGAAAGAAGTTAATATATGCTTGCAGACCAAAATGTGATAACACTGGGCTTCATTTTCCTGCTGAACTGCAAAGCTATTGGGCGCCACCTTGTGACTGCAACTGGAATGGAATCCAGTATGCTGTAAATTTTTGGGATTATTAGATGAGGAAACGGAAGCCTACTATCACCTCGTCATGCCACTTAAGTGAACACTGTTGGACTACAACTATAAATAAATGCTTAAAAGAAACTTAAAATCAAGGAATAATATTTTGAGAAAGATGTGTACAGTTTGATAAACAATGGCCGTGGAAGGAAAAATCCCGTTTTTGTACAGACAGATATCAAACTAAAACTGGGCAATAATTAGGGCATGGAATAATTTAGTACTAATGCAGCATGTACATGTTTACATCCAGAAACGGGTTTGTCAAATTTTATCAAGACACAAATCAGATTCAGTATTTTCATCAGAGGCATTGCCTGGAATTCGGTGATTCGTAGCATTGGTGCAGCTGAAATGTGGCCATTACCTTTTGTATCACAACGATGATCCATACGTGACCATATTTTCATAATATTGTGTAAATTGCTAACACATGACCAGTAAAGTGGTGCACTGAGAGCTTGTATTAAGGTGCATTCATTGTAGGCTAGTGATCTAATGTGATGGGGTATAGCCATTTTAATCTAAGTATAATCATTTATGTCGATTTCACATGTTTTCTTATGATGTGAAGAAATGGCTTTCATTGAAACGATAATGAATTTCCTTATAAAAATGTTTTAAATATCATATGTTAATGTTGCAAAAAAATGAGTTTCCCATCATAACTTTCCTGTATTAGCAAGTTATTTTACTTTTGAAACTTAGTGTGACATGAATTGTTGACAAGATAAATTAATTGCAAATATATAATTATAACATTACATGTGTTTTACTTAACAATAATAAAATGTGCCATTTTAATTATATAGTGTTTTAGTTAGCCATATTGATTTACTAGGCCTCAGACTTTCAGGACACAAGAAATCTGTTTTCTTTTGCTGACGTGTCATTTATTTTCCAATGTCCTTTCCATATAAACCATAGAGAGCCTGATAAAGGAACGGTGAAATTGGTACATCGAGGAACAAGGAATGTAAAGATGGACTCTATTTGTTGGAAACTTGTATAGGAGAGGAAAGATGGATGCCTTCCCATGATGGACTTGGGAATTTTTCCTGATGTAGCCGTTGCATGTCGTATGATGTGCTATGATTGGACAATGAAACGTTTTTGATTCACGTGGCGTCATTAAAGGACAAATCACTGTTCACTTTGGACTTTAATTTACTGTTCCCATTTGGATTTTTTTTTTTTTTTGTAATATTTTTTATTGGAAGGTAACATATAACACATATATTCTTGGATCATTTTACACTGAGAACTTAAAAAATTTCAGAACATAGAGTGGGACAGACAAGATAAAGACATCGCCTAGTTAAATAATACAAAATACAAAACGTAGCCACCCCTCAGATCCAGTCTAGAGATGATACCCCATTAAATTAGAAGAGGGTGGCCCCGATCATTATGGGCCTGTATCCAAGCCTGAAATGGACCCCATATTGCCTTCCCTTTCCTCCTTGCCATTTGGATTTGACTGCCTCATTCCTTGGACTTTGAGAGGTACAGAACTCATCGCCTCTGCCCCTCACCTTCCTAATGCATGCTGAGAGAAGCCTTAGATTCTTCCTCTGACCCAATGAGAAGAGTTGTGAATCAAACTTCTGAAATGCTGACACCGTCCCTTTTTATTTATTTTTGCCAACTTTAGCTAGCTTAATTTTGCCCCAGATATCATTTTTTCAAATTCGTTTTGAAATGTATTTCCTTTTTACTTTTTGTCCCCATGTTTTGTAGACAAGCACGTCAGTTAGCAACTTGACACTTTTCTGTATTTCCTTTGCTAACTTGGGTGATTTTCAGATTGCCTTCATGCTTAGAAGAGTTGGACAGCGTTTGTTTACTGATCACTGGATTCTACTATTATTGTTATGCATAGCCTTAATTGAGTGCTTAGCATGTATTCTGCTAATCAAGCTTTGATTGCTTGGGCCCCTCAATGGTAATTTTGTATCTTTATATTATTGTATTGAGAGTTGTCTACATTAACTTAAGTTTGAGCTTGTAATGAAACCCTTTAACTTTATTTCCAACTTGGGTGTTCCTTGTGTGGCCAAATTGGTCATAATGTAAATGCTGATTCAGTTGTGATGTATGATTCTCTCCTACCCTTTTGCTGGAGTGGAAAGACCTATCGACCTCACTCAAAGCATGCGCAAAATGCTTTATAAGCACCTAGATATACTGTAGAGTGGGAGCAGTAGGGAAGTTAATTGTTCTCTATTTGTTCTGTCTCCAGTATTATAGAAGACATGCATTCTATCACTCATAAATAAGAAAAGATGTGAGGGATCAATTAATGTAAGTCTATGTATTATGGTTAATACACACTAGAAATATTGCTTATTGTTCTCTTTTGTTATAGGAGAAGATCAGAGGAAACTCCTTATCATCGGGCTGTTGTTTTCATCCCTAGCCCTTTTCCCCTCCTCTGTGTTTAGGCTGTTAGATCGGATAGACTGATGTATGGAATCACTAGGCACAAGGTGTAAATATCCTTTGGAGTCAGGAATTCCTGCAGTTACTATTGACAGCAACTGCGAATCCCAAGCCTGAAGAGTATCCTTTCAGCACCACCTTTATGCACTGGAGGAGCTGCCCCTGCAGGCGAAATACGATTAAGATCAAGTAAGAGTTGCAATCAAAAATAAGCCCAAACTGACTCTGGACCTGGCTCCTATAAAAGTGAGAATTGAACAGAATGGAATAAATGGCCAGCTGTGTGAATGCCCAGTAGCCACGCCGTGCTGTACCTGGCAACAACTGAAAAATGTGACACAAGTATGCAGGAAGGAAGGTGTAGATACTACAAGCCTTCACTAGCTGAAGTGCCCGGCCGAATGGCAGATCTGATGGGGGAGGAAGCGAAAGAGTGCTGAAGTGAAAATGCCCCCTTCCTCCATGCCCATCCGGTTTGTTCCCATAAGTGAGGCACTCAGCCCTCAAATAAAGGAAAGCCCTAATACATCAATATCGGGGAAATGTCTAAGCCCATCCCCCCCTCAATTGTTCTCCAGCAAAACACCTACAACATGTGCCTAACAGAACCACAACCCCTGCAGCTTGACTGCTGCTATAGAAAACAGCATCTACTCTCACCACTTCAGCTTCCAAGAAGTGAGAACAGAAGCAAGAAGCCTGAATAAACAAGTTGGCTACCAAACAAACGTAGGAAGGATCAATGCCTTTCACCAGGTTGGTCTTCTCTGACCTCAAAGCCAGGCTACCCAGTTGGCCAATTTTGAAGAGAACCACAATATTAGACCTCCTGCAGTACAAACACTGATTATTCTTACTTCAATTCCCTTTTACCTCTTGTGAGACTCAAATAGCTCCAATCTGCATAAACTCTTGATCACAATTCCAAACCTAAAATATTTTACGTCCATGGGTTTGTAAAAACCGTTATAGTTGCACCTTCTTTTTTCTCAACATCCATTTTGTCTGTGTTTGAACTGCAGCACTAGAACAGCTAATTCCTCACAATGAGTCAGTTTATTTGGAACTTTAACTAATACATCTTTTAATTCTTCATTAAGTCTGCCATAAAAAGTAGCTTTTTTTCGTCAGGCCACTGAGCTTCTCTACTTCCTTTTGTAAAGTGTGCCAAGTACTCTAATAAAACTTTCTTATATTGTTTAAGATTAAACAACTCTAGATCCACTGACTGAATAAGTGTTCTTCTATCAACGATTTTACACATTTCCCTCTTCTTCAAAATCCTGTAGCAAAGGGCTATTCTGAGCCATTCAAGGCATAGACTGCGCAGCCGCATGCCCAGTCAAATACGATATTAGAAAGGATACCTTTGACTCTGGTATTGAAAACACTGATAATTTATGTAAAAAATGTAAACTATATTTACCTTATGCGGACCCCCCCTCATACCTTTCCATGGGTTCCAAAGGCATTGCATGGATAGCACTACAGTATTTGCGGATACAGGAATAGAACTTAAAGGCAATATAAGTATGAATGCTTTTATGCTATTACGTGGCAGAGTTCCTGGAAGGGGTCAAACATATCAAACCAGCTAGATAATGATACTACATATTGTTGTAATGCCTGATTTTTCTCTTCAAGATTCACTAATTCCCTGGAAAGAAGACGAAAGAAGAGAGATTTGCCACTCCACACTGAAGAACTTGAAGGCCACTCCTGTGCATAAGGAAACAGTTGATGGAAGGGACCTTGTCTCTCCATGCGCTCACACTTTAGCTTACTAACCTCAAAGCCCATCATGCCTCACATAGATGATTGTCCACACAACAAGTTTTCGAATTATAATTTCCGAGTGATCTGCTCCATCATGAAGCAAGATTCATAGATCATCTAACACCTTGAAGAGGCCATTCAATTGTATATCTACACCCCAACCGGTGAAATATTTTTTGGCTCAAGATACCTCCACTTCAGAAATGCTCTCTGAATTCGTATTTGGAGAAGATAATTAGCTCATAATACTCGGGATGCAATGGCCAGAGTGTGAGAAAGTGCCTTTTTTACATAGTTAGCCCCCCACGTTTGCCTGGTAATTATTTTTTTTTTTTAAACTTTTTATTAACTTTTTTCTTTCAGTTACATCTGGGTTCCCAGGCCTTCCACAATCAAAACAAACATCAATAGACATTGCAGCATTAAGAATCAGTATCTTTACAAGGCGTGCCTCTGGAATAAATATTGAGAAAGGCAATACAAACCATACGTATGTTTCCCCTTTTTCCCCATTTGGGCAGTAGTGCCTCCTCATTTCCAATGAACAGGAGTGCCCCGCATTAATTAAGTGTTCATGGACTATCTGGAATTGGATTCAGGTGTATCACCCGTGCCTCCTCCCAGACAATCCAAATTTTAAAATACTTTTTGGGGCCTTCCCTTACTGCATATATGGGCCTCTCCAGTCCCATGCAGAAATCCATGCCTCTGGTCCACCCCCACCTGAGATGGCGTGTTCCTCCTTCCACGCCCTGGCAATATCCCACGTGGCCAGCACCAGCCCTAGCCACAAGAGTTTTTTGATACTGTGTACCTCCCAGCCCATCGGTGACGTGCAGAAGGATCAGTTTGAGATCCCTTGGAATTTTCCAGCCCAGAACCGCCTCCTACTGTCCCATAATCCACTCCCAGAAGCTGGATAGAGCAGAGCAGTACCAAAATGTATGAATTAAATTTCCTGGTGTGTCCCCATAGCGTAAACAAGCGTTGTTGGCCAGAAACCCCATGCGGTGAAGGCGGGCCCTATTATAATAAGTGCGATGAAGCAATTTAAGTTGAATATGCCTAAACTGGGAAGCTATAGCTGCTGCTTTGGGTGCCTCCAGTGCCTACCTCCAACTGTCATCATATAGACCCCCCAGGTCCTCTTCTGAGGCCCTACGCAATGTCTCCATGGGGTCCAGTACATACCAGAGAAGTATTTTATATGTCTGCGATAGCTTATGGTTTTTCATATGTGTCAATAGGAGCCTAGACTCTAGAGATGAAAATTCCGGCACCTCTGGAAGCACCGGAAGTGCAGGCATCGAGGCATGCCGGAGTTGTAGGTATTTAAAAAAATTGCGTGTGCTGTAATGCAAAGTCCCTTCGCAAGTCTTGAAAGGATCTCAATATACCATTATCCAGTATGTCCCCTAGGGTCGAGATCCTCACCAGGTCCCAGGCCACAAAACCTTGCATGGCCGCGACCTGCAGGAGGTAAATGCCCTGCCATAATGGTGTTTCTAAAGACAATCTATTTTTCCAGCCTGTGGCCTTTTTTACTTCTTCCCACACCTCCAGTACCACCTGAGTCGCCGGAGGCAGCTCCCCTCCTGTGGCCCCCTGTAGAACACATGTGGGAGACTCTGCATCCCTATGACCGTTTCCTCAAGAGCGTAGGCCGGGTGTGTGTAATTATAAGGAGGTGTGCTGCCCAGTAGTACAGCCTAATATCCGGTGTAGCAATGCCCCCCTCAAACACCAGTCAACAGCATTTTTCTAGGGAGATATAGGGAACCCTGCTTGCCCATAGTAATGTGCGCAGATGGTGTTCACTTTCTGAAAAAAGGACCTAGCAATGGGAAACGGGTGACTCTCTAGCTGGTATAAAAGGCGCGGCAGTGCCACCATCTTGAATATGGCCGAGCGCCCCATTAGCGATAACAGGAGCACCTTCCAGAACATGACGTCTTTAGACAGTCTCTCTGGCAGCAGCGACAAGTTCCTCTCGTAGGAACTGTTTGCATTCCCTGTAACAAACACCCCCAGATATTTGAACCCTTCTGTTTTAATTGTGAGACCATTCGCCAACTTCATTTCAGTTGGGCATGGGTGTATGGGTTAAATCAAACTTTCGTGGGTTGAGACGAAGCTCAGAGTACGCCCCAAATATTCCCAGGATTTCCAGTGCCCTCAGTCCAGATGTCTCCAAGTCTCCCAAATACAGGAGCACATCGTCTGCATATAACGATATTCGGTCAATTGAAAGCCCCTGTATAATGGGTCCACTCTCACCCAGGCTGCCAATGGCTCTATTACTATTGCAAATAACAAGGGAGACAGGGGGCAGCCCTGGCGTGTACCCCTCTCCACCGGAAACCACTCTGAAACCTGTCCCCCCTATGCACATCCTAGCCCTGAGGTCAGTGTACAGGAGTCTTACATAGCTGCAAAACCAGGGTCCGCAGCCAATTCACTTGAGGAGGGCGAACATGTTCACACAGTCCACCAAATCAAAGGCTTCCTGTAAATCGATAGAAAGCAGGACTCTGTGTTCCTTTGCCAATTCGCTGAAAGCAAGAGCATTATGCACTCACCTCAAATTATGCCTTGTAGCTCATGTCGGCGTGAACCCGGACTGGTCTAAGTGTACCAAATGAGCAATGATCTTTCCCAATCGGTTGGCCAGCATCTTCGCCCACACCGTAACTTCTGTATTTAAGAGCGAAATGGGGCAAAAGTCTTCGCAAACATGGCCGGCAGTACCTGGCTTGGGCAGCACCACAATGTGTCGTCTGAAGATCCGGGGCTAGTTTGCCCATTTCCAAGGCCACTTGGAACATTTCCAGCATGGGCTGGCCGGCCTGCCGCCACACCAGACGCCAGTATCCAGGTGGGAAGCCATTCAGTCCAAACACTCTCCCTGGATTTAGCTGGGCTAGGGCTGCCCTTAACTCCTCGACTGAAATATCCTCCTTTAGTGAGGCCCTATCATCCACTGAGAGACTTGAAACT
Organism: Pleurodeles waltl; assembly: GCF_031143425.1. Lineage (NCBI taxonomy): Eukaryota > Metazoa > Chordata > Amphibia > Caudata > Salamandridae > Pleurodeles > Pleurodeles waltl. The sequence goes on from NC_090446.1 coordinate 1,198,613,323, forward strand.
GGCAGATCTTGCACAAACCTAGGGAGGTCTGAATGTGGGCCCTCCCGATCTGCCCGATAGAGGTACTGATAATAATCGGCAAAAGCCTGAGCCATCAGCCCATGACCCATCACCCTCAGGCCATCCCTCATCTGCAAATATGGTATGGCAGCCAGTGCCACCCTGGGCGTGCACAGCCAATGTAGGGTTTTACTGGCTTTATCACCCCATTTGTAAATTTGGCTGCGGGTGGTCTTCCAAGCTTCTCTTGCTACTTGTGTAAGTTCCTGTCTCAACAATGTCTGCATATGTGCTAGCTCACATAAGAGGTGATCCTGAGGTGGAGAGGCAAGATGGTCCTCCAGGTCCAGGATGCTCCCCTCTAGATCCTGGATCTTTTGTCTGTTCTTCTCCCTGTGACCTTTTACATAGCTGATGATCTGGTCCCTCAGACAGGCCTTCTGTGCTTCCCATACCACCTTCCATGAGGTTCCAGAACCACAATTTTCTATATAATATTGCTTACTACCTTGCCTGCACAGGTCCCTAAATTTATCCAGCTGAAGGTACCACCTGTCCAACCTCCAACCAGCCCGTATCAACCCCACACCCCAGGTCAGGCTCATCTCTATCGGAGAGTGGTCTGATAATCCTCTCGCTAAGTGTTTCACCTCTGCCACCCTATGGCACTCCATCGCAGGCATGAGTAAATAGTTCAATGTAGAAAAGGTTTGATGGGCCCCTGAATAGAAGGTATAACATCTCTAATATGGATGTTGCACCCTCCATACATCTACATTATTCAAATTACGTATAAAGGTCGCCACCCTTGTGGACCCACTCACCCCTCCCAGTGGAGGATCGGCCCATATGGAGGTTGCACACCCTATTCAAGTCACCTCTCAGCACCCATAGAGCCTCTGGTAGGCCCTTAAGAAGCCCTCCCAGTTGAGCGTGAAATCCCATAGTAAGCGAAGGTGGGACATATACGCTTATAATTGATATGGGTTGGCCCTGAAGAGTCCCAGTAACTGCCACATACTGACCCATGTCATCTATCCAGGTGCATGTGACCATCAGTGGAGTACATCTTTTTAATCGGTATCGCTATTCCTCTGAAGCCCCTGTGAAATCCTGCATGGTAAGCCTATGAGTAACCCTTGCGGATCAAAAAGGGACAATGATTGCCCATTAAGTGCGTTTCTTGAAGAAGTACAATGTCCGCCTCGGTTCTCAATGCTTAGCGGAGGACTGCTTCCCTTTTGATTTTGTCTAGAATTCCGTTCACATTCCAAGGCAATATTTTGAGTTTGTCTGCCCTGAAGGGGGTTGTGTCAGTGCTCCTCATCGCGTTGAGGTCTGCCATCAGGAAACATACCCGAACACTGTGCACACCATTCTTTGATGTACACTGTACTGTCATGCTGCCTTCTCCTCAAGAGCTTACAAAAACAAGCCCAAAAACTCCCTCCTCTATCCCATGTCCCTCCCCATACTTCCCAAACCAGAAGTACCTGTTGTGTTCTATCAAGGGACCTAGCTAACCAGGCTAAACTGTGACCTGTAGCACTCCCTGCGCCAAATCCCCCCAGCCCAACGTAATTGAACCCCACCCAACAAGAAAAACAGTCATCTACATTTTGTTCCCCACATTTCCCCCTGTGGTCCTCAGAACATGCACACAGGACCTCTAGTCACCAATCACCAAATGATCAGTCTTTCTGTCGTGCAGTCGGCGGCGACCTCTGCATCTGATTCATTTAATCGGCTGAGGTCCCCATACTTGCCAGAGAGGTAGCCATGTCCTTCCTTTCTCTGGCTACCCTGTCGTCTAGTGAGCAGATGGGCGACCCCTTCTCCACATCTGCTGTCTCAGTGCTGTGTACCACTCCTGTCCTGATGTCATAGGACCTTCACCCTAGATAGCGGACTGAGAGGATAACGTCTTATGTGGTCGTTCCTCAATCCAGTAACAGACTGCCTCCGGTGTGTCGAAGAAAAGGGCTTAGTCCTGGTAGATAATTTTGAGTCTTGTCAGAAACAAAAGCATGTATTTAAGCCCCATCGCTCTCAGCTTAGCTTTTGCCTCTAGGAATGAGCGGCGTTGCTGCTGTACTTTTAAAGTATAGTCTGGAAAAATCATGACTGTCCTGGACTGGCAGGTCAGGGGCTCCAGATGTTGCGCCACCCTAAGGACCACAGCCCTGTTGGTGTAGTTGAGCAGCCGCACTATGAACGGCCTTGGCAGGACACCCACCGGGGGTCTAGCCATCAGTGCACTGTGTGCGCACTCTACTATAAAACATGTCAATACTTCGTCCTTGGGGACCCAGCTCACCAGCCATTCCCACATGAATTTAGTAGGTGTTGCTCCTTCCACACCTTTGGGGATTCCCACCACTCATAGGTTGTTCTTTTGGACCTGCCTGCTGCATCTTCTACCTTTGCGCCTCTAGTTGATTTACCAGCCGCTGCAGGTGCGCCAAACTTTCCCCCTGCGATTTAACAGTGTCCTCCATCTCCGATAGGTGCCCCTCCATCTCTATGACCATATGCGTGGTATTACAGAGGGAACTGTCTGAGAGCCAACTCCACTTTTAGTTTCCCCATTTTTCCCTCCATAGTGACCTTCAAATCTCCAATGGCCTGCAGGATAGTCGCTGTTTGGGTGGCGCTCTCTAGCTGAGGGGCCCACCTGCTGCTCCCGCATCGCTCCCAGGGATAGTCTGCTTGGTGTATTTGTAAATTTTTTGCTGCTGTTGCTGTGCCGGCATGCCCGCTGTTTTGTCACGCTCCATTGTGGCTGCAGATAGGATGCTGTGCACAGCTCCTGCGAGTCCATCTGCCGCCCTGTGCCCCAAGGGGCTTTTTATCTACCCCCGGCTGCATCTCTTTGCAGCCTCACCCACCCAACAGGTTTCCCAGCTGTGAGCAGCACGCCAGCACTCCAGTGAGCCAAGTGTTCTCCAACGTGATCTTTCTTTCCCCGCTCTTTGACCTGTTCTCCACCCTCTTCTCTGGGCAGCCAGGAAGGTCCTGCAGAGAAGCTTAATGGACCCGGGCCCCAAGCATGCACTTGCTTGCGCCAAGGGTCCTGCCGGCCCTGTCTAGGCAGCCTCAGTCCTCCACACTCCTTGGATCCCAGTCTCAGGTCCCGGTAGGGCACTCAGAGCCTAGGGGCCCCAGTGAATGTCCTGAAGCCCCTACGCAGTGGCTCACCTGGGCTCAGGGCTCCTCTGCTCCAAACTCCACACTACCGGCTTATCAGATCCCCGCTGGCCCTCACCCAGCAGCCACTCTTTATGTACTTCAGGCCTCCCCCTTCTCTTCTTCACCAGGGGTGCCCACAAACCACCTCACCTTCTCCTGGTCTCTGTGCCCACGGCAAGGCCACACTCTCCACCACCTCCAGGGACCTCAGGGGTGATGCACGCTATAGTCGAATTCCCCAAATCACTGCCTCAATCCTGTGCACAGGCCCACCTCAGAGCCCGCGCACCCAAGTCCATCTTATTGCCCCTTCAGTCGCAACAGGCCTCAGTCTTGAAGCTCCTCGCGGCCCAGGGTGCCGTTGCACCCTGACTCAGCCCACCTTGCCTCCCTGCCTCCAGGCAGCGTGCTGTCTGTCCAGGCTCCGCAGCGGTGCAGCAAACGTCACCGAGGCCAGGATTTTGCTCCTCTGTCTGGCCACCATGTCACAGTCAGCCCGCTAGTGCTGTGAGCCACCACGCCTCAACCCCTGGGCTGCCGTGAGCCCAGGGAGCGCGATCACCGCATCACAGCTGAAGCAGTCAGACAGCAGCAGGTTTTTTTCAGTGCATTTTGGACGGATACTTGAACGGATGATGGGGGATGAGGGGATGGAAGGTGCAGAGCTATATTAGGCTGCAGCCATCTTGTTCGGAGTCAAACAGTTTGCCTGGTATTTGATTGGGTTTCAAAGTTGTTAGTTCCCAGGGCCCCTGCTAACGGTTCCCTAGGCTAGATCTCACTCTCCCAAAACTGTTGTGATGCATTGGCACAATTGGCAACGCCTTCAGCTGCCACTGCAAGACCCCAGTAAATGGTACTTAGGTACCCAGGGCATGGGATACTAAGGGAAGGCCCTTGAGGGCAGTAACACAGATTGTGCACCCCTCAAGGACATGCATCCAAGTGCACCAAGCACTGCCATTGCAGGCTGAGTGTCCTGTTGCAATCCTAAAATGCAAAACTGACATGGCACACAGCCTGTGTGACCTGTCCACTACACACTGCATGCAATATAGGTAAGCCACCCCTCTGGCAGCCTTCCAGCCCTAAGGCAGGGTGCACTATAATGCAAGTGTGGGCATAGATCCATGAGCAATATGCCCCTACTGGGTCCTTGCCAAACCTGGGACATAGTAAGTGAACAGAGCAGCCATTTTAAATGCATGTGCTGGACACTGGTCAGTGCGAGTTTCACAGCTACATGATGGACACTCTGAACCATAGGTTTTGTGGTATCAAACAACTCAGAACAATAAACCCAACCTGGTACCAGTGTTGTATAGGTTCTCATTACCCTAATGAGACTACTGGAGCTGGGGGCAGAATCACTTGTACTGCAGGACACTGAGTCTGAACCCACACCAGGTGACACCTGTCGGCCTAATCCAGGCTTTGTTCTAGCTATCTAGCAGTGCCTCATCTCCACCCAAGAGCGGGAATGATTGAGCAACTGAGCGCATGACACAAATGACTCCTCAGGGAAATCGTGGTCACTCAGATTTCATCCGTTTCTCTGTTACATTAGTCTCACACATGCAAGGACAATAAGAGGCAGAGTATGGTTCAACAAGGTTTTATTGAAGTAACTGCATCTTAGATAATAAAGCATGTATTGCAATAACTAGGATGATGAAGCACAGCAAGATTAAAATTGTGACAAGGAGAGTGAAACATAAAAATAACGCTGCCATATTGTCACTAAGATCATTAAGAATAGTTCCTACCTAGGCTATGTTAGACCATAGCATGTTAAGCTCTAACTCTGCCCTTCAAGTTCCCCTGGGAAGACATCATCCCTCATACCTGAGCAAGAGGCCTGTAGTCTACATAAGCAGCTGCAGCGAAGCAATCAGCATACAGTCGTGGTCATCTGGCTGGAATCTCCCTCTAACGTACATGGGTCAAAGTAGTGTTTTTATTAAAAAAACAGCTGATGTTCCAAGAAAGGATCTTGAAGAAATGTCTTGTTTAAGAGCGCAGTGCTGACCTAGGCAAAGAACAGCTAGATAGAGAAAAATAAAAACAAGACCGCAAATGTGGCTATTGTTAAAATAATATAACGAAGCTGAATAAAATATATCTGGTTAAAGTGCACAGCGGCAGGCCTACTTTGCTAAAATAACGTGTATAAAACTGTAGCTAAAATGGCTACACAACACCCTCCCCTTGCCGGTTCAAAGCCTAATCATGTATAAAAGCGACTAAAATTCAAACTAAGGCATATATATGGGAAAGTCAATAATGACAAGTTAAAGACACTTGAGCATGTATTAAAAGACAATTTAAAATGTTAATTGTGACGTCAGGAAAAAGCCGAATTTCAAAAGTCAGAGTCATTTTTTAAATTGCCAATTGAATCCGGGATAATTGAAGATAGGAAAACTTCCACTTCAGCAGGTGGTAAATTCGGAAGTTCATCGCCAAGGAAAACCAAGGAGCATTTGTGTTCCAAAGCCTGAGCTCCAGACAATGTTGCAGCATTCCATGTTGTGCCCAACTATGAGTCTAGAGCTACTTGATCCACAAAGGGCAACTCATAAACAGCTTCCCGTAGCAAACGCATCCTCAACGTGCAGGTCTGATCATGAGCCCTCAGCGAGAACATCAACAGATCAGCGTCCAATGAAAGTAAGCGCTGCGTAGAAAGACAAACTTTCAGTGCACATTCAAAAGTGCACCAGAGGCACCAAAACATGGGCTGCACACAATGCAAAACCGGTCTGAATAACAGAGATCAGTCACTCCAATTGCTCCAGGAGTGATGCTCCAAAGTACTGCATCATGCGTTCACGACACAGCTGCACTGGTGGAAGCGCTTTCAGTACTCCTTGTTGCAGCGAGACAGCCATTGTGCAGAAAAAGTAGCAATAGCAAGATGCCACCTATTATAGCAAACGTTATTGGAAATCCCCCTAAAATACTGGAGAATATTGAGTGGATGGCTGAAGGTATTAAGCCAAATATAGAGGAGGAGGTGTGAACGAAACCAGAACCAACAGCCTCAAAGAAATTTGCGATTCCAGTAGTGCTGGACCCATTAAATATCTGTCCCACGAGTTCACCAAAGTGTCTCGGAAAGTTAGTGCTTATCAGGGACTGTATCTCTGCCGATGACCTCGCAACCTGAACTGCATAGGTCTCGCGTGCAGATGTAAGCGCCACATGTGTTTGAAACAATAAAGCCTTGAGTCTGCTCAGCTTGTCAAAATTCACATTTGAAGTAGTGATATGGGGACAAATCTCAGCTACTTCCCTCTGTCGTGTAGTAGGGGAAAGTACATTCCCGCAGCATGTAACAGTTTTGGAGACCGAAACGACATAAGCTATTCTGGCTCGCATCCCACAACAGCTCTCAATATTGAGGAGAACATAGCTGCCATTCGAGAGCACATGGAACGCAGGTCTAATCAAGGGGACTGGGACTCAGTTCAGATAACAAGCCAAGTTCACTGCCGAAGTATTACACGCCTCGCGCAAGGACAGCTATTTACAAACCATTGGATGGCTGACAGAAGACTCGCATTCACTACCGCTAAGAAAGAACTCTTTCATGCCACTGAGACATTTGCACAAGAAGGGTAGCTCCAACACCTCATGGATGTAACTATCTCCTAGCATTTCATATCTGCCCACTGGAATGTGTTTTAAGCAGGACGTGATTTGAAGTATTGAAATAGGCAGATTAATGACCCCGTGAATTAACCACTCAGCCAATGGTATTTCAGCCACAGTAAAAAGGCAACTTTTCTAATTTTTCAATATTTAACATAACATAAGTTGCTTCTTTTTTAGCCATTAGTTGTTGTTGTCGCGTTAAATTAAATGTGGAAAATATGTCCCTTGCGCTATCGTGTTGCCAGGGAACGTGACCTGCCTTCAGTGTTTGTACTGTCCAACCTATCTGCATAATGGACCTTAGTTGACTCTGTCCGTGGTGTAAAGAGGACATGTTGCTTTGTACTATGTCTATTGCAGAAGAAATGATGTTGTTTAAGGTGTATATTCGGTCAGACAGGGTATTAATCCCATTATCTACAACAGCTAATGCCTTCTGTAAGTTTTCCTCATCTATTTGCCTTAACTGGTCGGCGGCTTCTTGTTGAGAAAGCTTCCATATTTTATTATAGACTGCATATAAGAAGCTCTTTCTGCGTTGTTTTCTGGGGCCTAACAGGAAATCCTGTAAGTCAGTGTTGTTAGATAGGAGACTGAGGTGTTCTCTAACAGCATCTAGTGCGGAACTCTTCCACCATTGCTGGCATAGTTTCCCTAAACTATATGTTGTTACTACACCCGTATATTCAGATGACACATAGTGAGGGTCAGGTCTACTTGTTCAAAACCCCCGTGGAATTTATAAAATGTTTGACACCCATTGGTAACTATTGGCCACAATAACCACCTACCAGGATGGGAAAGTGAAGCATTAAATGTGCCTTTCTGGACCCATTCATCGAGCTGATCTTCAGTTGTATTTATAAACTTTTGCCATTTGTAAAATTTTCCAGGGGCAGGAATACTGGGCGCATTCAAATCCTTAATTTTTGCTAAGCCTAAACAACTTGTCTGTTGTACAGTTGCGTTCAAAAATATAATTTGAACATGTATCGGGCATGCTCTAAATGAAGCTTCCTTTCTCCTTATTTGCCAATTTTTTGTTCCCCACACACATTTTAAGTCAATCGACTTCAACCATTATTCATAGCCTTCTATAGCCAACCGGGAAACAAAGGAGTCTGAATAAATGAATTTTGTATCTGTCAATAATATATGTACATTTTCCATAAATGGCAATTTAAAATAATATGACTCAACATTTTTAACATTGTGCCCAGAAAAATATTCACATTTTGCAGAATATGTTTTAGAACTCCCTTGTGGTGGAGTTGGACAATGTTCCCATTGTGTGTAATTAAAAATAGTATTTGGGGTACTTGCTCTGTGAATGAAATGGTGTCCATAATCATTATAGCAAAACATGTCACCATCATTTTCTTTGGATTGATAAACATCCTCACTTTCAAATACAGTAAAATACTGCAACTCAGTCATCATAGAATCAACTGTTTTCACATCCCAGTCATCAGAAACAACTGCAGGTATTATTACATTGTTCATAGAAAGTTTAAACACATATGGTATTTGAATGACCTCCGTCAGGCAGTATATATCAAATGTGACTTTATCCCAAACAATCCCATCAGGAATTGGTATAGCAGAAATGTTCACGAAAGACAAGTCTCTGCGGACCTTGTGAGAAGAACAATGGGGTTTTAGGACCTCATCCACCAGTTCAAATGTTGATCTCTCTCAGGAAGGTAGTGACCATGTATCAGTAGAAAGAAAGTAATAACAAAGCCAGTCCAAAGGAGGAAAGCTAATATAATCAAGGAAAGCCACAGATAGTTCAATGGAAATATAAAGTTGTATTTTTAAGCCACTTTATCGCTTACATGTTTTTGGAAGTTCAGATGTAGAAGAGGCATATGAGTCCGAAAAGGGAAAGTATCGTGCAAAAACTGGAGGCGTTTTTGAAAGAGGAGAACTGGTAGGGGTCTCCCGCGGAGGTTCACTGTAAATGACGCCATCTATTTGTATAGATCATTTTCCACCCTCCCCAAGCTCAGAGAGGTGTCAGCATCGATGCTCAAACTTGTAGAGGGACATCTTGACCAGAGGTGAGAGGGATTCAGGTACTACTGGTTGTTGCTCTTGGTCTGCTGTGCAGGATCGGCCACATGGTGTAACTTGACATTGTCGATAAGACTGTTGTGTAGCCATTTTAGTTATAGCTCCATGCACGTTATTTTAACACACTAGGCCGCTGTGCACCTTAACCTAGATATATTTTATTCGGCTTCACATTGTTATTTTTACAATAACCATTTTTACGGTCCTGTTTTATTTTCATCTATCTAAATGTTTTTGCTTAGCCTAGCACTGTGTTCTCAAACAAGACATTCTTGATCACTCTGTGCTTCATTCAAGGCTACAGTTTGGTACATTGTCGGTGAACGTGGTAGAAGTTTAGTTTCCAACATTCATAGAAAATACACATCCTTATGTAGGGACATTTTCTCAAAACATCAACTGTGTTATTATAAAAACACTTCCTAGTCCCATTACACGTTAAGAGGGAGATTCCAGCCAGGGAACCACTACTGTATGCTGATTGCCGAATGCTTCGCTACAGATGCTAACGCAGACTACAGGCCTTTGCTCAGGCATGAGGGTTCATGTCTTCCCGGGGGAACCTGAAAGGCAGAATTAGAGCTTAACATGCTGTGCTCAGATTATGAATTAGATAGGAAATAATTCATTGATCATAGTGACAATATGATAGCGTTATTTTTATGCTTCGCTCTTCTCGTCACCATTTTAATACTGTCATGTTGTGTTGTCCTGTTATTGCAGCTCACGCTTTGCTATCTAAGATGCAGTTTTATAAAACTAATCATTGAAACATATACTGCTTCTGTTTGTCGTTTATATATGAGACTGAATCGTAAATGAGAGAACCGGATGCAACTTGAGTGACCACGACTTCCCTGAAAAGCCTAATATGTCATGCACTCGGCTGCCCAATCATCACTATCCTTCGGTAGAGATGAGGCACTGCTAGTTGGCTAGAGCAAAACCCGGATTTAGAGCGACAGGTGTCACCCGCAGTGGGTTAGACTCAGTTTCCCACACCGTGGACGATCCTGCTGCTCATAATCTAGTAGTCTCATTAGAATAATGAGAGACTACGCAACAGGACAAAGTGGTTTTCTTTAGCACCGGGCAGCAGTGGTAGAATGACAGTTCTGGTACCGTGTATTCCCAGGACTGGGACCGGTGCACAATAGGAAGGACGAAACTCCTTTTTCACAGCAACTTTTTCACATACTAGATCCCCAACCTTTGGAATCCAGGTGGTAGATGTTATGGTACATCCTTAATTCCTACGGAGACAGCTTTGGCAGAGGCGTTGTCGTCATGGAACTGTTGTAATTCCTGCAAGACAGTGACATGTTTGCTTATGTCAAAGGGTGTTTCTGCCGCCTGCACGCCAGGACCATCAAGATCTGGAACATACATTTGAGTTCCAAACAGGCACTCGTGTGAAGTGCGACCCCCCAGGGACCTTCTAGGCAGATTATTAAGTGCTCTCTGTACTCCATACAGGTGATTAAGCCAACTACGACCCGTACCTAATACTCTGGCTGTTAAGGATTGCTTTAAATCTCAGTTTCGTCGCTCCATGACAATATTTCCCTCAGGATGAAATGGAGACGAGTAATGGAGTTGGACCCATAATGAAGCCATGGCATCCCTGAATGCCCTTCAGATGAAAGCAGGACCCTGCATATGTGCTGATAAAGACTTGCAAATCTTTAATAACAGTCCAAGCGTCAGCCAAGCATTGTGGCCAAACCCATAGAAATCTGGAGCAGGAGTCAACTGCGACTAAGATGTATTTGTATGCACAGACCGGTGTTAGGGGACCACAATGGTCCGAGTACACATATTGTAATGGTTTGTTAGAAATTAGAAGGGGTGTCTGCCGTTTGACGTTGGTCCCCTTAATTTGTTGGCAGATATCACAACAAAGGACATATTGCTTGGTCTGTTTGTATAATCCTGCCCACCAATAACGAGCCTGCAATAATGATATGGTAGCCGCCACACCAGCATGGGCAGAGGCAACCCCCTCATGCGCTGCTTTAATCAACTCTGGGCTTAGGTCTTTGTTGGGAATTATTCAATCTCCCATGCCTGGTATTTTTACTTAAGCATCTAAAAAGCTTCCCATTCGGTAGAAATATTTAGCAGGAAATGCTTTTGGTAAGGGCGTGCCTTCAGCCATGGCTTTCACAGCAGCCCATACGTCATCGTCCGGTTTCGTTCTAGAACGAATTGCTGCAGCAACAGAAGCCATAGTGTAATAATCCACGCAATAATAATGGTAAATCGTCCTTTATTCGAATAGTAGGTTCCTGTACAGAAGTACTAGTAGTGGTGGTAATACAGCAACTCCCAGCACTCCCGCTTCAGCCTCTTCCTTCTCCTGCCACCTCCAGACACCCTCTCTCAACACTCCACCTAGAATCCCCCTTCCTCTACATTCCATTTCCCACTTATAAGCCTATCACTACACATCTCCCCCCTTACACATCCTACAAAAGAAAATACACACAAAACTATATACAGATAATACCTATTACAGTTAAAACAATATTAACCGTTCTTAATTTTGCATAAGTTTCCCATACTCCACTCCTTTCCATCATCCAGCTTAACCACACTGTTATACACTTTTATCACTTTTTGTGGTTTGGAAAACTTGCTTTAACCCTTCTTCACTACACCAAACCTTTTCACTGCCACCCAATCACCAACTTCCACATCCATCTTCTTCACTCTTCTCCTAATGTCATACCTTAGTTTATTACGCTCCTGCTGATCTATTACCCTCATTCTCATCCTTCCCCGATCAACCCATACTTGTTTCTTTTCACATAACCACCAAGGAAATTCCTTCGTTGCTGGTTCCCTACCTTTAAGAGCAACAAATGGCGACTCCCCAGTTACCGAATGGGGCGTTACTCTATGTGCCCACAACATTCTGTTCAATTCCATTCTCCAATCTAGTCCATTCGCCAAAGAGAGTTGAATATTCTCCATAGCCATCCGATTCACCCTCTCCACTAATCCGTTAGCTTGCGGATGGAACAACGCAACTTTCTCATGTTTAATTCCCAATCCAGTCAGGAATTCCTTCATGCTTGCTGACACCAACTGCACGCCATTGTCAGTGATCAGAACTCTCGGCACACCTTCCTCCAAAAATACTTTCTTAAGAAATTCTATAGTATTACTAGTCGTAATTCGTTCTAAACTCTTAACCACAAACCATTTACTATGGTAATCTACCAAAACAACAAGGAATCGATTCCTTCTACCCAATTTATCCACCGGGCCTATAAAGTCCAAAGCTAACTTCTCCCACGGTTGTGTTGGGAACTGTACATATCCTAAAGGTGGCTGCCTGAGAACTCTGGTTTTGTCACTGTTACCACACGCTACACATTCACTCACCATCCGTTCAACCTCCCTATCCATTCCAGGCCACCAATAAAATTGTCTTAACCTCCTCTTGGTTAAACTCCTTCCTAGATGACCCTCATGCACTAATTTTATCAACCTCACTCTCAGTTTCCTTGGAGGAACAACTTTTCCGCGTCTTAATATTTTCTCTCCTTGAATACTCAATTCATTCCTTACTTCCAAATATTGTTTCAAACTTTCATGTGGGAGGCTGCTACTACTATCAGGATCACATATAAGCCTTCTTAACTCACGGTATTCTTCATCCTCCACTACAGCTTCCTCCCACTCCTCTTGTCCTAATGCCAACTCAACATCTATTGGAGACGCCTCTACTTCCATTTCACTCATTAACGACACCTCTTCAGAACCCTCATCAACCGGCAAACGTGACAGACAGTCGGCCACAACATTTTTCTTACCCTTTACAAATTCCACAACAAAATTGAAATCTATAATGTTAAGCAACCATCTAGATATTCGGGGTGTTATACTTCCCTCCAAACCTCGACCACACTTAAAAACTTGCAATAAGGGTTTATGGTCCGTCCGAAGTACAAAAGGCAGTCCCCATAGATAGTACCTGTAATGATTTACACCCCAGCAACAGGCCAACGCCTCTTTCTCAATGGCAGAGTATGAGCGTTCTGCCCCCTGAAGTCTACGAGATGTAAATCCAATGATTTTCTCTTCATTCTCCACCACCTGTATGAGAACCGCTCCTAATCCCACACTACTAGCATCCGTCATTAAGATCGTTTTCTTGTACACATCAAAATGTCCCAGAGTGGGAGCATTGATAATGGAACTCTTAATCTTCATAAATGCTGTTTCACACTCCTCTCCCCACCCAAACACTGTCCCTTTTTTTAACAACAGTCTCATAGGCTCCACAACCACAGTAAAATCATGTACAAACTTTGAACAGTATTCTGCTAATCCCAGAAATGATTTTAGTTAATCCTTGTTCTGTGGTCTAGGTGCCTCACTAATCGCTTTTACAATACTTCTTTTTGGTTTTATCCCTTCAGCAGACACCTCAGGACCTAAATAACTCACTCGATCTTTCCTCAACTGACATTTCTCTCTCTTCACAGTCAAACCATGAGCCTCAATTCTCTCTAAGACTTTTCCCATCAACTCATCATGTTCACTCAAAGATTTTCCCACTACTATGATGTCATCCTGGAAACACAATACGTTCTGTAGCCCATTAAAAACATTTTGCATGATTCGTTGAAATACAGTTGATGCTGAGGCCAGCCCAAAACGCATTCTACAGTAACGGTATGCACCCAGAGGAGTAACAAAAGATGTTAATGGCCGTGAATCCGGATGCAAGTTAACTTGATGGTAAGCCGCAGACATGTCCAATACGCTAAACACCTTACCACCCCCCATCATGCTCAACATTTCTGTGATGTTCGGCAGAGGCTGCCTATCCACCCAAATGTTCTTGTTCAAATCCCTCAAGTCAATGCATAGACGAATCTTGTTTCCCTCCTTAGGCGCCACGACAATAGGCGCCAACCATTCCGAGGACTCTATAGGTTCAATAATCTTTTCCTCTAACAATTTGTTAAGTTCCTGCTGGAGTGGTTCCCTCATCAAGAATGGTATGGACCTTACCTTGTGAACTACTGGTATCGCATTTTCTTTAAAATTATGCGATGTGTAAATTTCTTCAATTTACCTAGTCTGTCAGTAAACACATTGGGAAATTTTTCCATTAATTTTTTGGGCCACTCTGTTTCCATTTCTTGAGTCTCCATATGTTCGATATTCGCCTTTTCCACAGTCATGACAGGTTCAACTGCATTAGGGTCCAGTACTATCTCTAAGTCCTTCTGATGTCGCCATCCTAAAAGATTGGACCCCTCAGAAGTTATATACACCTTCCCGTGTACTCCATTGCCTTTGAACAAAATGTCCATCCACTTCATTCCTAGAATATTGATTCTCTTCCCCCCATATCCAACTGCTTTGACATCTGCACTTTGCAAATCCTCAATCTTCCCTTCCAAACACTCCATATACACATTCTTGGATATCAAAGTAAATAGACTACCAGAATCTACTAGTACTTTTACAGATTTGGATTCCAACATTATGTCACAATGGGGTTTTTCCCACTTGACAGTGCTCTCCCTCTTTAAATTTCTTCCAGTTTTGGATTCTGTTTTCCATTGGTTAACTTCCAAAGCACTATTAACAGTTAGAACAATCTCCTCCTGCTCTTCTTGTGCATTATCCACAGATTTGATACTATTATTTAATACTTTTCCCTTCGACCTACACACTTTGGCCAAATGACCTCTTATTCCACACACCCTGCACGTTAAGGTACGTGCAATACACATAGGACTAGAGGCAATATGTCCCAAACCTCCACACCTATAGCACAAAATGTTAGGATTCTTCTTTTCCATGACCTTAATTCCTTTGTTTCCAGTATTCTTGTCTTGTTTCTTTACCTTGAACTCTTTCACCTCAACTGTATTTTCCTTGTCTGAGTCCCTTATGTGACTCTTAACTTCAATTTATTTCATCCATGTTTCAGTATGCTCCATACTACGCACTATATTGTATACACTCTTCCAATGAGGGATCAATGGATAACAATCTCTCCTTCACTTTCTTGCTGTTAGTACAGCGTACAATCTGATCACGTATTAAGGAGTCACTCAGATTTTGGAAATCACACGTTACTGCCAATCCCCTTAACGCTGCGACATAAGTCAACACATCCTCATCATAACCCTGAATTCTAGAGAAGAATTTATGTTGTTCAAATACTATACTTATTTTAGGAGTGAAATGTGTCTCCAGCATTTGCAGAGACATTTCATATGGGTTTGCAGGTTGTCCATCCCCCATGCCCAAGGACACCTCAGGCAAATCATCATATATTCTACGACCTTCTGTCCCTAAATGATGCAATAAGATTGCTTGTCTCCTAAGCGGACTGTACCTGTCCCCCCCTATTGCTAATAAATAAGTAGAAAAAATGTTCTTCCACCTTTTCTCCTGGCAAAGGTAAAAAACATGGAGGTGCCGAGATGCTTTGTTCAGCCATAGCTGCAACTGAATTTAAATAAATGACAATCTAAAATTACAGTCTTCTTCCAGTTTCCAATGTGTTATTTTATATCACAGTCTTTTTTCTAGCTCATTTGTAAGAGTCCTTCTTTTGTTTTACTGTTTGTGAGATTGATGGTGAAAATACAGACAGGAGTCGGAGTCGATAACAAAATGTGAGTAGTTCCTGATTTATGCGGCTTGTATTACATTTAGGATTGTATTTCCTTGCGTTGTTGTTCCTTTGTTATTCCACGCGCCAGTGTTCTATTTTTAGCGCGTATATTTCCTCGTGCCATGCGCGTCTGAGTTCTGTTTGTAGCACGCGCTAGAAGTGTTCTTTTCTCAGTGCGTGTATAGAATTGTTTATTTTCGGGAAAGCGTCGCGTGCTCTTTCAGTTAGAATTACACAACAAAATTGTTAACCTTCGGAAAACCGTTGTGTGCTCTTTTCCGATTATAGTTACACAGCAATGCTAATCGCTACGGCACGAAATGTGAGTCTTTATAATCGATTCACCATCAATCTTAATACAATTGATGTCGTACTATCATTGGTATTCTTTGGCACACGCGCTGAAGGTTAAGTCTTATAAAAACAGTATCGCTCCTTCAAAATATATGTAACTTGGCACTTACAGTTGTTCAGTTCATGTTCAAAGATCTTCCATATATTTTCCTGTTTTTTCTATTGCTCACGTTTGTTAGGAGTAGGGAGTCGCTTGGTTTTCCTTGGGTTCTGCACAGAGTCCACTCGTCGCCATTTATGTAATAATCCATGCAGTAATAATGGTAAATCGTCCTTTATTCTAATAGTAGGTTCCTGTACAGAAGTACTAGTAGTGGTGGTAATACAGCAACTCCCAGCACTCCCGCTTCAGCCTCTTCCTTCTCCTGCCACCTCCAGACACCCTGTCTCAACACTCCACCTAGAATCCCCCTTCCTCTACATTCCATTTCCCACTTATAAGCCTACATAGTTACTGCTGATTTGGCTGCTACATCAGCCAGTGTATTTCCAGCAACATGTATTCCAATGTGCTGGTGTCCAAGTGTATGTACAACGTGTACATTTGGTAGCGTTTTCTTCAGATCTGCTACTTTCCTCCACAGAAGTCTCTGTTTGATGGTGTTACCTTTGGAATCTCTGAACCCATTCTGGCGCCACTAATGTAGATATTCATTAAAGGACTGGACACAATAGTATGAATCACAGACAATCAGCGGTAGCTGGTTAGGTTCCGTATGTTCCAATGCCATCACTAGAGCCTTTAGCTCTGCTAGTTGTGCAGTGCAATCCCCTAGGATTTGCTTAAAGGTATGTTGTGGATAGAATTTACTACCCTCCATGTAGCCACTTATGACTGCGCAAGCAGCAGAGTATTGATGCTTTGTGCCTATTGCAGATTGTGCTGAGCCATCGGTGTATGTGACTCTTTGATATTGATTAATAGGCAATGTATTTGCTGGAACTGGGTATTCTAGTTAATATTTCAAAAAAATTTGAGTTTGTAACTTTGGGTCAAAAATATAGTCTACATCAGTGGCTGTCAGAGATGTTGCCCATTGGATCCAACGTGGATGTAATGCTTTAGCGTTTGGAACGCTGGCTTTGGTAACAGCCTCGAGGGCTGGGATTGGAGATACGACAATAATGCGTTTGCCCTGGGCCAGTGGTCTTTCTTTAATGACAGCCATCTGAACAGCAGTGAGAATTTTCTCAGTGGGAGCAAAATGTTGTTCTGCTGTTGAATACAGATGTGATTTGTATGGAATTGGCACTCTTACCCTCATTGAATGTTACATAGGTGAAACCAATGGCATCAGCAATTACTCTGACTAGATGTTTTTTATTGTCCCTTGTGTGTAAGTGTTGTGCTGCAAGCATGTCTGTTTGCAAAGCTCTGAGAATCGCGTGTGTGTTCGACTGTCCAAAATTTACTGGAAAAGTCAGGACATATTAAGTCATACAAGGGCTTATGCTTGATGCATAATCTGGAATGTAAATTCTGCCAAAATGTAGGAAACCCAATAAGGATTGGAGTTTTTTTAATGGTATTTGGAATAGGGATTGGAGTTTTTTTGTGGTATTTGGAGGTTGTAACTGCGCATTTTTCCAAGAACTGTGGCACTCGGAGCTTTCCTTCACTTGATAGTTCGTATCCCAGAAACATGACACTAAGGAAGGCTATTTTAGTTTTTTTTTTTCTTATTGAATTTGTAACCGAATTCGGAAAATCCCACAACAATGCGGGCTATCCGTCTTAGATGTTGCAGTAATTCATCGTCTGTGAGGTAGATGTCATCTACATAGGACAATGCTTCAGGGTCAATGTTGTGCAATAAACTCAAACAGGCGGTGCACCACTAGAAAAGCAACTATTTAGATACAGTAAAAAGAGAGTCCAGTGCTCCAGTAGTGGTGATGAAGCAAATCTTCCTTTTAATTCTTTTCAATTCCAATATTTGGTATTCGCACAGTTGACTTATTATGGCATAAGGTACATGGAATTAACAGCCAACGCGTTTCGCCCATCAACAAAGGGCTTCGCAGGGCAAAGTAGTATCCAGTCGGTCGTAATAATCAATGATACAGCAAAAAGTAAGATGTCGAGAGAATATTAATATTGTAAATCAGGCGGGGTCCATAGCCAGTATCTGTTTCCCACCCCTTCTGGTCTTATTTCTCTTCGTTTTGTTTTTGTACCCAAACGTAATCTCACCATTTCCACAAAAAAATTTGAAGCACTGTGGGGGGTTTGTTTGGAAGGGCAACTTTCTCTTGAAGTGCCACTATCTAATGAACATACAGAGCTCCCACTAGACAAGTCAGTATCACCAGGGTCTTCACCCCTTCTTTTTACGGGTTCATGAACTTTCACATTGTCATATTTGCGGGCAAAGGTATAGATTCTACCCAATTTGTAGTCTAAATCATCACGTTTGACTTTACGTTGTTTTTTTATCTCTTAAATAGATTTGATCATCATCAACTATCCTGCCCAAAACTTCATAGTTCTTTTTCGCCAGATCCTTTTGGGGGATTTCATCAATCTCTCTCTATAATGTTTCTATATCACCCTGGAGTTTAGCAACCTTTTTATCAGTATGCATAATCAATTTACGCATCATAGTAAACGATGCATTTTGTAAATTGTCCTCCCAGTCTTTAAGTGATTCCTCATCCAGATCCTCATAGGTCGGAAAGATTAAAATTCTGAGACCTCTAGGTATCTTGTTGTTATCTAAGTATTTTTGTAAAGTAATTCCATCCCACCATCTGGCCAGTTCTTGTTTTTTTAATTTCTCCAACTTTTGAAATTTCACTTTTAGGCTATCAGTCTTCTGTGTTGGTACATCAGTTGGGTTGGCACTAAGTTGATGTGTAAATAGATCCTTTGCCAGTTCTTCACGATTATCCCTAAAACGTGACATAGTGTGTTCTAAGGTAGGGAGTGCGTGAGAGCCTTAAAGAGGAAACAAACAAAAAACATGCAGCAAGCTCATAGGTAACGCACAAATCCCTATAGGTGCCTTGTTGTCCACAGTAATACGTGAAGAAATAATTATTTCTATTATCAAAAAGTGTGCAACTCCACCAAGGCACCTGCTGCATAGAGAGCCTTAGAGGCAAGAGTCAATGTTGTGCAATATTGAAGTTACACAAGCCGCGAACAGTCCTGGACTGTTCTTATACCCCTGAGGTAAACAACAGAATTTTCTCTGGGAGCCTAGTGCGCTGAAACTTGTTAAGTCTCTACTCTCAGGTGCTATTTTTTGGCAGAAGAAACCATTTGAAATATCCAGTGTTTTGTATTTTTGGCGTACTATGTCGTTCATAAGTACTGTGCTTAGTGAGTTTTGTATAGCATATGTATGTGTATGACTGTTTAAATGTCTATAGTCTAAGACTGTTCTGGATGAATGGTCTGGTTTAGCTACAGGGGATAAAGGATTATTAATTGGTGAGATACAGGGTTCGACTATGCCCTGGTACTCTAGTTGTGTGAGGATTTCCCTCACAAGTGCTTTAATATGTTATTGCGGTTGAGGTGGGGTTGATTTTTAATTGGAATTACATGATGGGGGAATCTTTATCCCACCCTACATGGTTGCGATCTAACGTGGGTGTCTGTGCCAATGCTGAATCAGTAGCATAGGATTCTGCGAGCTCATCGGGAAGGAGAGGCGAGAAAGAAGGTTTGATAACCTCTTCCCCATATGGGCAAGTACGGACAAATTCAGGTGGCCAATCCTTTTCGCCCAGTAGAATATCATAAATGTTTACGACGTGGTCCCAAAAAGATTGCGTCAATCATGCGTTCAATGTCTCCTTCTAACTGCAATGTTATTTTGTACACCCTGTCAGGCGACACGCATGTCAGCAGTTTCAACTTGTATGAAGTCATCAGTTGCTTTCACCTCCAGATGCTCTTGAAGATTCCAGTGAACTATTGTGACCTCTGCTGCGCTGTCTAGCAGACCTAGCGCCCACGTCTTGTTCTTCAATACAGCCCTCTTCTTGAGTGGCATGACGAATCACAACTGCTGCCACTTTTTTCTTTTTAAATTGTGTTTTGTGTTGGGGAAGTTTCTCTTCTTTTTTAATGGAAACTTCTGTAGAGCGTTGTGATTCCTGTCTCGGTTTCACGTACTCAGTTCTTCGCTCTGACTGCCCACCTCTCTCACTGCGTTTTTCCGGTGAGTCCTGAAAGGAACGAGATTGACGTGTATCAGTATATTGATATCTGTCAGGATTTTAATAATATCTCTATTTCTGAGATTATATCTATTCTGTGGCGTCTCCGTATGCAGTGATTCTCCCCTTTCTTTTTTAGGCGTTTGTTGTTTTTTATACCAGCGATTTTAACAATCCTCAGGTGCTTGCTTGGTAGAGTATTTATTAGATTTACCCTGAAACTGTGGTTTTGTGGGTCTGGCCCCTAGGCTATCTGTACCAATATTAGAGTAGGTCTCTGTGATAATCTTTGGCAGCTCTCGTTCTTGATCCTGTAGAGGAACGTCCCGGAGCTGCATGCATACTGCTAGTGCAACTGTTTCCACCTTTAAGGTTACTTAATATAATTGAAGATACAGTGGCAAAATTGCCCATGATTTGCATCCCCAAGTCCAGGGCTGGGGCAGCCCCGTATTCATCTTGAATTTGCCTTAACACTTCCGGTAGATTGGCAAGTGTTGTTGTACTGTGTGCGGTAGTACAGAGCGTGGCAAATACCGTGCCCAAATGTTGCAGTTATCTACTGTGGGAACCATCCCAAATGGCAAGCACATAGTTAATATCTTATGCTTATCCTGAGGTCCCATATGGGGAAATACTGCCTCCTGTGCATTTATTTTTTGAGTTAACCAAAACAGAATCTCTTCTCGTTTGGCGGGTACTTTGCCCATGATCAAATGTACAGTTGCAGGATTAATGCCTGGCGTTACTGCATGTGGTTGCGCAGGGGCAGCACGTGCTGGGTTTGTATTTATGTCTGCATTACAAACTGTACCAATCGTCTATATATTTCTGTAAGCTCATCACATAAGTGGCGGACTTCAGCTACCATCAAGGTTGCTGCATCGGGGTGCGGTGTCTATGTGGCCAATAAAGGCAAGGTAGGACCATCATTACTTAAAGGGCCTAACCTAACATGTAGAATTGTATGTGGTGGGGTGCCATCAAGCTTATTATTATGTTCTTGATAAAATAGATGTATTTCTTGATATGCATATGCTCTATATTGTGCAGGTATGTTTGCAGGTGTTTAGTGATGAAATGTATTTGTGTTCCCATCAGCTGCTGGAAATGTGACCCAAGAATAGGAAATTTCTGTTCTATAGGCTGGATGAGCCTCAATAACAAATGTAACAGGACCCCCCTGGGCTGTTAGGCCGTGTGCCAATAAATGTGCAGTAAGGGGTGGTCGCATATTGACTGCAATTGCTACCCGTTGTTGGTTCGCTATGATGAATGGTAAATTTCACTCAGAACTGTCTGATGGAAAAACAGGATTGATTGTCTGCATCCTCCAGAGGAGAAAGCTGTCTTTTGGATTCATATGCCTAGCTGCCTAATGAATAAAGAACTGTGGAAGCAACCTGGGTCCTGATCCGTTGGCAGAAACATCATCTTCCTCAATGGAAGAGTATGAACTCACTATGGTAAAGGGTTATGAAAATGTGCCCTGCAGCAGGCCACCATATAGAAAATGAGTCCACAGCTGTGCAGGAAGGACAAGAACCTAAGATCAACCAAGCTTGAGGGATCAGAGGTCCCTGAAAAGTGTTGCAAGTGGCTATAGTCTATCAGCAGGAAATTAATGCAGATGCCAAGGAACAGAAGATTCAGGGCACATACAGCTGCAGCACTGTCTGTAGAGCTAGTGTCGAAGACCTTGAGCATATGTGCATGCCAGTCCATTTACAGTGATGGACACCCTAGAATCACCAACCATGACACCACACATAAAAATACATTTAAAATGGATGCAGGGCCTACTATCCCATATAGGGAAGGTTGAGTGTTGGCTACTCAATGCAGACTGTTTTCTTATGGTCAATAAAGTTGATGTACCCCATGTGGGGATGAGCTATTCGATGAGACATGTTCTCTGGTGTTCATCTTGCAGGTGTGCCAAACTACTTTCATTACTATCTTCTCAGTCGATGACCCTCTATCCTGCTGTGCACAGGTGCATTCAACTTGCATAGGTTCTGAAGTGGTTTTCAGTCGTGGCTGGGCAGACACTGACATCAGGGCATGCAATACCACAGCTATAACAGACCTTATTGATCTTCGATGTTGTCTGTGGTTTCACATCTCTAGCTTTCACTTCTGTCAATGTCACTAAACTTGAAAAAAACATTGTTAAAAAATAGTATGCACTTCAGCTCTTCTGTTATTCTTTGCCATCTGCAAAACTTGACAATGTCATCAGTTCTTTCCATAGCTTTGTGCACAAAGGTGGTTTGGTACCCATCAATAAAATGCAAATGGCTACTCAACCATTGTTAAAAGTTGTGGAATTCACAGTGAACTAGTACTTTTGTAGTAGTACTACAAAGTCATCTATGGACAAATCAGGGCCTTGACAAGCAGCGTTGAAGGTGTACCTCTCAAAGCCACTGTAGTTAAAACCTCACACTGAGGCACTTCATGAGTCCTTTGCATATCCAGAACTGCTCAGAAGGCAGAAAAGAGATCAATATGTCTTCAACTTAATCACCTACTAAGTTACAACCAACCAAAACATGCTTTTCATATGGAAACACAATCCTAACTATAGGTACCCAGTGGTGTATGTGTGTGTGTGTGAATATATACACAGGAACCAGGAAGCGCTGGCAGCCAACTTGGGACTCAGCTTCAGCCGAGTCTCACAAAAAAGATGAAAAAAAGAAAAGGGGCCAGGATAGCTCTGGTTCTGGAGTCCCACAGGGACCCCCAAGGGCAAAATGCACATTTCTTTTTAAAATGTTTGTGGCGGATCTGGCATGTGCTCCAGCACTTGTTTTAATGAAGCCCCTGAGTGGTCCAGGTCCCAAAGGCATTTGAAAATGAAGGAGGGGGTCCAGGCGACCCCCCTCTTAGGGCGCTTTTCTGCCCTGAGAACCACACCCACCCCAGGGCTCATTTTTATGATGTCAGCAGGCCCACTGGGCTTGCCCGTGCTCCGGGGACCACCACCTCCCTGTGGCTTTATTCACATTGAGTGCAGGGGGCTGCATGGCCCCCCTGCAGCCCTGGGTACTGCCACCTCCCTCAGGCTTTAATCTTAATGACAGCGGAGGGCTGAGTGGCCACCGCAGCCCCGAGGAACTGCTACTTCCCCAGGGCAAAGTTACAATTGTGTGCAGGGGCAGCATAGCCCTGAGAACCACCACCTCCCCTGGGCCACAATAAAAGAATGAAAAGGTTCTGTTGTGGACCCCCGGCCCCGGGGACCACCACCTCCCCGGAGCTACTTCACACTGGAAGGGGGCCGTGCAGCCTCCCTCAAGGAGCCAATGATGGCACTGGGGACTGCCACCTCCCAGGGCCAGCTCCTGCTAAGCCCCAGGGTGCACACACCCGGGACATAGGTGTTTGCTCTGACTTGGCAAGAACTTTGACAGCTCCTGCCAAGTCAGAGCAAACACTCTGCTTTCTGCAAGTGGGAGCTGTCAAACAGCCTTTTTCTCCTCAAAATCTGGGGGTTGAAAATCATAACTAAGTCTGGGCACTGCACAGTAAGGAGTCGCCTCTGTTCTAGTGGTTAAGGTCTCAGACATGCACACTGAAGGTTACGAGTTCCAGTCTAGATGTGCCGGTGGTCATTTCCTGCTTTAGTTTCTTTTCAACTATAAATATTTAAGTTACATACTGAAAGGTGACCTCACTCTTTTGAATTGACAAAAAAAAAATATTTTCAAGTTGTCCGGAAATATCTCATTCTAAATATGTAATTCATCAAAGCCTAAAAAAACTCAATCTCTGTGTCTCTCAATTTGTCTGCAAATCTTATTCTCTCTCTATCTCTCTCAATCTCTTACTTTCTCTCTCTCTCTCTCTCTCTCTCTCTCTCTCTCTCTCTCACTCTCTATCTATCTCTCTCTCTCTCTTTCTTAGGGTTGGGTGGTTATAGGGGATTGGCAGCAGGGCCTGGCCACAGGCCAGGCCCTGTGGCCAGCCCCCACTGAGCACTGCTATGGCTGTGCGCAGGGTTGGGCGATTATAGGTGTTAGCCACAGGGCAGGCCCTGCAGTCAACCCCCACTAAGCACAGCCGAAGGTGGTTGTTGGAGTAACTTATAGAAGTATGATCATTATAACTCGCACCCTCGCCGCCATGCACTGCTAATTACCCAGATATTACAGCAACCATGACATCTTTTACAACATTAGTGATACTATCACTATAACATTTGTTGTAAAATTATTCATTAAGAAAGTGTGGATGGCGGGGGCGCGAGTCATAATTATCTTAGGGCATGACTTATAGTTACTAAAAATAACTATAACTGGTGAATGTCTAAGGTTTTGTACGAGTAAATGCAGAACCTAACTGACATCCCGGTAACCTTTCTTTTTTTTAATGTAAATTTCTATGTTTTTTAAATTCTATTTCCTAACTATAACGTCCCAGTACCCTTCCTTTTTTGAGTGAAAATATATACATATATACTTATATATAGATATATATGTATGTAAACTGGTGGTCACCATTAGGTAGTTATAGTTAGGTCTGCTTTTCCATAGGCAGAACATTTTTTGATTTTCTAATAACTTTGGCCCTGTTTGTTTTTTGGTTTTCTAATAACTTTGGCCTGTTAGATAACTCTTAACAAACCTTTCCAAGAAAACAAAGTTAATCTACCTCAGTTCCTTCCTGGAAAGTTTTGGAGTGGTCCGTCAAGTGGGAGTCGAGTAAAAAAGGGGGATCCCAGAATGTAAAATCCCTGTGCTTTTTACATTCACTTTTATATACAAGGCTATTACACCAGATCTTGGTGAGCAGATTGTGCTTTTTGTGATTTGGTGTAAATATGTTCAATAGTTTTTGAGAAATTAAGGGTCAAAACTAATTGTATATTTGGAGGGTTGCGCTTGCAAGAGTCCCATGAGAATGCAAATTTCAAAATGGAGGCATGTGATTGGTCGAGAGACCCATTCTTTCCTGTGAGCCTTCATGCTTTTGCAGGAAGGAGAGCCTCCTGCGAATCTCGCGAGAACGAGCACTCTAATTGGCTAGCTGTTGGAATGTTAGAAAAGAAATGGCTGCAATTACTGTTTACTGTGAAAAATTTGAGGTGTTGTGGAAATGAGGGGGCAGCAGAAGGGAATGCTGTCCCTCTAGATTTAGAGAGGAGAAGTCTAAGGGATAACTACTGTGAAGATTATAAACATATATTGATTTTCACTATTTTTACGATCTTGCAGGATCGTGAATAATAAAAATGAGTAGATGAGTTCACAATACATTATTTTAGTGGGAATGGATATTGTGGTGCTTAAATGTTTTATAGAAAGTGTGTGAGAGATAGGTATCTTGATGAGTAGATGGTTAATTCTTATTCAAAAAAATGTTTTGATCTCGCAAGACTTGTGAGAGCTGGTAAAATATATGAGCGAGACTCAGCGCTTAGGTGCTCCCGTTCTCACAAGAGTTTATAAGAAGGAAAAAAAGTTAAACCGCACAAACACCATAGACTATGAAACTATACTGTAGCTCTCAAAAGAGAGTTCAACAACTATACATTTTTCGTGTGTTTTCAAGCATTTTTAATATTTTTTCAGTATTTCATTCTTTTTTGTATAAGATAGAACAAAAATATACAACCTGAGGTGTGAAACAAACACCAACAGCATCTCCTTAAAAACAAAAAGGAGAAAATTTTATTTTAAAACTGTTTAAAAACAAATACTGCCTAGGCAGCACTTGTGCTCTTGACTAAGCTTGCCCTGGGCAGACTTACTTGGCACTGAAGACAGAATTATCTGCTTGCACAAGCAGCAAAATAGCGGTTTATTCAAATAAGCAGGGTTATTGACTGCCTGTACACTTAGAACCTGTGACGGCACAGTATCTCCTGGAGCACATTATGTTGAGGCTCCTGTACAGTTGTCTAGCTCCACAGCAAAAGTCAAATCTGCCTGTGCAGGCCTTTGTGGATGCTATATTGTTTATTTCTGCCCCTCGGCTAAACTCTTTGCTGTAAAGTTTAGAGGTGATGTACTTTGCACAATTCTTCTTGCCACCTGGCCTCATTTCAAGAAATTGCCACAACAAGGATTCATTGGGTGGCTGAGGTAACTGAGCTGGTGTGGAAGCCCCTGGCTGTTCATCTGAATCAGATGAAGACATATTTCTCTTCAAAGCCAAGCAGGAAAGTAGAGCAAGCCAGATATGTCTACTCCCATCAGTCTTACCACGAAATAAACCAAAAAGGATGACATCTACCTCTTCTAAATAAAGACATCCATATGAACCAATTAGAATCCTTCCTTAGGGTATGCTTCCTCTCCCAGACCTCTTGTGAGATTCTCTCACAGGCGTCTCATGAGACCTCAAAGAAATACTTCCTTTATATCTTCTATAGAACAATACAAAAATAATATTTCTACCTTAAGCAACATGTCTTATGTTCTATTTTGTTCAAAAGTACAATAAAGCTCCCAGACCTCTTGTGAGATTCTCTCACAGGCGTCTCATGAGACCTCAAAGAAATACTTCCTTTAGATCTTCTAAAGAACAATACAAAAATCATTTTTCTACCTTAAGAAACATGTCTAATGTTCTATTTTGTTCAAAAGTACAATAAAACACTGTAACTAACTTACTTGTAAATGCACTATCTCATGGGTGATTTGCAGGAGCCAAACAAGAAGTACAGCCCCCTTGGGGTCTATGCAGTGGATTGTGTGTCCAGCTCCTGTGAGCTTCTCACAAGAGTCATCACTTGAAAAAAAAATCCAACCATGTTTTCTTTACTATTCTTTTATAGATTAGCATTAAATAATACCTGAAGACATAATAAAGAACAATATACAATAGATGACAATGAAATTCAGAACTTTACGATCTTGTGAGCGTCCCGTGAGTGTCTCACAATCCTTTCGCAAAAGTTTTGACACTAGGAAAAAAGATTGCTCATGACATGTCCCGATTAGCAGAGTTCAATAACTCAAAAAATAAATACTTTCTATTGAATATTTATCTGTTTCATACTCAAACACATTTTACAAAGAATTTGAAAACTGTCAACAATATCCTGTTTTGTTGCAATAAAAAAAAAATGTTTATTAAACTAATGCCTGAACACAACATATATTATAAAATCATTCTACCATACATACACTCACAAAAATAATTTACTTTATTAACAAAACTAGGAATTCACTGAAAAAAACAAAGCTTAAAGTAACATTATAGTTAGGTGTAATGCAAATATCTGGTTTTCTTTAAATAAAACTTAGAAATTCACTAGAAAAAAGAAAGGGTTAAGTAACGTTATAGTTAGGTGAGTTTCTTAGTGACAACCTTAATGTTTTGAACTAAACAAATCACCGAAATTCAGCAGTTATAGTTAGCAGCACTAACTATAACTTGGGCCCCTGCCATGCACTGCTTATGATCTCACATATGACATCACTCATGACACGTTTTATGACATCACTGATGACATCACAAATGACATCACTCATGACATCATCCAATGAGTGTGCATATTTGCTTTACATCATCCAACCTTTGATTTTGAACATATTGCTGTATAAATTGCTATGGCTTTACATGTAGCATAGTTCACATTAACAATCAACTACCATTATATGGGAAACCCTAATTGAGTATGGTGTTCAATCTGGATACAACTGTTCAGAGAAAGCCAAAATACTGGATGCCAATTCCAAAACAAATGCCCTACTAAGGACAGCTTTTATCTGTATCAAACCACTGGCATACACCAGACCTATATTAAGAAATTAAGTTGATATCAGTAGAGAACTGTGTGCTGTAAACAGTGTTCTGTTGATGGAGAGAGTTCATTCTAAACGACACTGTTTGCAAACAGTGAAAATCTCATGAAAAATACAACACAGATTGTACACTGCTCATAGTAGATTCTTTTGAATAATCTATGCAACAGTTGTAAATAAATACACCATTTGCTAAAAAATAACCAAGATCTGAAAGTGCTAAAGATCGTGCTACCAGCACTCTTCATACTGTAGTGAAAACTTTACAGTTCACTCATCTTCTGAAGCACAATAAGCACACGTATATAGGTTAGTATCCAGTGCATACACTCTTCCATGTTAAGTATAAATTATCATGCTAACACAGTTCTCTCTAATAACTCAAGGCTGCTTACAAAAGTTAGTATCTACTAAATCGAATCTTTCCCCTGTTGGAAACTTTTTTAGTAGAACTAAAGATTTGTGTGTAACATAATGAATACAAGTCAACTGCCACTTGCACACAGAGTTACTCTTGAATGCAAACATTTGTAACATGTTCAATATTTCTACAAAGCTATGGTGCATTAGGAGTACATGCATTTTTTGAACACTTACACCCATTAGCTGCACCCAAGCTGCACAAAATTATGTTGAAAAGTAATATTATAGTTACTCGCTAGAATGTAAACTGTAAAGCAAATATGCACACTCATTGGATGATGTCATGAGTGATGTCATTTGTGATGTCATCAGTGATGTCATAGAACATGTCATGAGTGATGTCATATGTGAGGTCATAAGTTGTGCATGGTGGTGGCACAAGTTATAGCTGGTGTTGCTATCTAATTATAAGTGCTGAATTTCTGTGTTTCTGTGTTTAGTTCAAAACGTTAACATCACAGAAAAATTCATCTAACTATAATGCTACTTCAACCTTTGCTTTTTTCAGTAAGATATATATTTATATAATATACACACATTACCTAGTGGCGGCCACCACTAGGTAGTTATAGTTAGGACCATGTTTCCATAGGAAAAGCGTTTTTTGACTTGGCTATATCTTTGGCACCGTTTGATGAATCTTTACAAAATTTTCCCCAAAAAAGTGTTGTGGTGATTCTTGTTGCGAATGGAAAGTTTTGGGGTGATCCATTAAGCGGGCCCAGAAAAAGGGAACTCAAAAAAGGTTGCGTTTCCCATGTTAATTTGCATAAGATTCTTTAGACACGACTACAGGCCGAACCACTGGATGGAATTACACCAAATTTAGTAGAAAGATAGCTGTTGGTACGCAGATTACGCTTTCGCTTATTTTGTTTGAATCAGTTCAGTAGTTTTTGAGATATTGAAGGGAAAATAAATTTGTATATCTCTGGCCGCCAATAATTTGTGAAATTTGTGAATTTTTCGTGAACACACGTGTGAAAAGAACCGTTGCAATTATCTGACTGTAACCTTACTACAAAGTTGCACCCACCATTTTATTTCACGGGACACGGTCCCCGGGGGTGAAAATCCAAATTGAAAGTTGCATAAGGGGTCAGGGTGAAGGTACCCTGGTGCCAGGGGGGTGATATAGGTGTGTTTTAGGGGGGCAAATTATGGGTTTAAAATAACTTTGCATCACCATGCGTGATATTCGCACATTTTCAGGAATTATTCGCAAAAATGGAAAAATTGAAAGAAAAACAACAGACTCATTCATACACTAAGACTCAACACTCACTCAGACACTCATGCACCTCCTCACACCCACTCACTCACGCACCCACTTGCAGACCCACTCAAACACTCATGCACCCCCTCAGAGATCCACTGACAGAGACAGGCCCTGTGGCCAACCTGCGCTGGCCACAGCCAAAGAACGTGTGTGGCGTGGGGTTAGGTGGTCATGAGGGCTTTGCTGCCTTGTGACTATCCCCCACCGTGCACAGCAAAAGGCCGTGTGCGGCAGGGGTTGGAATAACTTATAATAATTAAACGTGTAGCAATTAAAATTGGGGGTTGGAATAACGTATAGTAATTAAAGTTGCTTTACTTTAAAAAACAAACATAGAAATTCACTGACAAAAACAAAGGTTACAGGGACGTTATAGTTAGGTTCTGAATTTACTCATACAAAACCATAGAAATTCAGCAGTTATAGTTATAGTTCTTTTAAGTAACTATAACTCGCACCCAAAGGTAACTATAACTCATGACTTTGCCATGCACAGCTTATTACTCCACATATTATATCATTGATGAGATCTTGTATGGCATCTTTGAAATTATCACTGCAACATTTGCAATGAAATTATTGATAAGAAAGCTGGGCATGGCAACGACGCAAGTTATAGTTACCTTAGGATGCGAGGAATAGTTACTTAAAAGAACTCTAACTATGACTGCTGAATGTCTATGGTTTTATACGAGTAAATTCAGAACCTAACTATAACGTCCCATTAACCTTTGGTTTTTCAGTGAAAATGTATCTATATGTATTCACTGGGAAAAAATGAAGGTTAAAGTAACGTTATATGTTGGTAAATGTTAAGTAACAATGTAACATTTAAAACTCTAAAAACCACAAAAAATTCACCAGACCAGTTATTATTTATCGTTATCTCAAGTAACTATGAGGGTCATTCTGACCCTGGCGGGAACCGCCAAATGGCCGCTCCGCGGTCAGAATACCGCGGATGCCATTCTGGCTTTCCCGCTGGGCCGGCGGGCGACCGCCAAAAGAGCGCCGGCCGGCCCAGCGGAAAAGGCCCTGCAACAAGGAAGCCAGTTCCGAATGGAGCCGGCGGAGTTGCAGGGGTGCGACGGGTGCAGTTGCACCCGTCGCGATTTTCACTGTCTGCTAAGCAGACAGTGAAAATCTTTATGGGGCCCTGTTAGGGGGCCCCTGCACTGCCCATGCCAGTGGCATGGGCAGTGCAGGGGCCCCCAGGGGCCCCACGACACCCGTTCCCGCCATCCTGTTCCTGGCGGTAAAAACCGCCAGAAACAGGATGGCGGGAAGGGGGTCGGAATCTCCATGCATGGTGAGGGTTGGCAACACCCCACATATAGCTATCCCCACTCGGAACACTGCCTTTGGCCATGTGTGGAAGGTGGCTGGCCACAGGGCCTGGCATGTGGCCAGGCCTTATAGCTAACCCCTTTGCAGCAAGTCAACCCCACAGCACACATGGCCTTCAGCTGTACGTGATGGGGGGGTTGATTCTTTCCCAGGTGGAATAGGATTGGCCTTTGGCCCCAGGGACTACATCCCCTGGGGCAAAATAGTGTTAAATGGGGGGCATGTGGCCCCCTCCCTGAGCCTTATTGGGCCCCGGTGGCCCCATCCCCCAGTATCCTATGCCTTTTAAAGGGGGAGGGGGACCACATGCCCGATTCCCTGAGCCCCATTAGGCCCTGGGGACCCCATCCCCAAGGGCTCCATCTATTTTGAAGGGGATGGTGGCCACCTGGCCCCCCTATTGAGCCTTTTAAGCCCTTGGGACCCCATTTCCCAGGGCCATTTTTGTTGATGGGGAGGAGGCCCCATGCCCCCTCGCCACCCTCCGAGTCTTTTTAGGCCCTCGAGACCCCATCCTCCATAGCCTTTTTTTTTTAATTTAAAGGCATGAGGGCATGTGGCCACCCTCCTGAAGCCTATTATGGCCCTGGGATTCCAATCCTCCAGGGCTATATATATTTTAGAGGGGGGGTAAGCTGCATGGCCCTCCTCTTCAAGCCTTATTAGGCTTTGGGGACTCTGCTCCCCCAGGGCCTCTTTTTTTATTTTATTTTATTAAAAGGGAGGGGCTGCATGGCTCCCCCTTCCAAAGCCTTGTTAGATCTTTGGGGCACCATCCCTCAGGGTTACTACTAAATGTAAAGGGAAGAGGACATATGGCCCCCTTCTCCCAGCCTCTTTAGGCCCCTGAGGACCCCATCCTCCAGGGCCATTTTTTGTATTTTAAATTACAGTGGGGCCATGTTGGCCCCTTCCATGAGCACATTATGGCTAGGCCTGGGCAGAGTTGACAGAGTCCAACTCTGCATAATTCTGCAGAGTTGAAAAAAACTGTGTAATTAGTTCTGTGACTCACGGAGTCATGAATTCGCCCAATCTCGGAAGCTCTAAGCAGGGTCGGGCCTGGTCAGCCAGGTCCGACCCTGCTTAGTGCTTCCGAGATCAGGTGTATTCAGGAGGGAAATAGGCAGTGAAAGCTGCTGTTTCAGGCCTCTTGTGCATTGGCCTGTCCCGTGTGCACAAGCCGGTGACAAGAGGCCTGAAACTGCAGGGCAGTAGGCAGCAAAAGCTGCTGTTTCAGTCCTTAAACAATGACATCAAAAGAAAAAGACGAAGACTTACCTGGGTCTTCCCGGAGTTTCTCCTCTCCTCCTCGTCGGACGGTGACAAGTCTTCTTCAGCAGCTGTGTCCCTCTGGTTCTGCTGTGATGCACCCTTGCGCTGTGCAGCCCATACTGGGCTGCAGCATGCAGTGGGTGAGATCCGCTCCGCTGGAGGGGCTAGCAGGGTTTTTTGGATAACTCCACGCTCCAAGCAGAGCACGGAGTTCCAAAAACTCCGTTAGCTCTTCCAGCAGAGCGGAGCTCCCCGCACACCCCTAATTATGGCCCTGAGGACCCGATATCCCAGGGCCATATATATTTTAAAGGGGAAGGGGCTGCATGGCCCTCCTCCCAGAGCCATGTTAGTCCCTGGGAACTCCATTCCCCAGGACCACTAGTAAAAATAAAGGGCAGGGGGATGTGCACACCCTTGCCCGAGCCTTTCTTGGCCCCACATGTGTTGAATGGAAAGGGGGGGTCACGCTGCCCCTTCCACAAGCCCTTTTTGGCCCTGGGACCATATCCCCCAGGGCCCCACATATATGTTAAAAGGGGAAGGGCCACCCTCCCTGAGCCGTTGTCATCCCCGGAGACCCCATTCCCCAGGGCCCGCATTTCTTAAAGGTGGGTGACGCAGTGTCCACCCAGGACAACTACCATATACTCATGGGGGGCTGTAGGGGGATCGCCAAGGCCCCTGCAGCCCCATCCAGCTCCATTCATGCAGCTGCAGCAGTCCTTCCTCCCGCTCGCAGAGAGTACCTATTTCTGCTGCTCCCTCCTAGCAGGGAACAATATTTTGATCTTGACTGTCTCAGGTCTGGTGAGAGTTTGAAAATGCTCCAGCCAAGCGGGAGCAAACACAGATTTCCCTGCCCATGCCGGTACAAGCAGGGAAAACGATATGTGTGGGCTCTCCGGGACCGAGCATGTGAGTAGACCCCAGGGGTGGGGTCCCCGGGCCTTTAAAGGCCCTGGGACTCTTTTCCCTGTGTTTCAGATATTAAGGATTATGAGGTCAACTTACACATTAAAGCTGGTGCACTTAAATTTCTGAATGTAGCAAGTATGCATTGGGTCATAATGTCATAGAATTCAGCAGGATGAGCGCACTTCAAGAGTAATGTATTTTTGCAATTACCACATAGGAAGCTGGGCTTTTTGTCACTGTATATGTGCTATGTCCAGAACAGTTATTTAACCTGTGCATGTTTGCTAAATTACTTTACAAACTGACGCATTGGCCATACTCTCATATGCAACACAAAAGGATGATGTAAGGAGTGTTGAACAATGCAAAAACTCACCCGAATCACAGATCTGGGTTTAATCCATTGTTCTTTTGCTCACCATGCCACCTCAGTTTGGACCCAGCCATAGGCAAGTCAGTCTTGACCCTGTTCCTCATGGGAACAGTCCAGCCCGAAATGCCAAGCCAGGTCCTCCCTGGACCGGAAACAAGCATCCTGGGACCGGTTTCAGGGTATCACCCTTCATCAGCCAGGCCAGCTTGCATCCAGTGAGCAAGGGACCCACGTCTGGGCATACCCTTCCCACTAAGGGCAACTTTAGCAACACAAAAGGATGATGGACGGAGTGTTGAACAATGCAAACACTCACCCCCAGGGTTTAATCCATCGTTCTTTTGCTCACCATGCCACCCCAGTTTGGACCCAGCCATATGCAAATCAGTCTTGTTTTTAGCAACACAAAAGAATGATGGACGGAGTGTTGAACAATGCAAACACTCACCCCCAGTAACAGATCTGGGTTTAAACCATTGTTCTTTTGCTCACCATGCCACCTCATTCTAGACCCAGCCATATGCAAATCAGTCTTGACCCTGTTCCTCATGGGAACAGTCCAGCCCGAACTGCCAAGCCAGCTCCTCCCTGAACTGGAAACAGGCATCCTGGGACGGGTTTCAGGGTATCACCCTTCATCAGCTAGGCTTTCATATGCAACATTTATTTTTATACTTGTCTTACTTGATTGAGAAGTTACTCCGTATGTCTCTTAAGTGTTTGGTGCACACAGATATATTAAAATAAGTGTTATTGCACTGATGATGCTGCTATTGTGCCAGTGAGGTTGGTAAGTTAATAGAATTTCACTTGTGGAAAGGAAATACCCCCCAAATTCTAGGGCTACATGTATTAAGTGTCTGTAGCAAAAATCAATTGCAATTTGCAACCAGTCTTTTTTTATGACCAGAAAATTATTTTGTGAACCGACCTATCAACTCATAGGTCGATTTGTAAAATAAGAAATCCAAGTGAGTTGCAGTCTGACTATTTAATATACATTAGTTAAGTCACAATTTGTGACTCACTCCAATTGCTCAAAATCACAGGATTGTGGCCTGCAAGGGTCAGCAGACCACTGTGTTTGAAAAAATGTTTAAATAAAATTGACTTTTTTGTAAAGTAACCCCATTTCTAAAAAAACTATTTAAACCTGTAAGAGTTGGTAGTTGTCTGTTGGACCAATCCCTACTCTCCCTGATATTGTACAGCAATATACAAAAGGTTAAAAGGAAGGTGTGCATTGAGAGCCCCAGACTTTTACAAAACAGTTAACACCTCACCTTGTGATATATTAACTTTTCAATGGTTTGGGGCCAAATTCTAGTTGTAAAACATTGATACATATGATACCACTTTGCAGTTAGGAAAACATAACCCTTCCAAATTGCAAATCAGTAACCATTCAGAAATGCACTTTGGAAGTTGGTAAAAGTTTATTGATTCCTTAAATTGGTTTGTTACATAAAATAAAATCATATTTCACGGTTGCAAACACTCTAATCTTGCAAAGGGAGCGATGCCAAATGTGTTAGTATATCAGGTCCATGAAGCACAGACAGTAATAGAAAGTGCACCATTTACCCTTCTGACACCATTACTACAGAAGTGCAAAAATAGTTTTTGACCTGAGTTTGTTTAACAACACCAAAACCAAACTGCCATAATAACTTATCTTTAATTTTAAGGCATGTGTTTCAACATAATACACAATCACACGCTAGAAGCTCACCAGTGCGAATCAGTGTTAAAATGTGCTTCGAATCATTGGTGGTTTTGCTTAGATCATCAATAAGAAACAGGAGCAGTCATCTACACTACCAATACTTTCATCTCGAAGGGAAACTGTTTTCCATGTGTGCTAGCACTACACACAATCGATTACCGATTTGAATCACCTTTTTTTAGGTCTAGCCTAAGCAGCACTTGCGCTGTCTCTGCAAGACATTCTGTAATCTATTTCTGTGGGCTTTCCCCACTGTCATCACTTTCATTGGTTTGTTAGCATGCCTTTCTAAATTTCCTTGGTTTGTTAGGTAAATGCTTGCATTTGTCCCGCCTTAAGGCTGGTTTGTTACGCCATGAGACTGACCCTGTTACAAGGATTATTGCACGATTGGTGTATACCTTATTGTCATGCACTACATTTTTCTTTTGCTTCGTGCTCCCTGGCGGTATGTTGTTTGGGTATGTGTCCATTGATCAAACGCTTTACCGGTTACATTAGGGAAGGAGGCATTCATTTAGGGTAGGCACAGAGAGATTAAGTGATTTACCCAGAATCACAGGTTTTTGTCGACTCCAAGACTCAAACCTGGTTACCCAACACCAAGGTCGTCAGTTCAAGCTGTTAGGCCACATCCTCTCGAGAGTTTGCGTGCAGCAGGCCTGCAATTTATGTGGTTACACAATGCATTGGAGTCGGCTGCTTTGACTCCGTCTTTGATCTCTTTCTGCAGCGTGTGTTATTACATCCATTGCCTCTTGTTTTGCACTTTGAGCGCGCTGATGTCACTTTGTTCTTGTTGCATTTGAGAAGGTTTCTGTCGGCCGTAACTCTCTTCATAGGAAATACAATTAAATGTGGATGAGAGCAAAACACAATGTAAAGAATGAAAATGCACAGTAAAGACTACTGTTTTTCCAGTTGAAATAATAGCGCACGTTGTGTTAGCGATTATTCGTTTAAAGAAATGTAAATATGTCCGCGCTCTCAGGCGATCACTAATGTCAACAGGGCGCTGCCATCTTGTTGACGTTAGTGATTCCCTGATCTGAGGTTTGGGGAGCACCTCCTCGTTTCCCTCTTCCCCCTAGTGATGGCCGCATCATCGGTGTCCTTGTCCCGTGGCTGGGCACAGCCCGGTGATTTCCTCTGAGTCCCCACACCCTGGTCACCAGTCTCTGGGGACCGTCAGCCCCTTCACACCTCCTGGATGAAGAGAGAAAGCGGCAGCTCCCCAAGCTGTGGGGTGAGCTCCAAAGAGGAAGAGCGCGACACGGAGAGCCAGGACAGCAAGCAGGAACTCATGGAGACGGTACAGGTGAGTTAAAACTTGTAGGGTTGGTAACATTGCTCAATACTGGAAACACTGGCTCTAAATACTCAGTTGGTGTCTCAGGCTCTCATTACAAGTTTGGCGGTCCCATGACTGCCACGGTGACAATGGCGGTTGCTCTGCCGGTGGCCCAGCAGAGAAGACCGCCATATTATGAGCATGAACGTTTTCCCAACAGAACACAGCCAATACACTGCCAGTGTGGTTGGACCGCCACAGCCAGCAGCAGGCATCTTCAGGGCGGCGGAGACCATGTTCCTACCGACCATATTATGAGGTTACATTATGCCAGGGATCTCCGGGGTGGTTACACCGCCACAAAAAGCCTGGCGGGAACAAACAACATAAAAGGAGACACTCACCTCCAGGAACACCGACAAGTCTACACCCACCATGGAACCCGAACTTTAAGTCTTCCCACTGCTCCTGCTGGCCATACTACTCAAGAACCAACAACGGCGACGAAGGCAACAACAGTAAGTACACCCACCTAGCACACACTGGAGGGAAGGCCATTAGTACACACCCAAACACAACACACAACCCCGGCACGGCCAAACACGGCCACATACACGCAAACATACACCCATACCAGCACACAAATACATCTACATACACAAACCCACACACAAACAACACACAACACGCCCAACATATATGTGACATACACATACCACATGCACACACACCACCGCCACTGTCAAACACATCTACACACAACACCACCAAGTCACACAACGACAACACCATCGTAACCACACAAACGCATTGTCAGAGAGACACACCGCACACCTCTACGGGAAAACACCTACTGGCAGCAACACGTAACAGCACACAACCAATACAAACAATAACACTGCCAAACAACGTATCAGAGCACACACCATGCCCACCCAACACACAAAGTACATCACAGATGTTCACAACACACACCACTACCACACAAGGCCACACAACACCAACACAACACATCACAACAAGTCTATAGCACAACTCACCCAGACAACTCATGCTGCTACACAAACACATCACATACACAGAAGACACACACCAAATTGCACATGTACAACGCATACATGTGGAAGGAAAGCCAGGACAACTTTATAACCATTGATACCAACGGTGAAGTGGTGCAGGTATATTAAAATAGATGCATATATAACTATATACAAAATGGGCCTACTGGTCAGTCCAATAGTCCTCAGTGCTCCTGGCACATTAGGCAATGTCCCTCAGCCCAACTTGACTCCTGACTGCAAAGTGCCCCCCACATGGCAGGGGCATCACTGGGGCAAGCAGGCACCTCAGGGGTGGTGGGGGGTGAGGTGGAGGCTTGTGTTTGGGAGGGGGATCCTTTGGTTTAGGCTTGGGGGTGGCCTTAGAAATTGACTTAGGGGGAGGGCCCTTTTTTTGGATTTGGGAGGGCCCTCCCTAGCTTTTGTGGGGGTCAAAGTCTTAGGTGTGGCAGAGACATGGGCAGTACCAGGGGGGCCATGGGAGGATTGGGAGGTGGAAGGACTGGGTCTGGGTCTGGGGAGGGTAGCAGGGACTGGGGCAGTGGGAGGAAATAGGCAAACTCATACAAAAAACTTTTATTGGGAACACAAGGATGGTCATGTGCAAAACGTTTGGGAGTGGAGGAAGAGGGAGTGCTTGAGAGGTGTGTACAGGTATGTGCCTTGGGTGCTGGTGCATGGGTGGATGCCATGTGTGTGCTGGGTGTCTGGTGGATGGGTGTGTGTGCAGGCGCTTAGGTGTACTGGGAGGAGGAGGGGAGGAGATGCAGTGAGATGCCAGGGTGGATGTGTGAGTGTCTGTTGCGGTGGTGTGTGATGTACTTCACGTGGGGGTGTTGATAGTTATGGTGCGCATGTGGTGTATGGGGTGGATGTATGGGTGTCTGCTATTGTTGAGATGGTGGGCATGAGGGGACTGGTGCCTGGATCTTGGAGTGTTGATGTGGTGATAGCAGGTTTGAGTCATGTAGTGTCTGTGAGGGAGGAGGTGGTGGGGGAGTCTGTGTAGGGAGTGGATGTTGTGTCTACATGCGTCTGTTGCCTGTGGGCATGGTGGTGGTGTGCCTTGTGGTGCCTATGTTTGTCTTTGCAAACCATGTCCGTTGAGGTGGATGAATGGTGGTCTGACTGTGTGCTTTGGATGGGTGTGGGGAGAGGGCTGTGGGATTGGGCAGAGGTAGCTGGAGGGGGAATGGAAGGTGAAGGGACACTGGCTGCCGTCAACGAGGAGGCCACAGAGTGAAAGGATCTCTGCAGGCCAGTCAGGGCACCGTGCATGCCTTCCAGGTAGGCATTCATCTGCTGCCTCTGTGATGCCAGTCCCTGGATGGAATTCACAATGGCTGACTGTCTCACATAGATGGACCTCAGCAGGTCAATAGCCTCCTCATTGAGGGCAGCAAGGCTGACTGGGGCAGGGGCAGAAGTGCCTGCGGCGAAGGAGACGCCCACCCTCCTGGGTGAGTGGGCACGAGCAACTGGGTGGGGAGCTACAGGGAGGGTGGTGCTGGTAAGGGGGGTGGTGGACAAGGATGGTGCTGGGCTGGTCCCAGATGGGTCCACCACTGCCAGGGAGCGTCCATCGGAGGAGGAATCCGTAGATGATGATGTCAATCGATCTCCACCATGGCACTCCCCTCGCCCTCTGTCCTACTGGTCCCCTCTACTCTGCAGGTCTCAGCCTCCTGGGTCCCGTGGGCTGCAGCTTCCCCACTCACTGGTGCCCCTTCTCCTTAGCCTGATGATGCTGATGCACACAAAGACAGAGGAAGAGTGGGGGTTGGATAGAAAGAAAGGGTGTAATGGGTCAATACCTACCCATCATTCACACAGAGTAACAACCTCAAAATCTGCTGACATGCCATGCCATTGCATGCCTTTGAACTGCCATGCACATCTGGCAGAAATCATAGGACAAACTGAAGCTATGCAGTGAAAACATACTGATGTGGAAACATATGACACACTTTGACTTGATGAAGGGTCAAACAATGCAGAGGAGCACAGTACTTGCTACACTACCATGCATGTTTACATGAACATATCCTGTACTCATTATCCATACGTTCCTGCATGGCATGGTAACATGCCAAGAAATCCTTTCACAATGTGTACTGTAATATCTTGGCCCCCTGCAGCCATCTACACCCACAGTATGAGGCAGCTGAATGAGAACTCACCAATTTCCTCTGTCATAGTGGCAGTCTATTACTGATGGCAATGCCCTGACACCTCGGGTATAGTGTTGCTGATGGGACAATCTGTTCACTCAAAAGATGTGTAATGTGTCCTGACAAACTCAAACATGGGAGTATGTACCCTCATGAGTCACTGTCTGCATGGCATTGGCAGACAACATAGAGAAAAAACCTGCCATGGTGGCTCACACTCATAGCCAATGTGCAAGTACCAATTATCTACACCACATCTTACCACTAGTAGGCTACCCAAACCCATACATGCCTACCATTAGCCAGTTGTGAGTGTGTACTTACTCCCTTGTCCCTACTGTGCTGCCCTCAAGCGCCCATCCACCTCAGGGTAGGCCACCGCCAAAATGCGGGCAATTAGGGGGTCATGGTCCAACGGGCACCCCTCCCTTGTTGGGAGGACATCCCCAGCTGGGTCTTAGCGGTCCTCCAGACCCATAATTTAAGGTCCCCCCACCACTTTCTGCAGTGGGTGCCCTGCCAGGCATGGACCCCAGGGTCCGCACTTGATTGGCAATGGCACACCAAATCCCCTTCATCTGATGGGCTCTGACCTGCATGGGTGACACAGACAGAAGGAGAAAGTCATGTAGAGTGGCATCACAGCAACAGCAGTGGATTCCACACATCAGACACATCTCATGACCACACAAACGTGCACGTACGCCACTAACGCACCAAATCCTCTGCCATCTGCATGCATGCACTCTGTGTGTGTCGTCACAACGTCTTTTACACCCATACACATCACAAGCAAAAAGAACAGGAACATTTGATTCACCTGCTGCTCTGGTGGCCCATACAACTGTCCATTCAGGGGTTGGACTCCATCTAATAGTGTCTCCAGCTCCTTCTGGGTGAAGGCAGGGCCCCCATCTCCTGCAGGACTTGGCATATTGGCTTCCAGAGTCAGACCATAGCAGCACACGCAGTGGAGGAATTGCTTGTATGGGAGTCAGGAGTCAAGTGAGCTATACAACAAAAAATGGCGGTCACGTCCGCTGCGTACATGACCTTTACCACCAGCGGTGATCATCATTGGCCCCAGTCTCCCATAGGCAACAATGTTAGCCAATGAGGAGTTGCACGGCGGTGAGACCGCCTACCGCCATGACAACTAACGCTGGCGGAATTAGGTCACTTCCATCTGTCCTCTGCTTACAAGACAGGCGGCTGTCATTTTACGTATATTTTGTGTATTGTAGGTAAATGATAAGTGCGTCATGGATGATTTTAGTGAGATTTACCCAGATGACCTATGTTCACACATGACAACATGGTGCACACATTTGATATCCATGCATAGTGCTGTTGGATGTTCAGATAACTATGACATGACATGTGCAGTCACTTGCTGCCTCATAGACAGGGTAACCATTTCTATATGTTCAAATTTGACATAAGCCTCATTCCCTGTAGTAATAGGGTGTTATTACATGGAAGTGTCAAATGTATCATGTCTGACAAATTGTCTATCTGGGCCTGGAACTGTCATCAACAATGGCATACAGGGTCATTCAAC
The DNA here is from genome assembly GCF_031143425.1 of Pleurodeles waltl. Taxonomy (NCBI): domain Eukaryota; kingdom Metazoa; phylum Chordata; class Amphibia; order Caudata; family Salamandridae; genus Pleurodeles; species Pleurodeles waltl. The sequence goes on from NC_090446.1 coordinate 1,198,654,603, forward strand.
GTGGCCATATGGATTCAGTGTACTTCAGCATTATGCCCAAACACTACTCTTGTGTGCTATTGTGTTTGATGGCTTGTGAGCTGACAATATCAACTTGTGGCTATTCCTCTCTCCTATTCTTATATTCCATGCAATGGTAAGAATGAGACATGCACCTGTGTACAGGACCCTTGTCGATCTTGCTACTCTGGAAGAAAGACACATCATACAGAGCTATCGTCTGAACCATCAGACCATCATGGAACTGTGTAACCAGTTGGAGACAGATCTCTTGTCTGCCATACGTCATCCCTATGCTATACCTCCAACAGTGCAGATGTTGTCTGTGCTACACTTCCTTCCCTCATGCTCATTCCAAATCACAGTGGGCTTGGCAGCAGGGATGTCACAGCCCATGTTCAGTCATGTGTTGAACGATGTACTGTGTGCTTTACTCAAACATCTGGACAGCTACATCAGGTTCCCCCAACCTGCGGATTTGCCCACTGTTAAATCTGACTTCTATGACATGGCACATATCCCTCATGTAATAGGGGCCATAGATGGCACCCACATTGCTTTGGCACCTCCCAGGGCCAATGAACAAGTGTACAGTATATCTCCCAAGTGACAGCCAAGTTTCCTGGTTCTGTGCATGACTCCTATATTCTGAGGAACAGCAATGTCCCACACATGATGGCACAACTACAGAGAGAGAGGACCTGGCTCATTGGTATGTCTTCAATTGTATGTGCATCTGTTATCTCATCTGACTTCATATACTGCCCTCTGTCACTACCAGTATTGTGATTTGTCAAATTGTTGTACACACAGGTGACTTTGGCTATCCTAACCTGCTGTGGCTGCTGACACCAGTGAGATACCTGGCCACAGATGGAGAAGATCATTTCAATGAGGCCCATGGCAGGACGAGGCGTGTCATCGAGAGGACCTTTGGGCTACTGAAGGCCAGATTCCAATGTCTACATGTCTCAGGAGGTGCCCTGCTCCACAGACTACTGAATGTCTGCCAGATAGTTGTAGCCTGCTGCATGCTACAAAATCTAGCCCTGATACGTCACATCCCATTACTGGATGTTGAGGAGGTTGCAGCTGGACCAGTGGCTGATGATAGTGACATAGAAAGTGATGAGGAGGCAGATGATGAGGATGCAGCTGACACTAGAACAGAGTTGATCCAACAATACTTCCTGTGACATGCAGGTATGTATTTATTTTATTGTATGTATATTGTACAGCTGTCTGCCTTGTGACATTGCTCCTCCTGATGTTTGCCATCAGTGGAGGTGGCAAGTGCAGCTATCCCACTGTGTGTGTTTGGGGACAACATGTTGGTCATCAGGAGAGGAGTTACTGTTCTGATGTCAGAGCTATTGTTGCTATGCTGTAGTCTAGCATCACATCTGCAATGACTTGGGCATGTTGTATGTTCCCAGTACTGCTATGTCAACTGCAATTGGACTGCCACACATATTGTGGTTAACAGTATTGCTACATTACCGCACTGTACACAATGGACGTTTATGGAACATGACTTTTACTGACAGTGGGACTTGCCTTTAGTGGTGTAACGTCAGCTTTGAGGGATGTACTATTGGGAATGCATGTCTGGAACATGTGGGTCTGCCATGGTAATATGTGTTAACTTTCCACTTGCCTATTCACACTAGGGAGCTCGACAATGTACTGCATTTGTGTTGGTTGTGCAACATTGACTCCTATCATGATGGTTGTCCCTGTCTTGGTCTCTTTGCATGTCTGTTGGGTGATGCTACTCTGGTTCCTGGCTTGACCCGTGGCTCCCTTGACACAAGATTTCAGTATATGTCTGTTCTGCTGTCATACTCCCTGCACATTGCACCCCCTTCTGTCCATCTTCCAGAGTTTTAATGGTCAATGTGTTAACTATAATGACATTTTGTACAACAGCGAATCTTACGTGTTACAATAAAGACAGGTAAGAAGTAGCTGTGCTCAATGCTATTTATTATGATACACAAGTGCAATGGGTGAAGAGTCGGGTAATGGTGGCTGAAATCATCAGAGCAGTTCGCCCAGCTGCAGGTAGTAACGGTCCAGTATCCAAGGCCCATGGGAAAATGGAGACATGGCAGTGGACAGTCAACAGGGTGTGTCAGTGGCACACAAGGGAGAATGTTCAGGAGAGGCTCACTTCCTGGCAGTAATTTAGGTCTTGGCATCCTGCAGGATGTCTGGATGGATGATATCATTTGCTTGGGGGTTCCTCAGCGACAGAGGGAGGGGTGCTAGTGGCCTGTGGGTCCTCTGGCAGGGCCTCCATTCCACTAGCTGTGACAGAAGTGCATGGCTCACTTGGGATGTGGTAGTGGAAGGGGCCTGCTGGTGGGTGGAGGATGCATGCAGGGTGGTAGTAAGATCTTTGAACACCCCTGCAATGGAGGCCATGGTGGCATTGTGAGCCTGCCACTGCTGCATGGCCTCCTGGTGGTATTCCCTCTGCAGCCTCTGGTTCTCCTGCAAGGTTGAGAGGATCTGGCCCATCTTGTCCTGGGATTGCTGGTATGCTTCCAGGACTTTGGTGATTGCCTCCTTGCCACTAGTTTCACTTGGGGGCCCATCCCTTGTCCCATAGGTGCCCTCCAACTGCCCCGGCACAGTGTGCCCACTCCCATTTACACCAGGACCTTCATCGTCTTGGGTGTAAGGGGTTGACTCTGGTCCCTGTACTGTGGGGAACACTGCTGATTGACCAGTCCTTGGTACACAGGTTTCGGGATGAGGGGTTGGCTGAGCTGTTGTTGCCACTGGGGTGAGGAACACAGATGTGGTCAGGGTGGGGCTGGTGGAGGTGGTGGAATGACCAGTTGTCCCAGATGGGCCAGGTAAGTAGTCATAGTCCAGACATCCACTGGGGCCTTCATACTGGTGAGGGCTGGCTGTCTCTGGCAACCTCTGCAGGGTAGCAGTGGCAGGGGTACCTGTGGATGAAAAGGGAGAGTTACATTGTGGAGGTGTACTTATTTATTTCATAGTCTGGTGCATGCAGTGCCTTGACTTGCTTCCCAGTGATGGCAATGACAGATGCAGCACTGCAGACATTGGTGTAGCTGGTGTGATGGTTTTACGTGCAGGTGTTCCACTGTGAAGTGGGAATTGCAGCTTTTCATGTGTAGGGGTAATGCATTGTGGGAGTTGTGGTGCTTGCCATTGTGAGGTTTTTTTCCGTGCACAAGGGAGGGACTGTGTGGGGATACTGGAGTGGCATGCAGGGGGGGGGGTATTCGGTGATTGGGGTGGTGGGGCAGAATGTGTGATGGGGTGAATTGGAGAGTGATAGAGTGGTGGAGACGCATGCTGTACAGGAGTCATTGGTGTTAGGGGAGTGTTGTTGACTTACCACAGTCCAATTCCCTCTGGATGCATGATTTCCAAGACCTTCTCCTCCCACGATGTGAACTCTGGGGGAGGAGGTGGGGGGTCCACCTCCAGTCTTGTTGATAGCAATCTGGTGTCACAAGGCCATGGAACACACCTTCCCCCTAAGGTTGTTCCACCTCTGCCTGATGTCCTCCCTTATGCGTGGATGAGTGCCCACTGAGGTGACCCTGTCAACTATCCTCCACCATACCGCCATTTTCCTGGCTATGGATGTTTGCTAGACGTGTGCTCCTAACAGCTGTGGCTCTACCCTGATGATTTCATCTACCATGACCCTGAACTCTTCATCTGTGAATCGTGGGTGCTTTTGAGGGGACATGGTGGTTGTGATGTGGTTTGGGGGGTGTCATGTGCAAGGGTGGGGTGTTTCGGGCTTGGTATGGTGTGGGGGGTGCTTAGTTTTCTGTGCTGATGTGTTGTGGTGTGTTTGTGCAGTTGTGATGTGTGTATGTTGTTGATGGTGCAGTTGTGTGATGTGTGTGTAGTGTTTATGTGCCTACGGAGTATGAGTGGTAGGTGATAGGTTTGTGGCTCCTCGCTGTCCGTGGTTGTAGTTGCAAAGGATTGTGGTTTGTGTGTGGGTGTGTTTCATAGTGGTGGGTGTGGGTGTGTGTCATGTGGCAATGTGTGTCAGGTGTGGGGTGTTCATACTGTCCAATGTGGTGTTGGGGTCTAGTGGTGGTGGTAATTGGAGTGTGGCGGTTCGCACCACCAATAGTTTCCCGCCGTGCAATGACCGTTGTGCTGATTTATGGGTCATAATATGGAGGGCGGCATGTTGTCGACATGGCGGTGCTGGTGGTGAGACCGCCTCTCTCCCACCCTCAGTCGGCTTGGCGGTCTCGGATTTGTGACTGTTTTTGAGCGGTCTTCAGTATGTGACTTGTAATACAGCGGTCGGGAGACTGCCATCTGGCGGTCTTTTGGTGGCCGTCACCACGTTGGTCTACCGAAAAGACCGCCAAACTTGTAATGAGGGCCTCAGTGTCTTATACAAGACAGCGAGATACCCATTCCCAATTAACTTTGATCGCGATTAGCACACAAATCAGAAACTTACTGACAAGCTAAGGAGGATGAATAACTCGGAATAAGCCCTAAAATGACAAAAAAGAGAATGTCGGCTTTAAAATTCTTCCTCTTGAGGATTCACTTCAGAGGGGTTTGCAGAATAAAACCTGTAATTTTCGATGGAAAATAGGTCTACTTTTTTATTATACCATTAGTGAATAATAACCTTGCAAGTGGTATAGTTTAAAAAATGCACACAGTCACTCCAGCCTGCGGCAGCAAATCTGCTTAATGGCTGGTGCAGATGCACAGAGGCACATGCACCATTCATCAGAGAGACTGGCTGAAGAGCTCTGATCCATTGCCTCATGATGTATGCTTTAGTGGGCAGAAGAAAAATGGGAATGACACTGCAACAGCCCAATGGATGAAGGGGCTGGCTGAAAGCCCTTAAAGTGATGATTTTAGATTAACAATTTTAGTAAAAACAAAACGTCTTTACTAATCCCAAATCTAATGAAATTTCAAATATTTTTACCTACCCAAGTATCTAATGTGCTGCCTCAAGAGCGGCACATTTTTCTGTGAGATCTGTAACTAGATAACAGTGTCTCTTTGATTAAAAGTGGCAGATATTGCTAGTGTATTCATAGTGGTTTCTACCCTCATGTTCTCAGTAATCAAGAATACACAAGTCAATTAAGTAGAAGACGGATCAAGATTTCTTTCAGACATGCCATAATCATTTAACCAAATTCCAAATGAAGTTGAACTCCTGGGTAGAACAATAGTTCATTAAAAAACTAAATTCAGTTGCTAAATTAAGCCAAGTTGCCAATTTATCCCTAAAAGATAGCAAACCCTAAGTCAGAAAAGGTGGAAACCTAGATTTAAATATTGTCAAAAAACTGGACTATGAAGTTTCAGAAGAGTTTTCTCATTGTGAATTGTGACAAAGCAGCTTCATTTTTAAGGGCATTTTAATGAGACTATTCTATCTATTTTGTCAAATGCCCAGATAACGTGTTCCATTTAAATTTCACTAAACATTACAGAATCTTCCAGCTATACCAAATTACCTGTGTTGTATTTGTGTTTGAAATCAAATAATTAATAAGGACAAAAGGAGTTGTATTGAAATGTACACTGTCATCTGTGTACAGAAGACGTCTAACATGCTGGCCCCTAACTTAGGTGACTTCATGACCCATTTATAGTTTACCCCATATCAGAGGAGCAAATGTTAAAAATTAAGGAGACAGTTTATAGACCTGCTTCAGACTGCGGTTAGTCATAATCCTTTTGGTTAATCTAGATCTATTTCCGATTTTGACTCTTACCCAAGTGTCCAAATGAAAATTTTCTCCCCAAAAATTACTATCAAAGGTAGAGTAGTCCAGGAAGCAGACAAGCAACCTTTGTCCTGAACCCTTGCCAGCTCTCTGACTAATAATGATAATAACTATAATGTTGTGAAGTGTCTAACTGCCCTCACTGAACATGCCTTACAAATTGCATTTTCGCATTGCTATCCAAGAGGGCTACGAGGCATTAGTCTTGTGTTTATGTAAGTGTCTCCTTTTAAATAGTAGGTGCAGGATTGAGCCATGCCAGCACCCAGGAATAAATCGTAATTCCAAGGAAGATTAAATCAAAAGTGTAAATTTGGGTATTCAAAAACTAGGATTATTTATCCGACTCCTATTAGGACCTGGTGGTCTTGAGCTCCAAGTTTCCAATCGTATTATTCAAATGCATTGCTCAGTGATGATATCAATTGGAGCATCATTTGGTGCCTCCTCAAAATAGAAGTGTATAATAGTTAAACCACCTTCCTTGGATTGAGTTTTTAAACGTTTTTTTTTGTTTCCAAAGAAAGTAATGTATTTGTCCTCTAAATCATAATGACCCTCTGTTTTTTCTATGATTAAATATCATACCATCTCTTACAGTAAAAGTTTGCCTTAGCTTCCCAAATTTATTTTCTAGAACTTCTTAGTTTAGGATACTTTTAAGTTTTGTCATCTGGTCTGCCTTTAATCTCTTTTTCTCAGCAAATTAATATAAACTAATTGAGACAGGTACAACATCCTAGTTTCCTTGTAGTAGCTACATTTTTTAGTAAGGTACTTGCTCATTCTTAAAAATGTTACTAATCAAGTTAGTAGTATACTGCATTAGTTAAAAATAGTTTATAGGAAGTTCGAATCATAGACGGAACATTTATTGGACCAGTGCCCCAATTCAGTTTCACTTGTAACATTCAACATTATTCTGAGAAAAGATTGTTTGGAAGCAACGGTACTAATTAGTGTGCCAGCAGCCTGAAATCTTTTCAGTTCAATTATATCGCAGTTCAAGCAAATCTTTTAAACTAAATGGTCACTTTCAGCTCTACCAATTATTTCAAATGAACTGACATAATGAAACATTCTTGCACTCCCAAATAGTACAATTTCCATTCTGAGTGAAAAGTGAGCAGTTTTTGCGAGAATGTGCGGCTTTGTTGTACCATCTAAGCATTAATGCATTTAGAACTCTCTGTAGAGCGCCATTATTATTGCTTCTCATTTTGAATATTGCTGTCATTTTTTGTATGGATTACAGCATCAAAAATATAATAAAAATATCCAGTCTGAATAACATTTATATCTGATTTGGACATACACATTATTTTTGTGGTTTTTAGGTTCTTTTATCAAAATTGTCTTTGTGAGATCTTTCTGACATTTGTCTAAGTTAATACATATGGTGACCAGTACTGTTTTCTCTACTCTAAATTGGCGTAAACAGCTTCTGTAAAATTTAGCTCAAAGATTTGCATATTATCTTACAGAACTTCAATCACATTTACCCAGTCCAAGTAGGTACCACAATCCTAGTCAGGGGAATGCTCAACACAGATTAAATTATCGTTTGCTCAACCTCTGGTGGCTTGGCACTGAGAAGACAGGCTTAACTTAAAAGGCAATGTGTAAATTGTTTGTGCAATAACTCATACAGCAAATCAGTGAAACGCCACGCAAACACTCCACACCAGGCTAGAAAAATAAATAATATTATTTGGATAAGATAAGGCAAAAATACTAAAAATCCCACCAATATGTTTCCAGATATATACTTTTAAAGTATGCCGGTAAAATGCAGTGCTAGAACAATCACAGGGGAAAAGTGTTCCTAATCCCACAGTGGATTGTTAAATGTTCGCAAATGCTCCTCGGGAATATCATGCCCAATTGCCACTCATTTCGGAATCTGCACAGGTCCTTTGGGACTGGAGCATGCAGCACAAGTCAATCGCCAACAGGCGCGTCTGGCGTGCTTCTGGACCTCAAAGGCTAAGGTCTAACTCTCACAGTACCTTTGCTCTTGAGGGTCTTCAGTATGGGGAGGTGATGTAGTAGTAAGTCACACTGGTCTATCCTTGAGGAGTCTGGGTTGCTTTGTGGTCAGCACTGAACAGCGGCGCAACGATCCTTCTTGCACTGGAAGGGGTTTCCTTTGGCGCAGCAACGCTTGACCACATGGCAAAGATCTTGGTATCAGGGACATGGAAACAGCGCTTGCGGGTTGTTTTCACCCAGTTGACGATCAGGCACATGCTCCCTAAGTAAAGCGTGAGGTGCTCGATCCTCTTATCAAGCAGCGTGCTTGTCAGTTGCAGGTGCCAGTCTCACGATGTGCAGAGTCGCATGGCAATGGGAAAATCTTAGATGGCCCTGAGACTTTGGAAACAGGGGGCAAGCCCTTGGAGATCACTGTGGGAGGGAAGGCAGATTCCTTCCAGCAGGGTCAGAGAGCAGCAGAAAAGCAGTCCTAGAAAAGCAGTCCAGTTTGGGCCTTTGAGCAGCACAGTAGTCCTTCTGACACAGGTTCTCTTCCAGACCCAGAAGATTTGAGGGAGTCAGAGTCCCAGTATTAATACCCAAAAGTGCCTTTGAAGTGGGGGAGACTTCAAAGAGGGGATTTGGAGTGCACCAATTTCCTTTCAGCCCAGTCATGTCTACTAGGCTATCTGTAGGGACTATCAGTCCTTTGTGTGGGGATGAGGCCACTACCCTATGAAGTGTAAGTGTGAAGACCTTCCTGTGTGCCCAGGAAGACCCATCAGTATGCACATGAATGCAGAGGCTGTTGAGTGTCCTGTGTTTGGGGCTGTCTGGATGGAATGCACAAATGTAGCTGTCACCCAGTCCAATCCAGATGTGTATTGGAGACAGGCTTTAAGGCACGCAGAGCAGTAAGAGCAGAGAAATGTCCACTTTCACCCTGCCCTGTGGGTAACATAGGCCCTACCTTAGGGCATACCTTAGGAGTGACTTATATGTAATAAAAGGGGAGTTTCAGGCTTGACAATTAGTTTTAAATACCAAGTCCAAGTGGCAGTAAAGTTGCACACACAGGTCTGGCAATGGCAGGATTGAGACATGGTTAAGGGGCGACTTATGTGGGTGTCACAATCAGTGCTGCAGACCCACCAGTAGCATTTAATTTACAGGCGTTAGGCACATGTACTGCACTTTACAAGGGACCTCTATGTAAATTAAATATGCCAATTGGGTAGGAGCCAATATTACCATGTTTAGGGGAGAGAGCACAAGCACTTTAGACCTGTTAAGCAGCGGTACAGTGTGCAGAGTCTTGAAACCAGCAAAAACGAGATCAGAAAATGGAGGGAGGCAGGCAAAAAGTTGGTGGAAGACCACCCTATGGCTGTTAGGTCTGACATCGAGTCTCCCATTTGAAAAAGATATATACCACCAGATCCCCACATAAATGTTCCTTTATATGGAATCTTCTACCTAGTTGAATTCATGAAAGATATCCATTCAAAGCAATGTCTTTACACATTCAGCTTTGCTGGATACATAATGCTGTTGGTATGTAAAAAGAAATCTGAAACATCCTTTTGGATCAGAAAAGGTAGCAAATTTGCTATGTTTTCATGAAATTAAAGACTCTTTTTTTTATTAAGTATTTGTGTGGACCATTGACAATGTAATATTCTGTGTGAATTTGCAACCACTATCCCCATTTGGTTAGGAATGTGTTGGAGTTAAGACATTTACAACCCAGCGCCTGCTGTCTCAGACAATGAGCATGGTGTTATTTCTAACAGAGCTATCTGCTATACATTACATGCTATGGTCTGGAGCCACCCCCATTCTCCTGATATCTTTAGTGAGATTACTCTTGTGTTATGTATGTTATTCTGATGTACTTGCACATTTTACGTGTCGGGGCTCAGTATTGCTGGATATGCAAGGTCTAAATACCTTAAGGCACCCATGCACAATCCAAGAAAAAACATTTTTATTTGCTCAAACTAAATCAAATATAGCTTTATATTTCTTTGTTACTTTATTAACCTTCTTACTGTAGTACTTATTTACACTCAAATAATTTTCTCCCGTGAGGAATTGAACAGAGTTGATATCCATAGTTTCAATCTCAATATATGTTAGGTATAGCTGCTGGGAATCATAAAATGATACTTCTATTAATGGTACCATGTTTGCCTTCAGATATAAAATTAGGACTGAAGACCAAGTTGTTATCAGAGGATGAGATAATACATGATTGATCTTCCTTTGGGAAGCAATAAAGTCTGATTAGTACAGACAACCATAATTACTGTATTAGATTTTATATACTGACTTTGTGTTTCTCCCAGCCATTCACTCCCTGTCTACAAGTATGGATGATATGTGATTCTTACACCTTATAATCAAGACCACAGTTATTATGCGGCAGAGAAGGACCAAATTATGCAGCAGGGTTGGCTAAATTATGTAGTTAAAAAAGGCAAATTGTGTGACCTAATGTGGCACATTTTCTCATAGTAACTGTCATTTTTCACATGTTAACACTGTTTCAGCAAAGTATTCACCTCATTAATACCAGTTTAACATCCAAATGTAATAATTAGCAATTGAAAGGTGACCGGTCAGCCTTCCGTAGGGCCCTTCACAGCAACACACCTGTCACCACAATTGTTGCTTCATTTGAGAAGCAAACAATTGTTTTTATTCAAATCTGCAGATTGTACAGCAGATGGAGAATTATGTGGCAAATGCAGCAAATACATAATTATGCAGAAAACACTGCAGAATCACATAATTCTAGGGGCCCTGCTTATAACCCTTATTTTCTTGTGTAACATTTTCTGTACATTGGCTTACACACTTGCATGATTTACTATGCTTCTCTGTGTGATGTATAGTGCTCTGATACCCATACCGTAGGTTAAGCAGTGTTAAAAATAACTAAATTAAAGAAATTGTAGCTGCCAATTAGATCAATGTTTGTGTAGTTATTCACATAGACAGACAAATCTTGCATTCTTACAGCCAAACCACATCTTTTTCACAAGGAGTTGAACAAAGTTAAAAACCTGCCTTCAAATCACAGCTTCTCTTAAGTACTTGTGAAGTTATAAAAGGCTCTGTGCCTTTGTTTCCTACCATTGCTTTGGCGTCAAGGTGTTAAGCTCAAGATAGATTCCACAACCAGTGCTATGCTCAAACAAAAGGAGGGCTTGTGGCCCTTTAAATCGGGCCTTTGTGTTGGGCACAGCTGGAAGTGTTAATAAGAAAATCCTCTCGCTGCTCACACGCTGTTGCTTTGAGCAGAATGCAGATGGCTTGCAGGCCCGGCAAAAATGTTTCATACTGTCAGAAACTGACACCATGACAAATTTAGCATGTTTTCTTGCATCAGCTGAATCCCAGATCCGGTCAGAAATAGCTGCCGGAACATGGAGCCAACGCGATGCCCCTTCTTTCCAGCACTGATCACATCACAAAATAACAGCTTGATTGGGAGGAGAAGCGAAAAAAAGAAACGTGGGTGGCATTCTGAGGAATTAGTATGAACTAACCTTTTGAAAAAAATGGCCAGAATATCAATAAGAAAAATACCTCCTGACATAAATATCAAGGCGCAAATGTCGTCTACAATAATATTGCCTCATTCCATTTAGTATTTTAGTATTAAGTCCAAAGTGGTGATATTTTTAGACGATATTTATGGTATGATAACGTGGTACTATACCAATAAAAAAGGATAACTATCAAACATTGAAAGGCAAATGTATTGTAGGCCTGCCTCTACTTCTGTTGCCCCAAAAGTAGTAACATGCATCTCTCTACTACCTCTCATGCTGGCTGACCACGCCCCTACATGCAGTGACCTCCTCTGACTTGTCCTTCAGTGCTTACAAGATGTGCAGGCTATGGCATGATCCTGCTGGCACCTTATGTTGTGACTTCCGGTAAGACCTGACAGGTGCATTTAATGTGTTGGGAGTTGGTAGGAATTGGGCTTGGGCAGGGATTAGTCAATGAGCCCCCTGGCGGGCAAGTCGCTTGACCAGAACTTGCCGGACACTAGGAGTAAGTTTGAAGTTTGTCATAATGAGGGTCAGGAAAACTATTCTTTCCAATTTCATCTACTTGATTTTTTAAGTTATTGTTCAAATATTTCCAATGAAATTCATTATTGGTTTAAATATTTTCCCTCAGTTTATTTTTTTTTTCCCAGACATACTTGTGTTATGATTACGAATTAACTTCTGTATGTACTGTGATTCCAAAATTGAAATTCACACTTTTCTATTATCCAACTACAAAAGATGCGTGCAGGGAAGACAAATTAAAACTCTGCTTTCTGACACAGGGACCTGTTTGACAGATCCCGCTGTCAGAATTCAGAGTTATGTTTGCTTTTGCTTGGTGGGAGCGGTCAGCTCCCACCAAGCAAAAGCAAACAGCAGGAGTCGGCCCTGGGTGGCGGTCCCCAGGGGCCATCAGTGGCTCCTTGACGGAGGCTGCATGGCCCCCAGGGCTATAGGGGTCCAAATAAGACCCCTTAACATTTTTTACTATTTGCCCCAGGGAGGTGGTGGTCCCCAGGGCTGCGGATATAACAAAAAGGTCTCTTTCTGGAACAAGAGCTACCTTTCTGCCAAATTTGGTGTAATTCTCTCCAGTGGTTTGGGTGCTATCGCTGTACAAAATCCTTATGGAAAAATGAATGGGGCAAACACGCTTTGGGATCTTTGGGACCTTTTTCTCGGCCCCTGCTTGATGATCACCCCGAAACTCTCAAGACAACAGGTGTCCTAATTATAACTATGGTGACCGCCACTATAATATATAAATATATATATATTTCTATATACATATATATTCACAAACACAAGCTGGCTTCTCAGGGGGCCACCGACCTTGCAGGGCAGCCTCAGCTCTTAGGAGAAGCATCCAGTTTAACATCAAACAGCACAAAATGATGAGGCACCAGCTCAGAGAACATCCAAGCATTTATTCAGTGTAAAAAGCAGCTCCCACTGAATCCTCCTGACGCGTTTTGGCTGGAATGCCTTAATCATAGGTAAGTAGTTGCAGGTGTCCATAAAGCCAGTGCTTTTAACTTGTGACCTACGTGACTTGAGAAATCACCAACTACATTTCCCATATTGCACCATGTTGTTATATCCTTTACACTGCAGTACTTAATCTTGATTTATGCTAGCATAGCTTTGAAGATACCACAGGTACATCTCAGCTCCCACCAAGCAAAACTAAACAGCTGTGTTCCGGGGTAAGCACCCCGGGGCATAGCAGGAGCCAACCCTGGGGGGTGGCAGTCCCCAGGGCCATTTTTGGCTCCAGGACCGTGCGCCCCCCCTCCTTTACTTTTCAGGGCCAGCCCCGGAGAGGTGGTGGACCCCGGGCCGTATGTGTGACCCGGGAGGAGGGCCGTGTGGCTCTTTTCCCATTGTTTAGAACATTTGGCCTCAGAAAAATAGTGGTCCCCAGGGCCTAGGGTGTCCACAGGCCCCCCATCACTTATTTAGCCCCAAGGAGGTGGTGGTCCTGGGGTTTATAGAACCTTAAGGAGTCGGGCCCTGTATTGCACCCTCCTTTTTTTCTAAATAAAGCCCAGGGGAGGTGGTGGTCCTCTGGGCTCCAAAAGCCTCAGGAATGGGCCACATGCACCCCCTCCTTTTCTTCATAACCCCACGACCTGGCCCACCGAGGGCTCTTTTCAAAACAAACGCAGGAGCCTGTGCCTGTTTTTTTAAAAATGTATTTATTTTCTTCAGAGTTGCGGATCTGCTGCGACTTAATGCAAATGTTTTTGTTTTTTTTAATGCTTCTTTGCCCTGGTGGGGTCCCTCTAGGACTCCAGCACGAGAGCTAAGGGGTCACTGTTTCCCTACCCTGACCCCTTGTCTTTAAAAAAAAAAAAAAAATTCAGGTACTCTGTGGCTGCCATCACTTCCTGGTTGAAGTGTTGACAGCCAATCAGATTTCAGCAGGGGGACTGTCAGATCCTCGGAGGATCTGTGTCCCTAGATATGCAAATTTGTATTTGTGAGAAAGTAGCCTCTTTCTAGCATGGTTACCCCCATTTTTGGTCCGTTTGTCAGTGTGTTTTTACTGTCTCACTGGGATCCTGCTAGTAATGACCCCACTGCTCATAGTTTGTGGCCTACATGTCAGTATGTTTTACTGTTTTGTCAGTATGCTTGACTGTGTCACTGGAGTCCTGCTAACCAGAACTCCAGTGCTTATGCTCTCTCTGATTCCAAATTTGTACTTACATACTGGTAACCCAGTATTCCACTCCAAATTGGCACACTGGCCCCCCTTATAAGTCCCTAGTATATGGTACCTAGGTACCCAGGGCATTGGGGTTCCAGGAGATCCTTATGGGCATCAGCATTTCTTTTGTCACCCATAATGCCATTGCAGCCTGAGTGAAATAGTGTAAGCACTATTTCACAGCCATTTTCACTGCACCAGGTCACTTATAAGTCACCTATATGTCTAACCTTCAGATCCTGAAGGCTAGGTGCATAGTGCCTGTGTGTGAGGACACCCCTGCACTAGCAGAGGTGCCCCCACATCATCCAGGCCCATTTTCCCAGACTTCATGAGTGCGGGGACACCATTATAAGTGTGCACTACATATAAGTCAACACATATATGTAGCTTCATAATGGTAACTCCGAATATGGCCATGTGAGGTGGCTAGGATTGAGAAATTGTACCCCCAATCTTATTCTGGTATTGGGGGGCCAATTCCGTGCACCCTGCGTGCTCCACCATGGACCCCCAGTATTGCCATACCAGCCTTTTGAGGTTTTCACTGCAGCCTCAGCTGCTGCCACCTCAGAGACAGGCTTCTTCCCTCCTGGGGCTTGAGCAGCTTAATCCCAGGAAGACAGAACAATACATTTCATTTAGGAGAGGGGTGTTACACCCTCTCTCTTTGGAAATGGGTGTTACAGGCATGGGAGGGGTATCCTCCCAGAGCCTCGAGAAATGCGTTGAAGGGATCAGATGGTGCCCTCCTTGCATAATCCAGTCTACACCAATTCAGGGACCCCCAGTCCCTGCTCTGGCGCGAAGCTGGACAAAGGAAAAGGGAGTGACCACTCCCCTGTCCATCACCACCCCAGGGGTGGTGCTCAGAGCTCCTCCAGAGTGTCCCTGAGTTCTGCCATCTTGCTTGTTATCAGAGTTGTCAGGGAGTTATCTGGGAGCATCTGAGTGGCCAGTGCCAGCAGATGACATCAGAGACCCCTCCTGATAGGTGCTTACCTGGTTAGGTGACCAATCCCACTCTCAGGGCTATTTAGGGTCTCTCCTCTGGGTGTTTCCTCAGATTCGATTTTGCAAGATTCCAGCGGGACTCCTCTGCAACCTCTGCTTCACCTTCTACCGTCGGATCAACCGCAGAACTGCTCCAGGAAATTTAAAACTGCAACAAAGTATCCAAGAAGGCTACTGCAACTCTGTAACTTGAGCAACTGCAACAAGTTTCCAGGGCGTGCACGCCCGAGGGCTGCCGGTCTTCATCCTGCACCAGAAGGCACCTCTCTGCTGCGACGACCAGTACTCTGGGTCCCCTCACCTGCCGACGAGCGTGGATCCTGGAACACAAGTGGTAGACTAAAGTGACTCAGACTGTCCAAAGGACCAACTGTCCAAATTTGGTGGAGGTAAGAGCTTGCCTCCCTGAGCCAGACAGTACCCCTGTGCACTGTGTGTTTTGCAGCTCCTAGGGCTTCTGTGCACGTCTCCAAGGAATCTTTTGTGAACAGCATAGCCCCGGCCCCCAGCACTCTATCCTACGACGCTCAGCTCCCTGAGTTGTTCTCCGGCGGCATATGACCCCTTTGTGTAGTGCTGCAACAACTGCAATTTGCAACTCCTTTGTCCCCGTGTCCTGGGACTCTTGTGGGTGCTGCCTGGTTTTCTGAGGGCTCTCTGAAGTGCTGAGAGCCTCCTATGTCTCCTCAGTCTGAGTTGAGACCCGCCAATCCTCCTGGGTCCAGGTAGCACCTTTTTCCGCCAACTGTGACTTTTGCGTGAGCCAAGGCTTGTTGGCAGAATCCAACAACGAAAACCAGCCTGCTTTCTTCTTCTCGATGTGGGACATCTCTTGCACCAAGCAGTAATCCACAGTTGTCTTCTTTGGTGCATTTCTGACTTTTTCTTCCAACCGGAGAATCCACTATTGCACCTTCATCCGGGTTAGCAGGGGTTCCTGTTCTTCCTAGATTCTTCATCTGTTCTTGGGCTTGGTCTCCTCGCTCCACAGGTCTTCAGGTCCAGGTATCCATCGTTGGTGTCTTGCAGTCTTGCTTGGTTTCTCTCCCTTGTGTCTTTGCCCTTCAGACATCCCAGTGCTTTGTGTTACTCGCTTCTTTGAGTGCTTTCCTCCTGCAACCCAGCCCCGCCCCGTCCCATGTTGACCTCTCCCTTACGTGCTTATCCCGCTAGCAACACCCACCCATCCCCAGGCATTCCCTGTTGCTCTCTCCCTCGTACGCTTGTCCCACAATCTCTCCCCGCCCCCACGATCCTCGATCCATGTTGCTCGCTCTCTCTCTCATCTGCTTCTCCCTTATGCAATACCCCTACCTACTCCTCTGCATTTGTTGCTCTCTTTCTTGTCTGCTTCTCCCCTATTGCATTAATGTAGCTGATACCACACAGCAGTGGCAAAGCCAATAGTTTCAAACGGAGCAACTTATTACCAATGCCTGTTCTATTCCACTCTGCTTCTGCCGTAACCACATCTCACCCCCCTCCCCCAAATCTCACTTTGTAATTGTGACGTAACAAACACAGTAAACCAAGTTTTCGATTTACCTGGTGGGTACCTAATGTACTTATTCAGAATTATTCTATTGTACGCTGTGCAAGGACTGGATGAATGCTTTGTTAGACTTCGCATGTTTTCTGAGTCCATGCATAAGCAGCTCATCCAGTCTAGCGTTTTTGCTTTCCATTGTGGAACTTGTAGTTCTGCTTACTCCATTATACACTCAGAACTGTGAGTACCTGCATGCAGAGACAAGCCTTGCAATGGAAACATGACAGCTCTCTCTTAATGTAGCCTAAGTCAGCAATGGAAACAGTGGTTTAATGGTACACGTTACACAGCATGTGATATGTAGCTGTTGAATTGTACACACATATCAAAACATCTCGAATGTAAACTACCAAAGCCTGTCGTCCTGAGTGAGGTTTGCAGATATACAAATACTGTCAGATGATAACTGCACATCCAAATACCATTACACTTTCATAGATGACTGTGTAACAAATACAATTTCTAGTGTGCCTTTATAACTCACAAATATGTATTTTCCTCTTGATTTTTTCAGTTTAATTTTTCAATTGTAGTAATTGTTTTAGCAAACTCCGCATATCAACTAAATTTAAAAAAACATGTTTCATCCTGGGACAGGCTTGCTCAAGTCACATATACTGGCTAAAGTTAACTTCTAAATTTAAAGCTTACTCACACAGAAAAATCTAAAATACTTTGCACATCTTTTAAAGCATGTTGTTGCGAATATTAATCTTAAAACGAGTCCCAGTGAAATGCGTACAAATATAAATAGTGTACAATTTGTTTTGAGTGCTGTTTCTTGTTGAAATGCCTGTTTTCAGACGCCAAATTTGTTGAACGTAGAATAAACTTGAATGAAGCATAGCTTGGATGCACACAATAAAATAAGTGGACGTTTTGTTACAAGACAGGTATATGTATGCTTGTGTCTCCTGAGTGCATCAATGAATATGTTTTTGCAAACTCATTTACTCTGGGGAGCTGAAAGGGCAATGGTAATAAAATGATACTACCGCAAGGCAAATCCAAAACGCGTTGGTGAACAACATTTTTAATAAGATCTGCTTTATGTGTATGGTTTGTTGCAAAAAATCTATGCCTTTTCCGTTGTTGTGCATCCCTTTTTATTGTGGGTTCAGCTAGATAAAAAATACCACATAATGTTCCGCATAATGTGTATTTAATTACATGCTGTGTATCATCGTTTGCCTAACAATAATTTGTTTGACCATGCCACAAAATTGCTCATCCAGTGCCAGATGGTTAGAATGATCTTGACTATCATACTATGCCACTAAAGTTTTGCTCCTTTGTTGATAACAACTTACTTGGTCTATATAAAGTTGCATCAGACCTGTGAGATGTCAGTGAGTTAAACTCTGGTTACAAAGATCAGCGTGAAGAAAGCTGTTTGAATTCTGGCAGGTTAACTTGTCACGTCATTAGATGATAACAAAGTGAGCACTACGAAAATGTGCAAACAGTAGCGTCGCCTGTTTTATTGTATTGGCTTTATATTGTGCTTACGAGCAAAACGTCGGGGGCATGCGCTTTACGACAACTTGAAATGTCATTCTGACCGTCACCACATTACACTTTGACGCAAAAACCGTACTTGGCGGTCTCATAGTTCTTGCTGCATGCTGGGCCAGCGTGGGCGTGGCCACACGTACGGGCAGGCGCACACCGCAGTACACAGGCAGATCGACTGTCCACAGAGAACCACCACAATGTTCTCCTTGCTCCTGGCCGGAGTGCTCGCCCTGCTTTTGGCCCTGGTGATCCTGTCCTCCTGGAAAAAGAAGCAGCACCTGCCGCCCGGTCCCACGCCATGGCCCCTGCTGGGCAACATGCACCAGATCGACAAGTCGGCGCCATACGAGACGCTCATGGAGGTGAGATCGGAAGTTTTATGCAGCGCCCAGTCTGTATCCAGACTCCCTCACATTTGATGGGTAAGGGGACTTGGACGTAGAGATAGGGAAACATTGAGTGATTTGACAAGGATCACAGTTGCAGTGAACTGCGAAGTTTAAATCTCGTAGTGCTGTGGCAAGCAAGTTGCTGCTGTACCAGATCGCTTCAGTGAGTATAGGTGACTGCCCTACGTGTTGTCCCGTTTACACTGGGACAGAACCAAGACCCCTTAGTGAATTAAATAGCTAAACAAGCATTTACAATGCGTTAGGTCTCGCTTTTGTGAACGTTAGAGGTATTGACGTTGAAAACGGCTTTTTTTTTTTTTTTTTTTTTACTTTTGCATTTTTTATATGCAGTGGAGTGATGATATTTGCATAGCGCTATTTCCATTCGTATGACCTTCTGGTGCTGGAGAACCAGAGAATGGAATATAGGTTATGAGGGAGGGGAGACCAGAGTAATAGGCTGGCTGTGAAAAAAAAATAACATCCTGGAAAAAAGCAAACACTCATAGAGAATGCAAGATTAAGCAAAACATGTGAAATGTAAGCAGCAACAACATGGTTACCTTAACGTTTTTATTGTTGTAATATGCTGGCTGCAAAAAGTGTTCAATTTTGGGTTACATACATGTAAACGTGTGTTAATCCCAAGGAGCAAATAATGTCGAGTAGTTTTCTACATTCTGTGGTATTTTAGTATGTCTGCCTAAAGGTCGGGTAACGTTATTCAAAGGCAAGACTTATTGGCTTTACCAATATTTGTTGTTAAATTGGTCTGAGGAGGTGTATTGCACCTAAATTACCAATGGCCTGACAAAATGTAAAGCTTTGAGATCAGTCCACCGTTTGGGTTTCTGCATTTTGATTTTCTTTTTGATAAATTGCTGTGATTCGGCAAACATGGCTTTATCAAAAACAAAGACCTGTAAAGTTCTGGAACACGTGTAGCTATAAAAGCAAAGCCGTGCTCGAGCCCTAGCAATGTCACCTGAGTATGAACACTGGAAATGACACTCACTCCTGCAAACCAGCTGCTGCGGCTTAGAAAGCAACTACAACTCTGAACATACCTAAAAATACCAACACATATAAAAACAATCAATTCACTCTTACAGGGTCATATCTGAGGCTTCCAAGGTTTGAAATACCTTAGCTCAATCAAGAATCTTTCAGGTTCCCTTATGCTGCAAAAAGCACCCGCTAGAAAGAACAGAAAGTATTGCTCCAGGCCCCGCCTACCGTGACTGAATGATGGGGTTTGTTAAAAAACACTAGGGCTGGGGCTCGGCAGCTGCTTTGAATTCTGCTGATATGACAGAAAGCGATGCTATTTCGAAGTGTTGAGGCGGCAGGGAAGCAAGGCTCCTCCTGACAAAGGCAGGGAGTGAAAGCCATCATTTAGCAAAAATCTTGTGTAAATAGTTTCTTGGAATCCAACTGCAAGGCGCCTTGGGGACAAAAGCATGGAGGAAGTGGGCGCTATCCCGCAAAACGGAAGGGAAGCCAGTGAGCTGAGGTTCGACAGACACATCTGAAAGAACAATGAACAAGGATGAGGAAGAAATAAAATGGCCACGCAGCACGATTCGGCGATAGAAAAGAAAATGCGCCCCAATAAGCTATACGGCTGATCGTGCAATCATCCATGTAAGAAGGTCAGTCTGCAAGGCGGTAACAGACCAGCCTCAAGGTGGGACAAACGTGAAGCATTTACCTATAAAATCAAGGGAATTTTGAAAGGCAGGCCAAGGAATAAATGAAAGTGATGGGCGTGGTTAAAGTCCACATATGTAGATAATATGTTGAGAGACAACGCTTGCATGCTGCCTAGGCCGGACCTAAAAAATAGTGGCCCATGTTTGCAAACTGGGGAAGTTTTCAACGTTTAAAGAAGATGACTGTTTAAGTGTTTTAAAATGTTTGATAGGCAGTATGGATTTGAGATTCTTGCAGGCAATGTTTGTTTTAATATCTGGGAAAGCAACAGTAAAACCGTCCGAGCAGACCATAAAACGGGTGCATAAACAGCTAAGAAAAAAAACAGCCTTCACCCTTACCTGTCAGATTAGCCCCTCGGGCTCTGCCTGATTGCCCTATAAGCCAGTCTTACCCTGCATGTGGAGCAATGGTCAAAGTGCTTTAAAAAAAACCTATGATAACTGTAACCGCTGTGCGCAAGGAGGGTGGGGTCAAAGGCGTGGCCAAAAATACAAAATATTCTGTAACTTTTTTTTGGCCTTTCACCTTTAGGTAACCACATATAAAATAAGGCACAGCTTAAATGAAAAAATAAATGCAAGGTTATGTTAATCAGTGGGAAGTGCCCTGAAACCTCTATTAGTTAATGCACTTCAGAGGTTTGTGTATGTAACCAGACAGCCACAGAACTGAACCCTGGTTGATGCACTGGAGAACAGTATCTTGTGTATGGTTAGTGCTATGAGGTCCCAGTCTGTGACCAAAACCACTGTGAATATGTAAGTCATTATTGTAATGCATTACGCACAGGCCCTCATTACAGCCCTGGCGGTCGGTGATAAAGTGGCGGTAATACCACCAACAGGCTGGCGGTAAATACCACCAAATTATGACCATGGCAGAAAGAGCGCAGATAGACAGCCGGTTTACCACACCGACTGCCAGGGCGGAAACAACAGCAACCACGGCGGTAGCCGCCTACAGCCAGGCGGAAGTCAATGTTCCGCCCACCGTATTATGACAATCCACTCTGCAACTTTTTCCAGGGCGGTACCAATGACATCAAAAGCCTGGCGGAAACACTCCACAGAAGGGAAACAATTTACCTTTATAGACTCAGGGAAAAACCACGCCACCATGGAGCCCGAGCTGCAGATTTTCCAGATGCTTTTCTACGTCCTGCTCCACCACAAACACCAATGACGGCGAAGACAACCACGCTGAGTACAGCTGCCTAGCCCACAGGAGAGGGAGGAAAAAGAGAGTGACACACACATGCAACACACCCCCACCCCCACCCCCAGCACCATACACACAATCAGATGCAGTAAGAAAACATATATACCCCGTACCCCACAGGAATAATGCAAGGACAACGCGAATAGATGAAAGTGAGTGTAATAATATAAATACATCAAAAATATGTACATACAATCTAAAAGTATATACATATGTACAAATCAAGGGACACTGCCCAGTCCTCAGTGTGCGTGGTCCACATGACAAATTCCAAGGCCCCAATTGTCTCCTGCAACAACACGGAGAGAACACTGCAGGGGCATCAGTTCGAAAATAGGCAGGCACCTCAGGAGGAGGGGGAACGGGGGGGCACCTCAGCCAGCAGATGGAACAACAACACTGGTCCTGGAGGGGGCAGCATGCCCTGTGCTTGGTCCTGGGGAGTGCAAGGCCACAGTCTGTCAAGCGGTTACTTGCCCACATGCTCTGGAGGGGGCAACATGCCCATTTCTCTGTCCTGGGGAGTGCAGGGCCACAGTCTCTCAAGTGGATGACTTGCACACATGCTCTGGAGGGGGTGAGTGGGTGTTTTCTCCACTGGTTCTGAAGGGGGCATTGTGCCCTGTGATCTTCATCCTGGGGACGATGGGGTGAGAGGGTGTCATACCCACTGGTTCTGCAGGGGGCATCGAGACCCGTGATGCAGATATTGGGGAGTGGAAGGTCACAGTCTCTCAGGTGGGTGTCATAACGACAGGATTTGCAGGGGGCAGGCTGCACAACAGCCCATGGAGGCAGGACTACAGACCGTCCGCCGGCGGTGACGGCTGCTCAGTGGTGGTGGTGCTGCTGCTGATGCTGATGTTGGTGATGGGCTGGTGCTTCCAGCCCATCCCCTCAAGCCTCGGACCGCTGGCCACTGCTGGTGGTTGTGCTGCTGCTGGTGGTGGGAGGAGGCTCCAGTCCATCCCCTGCAGACTCAGACGTCTGTTCAGTGGTGCTGCTGCTGCTGGTGGTGGTGGGAGGGGGAGGCTCCAGCCCATCCCCTGCAGCCTCAGAGGGCTGTTCAGTGGTGGCAGTGGGGGTGCTGCTGCCGCTGGAGCTGGTGGTGGTGGTGGTGGGGGGAGACTCCAGCCCATCCCCTGCAGCCTCGGCGGCTGTTCAGTGGTGGTGGTGGTGTTGCTGCTGCCGCTGCTGGTGGTGGTGGTGGTGGGGGGAGGCTCCAGCCCATCCCCTGCAGCCTCAGATGGCTGCCCACTGGTGGTGGTGGTGGTGGTGCTGCTGCTGCTGGTGGTGGGGGAAAGCTCCAGCCCATCCACTGCAGCCTCGGATGGCTGCACCACTATAGTTGGTGCTAGGGGCTCCGACTGAGTCCCAGCACCAGGCCTCTTGTCCTTCCTGTCTGCTGGTGCAGGCCCCTTGCCCTTCCTGGCAGCAGCTGGGGATGGCTCCTTGCCCTTCCTGGCAGCAGCTGGGGATGGCTCCTTGCCCTTCAGGGCAGCAGCTGGTGCAGGCCCGTTGCCCTTCCTGGCAGCAGCTGGTGAGGGCCCTTTTTCCCTTCCGGTCAGCACTTGGGACAGGCACCCTTTCCGTGAGGCTGCCTGGTGCCCTGGATTCTTTCCCACCACAAGTTGCTGTGGACAGCACTGCCTCCGTGGACTGGGTGGCTGAGGTGCTTGCCTGGGTTTTACCCACCCTGGCCAGACGTGAAGGATGGGGGCGGGGGAAGGAGAAGGGTAGGGAAGAGGTCAATGGTGGAGAGGAAAAACTTGTTAGGGACATTGGGACGGGAAGAGGGAGACGGTTTGGGAGTGGAGGAAGAGAGAGTGGTTGTGGGAGGTGTCTGTCTGCTGTGTTTGGGTGCAGGTGCATGGGCTGGATGCTGTTGTGAGGTAGATGGCTGTTGGGTGGTGGATGGCTGTTGGGTGTCTGAGTACTTGGGTTTGTGTACCTTGGGAGGGGGCGGAACAGACACAGTGGGAGAGGACACAGGGGACGTGTGCATGGATGTTGGGGTGGTGTCTGCCAGTGAGGTGTGTGTTCTGATAGGTGTGCTGGTCATGGCGGTAGTGGATGAGGATGAAGTGCATGCAGGTGTGAGTGTAGATGCAACTGGGAGGGAGGTGGAGGAGGAGGAGGAAGGGGACATAATGGAGGCAGTGGATGTTGGTATGTCTGCATCTGGATGGTGTTTGTGTGAGTGCCTGTGGGATGAAGTGTGGTGCTTGTGTTTGCCTGTGCCACTCTTGGGTGTTGTCTTGTGTGCATACTGATCTGCCTGTGTGCTTGGGATAGGTTGGTGTTGAGGGGAATGGGATTGGGTAGAGGAAGTTGGAGGGAGCAGGGTGGAAATAGGGACAATGGCTGCCATCAGAGAGCAAGTCAGAGCCTGGATTGATCTCTGTTGTGCCGCCAAGCCAGTGTGAATGCCCTCCAGAAATGCATTGGTCTGTTGCATTTGGGCTGCCAGCCCCTGGATGGCATTCACAATGGTTGACTGCCCAACAGAGATGGATCTCAGGAGGTCAATAGCCTCCTCACTCAGGGCAGCAGGACTAACTGGGGCAGGGCCTAAGGTGCCTCGGGCGAAGGAGATGCCCACCCTCCTGGGTGAGTGGGCACGGGCAACTCAGTGAGGGGCTGCTGGGAGGGCGGTGCTGGTACAGGGGGTGGCGGCTGTACCTGTGTCTGGGGTGGGCACAGAAGTGTCTGCCACCACCAGGGAGCTTCCATCGGAGGAGTTATCTGTGTCCCAACTGTCCCCTCCAGTCTCCGCTGTGGTGCTCCCCTCGCCCTCCATCCCACTGGTGCCCTCACCTTTCGGTGGTCTCTGCCTCCTGGGTCCTGTGGGATGCAGCTCCCTCCGTTGTCGGTGCCTCTGCTCCTCCACCAGATAATGCTAATACACATAAGGACAGGGTGACAAAACAAAAAGGGGGGAGAGACAAAGGATACACTTGTCAATGACTGCACCAACACCACAGTTGGCGTACACAGCACCCTCACACACAGGGAACAGGCCTACGCACTATGCAATGCACTATCAGTACCAATGCTAGTCACCAGGGCATGGAGAGGGACACATACCACCAAATGCAGCATACCTGGGACCCACACAGCCCGGCCCAGGAGTGGATGCCTACAAGTTAGGTAGGAGGAATATCAAATCAGAACCCTGCCCAACATGGTACCTACTCTGCAATGTCAGGCCTGGCCTAGGGGCACCCGCAGACACGCATCCACCACCCGGATACCACCCCACCAGGCATAAGTTGTAATGATCGGCACTGTACTCACCCCCTTGTGGCTGCTGTGATCCCCTCAACCGCCCATCCAGCTCCGGATAGGCCACCGCCAGTATGCAGGTCATCAGGGAGGTCAGGGTTCGACAGGCAGTTCTTCCTCGTTGGGAGGCCATCCCCAGCTGGTCCTCCGCCGTCTTCCGTGCCCAGCGTCTCAGGTCCTCCCATCGTTTCCGACAGTGGGTGCTCCGCCTGCCGTAGACTGCCCAGGGTCCACACGTCCTTGGTGATGGCACGCCATAAACCCTTCTTTTGATGGGCGCTGACCTACAGAGGAAATACACACGGGGAAAGGTATTATTCAGACCGTCCTGCCTGTTACACTCATGGCCCACCATACCCCTTCCCATCCCCATTTGCACAAGCTGCTTGCCGCCCAGGGGACATCCACCAACCCCCCCCCACACGAGGCCTTCACGCGCACCACTCCATGCATCCATGCCACATGTATTGTGCACACAGTGTACTCACCTGTTGGTCTAGAGACCCATACAGCAGTTCGTACTGGGGTAGGACCCCATCCACTAGTCACTCCAACTCTGCCGAAGTGAAGGCAGGGGCCCTTTCTCCAGTCACAGGGGCCATGGTAGGTTCCAGACACGGGTCACAGCAGACCATGCAGTGTAGGTCCTCTCCTGTGGAAGCTCAGATAGCAAGTGAGTGAACAAATAGAAAATGGCGGTCACGTCTGCGGCGGTGCATACCGTCACTGCCGGCGTACATCACCATTGGCCACTGTACCCCATAGGGCCCAATATTATCCAATGAGGCGTTGCACGGCGGTTCCTGACCGCCTCCCGCAATGGAGCACAACGTCGGTGGAATTACCACACTTCCACCTGTCCCTCCACACAGGACAGGCAGACACCATTTCGGTGGTGGTGGGGGACAGGCCCTGGATTATAACTGCGTCACAGTTCACAATTGTACATACAGGACAAATGCCACTTATACATTTCAAATTAACATCACGCATTGTACTGTTGTGGCTACAATGTACAGTTTATGACCAGCTCCTCACTCTTTTGCCCCATAGATTGCTACCGCTGAGGATGAATAGGAGATGGAGACATACCCCGTGTACAGACCGCTGGTAGACTTGGCAACAATGGAGGACAGGCACATTATCCTCACCTACAGACTTGACAGGGCCACAGTCACTGAGCTGTGTGCCCAACTGGAGCCTGACCTGATATCTGCAATCCGTCATCCGACTGGGATCCCCCCTCTTGTGCAAGTTCTCTCAGTGCTCCATTTGTTGGCAACTGGTTCTTTCCAAGTGTCAGTGGGCTTGGCAGCAGGAATGTTGCATCCAGTGTTCTCAAACGTGCTGACCAGAGTGTTGTCTGCCCTGATTAAACATGTGCAGCTACATTGTTTTCCCCCAGGCGGAGGATTTGGCCACAATGAAGGCTGACTTCTATGCAATGGGACATATCCCCAACATCATTGGGGCGATTGATGGAACACATATTGCATTTGTCCCCACCCCTCCCGGCAAAATGAACAGGTCTTCAGAAATCAAAAGAGTTTTCGCTCAATGAATGTCCAGATGGAGTGCCTGGCGGACCAGTATATCTCCCACGTCAATGCTAAGTATCCTGGGTCTGTGCATGATACCTTTATCCTGAGGAATAGCAGCATCCCAAATGTGATGGCCCAACTTCAGAGGCACCGGGTGTGGTTAATAGGTGAGCCCTGGTTCCCACCCAGTGGATGTTGGTGTATGGGTATGGTGTGGGCCATAAGGGATAGTGTGTGGCTAAATGTTGTCCCTCAGTATTTGCAGGTGGCTCTGGTTACCCCAACCTATCATGGCTACTGACCCCTGTGAGGAATCCTAAGACAAGGGCAGAGGAATGTTACAATGAGGCACATGGGTGTACAAGAAGGATAATAGACGTACCTTTCGCCTCCTGAAGGCCAGGTTTCGGTGCCTCCATCTAACAGGTGGATCCCTGTGCTACTCACCCCAGAAGGTCTGCCAGATAATCGTGGCATGTTGCATAACCTTGCCTTGAGACGCCATGTGCCTTTTCTGCAGGAGGAGGAGGCTGGAGATGGCCGTGTGGCAGCAGTGGACCCTGTGGACAGTGAAGATGAGGAGACCGAGAATGAGGATGACAGAACTGCAGTGATTAGACAATACTTCCAATGACACACAGGTAAGACAGTGTAAGCTGTGATTTCCCACTTCTATGGCCACTCACTGTACCCTTTGGCAACTCTTTTTGCAGATGTTGGTGCCCCACTATTGCCCCTGGTGTGTTCACTGCAGCCAACTACAGGTCTATCCTATGTGCACATTACTCTACAGTTGATTTTGCAATGTTTGAACCTTGTTAAACGAATACATACTTAAGTCATTTGACATACTCCATACTTGTATTTTTTCAAAGTGTGTTTATTGCTGTGCTAAGAAGAAAAGGAGGAAGTACAATGGGCTGGGGTGATGATGGAGGAAAGTCCAGGGTGTTTTTCCAGTCTGTTTGTTGCACAGGTGCATTGTCCAAGGGGGCATAGGAAGTGGAGCAATGGCAGTTCAAGGTGGACAGGGTGACTGAGTGGGACGCAAGGTTGACAATCAGGAGAGTCTTATTTCCTCGCGGGGTCTTGGCAGTAGTCTCTGGCTTCTGCCTGGATCACAGGGAATGTGTGCGGGGTGGTTCTCCTTCTGCAGGAGGAGGGGTGCTGGTGGCCTGTTGGTCCTGTGGCAGGGGCTTCCTGTCCACTAGTGGCAGCGGAGGTAGAGGGCAGTTCAGTAGTCTGGCTAGTGGCAGGGGCCGCTGTTATAAGACTGCCTTGCTCATAATGTTGGCCATGTCTGCCAGCACCCCTGCAATGGAGACCAGGGTGGTGTTAATGGCCTTCAAGTCCTCCCTGATCCCTTGGTACTGTCCCTCCTGCAGCCGCCTGTTCTCCTGCACATAGTCCAGGATCTTGCCCAGCGTATCCTGGGAATGTTGGTATGGTCCCAGGATCTCAGTGAGTGCCTCCTGGAGAGTCGTTTCCCTGGGCCTGTTCTCCCCCTGACGCACAGCACTCTTCCCAGCTTCCCGGTTGTCCTGTGCCTCTGTCCCCTGAACCGTGTGCCCACTGCCACTGACCCAGGTCCCTGGATGTCTTGGGGGCAAGGTGTGCCCTGGGGTCCATGTAGAGGTGGACACATTGCTGATTGACGTATCCTGGGGATGGAGGTATGGGTACGTTGGGTGGGTGCTGTGGTGGTATTTCCTGAGGGGGGAGGCTCTGTGGTGGTGTGTGACTGTGCCTGGGTAACAGACTATTCGGAGGTCCCTGATGGGCCAGGTTGGTCATTCAGATCCAGGTGACCAGAATCGTTGTCATCACTGTGGGCCTCTTCTGTGGGGGGACTGGATAGTGTTGGCACCTCATCTCTGCTGACAATGGCTGGGATACCTGTGGGGGTGTGAATGCAGTATTATTGTTTCAGTGTGTGACATATTGTGCATGGGTGGGTTACCCTCTTTGGTTGTATTCATCCTGGAAGCTTTAACGTGTTTGAGTTGGTATGTGTTGGGCTAGCTGATTCTCTCTAGTGTGCATGCTTTAGTGATAAGTGTCCATGCAGGTCTGTGAGTGGTTTCCATGCATTGGTATGGCATGCAGGGCTTGTCATTGGGAAGAGTGAGTTGTGATGGTGGGGTGTGTGGGAAGTGGTGGAGTGATGGGAGTGAGGGTGAGGGTGAGGGTGGGGGTATGTGATGGCATGCAGGTAGGGGGTTGCTAGTAATAGAGAGTTGACTTACCAGAGTCCAGTCCTCCTGCTAGGCCCTCAGGATGCATGATTGCCAAGACTTGCTCCTCCCATGTTGTGAGTTGTGGGGGCGGAGGTGGGAGTCCACCGCCAGTCCTCTGTACTACAAGCTGGTGTCTTGCTGCAATGGAACGTACCTTCCCCCCGTAGGTCATTCTACCTCTCCCTGAGGCCATCCCGTGTTCTTGGGTGCTGTCCAACGGCGTTGACCATGTCCCTGAGCCTCTGCAATAGCTCCATCTTCCTGGCAATGGATATCTGCTGCACCTGTGCTCCAAATATCTGTGGCTCTACCCGGATGATTTCCTCCACCATTACCCTTAGCTCCTCCTCAGAGAATCTGGGATGTTGTTGTGGTGCCATGGGTGTTGTGTGAGTAGTGTGGGTGAAGGTGTGTAGGGTGATGTGTTGGGGTGTGTGTTGTGAGGTGCGCGGGTGGTGTATAGGTGATGGTGGTGTGTGGCTCTGGTCTTGTCTGTGGTCGTGGTGTCTATCTCGTGGCAATTGTTTGTAATGTTAAAGGGTTGTGGGCACTGTGGGTGTGTGTTTTATAGTGGTGTGGGTGTGTGTCAGGTGTGTGTAGTTTGAATTGTCCAATGTGGTGCTGTTTTGTTTGTCTGTATTTTGAGTGCGGCGGTATGTACTGCCAATGATTTACTGCCATTGAATGTCCGCCGTGGTGATTCGTGGGTCATAATGTGGTGGGCGTTGTTCTGTTGGCGTAACGGAGTGGGTTTGGATACTGCCAGTTTATCACTGACCTTTGGTTTGGCGGACTTGTGTCTGTGACTGAATAGTGACGGATTGGTGTGTGTGTGTGTCATAATATGGTGAACGGATATCCGCCATGGTGGCAGTATGTTGGTGGCAGTCAGCATGGCTGTAAGTGGGATTTACCGCCATTGTCATAATGAGGGCCACAGTATTTTGTGCATGTATAGCTACAAAATGTGCAAAAAGGTTTAAGATAAAGTGCTTCCGAAATTTATATTTTAGTAATACACAGACTGTACCCATAGTGTACATAGTGCAATTTGTTAGCACTCTCCATTAAAGCACTCACTTCACCAATCAGCTGGTAACTCCTTGCAGTATCACTCAACCATCCTTTACATTTGCAGATTAATGAGTTGTACACATTTACATTTCTTTCTGCAAAGCAGGCACCCTGTGAGAAAGGCTTGTTTAGCTGCTTGCCCTTGTTTCTGTTTCACAGCACAGGAGACTCCCTGCCTTAGATTTCAGCTGAAACATTTAAACTATCGGAATTAATAGTCCCAGGTCTTTCTTTTTCTTTCTTTTTAATCAGACAAGTGCAGGCACATGTGCCTCCCTGACTAAGCTCACTTGGACCACTGATGTGGCGAGGCAACTTTGCTGGCAGTAAATTGGGTAACAAAGTACGAAGCGGCATTCTACGTGTTCCCACTAGTAATCTAGAAAACAGAGGCCAAGGGGCGCAAAATAAACACCTTGTTTCTTAACCGGTTCTGTGCCGAGGACGTAGTGGTTACGTCCTATGGCACAGTGCTGCTGTGCCGAGGACGTAACCATTACGTCCTCGGCACACAGCCCAGAGGGAGCGCTCTCGCTCACTCTGTGTGCTACCCCCCCCCCCCCCCCCTGTGACAACAGCGCGCGAGCTCGCGCTGTTTGTCACAGAGCCTCCCCCATCCGATCGAAAGAAAAATGCTTCGCATTTCTCTTTCGATCACGTGGGGGAGGCCCGGAGAGGCTTCAAAGGGAAGGAAATGTATTTCCTTCCCTTTGAAGTCTCTCCGAGCGTTTCAAAAGCCAGATTGCTTGCAATCCAGCTTTTGAAACGCCCACTAGACACCAGGGATTTTTTAAATTTATTTTTTAATTGTCATAAGGGAGCGACCCCTTGGGCAAGGGTCGCTCCCGGGGGGGCATTTTTTGGGAAGGCCTTTTCTGCTCCCAGGTGAGGCAGAAAGGGGGGCCCCCAGAGGGGCACCAGGGATATTTTTTTTTTCTTCTTTTGTTTTTGTTTATTTTTTTGTTTTAGGTGTGGGGAGCGACCCCTTAGGCAGGGGTCACTCCCCAAGGGGGCAAATTATATTTAGGCCATTTCTGCCCCCCCTTGGGGGCAGATTGGCCTATTTTGATGAGGCCAATCCGCCCCCAAAGGGGACAGAAACCACTAGACACCAGGGAGTTTTTTATTTTTACGTGAATTTCACGCAAGGGGAGCGACCCCTTAGGCAAGGGTCGCTCCCCTCGGGGGGAAATTATTTTAGGCCATTTCTGCCCCCCTGGGGGGTAGATCAGCCTACTTTGATTAGGCCGATCTGCCCCCAAGAGGGGCAGAAACCACTAGGCACCAGGGATTTTTTGTTTTTTTTGTTTTACAGATGGGGAGCGACCCCTTGGACAAGGGTCGCTCCCCTGGAGGAGAAAATTGTATTTAGGCCATTTCTGCCCCCTTTGGGGGCAGATCGGCCGATTTTTTGCTACGCCAATCTGCCCCCAAGGGGGGCAGAAACCACTAGGCGCCAGGGCAAATTTTTTGGGGTGTTTTTTTTTTGTTTGTTTGTTTTTTTAGAGATGGGGAGCGACCCATTAGGCAAGGGTCGATCCCATGGGGGCAAATTGTATTTAGACCATTTCTGCCCCCATTGGGGGCAGATTGGCCGATTTTAGGTCAATCTGCCCCAAAGGGGGCAGAAACTACTAGGCACCGGGGATTTTTTTTTGGGCGCCAATGTCACGCAGGGGGAGCGACCCCGTAGGCAAGGGTCGCTCCCGGTGGGGGGGTGGGAGACAATTTTATTTTAGGCCATTTCTGCCCCCCCGGGGCCGGCTGAGCTAGAGGCCAAAATCCACAGGTAGGCACTTTGCAAAAAACACCTCTGTTTCCTGTGAAAAAATGTGATGTGTCCACGTTGTGTTTTGGGCCATTTCCTTTCGCGGGCGCTAGGCCTACCCACACAAGTGAGGTATACTTTTTATCGGGAGACTTGGGGGAACGCTGGGTGGAAGGAAATTTGTGGCTCCTCTCAGATTCCAGAACTTTCTGTCACCGATATGTGAGGAAAACGTGTTTTTTTAGCCAAATTATGAGGTTTACAAAGGATTCTGGGTAACAGAACCTGGTCAGAGCCCCACAAGTCACCCCAGCTTGGATTCCCCTAGGTCCCTGGTTTTAAAAAATGCACAGGTTTGGTAGGTTTCCGTAGGTGAGCTAGAGGCCAAAATCTACAGGTAGGCACTTTGCAAAAAACAACTCTTTCTTTAAAAAAAAAATGTGATGTGTCCACGTTGCGTTTTGGGGCGTTTCCTGTCGCGGGCGCTAGGCCTACCCACACAAGTGAGGTATCATTTTTATCGGGAGACTTGGGGGAACATAGATTAGCAAAACAAGTGTTATTGCCCCTTGTCTTTCTCTACATTTTTTCCTTCCAAATATAAGAGAGTGTGTAAAAAAGACATCTATTTGAGAAATGCCCTGTAATTCACATGCTAGTATGGTCACCCAGGAATTCAGAGATGTGCAAATAACCACTGCTCCTCAACACCTTATCTTGTGCCCATTTTGGAAATACAAAGGTTTTCTTGATAGCTATTTTTCACTCTTTATATTTCAGCAAATGAATTGGTGTATACCCGATATAGAATGAAAACGCACTGCAGGGTGCAGCTCATTTATTGGCTCTGGGTACCTAGGGTTCTTGATGAACCAACAAGCCCTATATATCCCTGCAACCAGAGGAGTCCAGCAGACGTAACGGTATATTGTTTTCCAAAATCTGACATTGCAGGAAAAAGTTACAGAGTAAAACGTAGAGAAAAATTTATGTTTTTTTCACCTCAATTTCAATATTTTTCTTTTTCAGTTGTTATTTTCTGTAGGAAACCCTTGTAGGATCTACACAAATGACCCCTTGCTGAATTCAGAATTTTGTCTACTTTTCAGAAATGTTTAGGTTTCTGGGATCCAGCACTGGTTTTATGCCCATTTCTGTCACTGACTGGAAGAAGGCTGAAAGCACAAAAAATTGTAAAAATGGGGTATGTCCCAGTAAAATGGCAAATTTGTGTTGAAAAATTGGTTTTTCTGATTCAAGTCTGCCTGTTCCTGAAAGCTAGGGAGCTGGTGATGTTTAGCACCGCAAACCCTTTGTTGATGCTATTTTTAGGGAAAAAACCACAAGCCTTCTTCTGCAGCCACTTTTTCCCATTTTTTAAAAAAAACCGAAATGTTCACTGTATTTTGGCTAATTTCTTGGCCTCCTTCAGGGGAACCCACAAAGTCTGGGTACCGCTAGAATCCCTAGGATGTTGGAAAAAAAGGACACAAATTTGGCTTGGCTAGCTTATGTGGACAAAAAGCTATGAGGGCCTAAGTGCGAACTGCCCCAAATAGCCAAAAAAAGGCACAGGAGGGGGAAAAGGCCTGGAAGCGAAGGGGTTAAATTAGTTTTCTATGTTTACAACTAGGGTACCCTGCAGATTGATGCCGTGCATTTGCTGCACAAATCAGTCTGCGGGTCCAATGAGTTTGAAGACTCATTCCCAAAATACACAGTTGGCACATTACGTATGCACGCATTTGAAACCTATGAATGCTCTGTTTTGAGAGTGCAACCTAACCACTTTCAAAAACACGCTCCGTGACAGAACACAGGAGCAGGCGCAATAACCCACTGAGCAATCACACGTGTACCTGTGTTCTCGTGGGGTGACCCTGCAGCCATGCCAGGCTGCATGTGACAAGCCAGTGATGGAGAAGGCATGCCCTACTCACAGGAACAAAACCAAGTTAATAAGTAACAGAGCTTGCGTTTGAATGATCTCATCCACGCCATATTGGCTGTGGGCGGCATCGTGCACGAAGATGCCAAGAAAGCTGCACGTCTACTACAAAGGTGCGACCACGACCTTTGTGTCAAGTAATACGGAGAGTGAGTGGGCAGAACAGGTCTTACCGAGGCGAGGGGAAGGGGGACTGGAAATTCTGCTCGTTTCTGGAAGGGGGCAGCGTCACACTTTACTTAAGCCAGCCATACGGGGGGAGGGAAGGGGGGCTTAGTGAAAGAGACTCGTCTTCCAGCCATGTGTCTTTGTAATGACTATTTTAAGGTTAAATATTCGCAGATCTGTTCTAACCTTGCCCCCTTTCTCTAAACAAACTTCTGCATTACTAGCTGTTGTTTACTTCTATTTAGCTAAAACCTTTTGATTTCATTTTATTAGTAAACAAAAACACAGTAAAAAATTACAAAGAGCAACATGTGCAAGTGGTACAGAAATAATACGAATGCTAAAGGAAAGAAGGAGAAGAGACGGTAAAAGGGATAGGAAAGATAAAACAAGAAAGCTTCAAAGGTGACCCGAGTGGCAGGAGAATGATTGAGTAGAGTGTACAGCAACCCTTGAAAATTCTCCTACTGGGCTTTCACATCAAGATTTAAAAGTATTCCGAGGATACATGACCTTATTTGAATTTCCTATGTGGCAATGACATATGCCAGCTAAAGAAATGTCTCCTCACCATTCAAGCAGGTATGTCGATTTCAGTAACATTATGGATGTTGCCCACATCATTCGACAGCTTCATGCAGCCCTCGTTATATGTACATAGTCAAACAAAATACCCCATATTAATTCATTAATTAAGGCCCTGCCTTCTGGTCTTTACTTCTGATTTTGAGCCCGATGACTATGTGGGTTTGTGTTGTGATGGCCTCATGAAAGGTAAGTTTTACGTCTGGATATCCACACCTCATATATGAGCCTCTGTGGCATCCTCCAGTGGTTCTCTTCCCACCTGATAAAAGATGATAATTGATGAAATGAACATCTCAATATCTGAATGCAGTACTGGGTGATTATCTACAGCTCCCCAACCTCTCACTTTATCGCCTGCATGATTCCCCTGGCAATTCTCCTGTTGGGTTTTAACATCAAGATTGTAAAGCATTACAATGATATATGATCGTATTTGAAAGTCTTATGTGGCAGTAAGATATGCCAGTTTAAGAAATGCCTCCTCTCCATAAAAGTATGAGTGTCATAGAACTATTTGTAGATGAACCGTGTGAAAACAGAGTTTCTCCTGAGTGCCAACAGCAACAAAACAGGCCAAGTACAAGATTAGCGCACCCCAGTTATGACTAGTGATTTAATTCCTAACTTGCCAACCACACGAAATTCCAAATCAACACCGATGTCTTCTTCCAGACCAATATTGCAAAAAGACTCCAGCATCTGGCACTCGCTCTCACCTCCCTGCAAAGTCAAGCCCTCCTTTAAGAGAATCACTGTTTATGCCC
Source organism: Pleurodeles waltl (assembly GCF_031143425.1). Classification (NCBI taxonomy): domain Eukaryota; kingdom Metazoa; phylum Chordata; class Amphibia; order Caudata; family Salamandridae; genus Pleurodeles; species Pleurodeles waltl. The sequence continues at coordinate 1,198,689,419 of NC_090446.1, forward strand.
ACTGATCACATATATCTTGCCTTTATCAGCTGTGCCACAGAGACCCTCTTCACACCACTTGAGCATCTTCCATGCTCCTCCTCGATAGATTGAAAAACTAAGTGTCATGTCTATCCTCTGTTGTGTCGAGTCATTGTTGGGGAAGATTCTGTTGCAGAATTAGTTACTTCTAGAACCTGAAATGCAGGTTGAACCTTTGTGTGGTTGATTGGTGGCAGACTGTGTCGTGGGACACTGCATAGTCACATACAGCGCTATTCTCACTTTCCACTTTGGAGTACTCATGTATGGGAACATAGGATCAGATTTACACAAAAAGCCCATATGCAGCAAGCTGTCATTGGATTCTCCTTTGCAGGCACCCTGTTTCTGTGACTGGGGGAAATTCTGTTTTTGCCCTCTCATGATTTGCTGAGTGGCACTGGGAGATCAAGCCAGATTAGCAAGTTTTTGGTCGACGTGTGTCGTGGAAAGTACAGGTCAGGCTCTTGCCGGCCATTTTATGTTTACGTACCTGAATATTTAGTTACTACAACTTTATTTCTTGAGTGACCCTGGGGAGACTGTGCCTGCTTGACGATGTACTTATCAGGCTGTGGTCAGTAATGTATATTCATTTGATAAACATTGCTTTGCTTGTTTATTCAATCAGTGACTATCTGCTACTGCTAACTTGAGGCACTGTACAGCTAGGCAGTGGATGGAGTCCGCTTGCTTCTACAACCCAGTGCTCAGCTCTGAATTTCTGTTTTTCATATTCCATTGTACATTTCTTAACTGCTTGTTCTTGTGTTCTCTTCACAGGGCAATGCTTTACTCCAGCCATGTATTTTTTAAATTCAAGGTCTAATGTGTTGAACACTAATTTTGAAACTTTCTAGTTATTGATTCTAGGTTTCAAGTAGATTTTGAAATTCTTAATTTCTTTCATTTAAACCTTAAGATAAAAAGCCAGGGGTTCTGCTTCAAATGCATCGAAACTACATTTTCCAAAGCCTGAGGCACGTTGTCTCGTTTGTTCGTTAAGCATTTTCAATGAAATTAGGCATAACATGGAAGACTTTTGAAGAAAGATTGTGAAGAAGTCTGACAGGAGACAAAGTAACTCTAAGTTTACTTTTATTGAGAGCACACACCAGCAGCTGGGCAAGTGGAAACTGTAACCAATGAAAGTTTAGCCGAGGGCTGAAATTACTCACTGCGCCGGGCGATCAAGCACACATCGTCAACTTCACATAGTTCAACAATGCAGTTTTGAAGGGATACATTAAGAATCTCAGCTCAGAAAACATCTTCTTTGCAGTGTACTGAAAGGTCGTCTGTGGGCTCCAGAACTTTATTGCCCATGACAAGAAGTCTGATGGGAGACAGAAGTGTTTTTATTAAGAGCCCACACACCCATGCGTGAGCCAGGTGTGTACAAATCAGATCAACTGAGTTGGAATAGTCAGCAGTGAAGTACAAAGAAACAGACCTATAACTCAGAAAATAGAAAAGGAATAGAAGCATACATGAATGGAAGTAGTTTTAGTACAGCAGTTTATTGTATTAATCACAAGGATTACAAAATCACTTAAGCATTTTGCACTCGCCGTAGGGAAATCCTAAAAGCAGAATTAAAAAGAAATAAGTAAAACATATATTAATCACAGTTTCTCAGCTTTTTATAAGTTGCATCTAAAAATATCATGATTTTAGTAGTAAAACAGTATCTAACCGCCTCTGAAATTGAACTTATGTTTGCTTCATTAAAAAGCCTCTACAAATAAAATCTGATTTGGGGCAACAATTTTGGGCAAATGCATAATATGAGACGGAGGGTTTCCTCTTTATAACCAGAGAGGCAGGATGTAGGAGTGGATTCCAAGGCCCCTCAATTAGATGTTTTCTTTTTTATCGTTTCTTACAAACTAGAGCTAATATATTCCCGATGCAACTATAAATACGATTCATTTAACAAATCCATATATATATATATATTTATTTTAGTAAGTCTAGGTCTTTCTCCCTTTGACTGCTAAATAGTGTGTTCCTTAGAATACTTTCCTTTGCTGCTCTACTTAATTTAGTCAGAGCCTCAAAGTCTGATAAGTTGTGTGCTTTAATTATCTTATTTAATGATGAGATGCTTAGTTCCATGTCATTATTTCAAGTTTTTTTGTGTTCCAGGTAAAGTTAAGATTTCAGGGTTGTGGAGCATGCACAATCAGACACACACATTCACAGTGGCTCCGGAGTGGAGGAGTAATAAAGATTTTAAATTCAACTCCAGCCTGATGACACAGTGAAAGGTAGCCAGTCGGAGATGTAGGAGTTGCCTGATGTTCTGTATGTAGATTGTATTGAGGTCAATGATAGTCTTAGACTTTAGGACAGGCAAAGCCTAAAATAGTAGCAGAGTGAGTTTCGTTGTTAAAGCTGAGCCTCTTGCTCTACCTCCAAATAGTTAATCAAATCTCATTGTTGATTTGGTGGTAATAGTAGTTTTGAGCTTTGTAAGTGAAAGGTGATTAGACCAGGATAACCTAGTATCAATCGAGACTCAAAGATAGTCATATTGATTGACAGTTTCAGTTATAGCATCTCCTAGTTTCCAAGATTTTTTTTGTTTTCTTTCCGAACACCATGATTGTAGTTTTTGAATTGTTAGCTGTTAGTCCATTAGCAAGGTTGAAATTATTTAATTGGCTCAATAAGGTATTGTAAACCTTTCAGCATTTGTGAAAGTACCACCCAGTCATCGTGGTATCCCAGATGTCTGATCCCATGCATTCTCAGTTTTGGTGGCACTGCTTGTTCTAAGTTTAAGAACTCAGGCAGATCATCTATATACAAAGAGAATAGATGCAGAGCCTGAATGCAACCTTGATTAAGACCATACTTGGTCTGCATTTTCGTAGACAAAACATTATCAGTAGTAGGTCTTATTTGTAGCCATGTATTGGAGTGTAGCTCAGTTAGAAAGTGCAAGACTGTTGAGACCGTTTTCCACATTTTGTAAGGTTATTCCACAGTTGCTGGTAATCAACCTTGTCAAAGGCTGTGGAATAGTCCAGTACCATGCCTAAAGATCCGTATTATTCTTTAGCACTTTTTTCACCAGAAGATACAATGCAATGATATTATCAATTGTACAGCATCTCGGATGAAAACCGTTTGAGTTAATGGTATTAAGCCTTGATCTTTCGCCCACTTTGCCATGATATATACTAAATATTTAACAAAGAGTTTCCCTTCAAAAGCCAGAAGGGTGATTAGTCCATAATCTGTCAGGCCTTGTTTTGAGCACCTTCTGTGAATACAATGAATAACTGATCCTTTCTATGATGAGGGGGCCACTCTGTTAGAGATACATTTTGAAAATAGGTGACACAAAATTGAACTCCAAAATGAAACAGTAAGTTTGACTAGGTTGATCAGAATACCATTTGGACCTTCAGCTTTGCACATGCGAGTACTATTAATTACAGTTGGTATCGCTGTCTGAGTTATTTTTAAATGCATAGGTAGATCCGCATCCTTGTAGGGAAAAGATGTTTGATGTATACACAGCTCTAATATGTGACTCTTATTTATGGTTTGATATAAACAAATTATTTTGATATTAATATGTTGCTGTTCCCTGCCCAGTCAAGCTCCAAAATGCCTTTTCAGTGGGAGTATTAATTGCATGCATCAACTTGGTCTAAGCTTTTTCTCGATTGGCTCGCTATATTTCAATTATACTGTTCCTTAGGAATATCTTTGAGTTTCTAATTTTGCTGTCATGACCCTCAGAGCAAGGTTGCTTCAGAATGAATTGTAAACTCTTGCAATATAACCTTTTAGTATTTTCTATTTCCTGAGCAGAGGAATTGATGCCATGTTCTTTTAAACTCCGCCCACCTAATAATTTCCTCATTAAGTAATTCAGAAACATCTCAGGCATTTGTTGCAAGATTTGAGTTTGGTCGCTGTTGATTGTGTCACTAAACCGGTCGAAACGTTTCTTACATACACACTACATGGTGTTCATTGAAAAAGGCAATCAGTTTTTCTCTGGTTACGTTTAGGGTCTACCTGCAATATCCCAAGTGGTAATAAGTAATTCACTGAGAAAGTCATAGGTATTCCTGATACTAGTAGGTGTACTGATAGGTAACTGAGGTTAGTGGTTGCGTTTGTGCACAAGATCTGCATGGTAGGAATATTGATCGTTCACACAATGGCTGTGCAGTAGTTGTAAACCTTAAATTTTCAAATGGTATAAGAGAGCCTGGGCCTTTTTCATTTGGAGCAATTTGTAGTGGATTAATTGAACTTGCTGGATGATGTGCTCTGTACCTGAGTAAGTTGGGTATTTGAGCTTTTCAACTTGTGTAACTGTAATCCCCTAACCCTCAAGTTTGTTTTGTGGTGGCCATATTTTTTGGACCGTGGTTTGCCTTGCCCAGGTCGTCCTAGTGATTTCACCACTGCTGTTAATTTTTAGATTTTGAAGAAGGCTCACATTTAATAAGGTTGAGGAGTTCACATCTTTTAGTTCTTCAAAAGAGTTCAATAGCTTGATTATGTTTTGATGGTTTAGTCTATCAAAATAGCCTTCTGATTTATATAGTGGTATGAAGTCTAATTTGCATGACTACAAATTGGTATAGTGTGAATCACATCTGTGCGCACTACTGACTGTGATTAGTTTGGTTGTGCTAGTAGAGTGCCCTTGCACTGCCTTTACGTGATCCACGGTTTGTTTTGGTAGGGAAATTGTGCGTCCTGCGACTCTGGTTCATTGTGGGCCGGGGTTGGGTTGAAAAGAGCCTTATTATCCAACAGTTTAGCATCATGCTGAGCCAAGTTTGTATTGATGACAGCATGAGTATCAGACTTTGGAATTGCTAACGTTTTTACTAATAATGCATCACTGTCCATTGTGTGCCTTAGTACCACTAAGTCGCTTGATTGTTGAGGTGTCAGAGTCATTTACTTTTTTGTCTAGCTCCCTAACTATTGGAGCTCCTGATTTCACTATCTCCCTATAAGCAGGATGATTTATTATGGAAGTAACATTAGCACATGGGGAAAATGTAGAAGGCATGGACATATCCGTCATGACAGGGCCTTCCATATTTACATCAAGTGCTATTGAGCTAGATCCGGTAGGCAAATGTGATACAAGTTTTGAAATTGGTTTGCTAAATATGGGGTAATTTTCCAGACTTGATTGAGAGGTTTGTTTTACCATTGCCTTGTTTCTGTGTGCATTTTTCCTAAACCTTTTTAATTTATTAAATTGACATTTGCTTATGTATGGTACAGTCCTCTGATCTTTCTTTGTTGACTGATAGTGTCTCGGCTGACTCACCTATGTTTAGTGATTGCTGATGTGTTAAAAGCCTAATATCTTGTTTGACATGTTTGATCGTTGATCGCTTATACCATTCATTTCACTGCCTAATGTATTCTTCAAGCCTTGATGGTCCATTTTGCCAGGATTCTCTACTTCAGGATTCCAATAAGTGGGTCATCTTTGTGCGTGTTAAAAGATCCTGAATCTTCATGGGGAGTAGCTGTAACAGATCAACTATGCCATTTAAGAGTTGTAAATTGTTTGAAGTAGATACCAGTTCGTTAGGATCTTGTCACATAGTGGATATTAATTTGGTGTTATCTTTCAGCAATATTAACTCCTCTTTAATTTGTTTAGTAGAGTGACCTGCTGTGAGAGTGGGTGATTGATTTAATAATATGTCTGACACTTGCTTAAAGTATTACTGATAGCCCCCATTGCACCTAGCATTGGATAAGTGGGGGCGTACACTCCTCTACCAGATTTTTAAATTCAATGCTTATTCTGTTTACGGACCTACGTTTGTTATTTACTTCCACACTGGCTGACAGCAGGGTGGACTGTTCCATATCTCCCAGATGTTCTGAAGCCTGTAGTTGTTCCAAGGGTAATAAATAAAACATGCTTTCAAAATGGTCATAGTTTAGTCTTGATTCCAGCATATTTTCAGCCCTTGAGCCTTCACGCCAATAGATAGAGTCCAGTTCCAGATTTTGTGAGGATGCAGAGGAATTGAGAATGACATGGTCTTCTTCTAAATGATTCTTAGTGGAAGGGAGCATAGATATTTTTGCTAGTGTTGTTTTTACTTGGTTGTTCTTATTGACAGCTCAGGCTCAGATTTATGTTCCGTTGGAGCCGCCCTCCGGATTCCTTTAATAGTCCTCTGTTTTAATTAGAGTTCACAGAATTGCCTGTTGTTCTGTTTATTTTCTTTAAGCATTCGCAAATCAGTTGCTTTCTTGTACCAAGTTTTGTAGGCCTTGTGATTTTCACTTTATTCCCTGCATCATTTGCATTACCTGGCCAATGCATATCAATTTGAGCTCCATCTGCAACTCCCCGATGCAGTATGGTCTAATCCGGAAAACCCATGCTCCCACTTGGTACCTCCGTTTTCTGGCTGCGGGTAAGCATAGTGCTATTTTTTGATGAGCGGAGTTTTCATCGTACTCATTTAGTCACACAGTTGTTTGGAGAAGCAGAAGTGGAGTAACAGTTATTCATGGAGTGAGGTTGTTACACTACCTTTCTTTACCTCTGTCCTGATAAAAAAAAAAAAAAAAAAAAAACCTGTTGCAAGTCGCTCTTGCATTCTCCAGATGAACCTCAGGTCCAGATGTCACTGCCGCTTTTTGGGCACAGAAAGAAGGGATATGGCGGATACACAAACTTTAGACCATGGCTGGTCTATTCCTTTGGTCATATAGTAGTTTGAGACCTTAGAGGTTGGGGATGCTAGGTACTTCCATTGTCTCATTATGTATTTCCCTTGATCCCTTGTTCCTTGCTCCCGAGAACAATCCAAAGGCAAAAGCGAGAGGAAGCACTTATCTCTCACTAGCGGTTTGCCATGACTCCCACCGTAAGGGTTAGGTAGTTCAGAGAAGGAAACAATGGGGGAGCTGAAGTGGAAAATCAGAGGGGTCCCGCTGGCCAGGGTCACTAGGAAGCTGCTGGGAGGAGATGGGTGAGTCACGCAGTGAGGAAGCCACATCTAGGCCCACCGCCTCCACACATCGTGGCTCACAATACAGTGCCACTGCACCTAATTTGCTATAGCTCCTCTTCTCCTCCAGATCTTCACTGGACTGTTCAGCCCGCTCCTGGTCACTCGAATCACTTCTGCATGCTCCGACCTCCACCAGGCATGACCAGCCGCAGCCACAACCACTGCCGCACCCGCACCTTTCGCAGCACGCCGTTACCACCCAGCAGCACCACCGTGTTGAGGCTCAGACCCTGGGTGCAGATGGAGAATCAGATGGGGGAGTGGGTGGCCTGGGTCTGGGCTCTGATGCGAGGGAGACAGCCGGGGTAGGCTGCAGATGACCGCACAGCAGTTGCAGTGGCTCCACCCCTGGTAAACGACGAGGCAGTGAGATGCACATGTATCACATTTTGAATACTGAGTTGCTTGTGTGCCTCGTGCCATGCAGGAATATAGAGGCATGGAGAGAACTCAGTACATAGTAGCCTTTACCAGAGAGATTTCATGCCATATGGATTGGCTAGGGATAGCAGTTCTCAAAAGTATAACTCTAGCACAGCGTGCATTACATTTCTTTAAGACAGTCGGTTATTAATTTCTTACTTGATTATTTTGTCATGTGATTACATGTTCGTCCTCTTTCTGCTTTCGCATACCATCAGGATAATTTTTCTACATGCAATCTGTGGTACCTCTATCGCCTTTTCTACAGTTGGCCAGGGAATCTCTAGTTAAAAGTATTTAAAGTACTTAAAGGCAATAGATTGAGTCTGTGTAAAACCACATGGAAAAGGGTGCTTTTGGAACATTCTCTGGATATGAAAGGCCAGAATATTTTTGAACATTTGGCAGTTTGCAATACGTCACTTGTTGCAGAGTGAATTGAGTACCAGGAATCTGTAGCCAGTTTAGAAAAATAGCTTCTTTGTCCAGTCCAATTTAGTACTAAAACTACACGTTTTTCACTTGGGAAGAATCACCAAGAGTCTAAATTGGTTTGCATTGAGCTGTTCATTAAGTTGAGACAACTTTTATGCTATTATTGTATGGAAAAGTGAACTTTGGAGAAATCGCTGGGAATATGGTTCTGCATACTTCAGAGTGAGAAAAAATATTTCCCAAAGACTAATATTTCCTAATTGTGTGTTTTTCTTCTCTTTACAGATATAAGAGTGTGCATGCAACATGATAAATAGAAACTCATTATGTGCAACACCTCAAGATAGTTCATTCTGTGCCCTCATTTATCCAAAGTCCCATTACAACGTCTTCATGTTTCTTGTTTTTGCAGTCTGCTACTCAGACCAGTCTTTGGTTGTTAAGTAAATTCAAACTTAAACACATTCTTCCCCACATGTTTTGCTCTAGCTACACACTATGTTCCATGAGAACTTCTAGCACATCTTCCAAATCATAGAAGCTAACATCACCAACCAAATACTCTTCCTTATGTTTACTGCCATATACTCTAAGGAATTATACTGTCCTCTTATTCCAAACCCTAACCTTACCACATTTCTTAATACGTTAGACTTCTTAGTAGGATCCGCTCACTTAAGTCAACCTTTCTTACCATTAGAGGACTTCCTTACGAGAGCCAATAGAACAACTTGCATATCTAGTATAGTTCCTTTCCCCTTCCCCCACACCTTCAGTTCATATAGTCTCCCATTTTTGTTCTCCATTGTCTTTATTTACATGATTTGTTTCCTTACAATATCTTGCAGGTAACCTCCAGAAACGCATTTCTGTTATGGCCATCCTCCCTCTCAACAGTACAAAAAGTGTCTCATGTTTACCAAATGACTGCTTTGAAGTACTTTTCACCAGCACACGTTAGACTTACAACTAATTAGTTGGCTTCTTTGACCACCCAATTCATATGTTCTACTTGCCCATTGCCTTCTGTGTGGAATAAGACAACATTCTATGCATAATCCAAGATTTGTTAAAACTGTCATGCATTTTCTCAGAAATGAAATGGGCACCTTTATCGGAAATTATTTTCTGAAGGATTTTCCCCCCAGAAAAATATTCCTCAAAAAACTCAATTATCAAATCAGTATCCTCCTAAGATACAATCTTGAGTTCAAGCTACTTTAAATATCAATCTATTAAAACTAATGTCTAAGACTCATTTTGGAAGAGGATCCATAATATCAATTGCCAGTTATTTCCAAGGCCAAATGGACCATCATCTGCTACTGCAGGAACTTTGCAAGCCTTGGTAGACCTATCACTCATGGCACACATTCCACAATTCTGCACTGCCCTGTCACCTTCAGCACCCAAACCAGGCCACAAAAATATTGTCAAATTCTGCATTTTGTACACAACATGCCTATATGTCCAAGATGAACCGAACTATCACTTTGCACAATCACAACATTTTTTTAAAGCCAATTCTACTTTAAATCTTTGAAAAGTTGTGAAGCTGTTCTCTCAGTACTTTTTCTTCAGACCAGCCATTTTGAATGAATTCCTTAACTTTGACATTACATTGATTCTTGCTTGATTGTAACTCGCAATTCTAATTCCCAACTGCTTTTGAAAAACGCAGGTTCTTTGCTTGTATCACATTCCCCTCCTAAATCCTTAAGAGACAGTTCATGCTCCGAGCTACCCATACAATTGATTGTAACTCGCAATTCTAATTCCCAACTGCTTTTGAAAAACACAGGTTCTTTGCTTGTATCACATTCCCCTCCTAAATCCTTAAGAGACAGTTCATGCTCCGAGCCACCCATACAATTATCATCTATTGAAGCTTCTGAAGGCAGAAAAAGGCATACAATCAGCCTGAGCGTTTTTTTCACAGAACTATATCGAATGCCATAAGAAAACCTTGTATTTTAGCTCAAAGTCCTTTTTGAAAGAGTCCTTCCCAAACCTGTAGAAAGGGCATTTGCCATAAGCCTATGACCAGTGCAAATTTTGAATCATGCTCCTATAAAAAAGTGCAAAAATGCTTAGCTAACCACTACCATGCCAATAACTCTTGGCTCAAATACCACATTCACTCCAACCACACTACTAGAACAATATTACTACCAACCCACATTTGTTTGCATCTAATTTTATAATATTGCTCTCTCATCACAAGAGATTTCAAGGATTGAGAATGCACAATGTTCTTTTTAAGACATTCAAAAGCATCATGTTCATGACACCATAGAAACTTGTCTTTCTTCATAAGCAAATTTCAAAATGGCTTTGTCTTGTAAGCAACCTTTACACACATGGAACATCATTACAAGGTTGGCGTGAAGACTGTCGGCCCGCCAGCCATGTGTAGAGGAGACTGCCTCAGAGCTGGCGGTCCCCCCCCCAGGCCAATTATAGGGTTTCCACTGGGCCGACCGGAGGAAACTTCAGAAAACTGAGGTTTCTGCTGGTCAGTCCAGTGAAAATCGTGTGGCAGCATTGGCCTCGGCTCCTCATGGATCTGAGGTCAATGCTGTCGCATCCTCGGAATACACACAGTCTGCCATAGCAGACACTGTGCATTCCGAGGATGCTGGGTGGGGGGGCCTGCACTGGCCATGACATGCCCCCCCCCTGCACTGGGAAGGGGGCCCCCTAGCACTTGTTTTCCACCAGCCTTTTCATGACATGGTCTCTGCCATGAAAAGGCTGGCGGAAATTGGACTTGTGACCAGTACGGCGAGCTGAACTCTGCGCCGCTGGGCCTGACCACAACTTCGCCCTGCTGGGAACCATGTTCCTGACAGAGGCTTCAGTCCCCTGGCTGTCTGACCACCAGGGTTGTAATGTAGCCTTATAATAAGGCCCTTAGACTAGAATTCTACAAGTCCTACTGTTCTTTAGAATTGAATTCTGCCATTTCTAAAATGGTATTCACTCTACTCTTCTTTGGGTCACATTACTAGTACCAAACCGCCCCAAATATTCCACTGAACTGTCCCTCCTGCAGCCGCCTGTTCTCCTGCACATAGTCCAGGATCTGGCCCAGCGTATCCTGGGAATGTTGGTATGCTCCCAGGATCTCAGTGAGTGCCTCCTGGAGAGTCGGTTCCCTGGGCCTGTTCTCCCCCTGGCGCACAGCACTCCTCCCAATTTCCTGGTTGTCCTGTGCCTCTGTCTCCTGAACCGTGTGCCCACTGCTACTGACACAGGTCCCTGATTGTCTTGGGGGCGAGGTGTGCCCTGGGGTCCCTGTAGAGGTGGACACGTTGCTGATTGTCGTATCCTGGGGATGGAGGTATCGGTACACTGGGTGGGTGCTGTGGTGGTGTTTCCTGAGTGGGGAGGCTCTGTGGTGATGTGTGACTGTGCCTGGGTAACAGACTATCCGGAGTCACTGTCATCACTGTGGGCCTCTTCTGTGGGGGGACTGGATAGTGCTGACACCTCTTCTCTGCTGACATTGGCTGGGATACCTGTGGGGGTGTGAATGCAGTATTATTGTTTCAGTGTGTGACATATTGTGCATGGGTGGGTTGCCCTCTTTGGTTGTATTCAGCCTTGCAGCTTTAACTTGTGTGAGTTGGTATGTGTTGGGCTAGCTGATTCTCTCTAGTGTGCATGCTTTAGTGATAAGTGTCCATGCAGGTCTGTGAGTGGTTTCCATGCATTGGTATGGCATGCAGGGCTTGGCATTGGGATGAGTGAGTTGTGATGGTGGGGTGTGTGGGAAGTGGTGGAGTAATGGGAGTGAGGGTGGGGGTATGTGATGGCTCACAGGTAGGGGGGTGATAGTAATAGAGAGTTGACTTACCAGAGTCCAGTCCTCCTGCTACTCCTGCCAGGCCCTCAGGATGCATGATTGCCAAGACTTGCTCCTCCCATGTTCTTAGTTGTGGGGGCGGAGGAGGGGGTCCACTGCCAGTCCTCTGTACTGCGAGCTTGTGTCTTGCTGCAATGGAACGTACCTTCCCCCCTGTAGGTCACTCTAGCTCTTCCTGATGTCATCCCTTGTTCTTGGGTGCTGTCCAACGGCGTTGACCCTGTCCCCGATCCTCCGCAATAGCTCCATCTTCCTAGCAATGGATTTCCTCCACCATGACCCTTAGGGCCAGATGTAGGTAGAAAACATTTTGCGAGGTGCAAATTGCGAGTCCCAGCGACTCGCAATTTGCACCTCGCAAAATGTTATGCAGAAAGGTGTCTCAGACACCTTCTGCGACTCGCTATGGGGTCGCAAAGACCCACCTCATAAATATTTATGAGGTGGGTCGCAGTTTGCGACCCCATAGCGAGTCTAGGCACTCACGGGGATGGTGGCCTGCTGGAGACAGCAGACCTCCATGTCCGTGACTGCTTTTCATTAAAGCAGTTTTTTTTTTCTCTTTGCAGCCCGTTTTCCTTAAAGTTAAACAAGCTGCAAATAGAAAAAATACCGAAACCTTTTTGTTTCGGTTTTTTTCAGAGTAGGCAGTGGTCCATAGGACCACTGCCTGCTCTGAAAAAATATTATTGTGAGCATTCACAAAGGGGAAGGGGTCCCATGGGGACCCCTTCCCGTTTGCGAATGAGTTACCATCCACTTCAAGTGGATGGTAACTGCGAGTTGATTTGCGACCGCTTTCGCGGTCACAAATCAACTCTACATCGCGGTGCGACTTGCAAATAGGTAGGGAATACCCCTTCCTACTTGCGAGTCTGAAACACATTTTGCAAGTTGGTACCGACTCGCAAAATGTGTTTCAGCATCGCGTAAGGGCATTTGCGCCTCGCAAACGGCGTTTGTCGCCGTTTGCGAGGCGCAAAAGCCTTCTTACATCTGGCCCTTAACTCCTCCTCAGAGAATCTGGGATGTTTTTGTGGTGCCGTGGGTGAGGGTGTGTAGGGTGATGTGTTGGGGTGTGTGTTGTGAGGTGCGTGGGTGGTGTATAGGTGATGGTGGTGTGTGGCTCTGGTCTTGTCTGTGGTCGTGGTGTCTATCTCGTGGCAATTGTTTGTAATGGTAAAGGGTTGTGGGTTCTGTGGGTGTGTGTTTTATAGTGGTGTTTGTGTGTGTATGTGTGTCAGGTGTGTGTAGTTTGAATTGTCCAATGTGGTGCTGTTTTGTTTGTGTGTGTGTGTGTGTATTTTGAGCGCAGCGGTATGTACTGCCAATGGTTTACTGTCATTGAATGTCCGCCGTGGTGATTCGTGGGTCATAATGTGGTGGGTGTTGTTCTGTTGGCATAACGGAGTGGGTTTCGATACTGCCAGTTTATCACTGACCTTTGGTGTGGCGGACTTGTGTCTGTGACTGAATAGTGACGGATTGGTGTGTATGTCATAATATGGTGAACGGATATCCACCATGGTGGCAGTATGTTGGTGGCAGTCAACATGGCTGTAAGTGGGATTTACCGCCATTGTCATAATGAGGGCCACAGTATTTTGTGCATGTATAGCTACAAAATGCGCAAAAAGGTTTAAGATAATGTGCTTCCAAAATGTATATTTTAGTAATACACAGACTGTACCCATAGTGTACATAGTGCAATTTGTTAGCACTCTCCATTAAAGCACTCACTTCACCACTCATCTGGTAGCTCCTTGCAGTAACACTCAACCATCCTATACATTTGCAGATTAACAGTTGTACACATTTATATTTCTTTCTGCAAAGCAGGCACCCTGTGAGAAAGGCTTGTTTAGCTGCTTGCCCTCCTTTCTGTTTCACATCACAGGAGACTCCCTGCCTTATATCTCAGCTGAAACATTTAAACTATCGGAATTAATAGTCCCAGGTCTTTCTTTTTCTTTCTTTTTAATCAGACAAGTGCAGGCACATGTGCTTCCCAGACTAAGCTCACTTGGATCACTGCTGTGGCGAGGCAACTTTGCTGGCAGTAAATTGGGTAACAAAGTACGAAGCGGCATTCTACGTGTTCCAACTAGTAATATAGAAAACAGAGGCCAAGGGGCCCAAAATAAACACTTTGTTTCTTAAATTAGTTTTCTCTGTTTACAACTAGGGTACCCTACAGATTGATGCCGTGCATTTGCTGCACAAATCAGTCTGCTGCTCCAATGAGTTTGAAGACTCATTCCCAAAATACACAGTTGGCACATACGTATGCACGCATTTGAAACCTATGAATGTTTTGTTTTGAGAGTGCAACCTAACCACTTTCAAAAACACGCTCCGTGGCAGAACTCCGGAGCAAGCGCAAAAACCCATGAGCGGAATCACACGTGTACCTGTGTTCTCGTGGGTTGACACTGCAGCCATGCCAGGCTGCATGTGATAAGCCAGTGATAGAGAAGGCATGCCCTGCCCACAGAAACAAAACCAAGTTAATAAGTAACAGAGCTTGCGTTTGAATGATCACATCCACGCCATATTGGCTGTGGGCGGCATCGTGCACGAAGATGCCAAGAAAACTGCACGTCTACTACAAAGGTGCGGCCGCGACCTTTGTGTCAAGTAATACGGAGAGTGAGTGGGCAGAACAGGTCTTACCGAGGCGAGGGGAAGGGGACCCGGAAATTCTGCTCGTTTCTGGAAGGGGCCAGCGTCACACTTTACTTAAGCTAGCCATACGGAGGGAGGGAAGGGGGCCTTTATGAAAGAGACTCGTCTTCCTTTATTCTGAGTGGTTCCTCCACCAAGAAGGCAGATGAGCTGGCAGCCACCTGTCTTTGTAATGACTATTTTAAGGTTAAATATTCGCAGACCTGTTCTAGCCTTGCCCCCTTTCTCTAAACGGACTCCTGCATTACTAGCTGCTGTTTACTTCTATTTAGCTAAAACCTTTTGATTTCATTTTATTAGTAAACAAAATCACAGTAAGAAGTTATAAAAAGCAACATGTGCAAGTTGTACAGAAATAATACGAATGCTAAAAGAAAGAAGGAGAAGAGAAGGTAAAAAGGATGGGAAAGATAAAACAAGAAAGCTTCAAAGGTGACCTGAGTGGCAGGAGAATGATTGAGTAGATTGTACAGCAACCCTTTAAAATTCTCCTGGTTGGTTTTCACATCAAGAGTTAAAAGTATTCTGAGGATACATGACCTTAATTGAATTTCCTATGTGGCAATGACATATGCCAGCTAAAGAAATGTCTCCTCACCTTTCAAGCAGGCATGTCGATTTCAGTAACGTCATGGATGTTGCCCACATCATTCGACAGCTTCATGCAGCCCTCGTTATATGTACATAGTCAAACAAAATACCCCATGTTAATTCATTAATTAAGGCCCTGCCTTCTGGTCTTTACTTCTGATTTTGAGCCCGATGACTATGTGGGTTTGTGTGTTGTGATGGCCTCATGAAAGCTCAGTTTTACGTCTGGATATCCACACCTCATATATGAGCCTCTGTGGCATCCTCCAATGGTTCTCTTCCCACCTGATAAACAGATGATAATTGATGAAATGAACATCTCAATATCTAAATGCAGTACTAGGTGATTAGCTCCAGCTCCCCAACCTCTCACTTTATCGCCTGCATGATTCCCCTGGCAATTCTCCTGTTGGGTTTTAACATCAAGATTGTAAAGCATTACAATGATATATGATCGTATTTGAAAGTCTTATGTGGCAGTAAGATATGCCAGTTTAAGAAATGCCTCCTCTCCATAAAAGTATGAGTGTCATAGAACTATTTGTAGATGAACCGTGTGAAAACAGAGTTTCTCCTGAGTGCCAACAGCAACAAAACAGGCCAAGTACAAGATTAGCGCACCCCAGTTATGACTAGTGATTTAATTCCTAACTTGCCAACCACACGAAATTCCAAATCGACACCGATGTCTTCTTCCAGACCAATATTGCAAAAAGACTCCAGCATCTGGCACTCGCTCTCACCTCCCTGCAAAGTCAAGCCCTCCTTTAAGAGAATCACTGTTTATGTCCACTGATCACATATACCTTGCCTTTATCAGCTGTGCCACAGAGACCCTCTTCACACCACTTGAGCATCTTCCATGCTCCTCCTCGATAGATTGAAAAACTAAGTGTCATGTCTATCCTCTGTTGTGTCGAGTCATTGTTGGGGAAGATTCTGTTGCAGAATTAGTTACTTCTAGAACCTGAAATGCAGGTTGAACCTTTGTGTGGTCGATTGGTGGCAGACTGTGTCGTGGGACACTGCATAGTTACATACAGCGCTATTCTCACTTTCCACTTTGGAGTACTCATGTATGGGAACATAGGATCAGATCTACACAAAAAGCCCATATGCAGCAAGCTGTCATTGGATTCTCCTTTGCAGGCACCCTGTTTCTGTGACTGGGGGAAATTCTGTTTTTGCCCTCTCATGATTTGCTGAGTGGCACTGGGAGGTCAAGCCAGATTACCAAGTTTTTGGCCGACGTGTGTCATGGATAGTACAGGTCAGGCTCTTGCCTGCCATTTTATGTTTACGTACCTGAATATTTAGTTACTACAACTTTATTTCTTCAGTGACCCTGGGGAGACTGTGCCTGATTGACGATGTACTTATCAGGCTGTGGCCAGTGATGTATATCCATTCGATAAACATTGCTTTGCTTGTTTATTCAATCAGTGACTATCTGCTACTGCTAACTTGAGGCACTGTACAGCTAGGCAGTGGATGGAGTCCACTTGCTTCTGCAACCCAGTGCTCGGCTCTGAATTTCAGTTTTTCATATTCCAAGGTACATTTCTTAACTGCTTGTTCTTGTGTTCTCTTCACAGGGCAATGCTTTACTCCAGCCATGTATTTTTTTAATTCAGGGTCTAATGTGTTGAACACTAATTTTGAAACTTTCTAGTTATTGATTCTAGGTTTCAAGTAGATTTTGAAATTATTAATTTCTTTCATTTAAACCTTACGATAAAAAGCGAGGGGTTCTGCTTCAAATGCATCGAAACTACATTTTCCCAAGCCTGAGGCACGTTGTCTCGTTTGTTCGTTAAGCATTTTCAATGAAATTAGGCATAACATGGAAGACTTTTGAAGAAAGATTGTGAAGAAGTCTGACAGGAGACAAAGTAACTCTAAGTTTACTTTTATTGAGAGCACACACCAGCAGCTGGGCAAGTGGAAACTGTAACCAATGAAAATTTAGCCGAGGGCTGAAATTACTCACTGCGCCGGGCGATCAAGCACACATCGTCAACTTCACATAGTTCAACAATGCAGTTTTGAAGGGATACATTAAGAATCTCAGCTGTGAAAACAGCTTCTTTGCAGTGTATTGAAAGGTCGGCTGTGGGCTCCAGAACTTTATTGCCCCTGAGAAGAAGTCTGATGGGAGACAGAAGTGTTTTTATTAAGAGCCCACACACACGTGCGTGAGCCAGGTGTGTACAAATCAGATCAACTGAGTAGGAACAGTCAGCAGTGAAGTACAAAGAAACAGACCTATAACTCGGAAAATAGAAAAGGAATAGAAGCATACATGAATGGAAGTAGTTTTAGTACAGAAGTTTATTGTATTAATCACAAGGATTACAAATTCACTTAAGCATTTTGCAATCGCCGTAGGGAAAGCCTAAAAGCAGAATAAAAAAGAAATAAGTAAAACATACATTAATCACAGTTTCTCCGCATTTTATAAGTTAGATCTAAAAATCTCATGAATTTAGTAACACAATCATGATTTTAGTAGTAAAACAGTATCTAACCGCCTCTGAAATTGAACTTATGTTTGCTTCATCAAAAAGCCTCTACAAATAATATCTCCTTTGGGGCAACAAGTTTGAGCAAATGCATAATATGAGACGGAGGGTTTCCTCTTTATAACCACAGAGTCAGGATGTAGGAGTGGATTCCAAGGCCCCTCAAATTCATGGAAAGGTAGATACAACAATCAGAATCTTAGATTTTTTCCTTTTTATCGTTTCTTACAAACTAGAGCTAATATATTCCTGATGCAACTATAAATAAGATTCATATAACAAATCCATATGTATATATATATATATATTTATTTTAGTAAGGCTAGGTCTTTCTCCCTTTGACTGCTAAATAGTGTGTTCCTTAGAATGCTTTCCTTTGCTGCTCTACTTAATTTAGTCAGAGCCTCAAAGTCTGATAAGTTGTGTGCTTTAATTATCTTATTTAATGATGAGATGTTTAGTTCCATGTCATTATGTGAAGTTTTTTTGTGTTCCAGTTAAATTTAAGATTTCAGGGTTGTGGAGCATGGACAATCAGACACACACCTTCACAGTGGCTCCGGAGTGGAGTAATGATAAAAATGTGAAATTCAACTCCAGCCTGATGACACAGTGAAAGGTAGCCAGTCGGAGATGTAGGAGTTGCCTGATGTTCTGTATGTAGATTTTATTGAGGTCAATGATAACCTTAGACTTTAGGACAGGCAAAGCCTAAAATAGTTGCAGAGTGAGTTTCGTTGTTAAAGCAGAGCCTCTTGCTCTACCTCCAAATAGTTAATCAAATCTCATTGTTGATTTGGTGGTAATAGTAGTTTTGAGCTTTGTAAGTGAAAGGTGATTAGACCAGGATAACCTAGTATCAATCGAGACTCAAAGATAGTCATATTGATTGACAGTTGCAATTATAGAATCTCCTAGTCCCAAGATTGTTTTTGTTTTCTTTCCGAACACCATGATTGTAGTTTTTGAATTGTTGGCTGTTAGTCAATTAGCAAGGTTGAAATTATTTAATTGGCTCAATAAGGTATTGTAAACCTTTCAGCATTTGTGAAAGTACCACCCAGTCATCGTCATACGCCAGATGTGTGAACCCGTGCATTCTCAGTTTTGGTGGCACTGCTTGTTCTAAGTTTAAGAACTCAGGCAGATCCGCTATATACAAAGAGAGTAGATGCGGAGCCAGAATGCAACCTAGATTAAGACCATACTTGGTCTGTATTTTCGTAGACAAAGCATTATCAGTTGTAGGTCTTATTTGTAGCCATGTATTGGAGTGTAGCTCAGTTAGAAAGTGCGAGACTGTTGAGACAGTTTTCCACATTTTGTAAGCGTATTCCACAGTTGCTGGTAATCAACCTTGTCAAAGGCTGTGGAATAGTCCAGTACCATGCCTAAAGATCCGTATTATTCTTTAGCACTTTTTTCACCAGAAGAGACAAAGCAATGATATTATCAACTGTACAGCATCTCGGGTGAACACCGTTTGAGTTAATGGTATTAAGCTTTGATCTTTCGCCCACTTTGCCATGGTATTTAGTAAATATTTTGCAAAGAGTTTCCACTCAAAAGCCAGAAGGGTGATTAGACCATAATTTTTCGGGCCTTGTTTTGAGCACCTTTTGTGAATACAATGAATGACTGATCCGTTCTATGAGGAGGTGACCACTCTGTTAGAGATACATTTTGAAAATAGGTGACACAAAATTGAACTCCAAAATGAAACAGTAAGTTTGACTAGGTTGATCAGAATACCATTTGGACCTGCAGCTTTGCACAGGCGAGTACTATTAAAGTTGTTATCTGTAGGAAGTTGGCTCTGTATGTACTATTTCAAAGTAAGAAATACTGTGCACAGAGTCAAAGAGTTCCCCTTAGAGGTAAGATAGTGGCAAAAAGAGATAATTCTAATGCTCTATTTTGTGGTAGTGTGGTGGAGCAGTAGGCTTATCAGAGGGTAGTGTTATGCATTTTTGTACACACACAGGCAATAAATGAGGAACACACACTCAAAGACAAATTCCAGGCCAATAGGTTTTTTTTATAGAAAAATATATTTTCTTAGTTTATTTTAAGAACCACAGGTTCAAGATTTATAAGTAACACTTCAAATGAAAAATATTTGCTCAGGTATTCTAGGAACTTTGAATAATCACAAAAGAATGTACAGTTTTGACAAAAATGGCAATAAGCTATTTTAAAAGTGGACACTGTGCAAAAATGAACAGTTCCTGGGGGAGGTAAGTATTTGTTAAGTTCACAGGTAAGTAAAACACTGTTGGGGGTTCAAGGCAACCCCAAAGTTACCACACCAGCAGCTCAGGGCCGGTCAGGTGCAGAGGTCAAAGTGGTGCCCAAAACACATAGGCTTCACTGGAAATAGGGGTGCACCGGTTCCAGTCTGCCAGCAGGCAAGTACCCGCGTCTTCGGAGAGCAGACCAGGGGAGTTTTGTAGGGCACTGGGGGGTGACATAAGCAGGCACAGTAAATACACCCTCAGCGGCACAGGGGCGGCCGGGTGCAGAGTGCAAACAGGTGTCAGGTTTCCTATAGGAATCAATGGGGAGACCCGGGGGTCTCTTCAACGATGCAGGCAGGCACGGGGGGGGGCTCCTTGGGGTAGCCACCACCTGGGCTAGGCAGAGGGTTGCCTGGGGGTCGCTCCTGCGCTGGAGTTCGGTTCCTTCAGGTCCTGGGGGCTGCGGGTGCAATGCTGGCACCCTTGAAGCCTTGAAGCAGGCAGTCGTGGTCAGGGGGAGCATCTGGATTTCCTCTGCAGGCGTCGCTGTAGGGGTTCAGGGGGGTCAACTCTGGCTACTTACGGGCTGGCAGTCACCGGGGAGTCCTCCCTGTATTGTTAGTTTTCCGCAGGTCGAGCCGGGGGCGTCGGGTGCAGAGTGGAAGGTCTCACGCTTCCGGCGGGAAATGTGTGGTCTTTAAAAGTTGCTTCTTTGTTGCACAAAGTTGCAGTTTCTTGAACAGGGCCGCTGTTCTCAGGAGCTTCTTGGTCCTTTAGATGCAGGGTAGTCCTCTGAGGCTTCAGAGGTCGATGGACCCTGTTGGATGCATTGCTATTGCAGTTTTCTTTGAAGTAGGGAGACAGGCCGGTGGGGCTGGGGCCAAATCAGTTGTCGTCTCCGTTTTCACTGCAGGGCTTCAGGTCAGCAGTCCTTCTTCTTCTTCTTTAGGTTAGAGGAATCTATCTTCCTCGTTTCTGGGAGCCCATAAATACTGAATTTAGGGGTGTGTTTAGGTCTGGGAGGGCAGTAGCCAGTGGCTACACCCTCTTTGTGCCTCCTCCCTGTGGGGAGAGGGCACATCCCTAATCCTATTGGGGGAATCCTCCATCTGCAAGATGGAGGATTTCTAAAAGTAAGAGTCACCTCAGCTCAGGACACCTTAGGGGCTGTCTTGACTGGGGAGTGACTCCTCCTTGTTTTCCTCATTATCTCCTCCAGCTTTGCCGCCAAAAGTGGGGGCAGTGGCCGAAGGGGCGGGCATCTCCACTAGCTGGGATGCCCTGTGGTGCTGTAACAAAGGGGGTGATCCTTTGAGGCTCACCGCCAGGTGTTACAGTTCCTAGCGGGGGAGGTGAGAAGCACCTCCACCCAGTACAGGCTTTGTTCCTGGCCACAGAGTGACAAAGGCACTCTCCCCATGCGGCCAGCAACATGTCTGGTGTGTGGCAGGCTGGCAAAAACTAGTCAGCCCACACTGGAAGTCGGGTATGTTTTCAGGGGGCATCTCTAAGATGCCCTCTGGGTGTATTTTACAATAAAGTGCACACTGGCATCAGTGTGCATTTATTGTGCTGAGAAGTTTGATACCAAACTTCCCAGTTTTCAGTGTAGCCATTATGGTGCTGTGGAGTTCGTGTTTGACAGACTCCCAGACCATATACTCTTATGGCTACCCTGCACTTACAGTATCTAAGGTTTTGCTTAGATACTGTAGGGGCATAGTGCTCATGCACTTATGCCCTCACCTGTGGTATAGTGCACCCTGCCTTAGGGCTGTAAGGCCTGCTAGAGGGGTGACTTACCTATGCCACAGGCAGTGTGAGGTTGGCATGGCACTCTGAGGGGAGTGCCATGTCGACGTAGTCATTTTCTCCCCCCCAGCACACACAAGCTGGCAAACCGTGTGTATGTGCTGAGTGAGGGGTCCCTAGGGTGGCTTAAGACATGCTGCAGCCCTTAGAGACCTTTCCTGGCATCAGGGCCCTTGGTACCAGGGGTACCAGTTACAAGGGACTTACCTGGGTGCCAGGGTTGTGCCAATTGTGGAGACAAAGGTACAGTTTAGGGAAAGAACGCTGGGGCCTGGTAAGCAGGGTCCCAGCACACTTTCAAATCATAACTTGGCATCAGCAAAGGCAAAAAGTCAGGGGGTAACCATGCCAAGGAGGCATTTCCTTACAGTATCTCTGCCTGAGTTATTTTTAAATGCATAGGTAGATCCTCATCCTTGTAGGGAAAAGACTTTTGATGTATACACAGCTCTAATATGTGACTCTTATTTATGGTTTGAGATAAACAAATTATTTTGATATGAATATGTCGCTGTTCCCTGCCCAGTCATGCTCCAAAATGCCTTCTTATTGGGAGTATTAATTGCATGCATCAACTAGGTCCAAGCTTTTTCTTGATTGGCTCGCTATATTTCAATTATACTGTTCCTTAGGAATATCTTTGAGTTTCTAATTTTGCTGTCATGACCCTCAGAGCATGGTTGCTTCAGAATGAATTGTAAACTCTTGCAATATAACCTTTTAGTATTTGCTATTTCCTGAGCGGAGGAATTGATGCCATGTTCTTTTGAACTCCGCCCACCTGATAGTTTCCTCATTAAGTAATTCAGGATACTCTCGGGCATTTGTTGCAAGATTTGAGTTTGTCGCTGTTGATTGTGTCACTAAACTGGTCGAAACGTTTCTTACATACACACTACATGGTGTTCATTGAAAAAGGCAATCAGTTTTTCTCTGGTTAAGTTTAGGGTCTACCTGCAATATCCCAAGTGGTAATAAGTAATTCACTGAGAAAGTCATAGGTATTCCTGATACTAGTAGGTGTACTGATAGGTAACTGAGGTTAGTGGTGGCTTTTGTGCACAAGATCTGCATGGTAGGAATATTGATTGTTCACACAATGGCTGTGCAGTAGTTGTAAACCTTCAATTTTCAAATGGTATAAGAGAGCCTGGGCCTTTATCATTTGGAGCAATTTGTAGTGGAGTAATTGAACTTGCTGGATGATGTGCTCTGTACCTGAGTAAGTTTGGGTATTTGAGCTTTTCAACTGGTGTAACTGTAATCCCCCCAACCCGCAAGTTTTTTTTTGTGGTGGCCATATTTTTTGGACCGTGGTTTGCCTTGCCCAGGTCGTCCTAGTGATTTCACCACTGCTGTTAATTTTTAGATTTTGAAGAAGGCTCACATTTAATAAGGTCAAGGAGTTCACATCTTTTAGTTCTTCAAAAGAGTTCAATTGCTTGATTATGTTTTGATGGTTTAGTCTATCAAAATAGCCTTCTGATTTATATAGTGGTATGAAGTCTAATTTGCATGACTCCAAATTGGTATAGTGCGAATCACATCTGTTCACACTACTGACTGTGATTAGTTTGGTTGTGATAGTAGAGTGCCCTTGCACTGCCTTTACGTGATCCATCGTTTGTTTTAGTAGGGAAATGGTGCGTCCTGCGACTCTGGTTCATTGTGGGCCAGGGTTGTGTTGAAAAGAGGCTTATTATCCAACAGTTCAGCATCATACTGAGCCACGTTTGTGTTGATGACAGCATGAGTATCAGACTTTAGAATTGCTAACGTTTTTACTATTAACGCATCACTGTCCATTGTGTGCCTTAGTACCACTAAGTCACTTGATTGTTGAGATGTCAAAGAGTCATTCACTTTTTTGTCTAGCTCCCTAACTATTGGAGCTCCTGAGATCACTATCTCCCTATAAGCAGGATGATTTATTATTGAAGTAACATTAGCACATGGGGAAAATGTAGAAGGCATTGACATATGCGTCATGACAGGGCCTTCCATATTTACATCAGGTGCTATTGAGCTAGATCCAGTAGGCAAATGTGATACTATTTTTTAAATTGGTTTGCTAAATATGGGGTAATTTTCCAGACGTGATTGAGAGGTTTGTTTTACCATTGCCTTGTTTGTGTGTGCATTTTTCCTAAATCTTTTT
Organism: Pleurodeles waltl; assembly: GCF_031143425.1. Classification (NCBI taxonomy): domain Eukaryota; kingdom Metazoa; phylum Chordata; class Amphibia; order Caudata; family Salamandridae; genus Pleurodeles; species Pleurodeles waltl. The sequence continues at coordinate 1,198,713,208 of NC_090446.1, forward strand.
AATTCAATCAATTGACATTTGCTTATGTATGGTACAGTCCTCTGATCTTTCTTTGTTGACTGATAGTGTCTCGGCTGACTCACCTATGTTTAGTGATTGCTGATGTGTTAAAAGTCTAATATCTTGTTTGACATGTTTGATCGTTGATCGCTTATACCATTCATTTCACTGCCTAATGTATTCTTCCAGCCTTGATGGTCCATTTTGCCAGGATTGTCTACTTCAGGATTCCTGACAACCAATAAGTGGGTCATCTTTGTGCGTGTTACTAGATCTTGAATCTTCATGGGGAGTAGCTATAACAGATCAACTATGCCATTTAAGAGTTGTACATTGTTTGAAGTAGATACCAGTTCGTTAGGATCATGTCAGATAGTGGATATCAATTTGGTGTTATCTTTCAGCAATATTAACTCCTCATTAATGTATTTTAGTAGAGTGACCTGCTCCGAGAGTGGGTGATTGATTTGATAATATGTCTGACATTTTCTTAAAGTATTACTGATAGCCCCCATTGCACCTAGCATTGGATAAGTGGGGGCGTACGCTCCTCTACCAGATTTTTAAATTCAGTGCTTATTCTGTTTATGGACCTAGGTTTTGTTCTTTACTTCCACACTGGCTGACAGTAGGGTGGACTGTTCCATATCTCCCAGATGTTCTGAAGCCTGTAGTTGTTCCAAGGGTAATGAATAAAACATGCTTACAAAATGGTCATAGTTGCATCTTGTTTCCAGCATATTTTCAGCCCTTGAGTCTTCACCCCAATAGATAGAGTCCAGATTTTGTGAGGTTGCAGAGGAATTGAGAATGACATGGTCTTCTTCTAAATGATTCTTAGTGGAAGGGAGTATAGATATTTTCGCTACTGTTGTTTTTACTTGTGAGTTCATATTGACAGCTCAGGCTCAGATTTACGTTCAGTGGGAGCCGCCCTCTGGATTCCTTTAATAGTCCTGTGTTTGAATTAGAGTTCACAGAATTGCCTGTTGTTCTGTTTATGTTCTTGAAGCATTCCCAAATCAGTTGCTTTCTTGTACCAGGTTTTGTAGAGCTTGTGATTTCCACTTTATTCCCTGCATCATTTGCATTACCTGGCCAATGCATATCAATTTGGGGTCCATCTGCAACTCCCCAATGCAGTATGATCTCATCCGGAAAACCCATGCTCCCACTTGGTACCTCTGTTTTCTGGCTGCGGGTAAGCATAGTGCTATTTTTTGATGAGCCGAGTTTTCATTGTACTCATTTAGTCACACAGTTGTTTGGAGAAGTGGAGTAACAGTTATTCATGGAGTGAGGTCATTGCATTACCTTTCTTTACCTCTGTCCTGACTTTAAAAAAAAATAAAAAAAACTATTGCAGGTCGCTCTTGCCTTCTCCAGATGAACCTCGGGTCCAGATGTCACTGCCACTTTTTGGGCACAGAAAGAAGGGAGATGGCGGATACACAAACTTTAGACCATGGCTGGTCTATTCCTTTGGTCATATAGTAGTTTGAGACTTTAGAGGTTGGGGATGCTAGGTACTTCCGTTGTCTCATTATGTATTTCCCTTGTTCCTTGTACCTTGCTCCCGAGAACAATCCAAAGGCAAATGCAAAAGCGAGAGGGAGCACTTATCTCTCAATAGGGGTTTGCCATGACTCCCACCAACAATGGGAGAGCTGAAGTGGAAAATCAGAGGGGTCCCGCTGGCCAGGGTCACTAGGCAGCTGCTGGGAGTAGATGGGTGAGTCATGCAGTGAGGAAGCCAAACCTAGGCCGACCGCCTCTGGACATTCTGGCTCACAATAAAGTGCCACTGCACCTAATTTGCTATAGCTCATCTTCTCCTCCAGATCTTCACTGGACTGTTCAGCCCGCTCCTGGCCACTCGAATCACTTCTGCATGCTCCGACCTCCATCAGGCATGACCAGCCGCAGCCACAACCACTGCTGCACCTGCCACCTTTCGCAGCACGCCTTACCGCCCAGCGGCACTACTGTGTTGAGGCTCAGACCCTGGGTGCAGATGGAGAATCAGATGGGGGAGTGGGTGGCCTGGGTCTGGGCTCTGATGTGAGGGAGACAGCCAGGGGAGGCTGCAGATGATCGCTCAGCAGTTGCAGTGGCTCCACCCCTGGTAAACGACGAGGCAGTTAGATGCACGTGCATCACATTTTGAATACTGAGTTGCTTGTGTGCCTCGTGCCATGCAGGAATATAGAGGCATGGAGACAACTCAGTACATAGTAGCCTTTACCAGAGCGATTTCATGCCATATAGATTGGCTAGGGATAGCAGTTCTCAAAAGTATAACTCTAGCACAGCGTGCATTACATTTCTTTAAAAGACAATTGGTTATTAATTTCTTACTTGATTATTTTGTCATGTGATTACATGTTCATCCTCTTTCTGCTTTCGCATACCATCAGGATAGTTTTTCCTACATGCAATCTGTGGTACCTCTATCGCCTTTTCTGCAGTTGGCCAGGGAACTTCTAGTTAAAAGTATTTAAAGTACTTAAAGGCAATAGATTGAGCCAGTGTAAGACCACATCGAAAAGGGTGCTTTTGGAACATTCTCTGGATATGAAAGGCCAGAATATTTTTGAACATTTGGCAGTTTGCAATACTTCACTTGTTGCAGAGTGAATTGAGTACCAGGCATCTGTAGCTAGTTTAGAGAAATAGCTTCTTTGTCCAGTCCAATTTAGTACTAAAACGACTTGTTTTTCACTTGCGAAGAATCACCAAGAGTCTGATTTTGGTTTGCACTGAACTGTTGATTAAGTTGAGACAACGTTTATACTATTATTGTATGGAAAAGTGAACTTTGGAGAAATCGCTGGGAATATAGTTCTGCATACTTCAGAGTGAGAAAAAATATTTCCCAAAGACTAATATTTCGTAATTGTGTGTTTTTCTTCTCTTTACAGACATAAGAGTGTGCATGCAACAAGATAAATAGAAACTCATTATGTGCAACACCTCAAGGTAGTTCATTCTGTGCCCTCATTTATCCAAAGTCCCATTACAACGTCTTCATGTTTCTTGTTTTTGCAGTCTCCTACTCAGACCAGTTTTTGCTTAAGTAAATTCAAACTTAAACACATTCTTCCCCACATGTTTTGCCCTAGCTACACACTATGTTCCATGAGAACTTCTAGCACATCTTCTAAATCATACAAGCTAACATCACCAACCAAATACTCTTCCTTATGTTTACTGCCCTATACTCTATAGAATTATACTGTCCTCTTATTACAATTTTTAAGTCAACCTTTCTTACCATTATGGGACTTCTTTACAAGAACCAATAGAACAACTTGAATATCTAGTATAGTTCCTTTTCTCCTTCCCGCACACCTTCAGTTCATATAGTCTCCCATTTTGTTCTTCATTGTTAACAAAAAACGTCTTTATTTACATGATTTGTTTCCATACAATATCTTGCAGGTAACCACCAGAAACACATTTCTGTTATGGCCATCCTGCCTCTCAACAATACAAAAATTGTCTTTCATGTATACCAAATGACAGCTATGAAGTACTTTACACCTGCACAAGTTAGACTTACAACTAATTAGTTAGCTTCTTTGACCATCCAATTCATATGTTCTACTTGCCCATTACCTTCTGTGTGGAATAAGCCAACATTCTATGCATAATCCAAGATTTTTTTAAACTATCATGCATTTTCTCAGAAATGAAATGGACACCTTTATCGGAAATTATTTTTTGAAGGATTTTCCCCCTAGAAAAATATTCCTAAAAAAAAAACTCAATTACCAAATCAATATCCTCCTTAGATACCATCTTGAGTTCGGGCTACTTTAAATTTTAATCTTATTAAAACAGATGCCTAAGACTCATTTTGGAAGAGGATCCATAATATCAATTGGCAGCTAATTCCAAGGCCAAATGGACCATCATCTGCTACTGCAGGAACTTTGCAAGCCTTGGCAGACCTATCATTCATGGCACACATTCCACAGTTCTGCACTGCCCTGTCAACTTCAGCACCCAAACCAGGCCACAAAAATATTGGTAAATTCTGCATTTCGTACACAACATGCCTATTTGTCCAAGATGAACCAACCTATCACTCTGCACAATCAAATAATTTTTCTAAGCCAATTCTACTTTAAATCTTTGAAAAGTTGTGAAGCTCTTCTCTCAGTACTTTTTCTTCAGACCAGATATTCTGAATGAATTCCTTACCTTTGACATTACATTGATTCTTGCTTGATTGTAACTCGCAATTCTAATTCCCAACTGCTTTTCTAAAACGCAGGTTCTTTGCTTATATCACATTCCCCTCCTAAATCCTTAAGAGACAGTTCATGCTCCGAGCCACCCATACAATTGTCATCTAATGAAGCTTCTGAAGGCAGAAAAGGGCATACAATCAGCCTGAGCATTTTTTTCACTGAGGTATATTGAATGCCATAAGAAAACCTTGTATTTTAGCTCGAAGTCCTTGTTGAAAGAGTCCTTACCAAACCTGGAGAAAGGACATTTGCCATAAGCTTATGACCAGTGCAACTTTCGAATCATGCCCCTATAAAAGAGTGCAAAAAAGCTCAGCTAACCACTAACATGCCAATACCTCTTGGCCCTAATACCACATTCATTCTAACCACACCACTAGAACAATATCACTACCAACCCACATTTGCTTGCATCAAATTTTATAATATTACGCTCTCATCACAAAAGATTTCAAGGATTGAGAATGCACAATGTTCTTTTTAAGACAATCAAAAGCATCATGTTTATGACACCATAGAAACTTGTCTTTCTTCATAAGCAAATGTCAAAATGGCTTTGTCTTGTAAGCAACCTTTACACACATGGAGCCTCATTACAAGGTTGGCGGGAAGACCGTCGGCCCGCCAGCAATGTGGAGAGGAGACCACCGCAGAAAACTGAGGTTTCTGCTGGTCAGTCCTGTGGAAACCGTGTGGCAGCATTGGCTCCTCATGGATCCGAGATCAATGCTGTTGCACCCTCGGAATACACACAGTCTGCCGTTGCAGACAGTGTGCATTCCGAGGGTGCAGGGCAAGGGGTGCTGCACTGCCCATGACATGGGGCCCCCTGCACTGGGCAGGGGGCCCCCTAGCACTTGTTTTCCACCAGCCTTTTCATGACAGGGTCTCTGCCATGAAAAGGCTTGCGGAAATTGGACTTGTGATCAGTATAGCGGTGCTGAAATCTGCGCCGAGGGCCGCCACCCTGCTGGGAACCATGTTCCTGACGCAGTCCCCTGGCAGTCTGACCACCAGGGTTGTAATGTAGCCTCGTAATGTGGCCCTTACACTAGAATTCTACAAGTCCTATTGTTCTTTGGAATTGAATTGTGCCATTTCTAAAATGGTATTCACTCGTCTTCCAAGACGACCAACATGACCGTACTAATGAGTCCCATCCCAGCATCATAGAAGAAACAGAGGCGGGGCTCCCTGATGCTCCTATCGGCTGAGACACTTGCACAAGGTATACACTACGCAGCAACCTTGCGCCATCTTCCTGCCTGCAGGATCCTGTGGTTTGACTGTGGCACTGTAAAGCAGAGTGGTAGTCATCACTCCAGTTAAGAATGTTTTTAAATTGTTTGGATGTCTGAGTTTGTTTTTTTGTTGAATATAAAGGAGGAATGTAATGTCACCGAAGTGACATAACTGAGGCGTGTTAGAGCATGCTATGTTAATGTTAGCCCAAGGGGCGTTTTACGCATACCCCTCAATGTCCATTGTATTTGGTGCCATCCTGTTTCCACGTCAGACACACTTAATAAAAGGTGGGCGACGGTGAGCGGGAGGAGATCATGATCCTGTGCCCAAGCCAAGAACACATATAAGGCTCTGTATGTTTACCTGCGGCCTTCAGACGTAGCGCCATTGTGGGTCCTAAATATAGTGCATGCTACTGTGCCTGCAGCTGCTGGTGCACAACACTACAGGGAGCCCAGGCAGAAGCCTTCTGTGAACTTGTCCAAATTAGGTGCCTTGTGGTTTTAGATGACTTCTACGTTTGGCACTAAACAAGCTCACTTTCTTGCTTTTAAACGTCAAATGTTATATTCAGACAACCAGAACATTACTTTGTGAGAGGCAGTTTTCTGAGGCAAAGGAACACATAACTGGCAAGTCAGCATGTAGCTTGTTCTTCGGGGAACGAACATCTGGATCACAGGTCATGAGTATGTAAAGCCAATCCGTGTGGGATATTAAACACTCCAGCCATAGTGCTGTTTTGCAACTGGAGCCCTCCCATACGGAGAAAAGGACACTTTTCCATTCTCTGCTATTTGATGCCACCACTTTGTAGCACCATAAGATTTATGTGTTGCTTTACACTATGAAAGAGCTAGCCCTGCCTGTGCATTGTGAAGGGAGTATTCCCTTGTTTGAATGGGGTCATTCTGAAGTAAATAGGAAAATTAATTTTCCTCTAAGCATAGCACTCATTACTGAAGCGTGGGAAAGGAAATATGTGCCTGTTTCCTGTTGACCCATGAACAGAAAGCGTGGTCCCGGGGTAATTAGTCTATTTACGAAAGAAAAATGCATAAAATGTGTCTCTGCAAATCAGGCCACACTGACGGGATTTGTGCTTATACTACTGTACTAAATCTTTGAAGGGTAGCACCAGAGCCTCCCAAATGGGGGAGGTGGAGACTAATAGCTGTTTGCCCCAGGTCTTGTTCTGACAGAAGCAGGTAACAGCAGCACCAGTAGGTGCCACTATACGCTAGCAGACTAGCTGCCAAATGTTTGCTCAGATATAATTTCCATTTTTCCGGAGTTGCCGTGGTTTTTAAAAACCAGACCCCACTTTTTGAGAGACCCAGGCCCTTCAAAATCTTGCAACGGACTGGCCTGAGAGGCCCTGGGGGAAAGATAGGCAAGTTTGCAGTTTAAGGCTACACTCCAACGGGAACCTACAAGATCCCCCACCAAAGAAATTCGAGATGGGTGCAACACAGTCACAGAACTGCAAGTGAAAAACAAGCATTTCCAATGCAGCGGGTCTCACCTTTGCTCGCGTTAGAGCTATTTGCGTTGTAAACTCCTAACCGGACATTTCTTGCCACATAAACTAATAATGAAAAGTAAAACAGTTTCACATATGCGAGTGTGAACGAGGCACAGAAAAGGACACAGGTTCGCTCGCAGTGAAATTTATTGACAAAATTGCAATTATCTATGGTACCGACAAAAGTACAATTATCCCTTTAACCAGCAAAAGTGAAATTAGCCACGTAACAGGGTCGCTGTCATGCAAAGCGCTCGATTTCTGCCCAGCGAGACCGTGCTGCGCAGGAAATGAAGATAAATTTGTCCACAAACCAGCTGAAAACACGGAGCCTCGTATGTTTCCAGTAGTTTACCGGAGCGCTCAAGGAGGGCTAAACAGCGGAAAAGGCATGATGTTTCTATGCTTTTCGCAAATGGAATCAATCTATTTTTAAAAGGTAAGCCCACAAACTAATGAAAGTGACGGGCGTGACATGGGAGTGGTTAGAAGCCCACATAGAGATTGGGGGCACTGAGCAGACAAGTAGTGCCTGTCCAAAACCAGTAGAAGCTCTGGGGCATATTTTCACACAGTTCCCTACTGCACCGCGAGTACCCGACCCGTATCATTATATAGGCCACAGAAGGTGGGCCCCTTTCCTCCTTTACCTACCATGAGTGAAACTGCAGATGCCCTTCGCCAAATTTTGGATTAAGCTTTATAGTTTAGTGGTACACCAGTGCCATTTCCATGTGAGTTTGCAGGGACTGAACCGCAAGGAAATGTTTTGTACAGCACATGGCTGTACATATTTTTTCCTATATACTGGCTAAGGTGTTAGTTTTTACAAGAAATTATGAAGAGAAATGTATTTAATGTTCGAACACTGCAGGGACTCGAGTACCCATGAGCTACATGTCTCTGCACAGCAAACCACAAACACTGTGCATACTGTGTGTTTCTCCCTCAAGACTACTTTTGAGGCTAACAGCTCATTCAGCCCTGAACGCAGCCATTACTCTGCAGACTACGAGGTAGTACCTTCCCATTGCCGAGACAGCAGGACAGCCCCAACAGTGACAACCTCATCCCCCTAACCTGGGCATGGGTGTGAACAAGGCAGCCCAGCTCGCAGAAAGCACATTAGTATTGTATAATTTTCCAATTACTTATTAGTAATCCCATTTGTTTCTAATCCTGCTGTGCCTCTCCAGAGTCCTTACTCTCATTTTCAATCCCAGACCAATGGATGGAACACGAAGTTAATGCTGTATTCCAATCATGCCCCTGTAAGACAGAAAGTCCCTGACCATCTGTACAGCAGTTCTATACCTCCCATCTTGCTTGGCCTTTACGTTCTGCTGCATTTGTTGGCTTTTTGGCATATTAAGTAGGGTATCTGATCCGAAGAGGACACCTCAAAATTCACTTGTGGGGGACGTGGACTTGCAGAGCATGGAGTAGGACATAGTCTTGGTTCCGGACCCCCACCAGTCTTCCAGTGCCATCCACGGCACCAGGACCGCACTCAAGCGGTACAAACATGAGAGAGTCTCCTGATTTCCCCCTCCCAAAGTACCCGGGGATGTAGGAAGTTGGGGGGGGGAATTCTAAACCACATGATAGTGATCCCGTAAACTGCGACATGGGCCCGAAAGTGCGGCCCGGTCTGTCCCAAGCACACCCCCATCTAACCACAAAATGGTTGGGCCAGTGACGACAGTCTGAAGGGCCCCTATCTATGGAGAGCGGTGTCCTGAGCAATGGCGACGGGCCCACTCTGGCCTGCCTGCAACAAGAACTAGCGGGCCAAGTACAGACCATGTTAAAGGTGAGCAGTGACCGGGTGAAAAACATCCACACCTCCACCCACTGGCTCTCTGACTACCTGTTAGTGGCGTGCAGCATGACTGGACCCGAAAGCCGGGGAGAAGAGCGAGCCACGGATCATTGGCGGACCCCTGCTTCCCCTCCAGCATCATCTCTTGGGGGGTGGGAAGCCCACCCAGAAGGCTACACGCTCCTGCTGTGAGCTGGGCAACACCACAAACTTTGGTCTGGAATTACTGAAATGCGCAGCCCAACCTAGTATAAAACAGCTGAACAAGAGCATACGCACCTCCTCCTTCCTGGCCTACTGCAGATGTCTGGTGGTGGTGCGTTGTGACTGGGCCCAGTGCAGGAGAACGGGCGGGACATGGAATGGCGGCAGGCCTTGACCTCCCCTTGTGTTTACTCCCTGATGTGGCAGAAGAGCTGTCTCTACCTGCCATTGCCTGCATCACACCGGAGGTCCAGGGTGTGGCCTGATCACTAGACCTACACTGAATGTTGCACCTGCTGTACCAGACTGATGAAGGACAGCACTGCTGAGCGACAGGCACTTGCGCCCCATGTGAACCTTGAGACCGGGGACCCAGGTTGGCCTACCTGTCCACGTGTCCACCTTGACTTAATTACACTCCATGACTCTATGGCTCACTGGAGCAGTGATCAGAGATCTCTGGGCACCAAGGTCAGGTCCGAGGCTTACATCGGGCGCCTTTAGCCCCACCGCTGCCCATGGGCCTGGTGTTTAGTCATCGGCTGGGGGACCAATTACTGTTGACGCCTGAGGGGTGACAGCGATCCAGTGGCTGTGTCCGTGTGCTACTAATGGCTTCTGCACCCCGTGCCCCTGCTTTACTGGGAGGATTTTGCCCATCACTTGGGAGAAAGGCACGGAGCTCTTGACCACATACCCACTGTCTCTCAGCTGGAGCTGATGGCGGATGCTCCAATGGGATCCCCGCCCTGTTTGCTATTGGGCCCCCTGCCTAGACTTGGGGCTGAAGTGGGTAGTATACTGCAGGGCGCTATCCTGAGCAGACTCCAACACTGCCCTCCCACAACCTCCATAGATAACTGACAAGTCTCGCTACAAGTACGCCAAATACATGCCAATTGGATCTACTAAAGTCACCTTACTTTGGAATAAAGCATTCCCTGTCGACAGGGTCTCACCGGATCTCCTAACCACGAGCACCGCTGGCAGAACAATGCCTTTGCCCATATCTCAATCCTTCATGGACCATTTCCTGCAGGAAATCTGCTCTAAAATAAGCTCCCTCAAAACTGAATTCTTGCATCCCAGACATCCTGCATGACGTCAACGAAATTGGGGACTGAGCTGATGACTTGGAATGCACAGCAGGCTCGATCAGAGGATCAAGAAATGCTCTGATGCAAGGTGGCAGCACTGGAAGCACAGCAAATCGATGTACAAATGAAGCAGGAAGATTTATAGAACAGAAGTGTAATGATGGACGACACGCAGGTGAGAACAATCCTTTATTTAGAGATTTCACAGTTCATTACAGGAACCAATGTCGGCGAACCAAAGCCCAAAGCCATCGACCACCTCCATTTGCCACCCCGAACTGTGCGCTCCCCGCGTTCCCTTATGATATAGATCGAATATAGATCTACATTTGATCTACGTGTCTCAAGAAGCCTTTGGAACAATATCCGCATCAGGAGAGTACCTAGGGGGCAGATGGAAAGGACGACATGGCCTTCATCACTGAGCTCCTACAGACGATGTACAGCGACGGCGAGCTCCCTCTCCTGTAGTTGGCAGAGCTCATCGAGTGGCATCTGCACCTGTTGTGCTGACTGTGTCCCAGACATCCTGACATGAGTCCACTTCTTTATGGACAAAGAAGCCATTCTAAGGGCATTGTGAGGCAAAGCTGACCTGATATTCCATGACCACACAATCCAGCCTTTTCAAGATCTTTCCCCCACCACTCTGTGCCGCCTCAGAGATTTCAGTCCCCTCATTGACAAACTACAAGAACTTAGCATTTGCCACCAGTGGGGACATCCATTCGGCATCATGTTCACATGGGAAGGCAAGCGCCGTTCCCTCCGATACCTGACAGAAGCAAGATGACTCCTGGGGTTCACACAAGAGGGTGACCCAACTCCACCCAACTCGCCATCCTGCGACATGCTGTGCCCCATTTGGACGACGGTCGCCCTCGCAGCTCGGACAAATATCACAAAGACCATGTTCCTCAGGACACTAAAAGATTTTATAGAACATCTTCGTAACTCGGAGATGGCACCCTCCCCAACTTCCTCTGCTACTGGCTCCCCGTAACTTTGCCCCTCTTCTACACTTCAGCCTAACCCCACGGGGTAGACAGCAAAGCCCCTGCCAATGTTGTTACCTATGCCCCCTTTGCTTATCACTGAGCCCGTTGAGAAGGCCCGCAAAGAAGGGAAATCAAGACCATGCCTCATGCCCAGGAACTAAAACGTAGACTCTGTCCCTGTGAACCACACTGTCATCCACCCATCAAGCACACCTTTCAACGGCTTTCCGGATACGAGAAAAGCTGTGCTCCTGCTTGTTATAGCTCTACTCTCACATACGTTCCGGCTCCAGCTGGCTGCAGGAGTCCAGGACTCTCGGACGACTTTAACACCATGTAGGCCCGCTTGTCATGTTGGAAGAAGCGCCCTCATCTGGTGACGGGGCGCACACTCCAGATGGATGACCTCCCTTGATTCATTCCTCAGGAGAGTGACTCTTCCGATGAGAATGAGATGCCGGCCATCTCAGGACTTGAATAGAGCCATTAGGCCCGCTGGTCTTTTAAAGTTTGATTTTCCTTTTTGTTTCTCCTTGGAGTCGTATGCTTCTTTGGGGTGGGGGGGACTCCTTGCCGTCTTCCAGCGGATCCACCACACTACCAGTTGCTTACCACGTAGGAGCTAATTCCTAGGCCTCTCAACCTGTCCATCCTTCTGGGTAGGCCCCACCTACGGCCTTCCCAGTCAACGGCCCTAAAGCGAGCAGAGAGAGCTTTCCAACTGTGTTGCCTGTGGTCTGCTACAATACATAACTCCACATGCGCAACCAGCATCACAACTGCCATACCTACTCCCTGGGCTATAATTAATACATGACACACCAAACTACTCTCTCTTAGTGCCTGGGGCCTGAACTTGCCCAATAAATGATGGCAACTATGGCACATCCTTCTCTTGCAGGACCCCAATATCATCTTTCTGCAGGAGGCTTCTCACTGCATGTCACATCCAAAATACCCTATCTGCCTCTGGACACAAGCCTCTACTAATGCAGCAGGGGTGGCCGTCATGTGCAAGGCAGGCATTTGCACCAAGATACTAAAGACGGTCAGAGAAATGAAAGATTGTTATATGAGGCGAAGCTTGACTACTTGACTGCTCACCCACCTTAATGTCTATGCACCCAACCAGGTACAATATACTTGTTTTAGAGAACTCCTGGACCTGGGAACAGTAAACGCATAGCGCAATAGGTACCCTTACCCTCGTGACTACACCTTCTACTCACTTGTCCACACCTCATATTCCTTTATAGATTATTTCTTTCTCAACCACTCTCTGCTTTGAGACCTGGAGACCATCCCCATCTCGGATATCTCTATTTTGAACCTTGCACACATAGAATTAGTGTGGACCTAGAGTGAGGGCCCAGGGTAGGCCCCACTGCGATGGCGCATGGCCCCACACCAGCTAAGAGAGCCAGTTAATGTTGTGAAGATACAAACAGGGATCACAGATTACTTTGACCTCCATGATCTCCCAGGTACCTTGATGCACACGCTGTGGGATGCTTCAAGGCCACCATCAGATGGTCGTGTCCTCTATCATTATTGCACGTGTGAGAGAGTCCCAATTAATGGAGACAGATTTGACTGCCGAGATCAAGACGCTTGAGCGCCTCGATCAGTCCTCCACCTCCCGAAGCTACAAGAGACAGCTGTTCCTGTTGCGGGGAAAGCTGAGGACCCAAAGGACAAACAAGGCAGAGAGATCCCTCCCTACACTGATACAAGGGTTCTACGATGGGCGGATAAGGTTGGTGCACTCCTCGCTCGCAAACTAGCAAGCTCAAGCTCATATAGCCAAGATAAGGGTAGGGGGCTACTACAGAACAGGCGAAACAGGCACTCCACAGCTTCTACCAAGTTCTCTTTTCCAGGGAGAACATTCCCCAGGAACTAATAGACTTGCTTCAATTCCTGGGACTGGGACTCCCTCAACCCACAACATACTGAACTCTTGGATGCCCCTTTTGGAAAGATGCCCAGCCCAGAAGGGATTCTGAGCGCTTTCGACAGATTATTCCTTCCCCTCCTCCAAGACCGCATGCTGACATTTTTTAATGTGCTCACATCAGGCACAGGCCACAACCATATGATGGTGGCAGCAGAAATTGCCTGATTCCATAAACCTGGTAAAGACCCTACTCTCTTGCCTCTTACCCGAAAATTGCTCTCTTAACACTGATGGTAAGATTTTCACCAAGATTCTGGAGAACCGGTTGGAGCAAAATCTACTTGGCCTAAGTGATCCAGATCAGGTGGGCTTTATCCGCAACCATCAGGGGCGGACACTATCCGTCGTATTGCGCATCTAGTGGAAAAGTCCCACCGCCATAACATTCCCTTTTGTCTTCTGTCGCATGATGCGGAGAAGGTTTTTGTCAGCATTAGCTGACCATTCCTAAGGGCGGTCCTCAAGAAGATTGGTCTAGCCATGGCCATAGTTACTAGAATTATGGCCTCCAATGACACCCCAACAGCCACCATTTTGGTCAATGGTCAATATAGAAGGCCGATTAATCTAGAGAGAGGCACTCAGCAGGGATGTCCGCTTTCACCCCTGCTGTTTGCCTTGGCGATGGAGCCATTGGCCATCATCATCCAACAGACAGTGCCCATAATGAACATCCCCTTCAGTGGACACTCCCTTAAACTTAGCCTCTTTGCAGATGATCTCTTGTTGACTCAAGCTTTTCAAGGCAACATCATTTTTAGTAAACATCAGAAAGAGCATGATGATAATTTGGAGTCACTGCTAAGTATCTTATACACTAATCATTATGCTCTAATATTTAGTAAATATAAGTTTACTCAAAGTTTACCTCGTGGGGTTAGGCTGAAGTGTAGAAGAGGGGCAAAGTTACGGGGAGCTAGTAGCAGAGGAGGTTGGGGAGGACGCTCTCTCCGAGTTACGTAGATGTTGGATAATATCTTTTAGTGTCCTGAGGAACATGGTCTTTGTGATATTTGTCCGAGCTGCGAGTGCGACCGTCGTCCAAATGGGGCACAGCATGTCACAAGATGGCGAGTTGGGTGGAGTTGGGTCACCCTCTTGTGTGAACCCCAGGAGTCATCTTGCTTCTGTCATGTATCGGAGGGAACGGCGCTTGCCTTCCCATGTGAACATGATGCCGAATGGATGTCCCCACTGGTGGCAAATGCCAAGTTCTTGTAGTTTGTCAATGACGGGCCTGAAATCTCTGAGGCGGCGCAGAGTGGTGGGTAAAGATCAAGAAAAAGCTGGATCATGTGGTCATGGAATATCAGGTCAGCTTTGCCTCACAATGCCCTTAGAATGGCTTCTTTGTCCATAAAGAAGTGGACTCATGTTAGGATGTATGGGACACAGTCAGCACAACAGGTGCAGATGCCACACAATGATTTCTGCCAAGTACAGGAGAGGGAGCTCGCCATCGCCGCACATCGTCTGCAGGAGCTCAGTGACGAAGGCCATGATGTCCTTTCCATCTGCTCCCCTAGGTACTCTCCTGTTGCGGATATTGTTCCAAAGGTATCTTGAGACGTGTAGATCAAATGCAGATCTATATTCGATCTATATCATAAGGGAATGCGGGGAGTGCAGGGTTCGGGCGGCAAATGGAGGTGGTCGACGGCTTTGGGCTTTGGTTCGCCAACATTGGTTCCTGTAATGAACTGTGAATCTTCTAAATAAAAGATTGTTTTCACCTGCGTGTCGTCCATCATTACACTTCTGTTCTATAAATCTTCCTGCTTCATTTGTAGATCGATTTGCTGTGCTTCCAGTGCAACCACCTTGCATCAGAGCATTTCTTGATCCTCTGATCGAGCCTGCTGTGCATTCCAAGTCATCAGCTCAGTCCCCAATTTTGTTGACGTCATGCAGGGTGTCTGGGGTGCAAGGCTTGAAGTCCGTTTTGAGTGAGCTTATTTTAGAGCAGATTTCCTGCAGGAAATGGTCCATGTAGGCTTGAAATATGGGCAAAGGCATAGTTCTGCCAGCGGTGCTCATGGTTAGGAGATCCGGTGACACCCTGTCGACAGGCAGTGCTTTGTTCCAAAGTAAGATGACTTTAGGAGATTCAATTGGCATGTATTTTGCGTACTTGTTGCGAGACATGTCCGTTATCTATGGAGGTTGTGGGAGGGCAGTGTTGGAGTCTGCTCAGGATAGCGCCCCGCAGTGTAATACCCACTTCAGCCCCAACTCTAGGCAGGGGGCCCAATAGCAAACAGGGCAGGGATCCCATTGGAGCATCCGCCATCATCTCTGGCTGAGGGACAGTGGGTATGTGGTCAAGAGCTTGCAGCCCTTCTCTCAGGTGATAGGCAAAATTCTCCCAGTAAAGCAGGGGCACAGGGCGCAGAAGCCATCAGTAATACCCGTACACAGCCACTGGATCGCTGTCACCCCTCAGGCGTCAAAAGTAATTGGTCCCCCAGCTGATGACTAAACACCAGGCCCATGGGCAGCGGGGGGGCTAAAGGCGTCCGTTGTAAGCCTCGGACCTGACCTGGGTGTCCAGAGATCTCTGCTCACTGCTCCAGTGAGCCGTAGAGTCAGGGAGTGTAATTAAGTCAAGGTGGACAGGTAGGCCAACATGGGTCCCCGGTCTCAAGGTTCACGTGGGGCACAAGTGCCTGTCGCTCAGCAGTGCCGCCCTTCATCAGTTTGGTAGAGCAGGTGCAACAGTCAGTGTAGGTCTGGTGATCAGGCCACACTCTGGACCTCCGGTGTGATGCAGGCCATGGCAGGTACAGACATCTCTTCTGCCACATCAGGGAGTAAACACCAGGGGAGGCAAAGGCCTTCCGCCATTCCATGTCCCATCCGTTCTCCAGCACTGGGCCCAGTCACAACGCACCACCACCGGACATCTGCAGAAGGCCAGGAAGGAGCAGGTGTGTGCGCTCTTATTCAGCTGTTTTACACTAGGTTGGGCCACGCATTTCAGTCATTCCAGACCCAGGTTTGTGGTGTTGCCCAGCTCACAGCAGGAGCGTGTAGCCTTTTGGGTGGGCTTCCCACCCCCCAAGAGATGATGCTGGAGGGGAAGCAGGGGTCCGCCCACGATCCATGGCTCGCTCTTCTCCCCGGCTTTCGGCTCCAGTCATGCTGCGCGCCACTAGCAGGTAGTCAGGGAGCCAGTGGGTGGGGGTGTGGATGTTTTTCACCCAGTCGCCAATCACCTCTAACACTGTCTGTTCTTGGCATGGGCATTCGTCTCACTTACCCACAAGATAGTGGCTCCTTGATGATCAGCTGTGTCTCGGAGGTTGCTGTTTGCCAGCTAGTTCTTGTTGCAGGCAGGGCCAGGGTGCCAGAGTGGGCCCGTCGTCATTGCTCAGGACACTGATCTCCATAGATAGGGGCCCTTCAGGCTGTTGTCACTGGCCCAACCATTTTGTGGTTGGATGGGGGTGCGCTTGGGACAGACCAGGATGCACTTTCGGGCCCATGTCGCAGTTTAGGGGATCACTTTCATGTGGTTTAGAATCCCCCCCAACTTCCTCCATCCCCCGAGTACTTTGGAAGGGGGAAATCCGGAGACTCCTCATGTTTATACCGCTTGAGTGCAGTCCCGGTGCTGTGGATGCCGCTGGAAGACTGTTGGGGGTCCGGAACCAAGACAATGTCCTACTCCATGCTCTGCTAGTCTACGTCCCCCACAAGTGAATTTTGAGGTGTCCTCTTCGGATCAGATACCCTACTTAATATGCCAAAAAGCCAACAAATGCAGCAGAACATCAAGGCCAAGCAAGATGAGAGGTATAGAACTGCTGTACAGATGGTCAGGGACTTTCTGTCTTACAGGGGCATAATTGGAATACAGCATTTTAACTTTGTGTTCCATCCATAGGTCTGGGATTGAAAACAAGAGTAAGGACTTTGGAGAGGCACAGCAGGATTACAAACAAATGAGATTACTAATAAGTAATTGGAAAATTATACTATACTAATGTGCTTTCTGCGAGCTGGGCAGCCTCTTTCACACCCATGCCCAGGTTAGGGGATGAGGTTGTCACTGTTAGGGCTGTCCTGCTGTCTCGGCAATGGGAAGGTCCTACCCCGTAGTCTGCAGAGTAATGGCTGCGTTCAGGGCTGAATGAGCTGTTAACCTCAAAAGTAGTCTTGAGGGAGAAACACACAGTATGCACAGCGTTTGTGGTTTGCTGAGCACAGAGACATGTAGCTCATGAGTACTCGAGTCCCTGCAGTGTTCGAACATTAAATACATTTCTCTTCATAATTTCTTGTAAAAACTAACACCTTAGCCAGTATATATGAAGAAATATGGACAGCCATGTGCCCAAAACATTTCCTGGTGGTTCATTCCCCGCAAACTCACATGGAAATGGCACTGGTGTACCACTAAACTATAAAGCTTAATCCAAAATTTGGCGAAGGGCATCTGCAGTTTCACTCATGGAGGGTCAAGGTGGAAATGGGCCCACCTTCTGGGGCCTAGATAATGGTATGGGTCGGGCACTCGCGGTGCAGTGGGGAACTGTGTGAAAATATGCCCCAGAGCTCCTATTGGTTTTGGACAGGCACTACTTGTCTGCTCAGTGCACCCAATCTCTATGTGGGCTTCTAACCACTCCCATGTCTTGCCCGTCTCTTTCAATAGTTCGTGGGCTTACCTTCCAAAAATAGATTGATTCCATTTGTGAAAGGCATGCATACGTCATGCCTTTTCCGCTGTTTAGCCCTCCTTGAGCGCACCGGTAAACTACTGGAAACATACGAGGCTCTGTGTTTTCAGCTGGTTTCTGGACAAATGTATCTTCTCATTTCCTGCGCAGCACGGTCTCGTTGGGCAGAAATCGAGCGATTTGCATGACAGCGACCCTGTTATGTGGCTAATTGCACTTTTGCTGGTTACAGCGATAATTGTACTTTTGTCAGTAACATGGATAATTGCACTTTTGTCAATAAATTTCACTGCGAGTGAACCTCTGTTTCCTTTTCTGTGTCTCCTTCACACTCGTGGCGACCTTCTACTCGCATATGTAAAACTGTTTTACTTTTCATTAATAGTTTATGTGGCAAGAAATGTCCGGTTAGGAGTTTACAATGCAAATAGCTCTAACGCGAGCAAAGGTGAGACCCGCTGCATTGGAAATGCTTGGTTTTCACTTGCAGTTCTGTGACTGTGTTGCACCCATCTCGAATTTCTTTGGGGGGGGATCTTGTAGGTTCCCATTGTAGTGTAGCCTTAAACTGCAAACTTGCCTATCTTTCCCCCAGGTCCTCTCAGGCCAGTCCGTCGTGAGATTTTGAAGCTCCTGGGTATCACCAAAAGTGGGGTCTGGTTTTTAAAAACCACGAGCAACTCCGCAAAAATTGAAATGATATCTGAGCAAACATTTGGCAGCTAGTCTGCTAGCGTATAGTGGCACATACTGGTGCTGCCTGCTGTTACCTGCTTCTGTCACACATAACGCAGAACCCTGAAAAAGAACAAGACCAGGGGCAAACAGCTATTAGCCTCCATCTCCCCCATTTGGGGGGCTCTGGTGCTACCCTTCAAAGATTTGGTACAGTAGTATAAGCACAAATCCCGTCAGAGTGCCCTGATTTGCAGAGACACATTTTATGCATTTCTCTTTCCTAAAGAGATTAATTACCCCGGGAGCACGCTTTCTGTTCATGGCTCAAAAGGAAACAGGCACATATTTCCTTTCCCATGCTTCAGTAATGAGGGCTATGTTTAGAGGTAAATGAATTTTCCTATTTGCTTCAGAATAACCCCTTGCAAACAAGGGAATACTCCCTTCGCAATGCACAGGCAGGGCTAGCTCTTTCATAGTGTAAAGCAACACATAAATCTTATGGTGCTACAAAGTGGTGGCATTAAATAGCAGAGAATGGAAAAGTGTCCTTTTCTACGTATGGGAGGGCTCCAGTTGCAAAACAGCACTATGGCTGGAGTGTTGAATATCCCACAGGGACTAGCTTTACATACTCATGACCTGTGATCCAGATGTTCGTTCACCGAAGAACAAACTACATGCTGACTTGCCAGTTATGTGTTCCTTTGCCTCAGAAAACTGCATCTCACAAAGTAATGCTCTAGTTGTCTGAATATAACATTTGACGTTTAAAAGCAAGAAAGTGAGCTTGTTTAGTGCCAAACGTAGAACTCATCTAAAACCACAAGCCACCTAATTTGGGCAAGTTCACAGAAGGCTTCTGCCTGGGCTCCCTGTAGTGTTGTGCACCAGCGGATGCAGGCACAGTACCATGCACTATATGTAGGACCCACAATGGCGCTACGTCTGAAGGCCAAGGGTAAACATACGGAGCCTTATATGTGTTCTTGGCTTAGGCACAGGATCGTGATTTCCTCCCGCTCACCGTCGCCCACCTTTTATTAATTGTGTCTGACGTGGAAACAGGATGGCACCAAATACAATGGACATTGAGGGGTATGCGTAAAACGCCCCTTGGGCTAACATTAACATAGCATGCTCTAACACGCCTCAGTTACGTCACTTCGGCGACATTACATTCCTCCTTTATATTCAACAAAAAAACAAACTCGGACATCTAAACAATTTTAAAACATTCTTAACTGGAGTGATGATTACCACTCTGCTTTACAGTGCCACAGGCAAACCACAGGATCCTGCAGGCGGAAAGATGGCGCAAGGTTGCTGCGTAGTGTATACCTTGTGCAAGGGTCTCGGCCGAAAGGAGCACCAGGGAGCCCCGCCCCTGTTTCTTCTATGGTGCTGGGATGGGACTCATTAGTACGGTCATGTTGGTCGTCTTGGGTAGCTTAGATGGGACCTTGTGCAACTCCCCCAGAGTTATTACCAAACTCTGAGATGTCCTCATCTCTGTCTCATGAGCGTCACAAGGTGGGGAGGCTGGTCCATGGAAACGCTTAAAATGGGAAATGGTCGGAGTTATTTCTTTGCTCCCCAGTTGTGCCGTCACTCTGGTACCTTTGAGGTGAGTGATTGCCCAGGGGTGAGACTCAAACGGCGTTCACATTTACTGCCTGGAAACTGGTGTGGTATTTACACCCGGCCTCCACCCTAGAGATGAGCGTGTTTTGCATTCCGATGCTTGCTGGTATGGTTGTTAGCTGAGAGCCTACGGGTGAGTATCCGGTGGTCATTAATAGGGTCTGGAGTCCACTGGGAGTGATGCAGAATGGAATCTTGCCTCACCCGGCCCATCATGAGGTGCCCTGGTGATATTTTTACAGAAAGGAGTAGATGGCTCATTTACACGGTTGCTGATTGGCATGTCTAATGCTTATTACCTCATTTAGAGTCCTCATGAAATGTTCCACCTCCCCTTTGGCTTGGGGCCAGCGGGGAGTGACTTTCATGTGTCTGATGTTTAGCGACCAGAGATATTCAGATTCTCCCTGGCCTTGAAATGGGGTCTGATATCAGTTCTTAGCTCCTTGAGAAGCCTATGAGTGGCAAGAGTCTTTTCCAGTTTTGGTAGCATGTCATGTGCCCCTTGGGATGGTATGATCTCAACTTCAGGGTATTTTGAATAGTTGTCAATGATTACCATGGCGTACCACCCATCAGGAAAGCTTCTGAAATCTAGACTCACACATACTTAGGGTTGGAAGGGCCCTTGTTTGTTGATGATTGTTGATTGGGGGGATCAGGCCCCCCAATTGCCTGACACCACGGGCAGGATTGGACCATGGTCTCGACTTGCTTATCAGTTAATGGGAACAACACTTTTGCTGAGAGCCGGCTCTTGGCTTTCACCATTCCTTGATGTCCAGCGTGGACAAGCTGTATCACTTGGTCTTGCAGTGAGGTTGGAATCACCAGGCAATGGTCACACAGCAAGCAAGCATCCTTCAGGATTGGCCACTTGCTCATGGACGTGGTGAGCTTCTGACGTCAGTTGCGCTCTACTGCCCTTGGGTTTGTGCCACTGTCCACGTCGGACCGCTTCTAGCGCGCTCTGCAAGCACATTTCCTCAGTGCTGGCTTAACAGTATCTACGGAGATGGGAAGTGACCATGACCGGTCAGCTATGAATCTCATATACTCTACGGCTTAGTCATCTATGAAGCAGAGGTGAGACGCAAGACCGTCTTGCTTGCGGTGGCGTGCTGACAGAGCTGGCCAGTACGGAGTGGCACTGCCAGCAGTTGCGAAATGGGAAGCTTTCTATGTTGTGCTTCCGGGCCGACAGCAGCACGAGAACCGCACCTCCGTGATAGGAGGCTGTGGACACCACATCGATGAGCTGTGCACAAGTATGGGGGAGATTGGTCGCCCCCTCGCTGCCAATGTAGTATTGTGCAACAGCAGCTGCAGGAACGGTAGCATGCACTATATGTAATGGCGCCACATGTGAAGGCTGCAAATAAACACACAGAGCCTCATAAGTGTTCTTGACTTGGGCGCAGTGTCATGATCTGCTCACACCCGCTGTCACCCACCTTTTATTATCTGTGTCCCACGTGGGGACAGGATGGTACCAAATACAGTGGTGATCGAGGGGTATGCATAAAAACGCCCTTCGGGCTAATATTAACATAACGTGCACTAATGTGCCTCATTTATGTCACTTCGGCGACATTACAGTCCCAAGTGTGTACATTTTCTGGTTATTTTGGTATGGTGAGGTCACATCATCTGAGTTAAAAACATAAGTGCCTCCCTCCCAATCCACACAACCGGATACTTACTTCACTCGTATTGCAGGAGATTCCACAATAAGTATGGTTTTCCAGTGTGTGTGGGTGCTGCTAAGCTTGTCCCATAAATAGTTATTTGGGTGATCACATGAATCCCTTAACCTCTGCGGCAATTACACCCCGATGCTGAGCCTTTTTTTCATATTTAGGGGACTTTGTGCTTATGACTTCATACATTTGTTCCACATAAGGTGTCCTTCCCACCATTCTGATGATTCTAAAGGAACCCAGTGTTTGAGGATTTTCATGGAAGGCACCGAGAAAATAGCCAAAATATAACTACATTTTGTTTTTCGGTAGGGAAAGATGGGAAAAAGTGCTGTACTAGGAAGCATATTGTTTTTCTAAAAAAGGCATCAACAAAAGATTTCCTGAATCACCATCTCCCAAGCCTTCAGTAACAAGCACAGATGTATCAAAACGTGTTTTAAACTGCAGTTTTTACATTTTTCTAAGAGGTACCTAATTGTTCCTGATTTCTGTGGCTTTAAACTATTTGCAGTTTGTGGTGGAAACAGGTGTGAAACCCAGGGTAATCCAGGAAATCCATATGTTTCTGAAAACTAGACACAATTCTAGCTTGGGTTCCTTTGTGTAGATCACTGGATGCTTTCCCAAATAAACTAATTATTGAAATAAAAAAATAATGAAAAGTAGAAAAAATAGCTATATTTTCATCTGGCCTATTTTCAAAAGCAAATACCGTTATATCTGTCTGTCCTTCTAGTTACAAGGATATATAGATTTGTTAGGTTTTTCCAAAAGCACATAATACCCAGAGCCAACAACTGAGATGCAGTTTAGAATGATTTTTCGTTGTGTACTGACCATGCGGCAATTCATACGGTACAATATAATGAATCACAAATGGGTATGAAGGAAAAACATGTATTTCAGAAATGTGTGCAAGATACTGGGACTAGGAACTGCCGTTACGGAATTAGGGGTTACTTGTGGGCATTTTGCAAAGAGTGTTCTTTCTTGCAGACTGCCTTGCATTTGGAAGTAAAAAAATGCTGAGAAGTCTAATTGATAATAACAAATGTTCTACTAGTCTCAGATAAAAATGCTACCCCACTTGCGTGGCTAGTCCTAGCTTCTGGGACACAAAACACCCCAAAACGCAACTGGAAACATCACATTTCTTCCACAAAATCATTGCTTTCTACAGTGTGAGTAGTTACAGAATTTGGGCCATAGCTCAGCCAGCACCCAGGGAAACCTAACAAACACAGACATTTTTTAAAACTAAACATCCAGTAGAGTCTAGTGTAGTGTCACTTGTGTGGATCCCATAAGGTTTTCTTACCAATAAGGCCACGCGCACCTCTAAGTGTTGCTAAAAAATGTTCATTTCCATGAGAGAAAATTTCAAAGATGAGTGGATCCACCAATTTCTTGCCACCCAGTGGCATCTGCATACATCAGCATAACAATGATACTCCACTTGTATGTTGGGCATAGTGCTGCAACAGGAACTCCACCCCCCAAAAAAATACAACCCAAACCAATCAAATATTTCCACACAAAACCAACCCTTTTTTGGAATGTGGGTATCTGTGACTTTTGGGCCTGGGCTTGGCTGCCACTCAAACCCAGACATTTCTGAAACCTAGACAGTTGGGGGGAGTCCACGGTAGTGTGACTTGCATGGAACTCAAATGTTTTTTTTTATCCAGAAGTTCTTGCAATCCTCAAACTTTACCTAAAAAAAAATGCATTTCCTCCAATTTCTGTAAAAAAAAATGTTCTGAAATCTACAGGGATCTACAAATTTCCAACCACTCAGCAAGTTGTACAAATCTAAATAAAAGGGCTACCCAGCTTGTGTGGCAAGCCTGCCGCCCACAAGAGGAACGGCCCCAAAATACAACATGGACAGATAAAAATTTTCCAATGAAAATCGACCCTTTTTTTTGCAATGTGGATAGCAGTACATTTTGGGCCCCAATTCGGCTACTAACCAGGAAAGCCTACCAAATTCAGGCATTTATGAAAACTATCCACCCGGGGGAGTCCATGGTGGTGCGAGTTGCGTAGATCTCACAAGGTTTAATTTTTACCTGAAAGCCCTGGCAAACCTCAAACTTAGGCTAAAACATATGAGTTTTCCTCACATTTCTGTGAGGGAAAGTTCCCAAATCTGCAGAAATGCACACATTTCCTACCCCCTAGTGTTACTACACATCTTACAATGCTACCCCGTTTGTGCGAGTGGCCCAGTGCCTCTGCCATAATAGGCCATAAAATGCTATGTGGCCACATCATCCTTTCAAAAAATTACACGATTTGGCAATGGGAAAAGTGCAGAATTTGGGTCTGGGCTTGTCTGCCACCCAGGTAATTCTACCAGACTCCGACATTTGTGAAAAACTAGACTCCCGGGGGAGCCTGGGATTGCGAGCATTGAATAGATTCAACAATGTTTTCTTATACACAGTTCACTGCAAACCTTGGGTGTTGCCTAACCACTCAATTCCCTAACATTTCTGTGACTGATTTCCTAGAACTTCACTTTTGGATGGGACAATCTGAAGCAAGTTGGAAAACATACTGTAGAAAAGTGCCCTTTTTGACATGGCCTCCCCCACTTTTTGCTGTAAAGCTGATGCTTTTCGACTAAAAGTGCACTGGGTCCCTGCTAACCAGGCCCCCAGTGCCAGTGCACTTTCTCTTAAAGCAAGACAAATGTCTAATTGTAACCTAAAAGGCAAGGACTTACGCACCACTGTAAGTCCATATATGGTACCCCTAGTACCTATGGCATGAGTACTAAAGAGGGTCTCCAAGGGCTGCAGCATGTATTATACCACCCTAAGGGGGACACACTCAAAAACACACAGACTGCCATTCCAGTGTGTGAAATGGTGCAAACCATTTTGAAAAAACAACATTGCACACAACATGTGTGCAATGCCCACTACCACTGCATGTGCTTTATGTAAGTCACCCCTATAGCATGCCTTAGAGCGCAAAGGCACAGTGCATTATACTACATGTGAGGGCACATCTCCATGAGCAGATATACCCCTGTGATGCCTAGTTCTACTGCTAGACATCACAAGTGTTCAGGAATCCATTTTCAGGGCATGTACTGGGCACTGGTCATTACGAGTTACCCAGCTACATATTGGTTTCACTGAAAATACTGATGTTTGGTATCAAACCCTTCATCTTAATAAATCTGTACTGATGCCAATATCAGATTTATTATGACATGCACCCAGAGGGCACCTTAGAGGTGCCCCCTAAAAAACATAATAGCCCCTTAGTGTGCTGCCTCGCTGTCATTGACGAGCCTGCCACCACAGGCGAGTTTCTGACTCCCTGCAGGTGAGAGCTTACACTCTGAGGCCAGAAATAATGCCTGCTCCGATGGAAGTTGATCACACCTCCTCCAGCAGGATTGCTAATTATTTAATATATCAAGACCAGAGGCTTCAGAGTTTGTGCTTATGCGACCATTGTTCGCCACTCTCTGCCATGAGGCCTTTTTGGCACCAGAGCAGGTGGGAAATTAGTTATTCAGGAGGCATGTTGCACTACTAGGCTGCCAGGGATGTGGAATTCCTATTGCCCGACGCCCGGGACATCTTGTTTGGGGTCAAGGGCAACAAGTTTTTATGTTTACTTTGTCCTTGGGACAAGTAGGCCCAACTCTCTGCAACACAAACCCTTTGGCTGCCTGTTTACACTCTCTGCAGTTGAGGTAATGTGTTTCCAAAAGATAATGCTGTTCAAACTTGTATTTATGGTTCATTATTTGAAAGCCTTCATTATTAGGGTGAGTGCTGTAAATAAATGTTTTAAGGTCACACTTAACTACTGACGTTGGTTCCAGTACAAAAAAAGAAAACGTGTATACACATGTTTGAAAACTTTAGGCTATGAGGCTAAGTATAATGCTCCCAGAATACTCTCTGATTAGATGCAAATGAAGTGTCATTTAGTAAAATGTGCTGATGCATGCTAGTATTTCCCAAAAATATTTCTAATGGAAAATCAGTGTAACCATTTTCAACACGAATATGGGAAGCATGAAAATAAACAAACACTGACAAAGCCAACTGATCTGACATATTTTTATAAGTCTTTTAGTTTCATCAATGCATGTCTTGTTTTGACATGGCTTTTGTAACACTTTATTGCTACCAGGCCCTCAACATTGTAACAATCACTGGCAAAAAAAAAACCAAAATTTTTTGAACTCTAAAAGCACACGTTGCCACCAGTGGCATAACAAAGGCCCCGCAGCCGCCCTCCAGGGGGCCCCTTCAGCACAGCACCTGCCCTGAGTGAGTCTGGAGAGGGGGCTCCTCCATGTTCTTTGCAAAGGGGCACCCTCCAGTTTCGTTACGTCACTGATTGCCACTGTAGTTCCTGACACTGAACAAAACTACTTTGTGTGCCAATATGCTCCTTGTGGAAGAGCAGAATGCAATCACTCACAGTAAAGGCAGCCAAAAGAGAGAGAAATAGAAGTTTCTATTAAACAAAATGTCTTTATTAACACCAGACCTAATTAGGGACCAAGACCCACATGTAGGTAGCTTTTTGCATGTCACAAACAGCGACTTTCGCTGTTTGCGACGTGCAAAAAGCACATTGCGATGCACAAACCCAGTTTTGCGATTCAGTAACCTGGTTACCGAATCGCAAAACGGGTTTGCGACTTGCAATTAGGAAGGGGTGTTCCCTTCCTAATTGCGACTCTCAGTGCAATGTAGGATTGTTTTGTGACCGGGAACATGGGCTCAAACCATTCGCAGTTTGCACCCATTTCAAATGGGTGCTAACACTTTCGCAAAAGGGAAGGGGTCCCCATGGGACCCCTTCCCCATTGTGAATGTCACTGTAAACATTTTTTCAGAGCAGGCAGTGGTCCTGTGGACCACTGCCTGCTCTGAAAAAATGAAACGAAAACGTTTCATTTTTCATTTTTGTAATGCATCTAGTTTTCCTTTAAGGAAGCAGTCACAGACATGGTGGTCTGCTGTCTCCAGCAGGCCACCATCCCTGTGAGGGCCGCTATTCGCAAGGGGGTCGCAAATTGTGACCCACCTCATGATTATTCACTAGGTGGGCATTTGCGAAGCCCTTGCGAATCACAGATGGTGTCAGGGACACCATCCTACATTCGGATTTGCGACTCGCAAATTCCGAGTCGCTCTGACTCGCAATTTGCGGGTCACCAATCTGAACCTACCTACATGTGGCCCCAAATTCTTAAAGAAAGTCACAAAAGTGCACCCATGGTATATGTCGTACCCCTATAAAATATTTGTGAACTGTATTTTAGCATGGGTAAATACGCATGTGTAGATTTGCTCATGTGAAAATCTATTGAGCATCTGCAAGTTCATTTTCCCTCCGGCCACTTTCTTCCCAACCCTGGAAGAAGTTCTAATTCTGCCATTGTCAGGAGTAAATGTCCAACCTTTCTTATTATGGGAAAATATTAGAGAAAAGCTGGTGAAAATCTTTAAAACATGCAGGTTAGTAGGTTTGCAGACTCAAAGGCATTCCAGCCCTGGAACTATTGCTTACTGCTTCCTCCAGCCCCAGTATGCAGATCTGCAGAATGGTGGCAAAATAAGGAAATTGCTACAGTAGGCATTGAATCTGCAAGTATTCAAGCCCTATTATGGTAGTAGCCCTGGCATAATCAGAGAGGCTATTATCAGAGCTCTTACATAATGACATTGCTGCCATAATTTGTCGCCACACTACATGGCACCAAAGGGACAAGTAGATGTTTTTACAGGACAAGTAGATTTGAGAAGCAACCTGTCCCCTGGACAAGTAGATATTTTAATAAATTCCACTCCCCTGTAGGCTTGTCACACTCTTAAGGTGGGCTACCTGAAGTGCACAGCCAAGGAAGGGTTTCACCATCTTGTTTTTGGTGAAAATAGAGAACTCTTGATTAGGGTTATGCCCACTCCCCACAGGAAGTGGTGATATAGGGGTGTAGTCACCTCAGGGGTAAGTAGCCCATTGCCTACTACCCTACACTCCCCTTAATGCCCCTAACTTGAGTATTTAGGGGACCGCTTGACACCAGATCTTCAGATTTGTCTACTATGACCCAAAGGATGGAGAAAGAACAACCGAAGTTATGAGAACAGAGGTCCTGCAAAGAGATTGGTGCCAAGCCCCGCCTGGCTGCTTGCACTGCGACAATCACAAAGAATCTGTTACTTTCATAAATTAGTCTCTGGTTTCCTTTTGAGTGCATGTGCCATTTATTGTCTCTGTGTGTGCTTAACACTCCCCTCTGGTAAGCTTTAGGTGCCCGACCACACTACCCCTAGTATAGCACTTGGGATAATTAAAGTAAGCCCTGTAAACCAAATATGGGTTGTCTGAATTTTTTGCATGGTGTACCCCTACATAGGTACAGTACAAAAAAAACAGCTTTCTACTTTTGGTGGCTCAGCGGTCAAAT
Source organism: Pleurodeles waltl (assembly GCF_031143425.1). Taxonomy (NCBI): domain Eukaryota; kingdom Metazoa; phylum Chordata; class Amphibia; order Caudata; family Salamandridae; genus Pleurodeles; species Pleurodeles waltl. The sequence goes on from NC_090446.1 coordinate 1,198,741,476, forward strand.
ACAAGATTTGCATTTGCTGATACCACTTGGTCAATAGGTGATTCTGCTAAGAAATCCACAATCAATATTAGTTCAAAATTACTGCATTTTTTTATTTTTTTTTCCCTGAATTGTTTAATTGGAACTATTGGGGCTTTGTGTTAAGTTCCCCTGTCAATTGAATTAGAATTGTAAAAAGTGTACTAGTCAGTTAGGCCTTAAAGGTATTTTTGAATTTTTTTCTCTCTTTTTCTAGAAAGGTCCCAACTGTGCTTATCATGTCTGGCCCAGAGGAATTTGTGCAGGAACTCAACCTAACCCCTTATCTGCAGCTTAGTATGCAGCAGTTCAGGAACCACTGTAAAGCCAGTAAAAGTGTAACTGCTCAAACCCTACAAAGGGAAGCCTCCAAGAGGTCCTTGTAGAGTTTAATGCAGCCCAGTTGGCAAAAGTCCTGACACCCCTGAGGAGGTGGGCAACAGAGACAATGTGACTGTTGTCAGTACTCACGGTGATAGCCCCCTATCCTAACCAGAGAGGATAAGGAACAAAACAGAAACCTCTATCGTAAACATGTACCTGGAGTAAATTCCCCTTCAGGGAGTAGGTCTGACTACTCCAGGCTTATAGAAGGACTAGGTGATCTTGATATATATCTTGAGAGACTAGCTAAAAGAGCAGCCCTGGAAGCTAAAATCCTGGCTGTGGAAAAAGAAAAGGGCGGGATGGGGCTAGAACCCATGAGTGGTGGCAGCAACATAATAAATAGGGAAAGAGAGGAAACCTTTGACCCCAAAATCCTCAAAGGGATTGTCCCAAAAAATATTGAGGGTGATGATATCACAAAGTGGTTTACAGCTTTTAAGAAGGCTTGTAAAATGAGAATGTTACACCAGAGACCCTGGGGCTCTCTACTGTGGGAGTTATTCTTAGGAAAGGGCCAGGATAGACACCTGACACTGGATGAAAAAGATGCTGAGTCCAGTGACATCATGAAAGATACCCTGATTAAGGGCTTTGGACTCACCACTGAGGAATACAGGATTACATTCAGGGAGACCTACAAAACTTCGAGTCAGTCATGGGTAGATTTTGTGGACTTATCAGTCAAACACTAGGAGGCTGGATTTAAGGCAGTAAGGTGCAAGACTGTGAAGGACTCTAGAATTTGATAATGAATGTGCATCTGTTGAGTAATTGAACATCTAAAAAAATTTAATCAATACTTTGTGGACTTGGGGTTAATCCCTCCTCAGGAGCTGGGGAAGAAGACTGATCACTGTCTCAAAACCAGGATGTCAGAAAGACCCAAGGTTGGGGGTGACCAAAAGAAAGGAGTTACTGCTCCCCTCAAAGGAGAGATGTGGGACACATAGGGAAAAACCCAAAGAGTGTTCCAAAGGCCCCCAAAAACCTGTTCAGAAGGGTGGCCCGAGACTCTTCTCAATCAAAGGGTTTGTACCAGGGTAAATACTGGGAGCCCAAGAAGGCTTGGTGCCATCTCTCCAAGCAGAATAGTCACCAAACTGGGTAGTCTTCTAGCCCTAAAATGTCTTCCACTAGTCAAGGACCTTCAGGGTTTTTAGTCTCCAGATGGGATCCTTATTGTGCCCTGACCATGTCCGAGAGCACACTGAAGCTACTGTAATCTCGAAGGGAGAGATGGATATGGCTGCCCTGGCTGTCTGGCCCAGTAACCTGGAGAAATACAGTCAAAAGCCACATATCAATGGGGTTGAAGTAGAAGCACTGAGGGATTCAGGTGCAAGTGCCCCCATGGTGTCTGAAAACTGATTTCCCCAGAACAGTACTTAACTTGACAGACATATCCAGTTATCAATGCTGACAACACTGTCAAGGTTCACCCCATGGTGATTTTGGAATGGTGTGGGGCTACTGGCCAGAAGAAGGTGGTTGTGTCCTCTGAAATCCAGTCGAATGTCTGCTAGGTAATGATCTGGAGTCCTCGGCATAGGCCGAGGTAGAAATGAGAATCCATGCAGCCATGCTGGAAATACTTGAATGGGTGTATGGTAATAACAAGAGCACAAAGCAAAGCCCAGGGTAAAAAAGAGGCAATGAGTCTGGTATGATTGCCCGAACCTCTAAGAGAAAAGGCAAGAGGGCTGGAAAACAACTTCTGATGAGACACAAGCTCAGGTCCCTTCTTCTCTGGGAGAGGACATGTTGGCCCTTGAGGGAACCGAGCTGCAGGAACTTGGGTCTTACACGGCTGAGCTCCTAGGCCCAGGGGGACCCTCTAGAGAAGATCTTTGCCAGGTACAGAGACAGCAAGCTGCTGACCAGGAAAAGGGAGATGTCAGTGGCTCCCATGTGACCTATTGGGAGGAGGGACTCCTGTATACTGAGGCCAGAGACCCCAAACCTAGTGCCACTAGGAGTGTGGTAGTGCCTCAGCAGTAGAGAGAGTTCTTACTCACCTTAGCATGACATCCCCCTAGCTGGGCATCTTGGCCAAACTAAATTTGGACTAGGTTAGTCACCCACTTCTACTGGCCTGGTATGCCCCACAAGGTGAAGGACTTTTGCAGCTCCTGGGTTAGCTGTCAAGCCAGTGGCAAGACAGGTAGTAACCAAAGCCCCCCTTACTTTCACTACCAGTAGCTGGGGTTCCCTTTGAAAGAGTAGGGTTTGACACTGTTGGTCCACTTGACCCTCAAACAGAATCAGAAAACATATTTATACTAGTGGATCTTGCCACCAGATAGTCTGAAACCATTTCCCCTAGGACTGACCGTGCTCCTGCAATTGCCATAGCCCTCTTATGTATTTTAACTGGAGTGGGTTTCCCTAAGGAGGTGGTTTCAGACAGAGGTAGTAACTTCATGTTTGGTTACCTAAAAGCAATGTGGAATGAATGTGGTGTTGCTTACAAGTTCACTACCCCATATCACCCATATACCAATTGTCTGGTTGAAAGATTCAACAAGACCATGAAAAGCATGATCACGGGACTCCCTGAAAAACTCAAAAGGAGATAGGATGTTCTTTTGCCATGCCTGCTTTTCATCTCTGGAGAAATGCCACAGAAAGGAGTGGGCTTTAGTCCTGTTGAGCTTCTTTTTGGCTGTTCTGTTAGGGGATCACTGAATCTAGTGAGGAAAGGCTGGGAGAAGCATCTGAAAGAGCCCAAACTTGATGTTGTGGATTATGTTCTTGGCCTTCGTTGCAGGAGGCTGAATACATAAAAAAGCAAATATGACCCTTGAGGCCAGCCAAGAGCTCCACAAGCAAGGGTTTTACCAAAAGTCTGCACTGTTTGATTTTCAGCGAGGGCAGAAGGTATGGGTTTTGGAGCCGGTGGCACCTAAGGCACCTAAGGCCCCCAGGACAAATGGATTGTTTCCTACCCTATACTAGAAAGAAAAGGGGAGGTCACCCACCTGGTAGACCTAGGCACTTGCAGAAGTCCCCACATGGTCATCCTTGTCAACCGCCTAAAACCATTTCATGACAGGGCTTTGTGACCCTGCTGATGGTCACTGATGAGAATCAAGAAGACCGTGAACCTCTCCCTGACCTCATCTCTAGTAACCCTAAGGATGAGTCTGTTGAGGAAGTTGTCTTTTCAGACACCCTCAATGCCCAACAGCAAACGTAATGCAGGCAAGTCCTGGGGCAATGTGCTGAGCTCTTTTCTATGGTCAGATAACCTGGTGTACACATAATGTGGACACTGGGGACAGCCTAGCTGGCTGGTAAAACAAAATTTACAGGCAGTCTGATCAAGACAAGGAGAAAATCAGAGCTGAAGTGAGCAAGATGCTGAGGTTAGCAGTGATTAAACCCTCTGAGAGTCCCTGGGCCAGGCCAGTGGTCTTAGTCCCAAAACCTAATTCCAAGGTAGGTAAACCTGAGCTGAGGTTTTGTGTGGAGTATAGAGGTCACAATGCAGTCACAAGGACTGGTGCATATCCTATCCCACAAGCTGGCAAACTGTTTGACAGGCTGGGAACAGCAACATTTCTCAGTACTTTTGACCTACAATCAGGGTACTGGCAGATTGGTCTCACCCCAAGAGCCAAAACAAAATCAGCATTCTCAACCCCATATGGGCATTGCCAATTAACTGTAATGCTATTTGGACTAAAGAATGCCCATGCAACTTCCCAGTGGCTGGTGAACAAAGTCCTGGCTGGGTTGGAGTCTTTTAGTGCAGCATAGCTTGATAATATTCCTGTCTATAGCTTCAATTGACAGGGTCACTTGATCCACCTTGGAAAGGTTTTTGAGGCCCCGCAGTAAGCAGGACTCACTATCAAAGCCAGCAAGTGCCAGATATGGCAGGTGTCAGTTGTATACTTGGGCCACCTTGTAGGTGGAGGTCAACATCAACCCTCAGAGCCCCCCAGTCCAGAATAGTCTGGATCTTGAACTATAACAACCCAGTCCAAAGTCAGGGCATTCCTTGGCTTGACTGGGTAGCAGGGGCGGCTCCTCTGTTAGGACGGAGGAGCGTCACCCACTCCCCCCGCAGAGGCAGCTTCTAAACCTTTACCAGAATACGATAATAAACTCCGTTTATTATCTTTTTCTGGTAAGGGGGCGGGGCAACGTGTGTGACGAGCAGTGAGGGGGAAGTGCTCAGCACTCCCGCTCACTTGCATGTATGTTTGGCTGGCCGTCTTGAGCCAGCCAAACAAAACCAAACATACGCAGTAGGGTCTCTCCAGCCCAGCAACACAGTTCCTGGGCTGGAGAGAGCCTGCACAGGCTCCCAGTCTGACTGGGAGTGCCCTGGCTGGGCACTCCCAGCCAATCCTGATGCTGCTCAGAGTTGGGAGCCTGTGCATGCCTCCAGCGACAGAGGAGAGGAGTGGCGAGGGACGGTAAGTGTTTTTTTTAAATGTAATTAAATAAATGTTTACTCCCCCCCCCCCCCCCCAACTCCCGTGCCACCCCACCCCTCCTGCACCCACGAGCCACTACTGCTGGGTAGGACAAATAGTTTGTGTAGGGGTGTAGTACCATTGTGGTACCCATCACAGAAATGACCTCCAAGAAACAACCCAAGAAAGTAAACTGGACAGTGTGCTATCAAAAGGCTTTTGGCAGTCTGAAAGAAGCCATGTGTTTAGCACCCGTTCTAAAAGCTCCTAATTATACAAAGAAGTTTATTGGGCTGACAGATGCCTCTGAGCATGGGATGGGGCAGTCCTATCACAGACTAACAATGATGTCCAGGACCAGCCTGTTGCTGGATGTCACTCCCCAGTGTTGGAGTGCCATTGAGTGGGCAGCCTTTGCTGTGGTATGTTCCCTGGGGAAGCGTAGGCCATACCTGTTTTGTACTCACTTCCTTGTATTAACTGACCACAGGCCTCTCAGATGGCTGATGCAAATGAAAGGGGAAAATTCTAAACTATTGAGATGGTCCATCTCCCTACAGAGATTGGACTTTACAGTTGAATGCAGACCTTGGACTGACCATACCAATGCAGATGACCTATCCAGGTTCTTCCACTTAGACACTGACGACTCTTTGGGGAAAGGTTAGTCTCATTCCTTTTCATTTGGGGGCGGTTGTGTAGGAAAGTGCCCTTTTTGACATGTAGACACACACGTTTTGCCCTAATGCTGATGCTTTTGGACTGAAAGTGCACTGAGTCCCTGCTAGCCAGGCCCACGGTGCGAGTGCTCTTTCCCTTAAAGGAAGGTAAATGTCTAATTATAACCCAACTTGCAAAGACTTTAGCAACCCGTAAGTACCTAGTAAATGGTACCCCCAGTACCTATTGCCTGGGTACTAAACAGGGTCCCTAAGGCTGCAGCATGTATCATGCCACCCTAAGGGACCCATGCTCAAACACACGCAGACTGCCATTGCAGAGTGCGTAAAATGGTGCAAACCATTTTGAAAACACGACATTGCACACACCATGTGTGCAATGCCCACTACCACTGCATGTGATATATCTAAGCCACCCCTATAGCAGGCCGTTGAGCCCTAAGGCAGGGTGCTTTATACTACATGGTACATCTGCATGAGCAGATGTTTCCTTGTAATGCCTAGTTCCATTGCTAGACATTGCAAGTGTTCAGGAAGCCATTTTGAGGGCATGTACTGGGCAGTAGTCATTACGAGTTACCCCAGAGGTAAGTAGCTTATTGGCTACTACCCTACACTCACTTTAGCACCCCTAAATTGGGTATTTAGGGGACCCCTCAACACCAGATCTTTAGATTCGTCTACTGGGAACCGGAGGAAGGACAAAGAAAAGCTGAAATTGTGAGAACAGAGGTCGTGCACCCAGATTGGTGCCAAACCCTGTCTAGCTGCTTGCACCATGACAATCATAGAAACCTGCTACAGCCTCCCAAGCCCTTGGAGTTCTGTTCTACCCTTCAACCATGGAGCAGCATCTCTCTTGGGGTGGAGCAGCCATCCCCCTGAGTATGCATGCACCGACTCGGGTACTTCGTCTTGCTAGCCATTGGGCCCACCGACGGAGCAGCTCACCAGGAGGAGGTTGTCATGAGTCAAGAAGGTCAGCCCTGTCGCTTTCGCCAAGATGCTGACCTCTTCAGGAGACTCTCAGCCCCCAATACCCTCAGTACCAGAACCCTTGCATCTACCAAACCTTGTTGCATGTCCAATCTGGACACCACTGATGTCGACATTGACCTGCGATCGAGGGTCTTAAGGATTTTCAAGGCCTTCATCGAGAGTGGCCCTGCTGCCTTGTTTTCTCTCCATCTCTAGGTCAGCAAAGCCAAGTGACACAACGTGTGTGCACCAGATCCTCCAGCCTGGTTTCACGTAAAGCGACAGTGTCCCTGTGCTCCAGAGACCCTTAGGAGCCGAGACCCCCTTTATGTTCTGCTAGAGCTGTCACCAAGTTCCCACTTGCAGCCTTTCTTTTGCAGGTACTTCTTTCATCGACTTTAACGCATAGTGCTCAAGTCTACCAATGCAACCAGCACCTCTGCACCCAGACACACCTGGGCAGATGAAGAAGAACTGTTTGTAGTTCTTGGACCTTGGCCCCTAGCACCTTAAGTCCTAAAACCTTTCTTAGTATATCTAAGCAGTTTATGTTTTACCCATAGTATAATTTACTGCACTTGAGGCTCATACCTCAAAACCGTTATTCAACTGTATTTTTTCATTACTATAAAAATCTATAACTTCAAAAGTACTTACCTGATATCACTGATCTTGGTGTAACATGTAAAAATCTGTCATTTTTTAAAATTGCTCTTGGTTTACTTTTTGAGTTTGTGTGCCATTTATTGAATCAGTGTGTGCAACAAATGCTTAACACTCCCCTCTAATAAGCCTAAACTGCTTGACCACACTACCACTAATAGAGCATTTGGGATTATTGAAGTAAGCCCTGTAAACCAAATAAGGTCATCCGGACTTTTTGCATGTTGTAGCCATACATTGGTACACTACACAAGAGGCTAGCTTGCTACACACAGACCATGCCTAGATAGGCCATGGGGACAGTAATATCTACTTTCCTGCCTCTTTCATTGCTGAGCACAAACTCTGCATTTGCAATACTGGTGATTCTTCAATAACAGCCAACTGAAAGTCATTTAAGGGAATTAATCTTCCTGTGGTGATCTGACGATTGACAACATACACATTGTATGTTTGCCAACTGAATCGGGTGAGTAGCCAACTTCTTATAACATGCACGTTTTAGAACTTGCATTATATGGTTGAAGAATCTGGTCATTTTTATCCACTCCTCTCTAGGAGGACGACCTGTTGACATCCTCCGCACTGCACAGAGCACTGAGGTCATCAATGGGTCCTTGACCACACAAGTTGTGTTGGGAAAAGATTTCAATGGTCCATCACATCCGCACTGAGCTTGATTTAGAGAATGTCATTTAAAGATGAGATTAGGAAATCCATGATAAAATCATGATAATGTTCACAAGTTTAGTGGTCACTGGTCTCTGTTTCTACTTTCCAGAGACTGTGTTCCATTAATTTCACTAGCCTGAGGTTCAAAGACGGTGGGTATATGATAGGAATTTATTCTTTTATGTTAACTTCTAGTAGCTTTCAAGGCAAATGTTGCCATTAAGAGCAAAGGAATAATGTTAACTACTTCTGCTTTGTACATTTTATGGAAGAATAGCTTTGAAAATAGAAGTACAGCACTCAATGATGATCATTGCAATTGATAACAACCATTAGCAAAGCCAGTAGTTCTGACATTGAGACATTGGTAGGGTTTAATTTTTGTTTCCATTAGAAGCATTTATTCAAAACAAAAAAAAAAGCATTGGGAGCATCAATAGGTCTCCCCTTTCGGATCTGTTGGCTTTGCCAATACCTTTTGGTGCTGCTGCTCAGTAAAAAAAAAAAAAAAAAGTGCATGTGTGTGTTGTTATGCATAGACACCTCCAAAATGCTGAAAATGTATTTCTTTTATTTAGTGATCTGAGATGGATCAGTGAAATCTGTAATAAAAAAATTAAAAGAAGTAGCACAAAAGCCCTTTTTAAGGTGGGGGGAGGAGGCACCAATTTGCTATCTGCCCCCTCCCCCAAAAAGTACTTTTTTATTTTAAAAAGATGGTGGGCTATGGGGACAATGGAAGGGCTGATGGAGGGAAGCAACGGGGGAGTGAGCTGGGAAAGGGAAAATCAGCTCTTAAAGGAGAGCAACATGGGGAAGAAGTACAAGAGCAAAAAGGCAATTCAAGGCAAAGGGGTGGGAGGATGCTTAGTGGAAAGAATCACAAGAAAGATCTTGAAACACAAAGATGGCAACAAAGAGCAGAAATGGCAGGTAATTGGTGGGGGAGAAGTACACAAGAGAGAGAGAGAGATGGAAAAACCATGCACTCTTGTGGAGTTCTTAAGCAAAAAGAAAAAAAAAATGAGTTCCCTAAAAGTGAGCAGTGGAAGAATAGAAGCCAGCCACCCAGTGGCATGCTAAAGAGATTGGAGGAGAGGGACAAACACAAAATGCACAAGCACGATCAAGGAAAACAAAACAGTGGTAAGCAGTGGGTGGGGAATAACCCTCGTGTGAGACAATAGGTCTTTTGTATTCAGATAGTGTGTGCTGCCTGGTAGGCTTGAACTAACAAGCATTGGCAAAGTGAATAGGTCTGGTGTTGGGTGCCAGCCTTTTGTCTTTTCCAGTTCCCATTTTCTTTTGCTGTGTGTTTTGGTAAAACATCCTTGTTTGAGGCACTGACAGTCCCTCGCGTTTTTAAGAACAAAACATTGTCTAAAAGCAAAAATATTTATGGGCGTGTCAGAAAGCACCTATTGCTATAGTACTCCCTGGTACTGAAAGGAACTACTTTGTGTAAGGATGTGATTCTTATGAAAGAGCAGAATGCTGTCACTCACAGTGAAGTTAGCCAAAAGCTGAAGTGGGTGTCCTGCTGACCCATGCTGTCTGCTGTAGTGGGTGAAAGAAAAATGTGAACAACCCAACAGTGGATCAGTGAATGAAGAGGGCTGACTGGATGTCTCTATAAGGAAATGTAAATGAATTTAGAAAGATCAGAAGTTCTTGGTTAACACCAAACTCAATAAGTTAGTCTATGTTTAATTCTAGTAAATCAAAAGGTATTTGCTACTGCTAAGAATAAAAAAGAAAATGTGCTGCTGCATATAGGTAATAGCCATATGCAATAAAAAACTGTTGGATCTAAAAATAAATTAGCCATCACATAACATTTTAATGGAGCAGAAATGATGATTCATGAACAGAATAGGCATAGTATCCCTTTTTACTTTTAATGCATAGCACAAGAAAATATGATTCTTATTGGTACAGAGGATGTAGTATTACCTTTGATCACTGTAATCTGAAGGCGGTTTAAACACAAGATTGACAAACAAGCAATTTGCAATGCAGTCGGTTTAGCATTTGCCTGAGTTAGAGCTGTTGGCATTGTAAATGCATAACTGGACTTTTCGTGCCACATAAATTTGTCAACCTTGCAGCATAATTTGGTCCTCTCTGCCACATAATTCCAGTGGCCCAGTGTAGGAAGTTGGCTCTGTATACACACTCTCAAAGTGAGAAGTAGTGTACACAAAGTCCAAGGTTTCTTCTTAGAGGTTGATAGTGGCAAAATTAGATAATACTAATGCTCTATTTTGTGGTAGTATGGTCGGGCAGTAGGCTTATCAGAGGGTAGTGTTAAGCATTTGTTGTACACACACAGACAATAAATGAGGAATACACACTCAAAGACAACTCCAGGCCAATAGGTTTTATATAGAAAAATATATTTTCTTAATTTATTTTAGAACCACAAGATTCAAGATTTGAGGTAAGTACATAAAATGCAAGGTACTTCACACAGGTAAGTATAGAACTTTGATTTAAAACAGTAGTACACACAGTTTTGGTTAAAATGGCAATAAGTTATTTTAAAAGTGGCAAAAATCAACAGTTCCTGGGGGAGGTAAGTTTGTTTAGGTTTCTCAGATAAGTAAAGCACTTACACAGTCAGTCTCATGGCCACAGGCAGCCCACCGTTGGGGGTTCAAGGCAACCCCAAACCACAGCACCAGCAACACAGGGCCGGTCAGGTGCAGAGGTCAAAGGATGGCCCAAACACATGAAGAACAGGGGTGCTCCGGTCCTAGTCTGCTTACAGGTAAGTACCTGCGTCCTCGGGGAGCAGACCAGGGGGGTTTTGTAGAGCACTGGGAGGGGACACAAGCCCACAAAACACACCCTCAGCGGCACAGGGGCAGCCTGGTGTAGGAGGCAAAGTAGGCTTCAGGTTTTGCTATTGAAAGCAATGGAGGGACCCGGGGAACACTTAGGCGATGCAGGCTATAACAAAAAGTGCTGTAAACTGGATGGTTTAACAAGAATAAGCAGAGTGCACCAGAAAGCAAAATGTTATTTTGCCTGGCGCGATGCAAATTCTCACATTCTTGCAGTGAGCTTCCATTAACAGGTGGAATGCCACCCACACTTAAGATCTTGAGACCGTGGGTACCCCTCCCAAAACACGGAGAAACTGCTGTTTCCCGAAGCACTGCTTTTCCACTCCATGTACCACTTAATCATATTTAGAAACATGCTTCCCCAGCTGTCAAAGATGGTTTTGTATGGTAAAAATGTTAACGTCCCCGACCTTCCACCTCCAGCCCTGCATCTAGAATTCCTACTTCCAGGCCCTTACTTTTTCCTGGAAACCGAGTTGTCGGTGCCTGGTATAATTATTTCACTGCAGTGTAGCCGGTACCAATATTAGAGGCCATTCCCACTGCCAAGAAAAGAATAGCTGCAGAAGGAAAAACAATAATTCAGTTATGGACACAAGCTTAAATAAACCCAATGCCCCTGGAGATGATGTGCATGGCGCTCAATTTGATTTCCCCGGAAGCAAAGCTCAGCACGTGCAAAAGCACACCCCCTGAAAGTGAACGAGCGGATATCTGCATGATGAATGCTCATCCTATATGTAGTCTTCCTTCCTAACACAGCGCCCAAAAGGTGGGCAAACTAATAAATTCATATAGTGAGCCAATCTTGGCTCTACAAAACAAGGCACGAGCCGAGCTACTTAAACCTCTGGCATTTAGATAACACAATAAACACCATGTAAAAATATGACAAAGACCACCTAATATTTAAAAAGTGTGTATAAATGTGTTTCGTTATACTTTGTTTCACTAGCATATGTTGCTGCATTGACTGACTTTTATTAAGATAAAAGTTCAAACAGAAGACCAGCTTATATATATATTTTAATGGTGTCGTGGAGGGAAAGGGCAGTCCTTGCCTTGCTTGGCCCGGCACTTGGTGATCTCGCCAGTCAGCCGTGTAACTGGGCCAGTCAGCTAGGCGTAACTCAAGAGCCCCAAAGGCGGGACAAACAGAAAGCATTTGCCAATGACATCCAGGGATTTTTGAGGCGTGGTTAAAGCCCAGAATAGAGCACAACATGTCGGAAAAGCAGCGTTTGCACGCTGCGACGCTCGACCTAAAAAAGAAAAAAAAATGGCAAAGGAAGAGCATTGGCCCACCAGCCGTGGCACTAAAGTCTACTTCTTTTTATACAGATGTGCACAGGTGATCAAAGTCCAAGAAAGCCCAAGGATGGAGTGGGCTGGCCCGTGTGTGTTTTTTTGTTTTGTTTTTTTGTGGGGGGGGGGGGGGGGGGTGGGAAGCCTGCAATGGAGTGTTTTATTATATGAGGTTAGGTCAGCCGTAAAACAATCCGGTCCAGAGACAGTTTCTGACACCAGTGTATCGGCCTCGGAGTAGTAAAAATAACTCTAGACATCTACCATTCACTCTGGAATGTGAACATTTAGTGCAAACCCACATCAGAACACTGGGTTAATGGTAAACTCTTCCGTTCACACAGTGAGCACGCTGGCATTGTGATTGTAAATGGAACCTGAGGGAACAAAGTCATTAACATAAATAGGACTGTATTATAAAAAAAAAATGCACTCTTTAATATAGGACAATAATCGCTTGGGGCAGGATTTGTTTTAAAAAAAAATTAGATAAGAGACGCATTAGGAAAACATATATGATTGTTTTATAATGTTTACACCCATTGCAGATTGAGAAACCTCCATTAGGCGTCTTAAGAAATCTGTGATTCTTGGAGACCATCAAGGAACACAAAGAGTTATTGAAATCAAACTGTGCAATCATAACTAATGCTTACATTGTTTTTAATGGGGCCTATTCCAAAACATAGATTAAATTAACAAATGCAACTAAACTGACATATGGAGGCCAATTTTTGAGACATATTCACTTTTGGTAAGTGGTGCATGCAGTTCCTAGTGTGAGCTGGTGGGGTCCACCAACACTAATTTTTGGGTCTTGGCACAAACGGGCCAGAAGAACGAAAGTATAGTGAGATAAAGGGGCAACAGCATCTGGTAATGGATTGAAAAGGCCAAAGGTGAATTTAACACTTTTCTATTTGGCAAATTGATTTTAATGGCACTGCCGAAGCAAAAGGTTTTGGCACCAGCACCCATTATTTTACAAATTAAGCACTGGTGACATGAAACCCTTCCTGGATCCCATTCCTCCAATCACCTTGGTGCCTGAGCCACAAAAGAAGTTATTAAATTTGGTCTCAGAGATGTATGACGTAACAAGTGCAAATGTACGACTTCCTGCAGTTCACAAACTTTAACTAAACTGCACTTGGACACTTGTGCGAGTCACAATTTATTTCGAGGAATTCTCAGATTTGCTTGTGATTTGGCATTTCTGTCTGCAAATTTGTGCATGGGAAATGCCAGCATCTAATGCCATCAATCAGGGGTGTGGAATTCCTATAGCCTGACGCCCGGGACATATTGTTTGGGGTTGTTGTGTAGCCATTTTAGTTATAGCTCCATGCACGTTAGTTTAACACACTAGGCCGCTGTGCACTTTGACCTAGATATATTTTATTCGGCTTCGCATTGGTATTTTTACAATAACCAGTTTTACGGTCTTGTTTTATTTTCATCTATCTAACTGTTTTGCTTAGTCCAGCACTGTATTCTCAAACAAGACATTCTTGATCACTTTGTGCTTCAGTCAAGGCTACAGTTTGGTACATTGCCGGTGGACGTGGTAGAAGTTTAGTCTCCAACATTCCTAAAAAATACACATCCTTACGTAGGAACATTTTCTTAGAACATCAGCTGTGTTATTATAAAAACACTTCCTAGTCCCATTACACGTTAAGAGGGAGATTCCAGCCAGGGAACCACGACTGCGACTGTACATTCCATTATGGGTAAAGTACCTGCCAAACTAGAGGAATCTCCGTTTTGGTTAGCACAGAAAATTAATACGCTGGAGGCAGTATTTCCCCATATGGGACCTCAGGATAAACATAGAATATTAACAATGTGCTTGCCCTTCGGGATGGTCCCTACAATAAAAAACTGTAATACATGGGGCACAGTATTTGCCACACTCTACACAACCGCACAAGGTACACCGACACTAGCCAATTTACCAGAAGTGCTGAAACAAATTCAAGATGAATATGGGGCTGCCCCGGCCCTAGATTTGGGGATGCAATTGATGGGCAATTTTGCCACAGTGTCCTCATTCATTTTAAGTAACCTTAAAGGAGAAGCAGTTGCACTTGCAGTGCGCATGCGGCTTCGTGATGTTCCACAACAAGATCAAGAACGAGAGATGCCTAAAATAATAGCAGAGAGATACCCCGAAGCAAGCACCTGAGGGTAATAAGAAATCGAATTCCTAGAAAATATTTGTAAACTATATATTAGCACAAGCAAATATGCATGTGTAGATTTGCTTATGTGAAAATCTTTTGAGCATTCACTTTCCTGCCAACCACTTTTTTCCAAACCCTGGAAGAAGTTTTACTTCTGAACCTTGTCAGGAGTAAATTTCCAACATTTCTTGGAAAAGATTAAAGACGAGCTGGTGAAAACCTTTAAATCACTCAAGTTAATCAGTTTGTACAGACTCAAAAGGGCATTCCAACCCTGAATTATTGCTTACCGCTACCTTCAGCCCCTGTATGTAGACCTGCAGATAGATGGCAAAATAAGAAAATTGCTAGTATTCAAACCTTACCATAGTGTGAGCCCTGACATAATCAGAAAGGCTGTTATCAGAGATCTTATATACTAAGATTGCTACCATAATTTATCACCACACTAAATGGCACCAAAGGGACAAGTAGATTTTATTACAGGACAAATTCCACACCCCTGCATCATCTCTGTGCAGTAGCATAATGTTTTTTTTCCCTCACCTAGAAGGCTGGTTAACTCTTTGTAGCCTACCCAACATCTTTTTGTAATGCAGTTATCTTCGAAATCCCTAAACGGTTAAAGAGTAAATAGAACTATTCTGAGTACAGTTCTAGTTTCACGCAAGAGTTGGTATATTTCTGTTCAGTAGTTATTGCTGCAAGCAAACCTTCCAATTGAATATCAAATGGAAAATAGTGTTGTAGCAAAGGCCCCCATGGTGCGGGTGGGGCCTGAGCTCCATGGGGCCCCCTCAGCCCAGTACACTGTGCACAGACGGCAGGATGCTGACTGGGCTTAGAGTGGAGAGGGCCCCCTCCAGGTCCATTGTAGGGGGCTCCCTCAAGTTTCATTACACCACTGATGGAAAACACAACTTTTGTACTACACCCTGAAGCTCAAGTCTGAAATTCCAAACCTCGGACAGATCAAGTGCCATCTTTTAGATTTTTGGGGCCCCAGCAAGAAATCTTTGGTGGGGCCCCTGTTTGGAACAACTTTGAATGTTATGACTTTTTTTTTTTTGTGCTAACTTAAGCCCCATGTTGCCTAATTGTATATTAAAGGTTAAGATACAAAAATATACAGAAGTGATTTAGAGAGTAGGAAGCATTCCCAGGGGGTTCTTTGGAAGGTGGGGGCCCTAGTTAATAGCCCATTCCTTAAAATGTCTGTAGACAGATCTGCATAAAACATGACATCCCCAACTTTGAGGAATGGATACAGTGAGTGCCAAGTCTCATGAAACTGCACCAAATGAAACAAGTAAAAGAGCTACTCAGTAGAGGTTAGTGTACTGTGAGGTGAACTTTCAAAAAGTTACTAGAAAATTCAAAAAAAATTGTTAATGCAACATCCATAAAAACTAAATAATAAAATTAAATAAAAGGAACCCAAAATTAATTATTCTGATATCAATTTATTTTAATTGATGTTAAGTGTAATTAATAGGTCCAAAATATTTACATAGAACCATTCCCAGAACAGTTCCCCAGCATTAATATCAGCACTGTTCTGTCAAAATTCCTAGGCTGAATGGGTATAGCTAACAAGATTGCAGTCTTCAGTGCCGCTCTCCATGTTTTGATGAAATCCCATAATGCACTATTTAGTCTCAAGTTCTGCCTTTATACTTTCCTCATGATTACAGAAGTCTGCCAACATGTTCCAGAGCATTATAAAATGGATTCCATAGATCACTGAAGTCACAGATTTGTACTTGTTACTGTTCAGGGATGATCAAGGCACATTCCCCTGCGACCCCATAGCCCAGACACACACCCTCACATCCCAGGGCCCAGACACACAGCCTGTTCTCCCAGGGCCCAGGCACATAGCTTGCTGACCCAGGGTCCAGGCACACATACTTCTGATTTAGGGGCCAGACAAACAGCCTGATGTCTGAGAGCCAGACACATGCACTGTTGTCTCAGTCTCAAGTTGCATACCTTACTTTCTCCGCTTCAGACACTCTCAGTGCTCCCCCAGTTTCTAGACACATAGCCTGCTCTCCCAGTTTCCAAAAAAATCTGCTCTTCCAGTTTCCCGACAGCACCCTGCTCTCCCAGTCCCAGACACATACCATCCGCTCCTAGTTTCCAAGCACAAAACTATCTGCTCTTTCAAGGCCCAGGCACACATCCTCTTCCTAGGTCCCAGGCACACATCCTCTTCCTAGGTCTCAGGCACAGATAGTATATTGAAAAAGCGAGGTCACACACCCAAAGCTCAAGAGATTCACCCGTGCACAGAGTGCCCAGTCATCCACAGCAGATTGTGGTGGAAGCCAGCAGAAGTCCAGTAGATATTCAAGAAACAAGGAGGCATAAATGATAACTCCCAAGCCTGTAAACTTTTATGGACAGGGCCACTGGAATTAGGTGGCAGAAGAGGACCAAATTATGTTGCGTGCTGGACTAAATTATGCAACAAGAAAAGACAGATTATGCAACATAATGCATCACATTTTGTGATCGTGTTACTTCATTATTCAATCATTTTTACACTTGGTAACAGTGTCTAAAAAAAAGTTCAACTTAATTTGTACCAATTTGACACCTAAATACCACAATAAGCAACTGAAATATGACCAGACCTTCTTTGTGAAAATCTTTCCAGTGTGCAGGAGCCAGAGTCATCATATTTTTTGTGACTTTTGATCCTTTTGAGGTAGAAACAATTTTTTGTTGTTAAAATTTACACATTATGTGGCAGTTGATGGATTGTGTGGCAAACGCATCAAAGCCGTAATTATGTGGAAATCACCACAGACGCAGAATCACATAATTCCAGTGGCCCTGATTATAGTCCCTTGGCTGCCCCATCGTCACCCCTCACCGACACGCCACACACTAATGCCACATTTCAGGCTTCCCCACTCCAGCCAAAGGGATTCGTATAGTTGTGCAAAATCAAGGAAAGCTGGAAGGTGGCCAAACTAGCACTGTGCTGTCAAACCCTGCGCCTCTTAGTGCACTGGGTCTGGATTTTTAAGAAAAAGTAAGTTGACAAAGGTTTCTAAGCGTACTCCTGGAAAACCGAAGCAATCACATCTACGAGAAAACGGTCGTAATTTACCAAATACGTTCTTCCTAAAACGTTCCCTGTGCATTTTTATATTTAGAGAACATATTTGTATGCAGAACGTGAGTGAAATTTTACTTTTCTGCCATAGGATAGTATGTATTCACGTTCTCATAGAACCCTAACAATTTTGGGGATGTTTCTGTCCCATTCCGAGCCCCAGAACAGTGCTTAATTTGAGTTTGTTGTTTCTGGTGCGGAGCACAGGCACTTATTTTTGAGGGCTGGCACTTATTTTTCTGCCTCAAGCATTTACTGCGAGCAAAAGCCACATATGGGAAAGACAGAGGAAGAGAAAAACGAAAAGGCGTCACAAAGGGAGAAAGCAGAAGCTGCAAGAGTGAGCTGAAGGGGGCAGTGAGTGGCTGTAAATGGATTAAAGAGGCTGGAGATGGCTTCAGGATTATACTGCTCAGTATTCTGTGCTCGCACATTTAATTGCAGCAGCCGCGAGTTTAAGAGGAGGGCTTTGGGCACCGGAACCTTTTTATTTACAAATTAAGCACTGCCCCAGAAATGTTTTAATGATGCCTTTGACAAGAGTAAATGCATCATCAGTTCAGTGGTTGAATATGTTGGGGAGTAGTATGATAGGTACTTCACAAGGCATCTCACTCTAGAATACCCACTCATTTGCCTTGAGTAAGGTTTTACTCCTGCAGAATTTTGCCCCACACTACACACATTTTAATCCCTTGCAAAATGTGAATTTAATTTTTGTGCATTTCATAGATCAAGCAAGTTGGGCTGGGAAGATGAATTTAATGATGGTGGCAAATGTCCTGTCCACACACTAATCTGAATCCAACCTCCATCTACGTCCAATCACACGAACATCAATTGCCCCTATTCACAAAGCTATTGATGTGTGTAAATAACCTTTTCTACTACTTTAAGACCACCTGTGCAAGCACAAACTGAGGTTTTACACTTGTAAATAGTTGCACTGATAGAAAGATTTATATGTGAGTAAATCTACTCCCACAGGAGTGGGTATTCAAGGGTAGGTGGAATGCAAAGGGAACATCTCCCAAACATGTATAGTGTAGTGAAAGGGAAGTCTTCTGCTGGAAAACACGTTTTCACTTCCTTCCATTCACAGAAGCAAATGTGAAGATGTATATTTGCTCATGTGAAAATTGCACTGTTAAAAGGATATCTGAATTGCTCTTGAATACCTGAAGGTGTCCCAGGTCTGAAGCATTACACTTGGAAACCTCTGTGAATGTAGGAAACCTATTTGTGCACAGTGCTAATTTATTTATTTATTTATCTTTAATAGATGGGGTCCCAATGTGATTTTCTTACAATCGGGTTTTGATACTTTCATGTCTAGGGAAGTTATGTCCACTTGTAGATGACCTAGGTCTATTGTGATAAATGTGTTTTTTTCAGACTTTGGGTGCCAAAAATACATTTTCATGAGTGAAGATCAACGTTCCACTTGATTTTCAGAATCTGATTCCTTGTGTAAATATTGCTTGTTTATATTCAAACTGTCTCCAAATTGTAGCCAGTCATTATCACTTGGAAAAATGGTTAGGTAAGATTGTAGATTCAAGACCCTAAATCATTATAGAAAAAGTCAAAAACAGAAAGCTTGTTGGTTGAACCAAGAGTAATGGACAAAATGGAGATCCTGATCTTTTGAAACAAGAACTTTTCTATTTGGACTCCTTCTGGTGGCCACCTGAATTAGGTCCCACCCCTTCAGACCACAGCCGAAACCTCTGCATCATCCTAGACAAAAAACTTGCAATGAATAAACAGGCCAAGGTTGTGATCGAATCCTGCTCCCTCATCCTCAGAATGTTTCACAAGATTTTCAAATGGCTCCCCAAGCACACAAGATGCACGGTCACCCAGGCTATCATAAACAGAAGACTTGACTGTGGCAAAGGAATGTACATCAGCATCTACAACCCAAAGACTCCAGACCGTCTACAACACAAAGACTCCAGACTGTTCCATACATTGCTGCCAGACTCATTCTATATGTCACCAGAAGTGCTGACATCACTCTCTACCTCACCATACGACAGTGGCTACCCATCCCTAAATATTGTCAATTCAAGCTGCTTATCCATGCCTATAAAGCCCTCCACAACATGGGACCAGCTTACCTGAATGACAAGCTCTACCACCCTTCCAGATAGCTACACTCTACCCCTTTCCCCCTGGCATGGGTCCCCCACAGCTGCCGAAGCAAGTCAGGATGGTCCGCCTTCTCATTCATAACCGCCAAGAACCGGAATGAACTTCCTCAGCACATCAGGTAAGTTCACTTCTCTGCATTTTCCTCAAGAAACTGAAGACCTGGCTGTTCATCTAAGAGTGCTGCTTGGCCTGCGTTCTTGCTCCGGCACCTAGACACCCTCACAGATGATAAACTGCACCATACAAATCAACATAACATAGCAATGTTTCTGGCAGAAACCCATATGCTTCTTCTGTAAGCTCTTTGGTTATACATTTATAAGGTAAAGTGACTTGGTGTTACTGACTTACTATGGTTGGTAGAGCATTGTGAGAAGAATCACTTTGTACATATTTTATACTTAGGTCAACAACAGAATTGGTATTTGACACACCATTACTTGTACAGTAACTATTGAGGTTGATTTGATCTGAACTCATACTGGGTACACTTATATACATAGAGATAGTGTCAAGTAAATGTGTACACAAGAACTGAGAATGAAGCAGTGTTGGAGACTTATGACTATTTAATACTTGATTACAGAGCAACAGTATACACATACTAACTCTAACGATAAATAATTATAGAACGGACCTGTCAAAATAGTCAAAAATGCCTGATTCAACCATGAAGTCAGAGGTAAGTGTTCTACTGTGTTGTTACTTTAGAGCATTACACACTAATGTTAATGCTCATGAATCTCTA
Source organism: Pleurodeles waltl (assembly GCF_031143425.1). Lineage (NCBI taxonomy): Eukaryota > Metazoa > Chordata > Amphibia > Caudata > Salamandridae > Pleurodeles > Pleurodeles waltl. Next base: position 1,198,761,670 of record NC_090446.1, read on the forward strand.
GCAAAATGGCAAGGGTACCATGGCATTACAAAATCGTAGAAGAAAACAATACAAATTCTAAGTTCATTAGGTCTCAATTTGTCTGAATGGAATGCATGCTGGTGACTTTAAGAATTAACAGTATAAAAAAAGTTGGAGACTTGTTTCAAAATGAATGAAGTGCCTTAATACTGAGAATGATCACTTGTGCAGTACACAGAACAAATGTGTATCACACCCCCTGCAACTATATGACCAATTAACTGATCAACCACCATTAAAGATGAAAATTGTACTCAGTTTTGTCACAGCTTTTTACGTGCCATCCAGGAATTGGGCTTCAAAATTAGTGCCTGTATTCTTTTGCTGCTACCACAGCTTGGGAGGGCTCACCCCTCTTCACCATCTTAAAAAAATAAATTGTAGTGATCCCTTGGAAATACAGTTTACTTGCAGTGCTGACTCTGGGGACACCCATTTGATAAATCATTGCATACTTATATGTAGCAGTGGGTCGAAATTGTAGATAACGTCCAATCACACAAACTGGTATTGCGGCAAATTCTCAAATCGTCAGTGCCTATTACTGTGGTATACTAAATTTATGGTTTAAATCTGTTTTATTGTTTTCAAAAAGAAACTGTACATAACAACCCACCTACATCCAAAGGCCTGTGAGAAATAATCAGGGTAGTGAATAGGCAAAAGAGAGAGCGAGACAGAGACATGGAGTCCATAAAGGCGTAGGGGAGAAAGAGGAAGAAGCAATAAGAAGTTAAACACATGGGGGATGCACAGCAAGTTACAATATCATACAAAGTAGCGTATGCAGAGTATAAAGACATATTATCATCTAGGTGGTAGGCGCTTCTCTTGAGTCAATGTCCAAGTGCGCCTCTGTTAGGCGGAGGACTCAGAGGTAGTCTGGTCATGGCAGTTTCCTGAATTTCTGAGAGAGGAATCTAATACATGGTCACCACATTTTATCATACTGTGGCAGGTTGTGATCAACTACCGCCATTAACCTCTCTATACCCAGGAGTCCCCAGAGTTTGTGCAGCCATTTCAGTCGTGATGGGATGCCATCAGTTCCCCATTTAGACAATATAACCTGCTTCCCTGCGCAAAGGGTACGGGTACTAGTGCAGCCCCTCGCAGTGCGCAAGTCCCAGTTGGAGGCACCTAGGGAACCTGGGAATGTCTGTGTTCTACATTTCACAAAAGTTAGCCAAAACGTGTCCGGTATTGTTGAACTATGGGACAGTGCCAGAGAATGTGCGTTAGTGTGCCTAGATGTCTGCACTGCCGCCAACAACCATCCCCGCATCTGGCTTCCAGTTAATTGTTATGGCCGGTGTATAGTGCCAGTAATGCACAAGTTTGAGTAAAGTTTCTTCGCCAGAAACTCTATAAGCAGATGTGCTTGCTCGATGTCTATTCCTTAGGGGTGAAGGTGCGTTCACACTCTAGTTCCCATCTGCGCTGTCGGGGATTTGGTGGGAGCCATTGGAGCGTTAAGGAAGGCATATATGTCAGACAGCAGTTTGTGATCTGTGTCAAAAGTGAGAAGCCACTGTTCAAAAGCAGTGAGTGTGTGGCTTGCATGAGATCTTATGGATGGCTGCGTAAACCAGTGTTTAATTGCGATGTATTTCAAGTATGCGGTAGGGGGATGCCATAAGTGGCCTGAACTTGAGCAAAGTCTATAATGCCATCTTGGTCAAATAGACCTATTAGTTTACAGTTGGCATCTTGCCAGATCGAGAATGCTGCCCCATGTAAAGCAGGTGAAAAGTCAGAATTCCCATGGATTCGTGTTTGCGGTGAGATGCGAATATAAAATCTCTGGGTCTTTTGTACCTTATCCCAAATGCCCACTGTCACCCTGACTATGGGTGAAATATATACCTGTAGTATTTGTTTCTAAAGAAGTTATGTGTTTCTATTTATTTATTCATTGTATTTGCAATGGTATGTTCCATCTTCCCCTGTCCTGGCACAATGTGATCTCTTGGAATGCTTGAGGATTCTAGTGAGATCAGTTGGAGGAGAGAAATTGCTGTGCCAGGGGTGGGTGGAGTTTCTTGATATATAACTTATGAATAAACCTGCTGAAGTATTTCAACTGGATTTCCAGATCTTCTTCATTTCATAGTACAGCGTTTACTACAATACCCCTGGTAGACAGTGCGGTTTGGGCAGCCAGGGGATCTTCCTTATGTGAATCATCGCTATTCCCTGGTCTATAAAGCACCACTGCTTCTCAGATCGTGGCCGAAACCATGCCACCAAGTATTTGAAATGGGCTGCTTGGTAATAGCATATCAGGTGAAGGACACCGAAAACCCTCTATTCCATAGCTAAATATGCCTGTTTTTTTGTTCATGCATGCTTTTTTCCCTGCTCAGATGTAGCCCTCAATTAAGTGCTGTAGTTTATCAAGAACCTAGGGTGGGGTCTGCTGTGTCAGTATCTGCATTATGTGTAATATCCTAGGCAACAACCAACCCTTTTTTGGAATGTGGGTATCTGTGACTTTTGGGCCTGGGCTTGGCTGCCACTCAAACCCAGACATTTCTGAAACCTAGACAGTTGGGGGGAGTCCACGGTAGTGTGACTTGCATGGAACTCAAATGTTTTTTTTTTATCCAGAAGTTCTTGCAATCCTCAAACTTTACCTAAAAAAAAATGCATTTCCTCCAATTTCTGTAAAAAAAAATGTTCTGAAATCTACAGGGATCTACAAATTTCCAACCACTCAGCAAGTTGTACAAATCTAAATAAAAGGGCTACCCCGCTTGTGTGGCAAGCCTGCCGCCCACAAGAGGAACGGCCCCAAAATACAACATGGACAGATAAAATTTTTCCAATGAAAATCGACCCTTTTTTTTGCAATGTGGATAGCAGTACATTTTGGGCCCCAATTCGGCTACTAACCAGGAAAGCCTACCAAATTCAGGCATTTATGAAAACTATCCACCCGGGGGAGTCCATGGTGGTGCGAGTTGCGTAGATCTCACAAGGTTTAATTTTTACCTGAAAGCCCTGGCAAACCTCAAACTTAGGCTAAAACATATGAGTTTTCCTCACATTTCTGTGAGGGAAAGTTCCCAAATCTGCAGAAATGCACACATTTCCTACCCCCTAGTGTTACTACACATCTTACAATGCTACCCCGTTTGTGCGAGTGGCCCAGTGCCTCTGCCATAATAGGCCATAAAATGCTATGTGGCCACATCATCCTTTCAAAAAATTACACGATTTGGCAATGGGAAAAGTGCAGAATTTGGGTCTGGGCTTGTCTGCCACCCAGGTAATTCTACCAGACTCCGACATTTGTGAAAAACTAGACTCCCGGGGGAGCCTGGGATTGCGAGCATTGAATAGATTCAACAATGTTTTCTTATACACAGTTCACTGCAAACCTTGGGTGTTGCCTAACCACTCAATTCCCTAACATTTCTGTGACTGATTTCCTAGAACTTCACTTTTGGATGGGACAATCTGAAGCAAGTTGGAAAACATACTGTAGAAAAGTGCCCTTTTTGACATGGCCTCCCCCACTTTTTGCTGTAAAGCTGATGCTTTTCGACTAAAAGTGCACTGGGTCCCTGCTAACCAGGCCCCCAGTGCCAGTGCACTTTCTCTTAAAGCAAGACAAATGTCTAATTGTAACCTAAAAGGCAAGGACTTACGCACCACTGTAAGTCCATATATGGTACCCCTAGTACCTATGGCATGAGTACTAAAGAGGGTCTCCAAGGGCTGCAGCATGTATTATACCACCCTAAGGGGGACACACTCAAAAACACACAGACTGCCATTCCAGTGTGTGAAATGGTGCAAACCATTTTGAAAAAACAACATTGCACACAACATGTGTGCAATGCCCACTACCACTGCATGTGCTTTATGTAAGTCACCCCTATAGCATGCCTTAGAGCGCAAAGGCACAGTGCATTATACTACATGTGAGGGCACATCTCCATGAGCAGATATACCCCTGTGATGCCTAGTTCTACTGCTAGACATCACAAGTGTTCAGGAATCCATTTTCAGGGCATGTACTGGGCACTGGTCATTACGAATTACCCAGCTACGTATTGGTTTCACTGAAAATACTGATGTTTGGTATCAAACCCTTCATCTTAATAAATCTGTACTGATGCCAATATCAGATTTATTATGACATGCACCCAGAGGGCACCTTAGAGGTGCCCCCTAAAAAACATAATAGCCCCTTAGTGTGCTGCCTCGCTGTCATTGACGAGCCTGCCACCACAGGCGAGTTTCTGACTCCCTGCAGGTGAGAGCTTACACTCTGAGGCCAGAAATAATGCCTGCTCCGATGGAAGTTGATCACACCTCCTCCAGCAGGATTGCTAATTATTTAATATATCAAGACCAGAGGCTTCAGAGTCTGTGCTTATGCGACCATTGTTCGCCACTCTCTGCCATGAGGCCTTTTTGGCACCAGAGCAGGTGGGAAATTAGTTATTCAGGAGGCATGTTGCACTACTAGGCTGCCAGGGATGTGGAATTCCTATTGCCCGACGCCCGGGACATCTTGTTTGGGGTCAAGGGCAACAAGTTTTTATGTTTACTTTGTCCTTGGGACAAGTAGGCCCAACTCTCTGCAACACAAACCCTTTGGCTGCCTGTTTACACTCTCTGCAGTTGAGGTAATGTGTTTCCAAAAGATAATGCTGTTCAAACTTGTATTTATGGTTCATTATTTGAAAGCCTTCATTATTAGGGTGAGTGCTGTAAATAAATGTTTTAAGGTCACACTTAACTACTGACGTTGGTTCCAGTACAAAAAAAGAAAACGTGTATACACATGTTTGAAAACTTTAGGCTATGAGGCTATGTATAATGCTCCCAGAATACTCTCTGATTAGATGCAAATGAAGTGTCATTTAGTAAAATGTGCTGATGCATGCTAGTATTTCCCAAAAATATTTCTAATGGAAAATCAGTGTAACCATTTTCAACACGAATATGGGAAGCATGAAAATAAACAAACACTGACAAAGCCAACTGATCTGACATATTTTTATAAGTCTTTTAGTTTCATCAATGCATGTCTTGTTTTGACATGGCTTTTGTAACACTTTATTGCTACCAGGCCCTCAACATTGTAACAATCACTGGCAAAAAAAAAACCAACATTTTTTGAACTCTAAAAGCACACGTTGCCACCAGTGGCATAACAAAGGCCCCGCAGCCGCCCTCCAGGGGGCCCCTTCAGCACAGCACCTGCCCTGAGTGAGTCTGGAGAGGGGGCTCCTCCATGTTCTTTGCAAAGGGGCACCCTCCAGTTTCGTTACGTCACTGATTGCCACTGTAGTTCCTGACACTGAACAAAACTACTTTGTGTGCCAATATGCTCCTTGTGGAAGAGCAGAATGCAATCACTCACAGTAAAGGCAGCCAAAAGAGAGAGAAATAGAAGTTTCTATTAAACAAAATGTCTTTGTTAACACCAGACCTAATTAGGGACCAAGACCCACATGTAGGTAGCTTTTTGCATGTCACAAACAGCGACTTTCGCTGTTTGCGACGTGCAAAAAGCACATTGCGATGCACAAACCCAGTTTTGCGATTCAGTAACCTGGTTACCGAATCGCAAAACGGGTTTGCGACTTGCAATTAGGAAGGGGTGTTCCCTTCCTAATTGCGACTCTCAGTGCAATGTAGGATTGTTTTGTGACCGGGAACATGGGCTCAAACCATTCGCAGTTTGCACCCATTTCAAATGGGTGCTAACACTTTCGCAAAAGGGAAGGGGTCCCCATGGGACCCCTTCCCCATTGTGAATGTCACTGTAAACATTTTTTCAGAGCAGGCAGTGGTCCTGTGGACCACTGCCTGCTCTGAAAAAATGAAACGAAAACGTTTCATTTTTCATTTTTGTAATGCATCTAGTTTTCCTTTAAGGAAGCAGTCACAGACATGGTGGTCTGCTGTCTCCAGCAGGCCACCATCCCTGTGAGGGCCGCTATTCGCAAGGGGGTCGCAAATTGTGACCCACCTCATGATTATTCACTAGGTGGGCATTTGCGAAGCCCTTGCGAATCACAGATGGTGTCAGGGACACCATCCTACATTCGGATTTGCGAGTCGCAAATTCCGAGTCGCTCTGACTCGCAATTTGCAGGTCGCCAATCTGAACCTACCTACATGTGGCCCCAAATTCTTAAAGAAAGTCACAAAAGTGCACCCATGGTATATGTCGTACCCCTATAAAATATTTGTGAACTGTATTTTAGCATGGGTAAATACGCATGTGTAGATTTGCTCATGTGAAAATCTATTGAGCATCTGCAAGTTCATTTTCCCTCCGGCCACTTTCTTCCCAACCCTGGAAGAAGTTCTAATTCTGCCATTGTCAGGAGTAAATGTCCAACCTTTCTTATTATGGGAAAATATTAGAGAAAAGCTGGTGAAAATCTTTAAAACATGCAGGTTAGTAGGTTTGCAGACTCAAAGGCATTCCAGCCCTGGAACTATTGCTTACTGCTTCCTCCAGCCCCAGTATGCAGATCTGCAGAATGGTGGCAAAATAAGGAAATTGCTACAGTAGGGATTGAATCTGCAAGTATTCAAGCCCTATTATGGTAGTAGCCCTGGCATAATCAGAGAGGCTATTATCAGAGCTCTTACATAATGACATTGCTGCCATAATTTGTCGCCACACTACATGGCACCAAAGGGACAAGTAGATGTTTTTACAGGACAAGTAGATTTGAGAAGCAACCTGTCCCCTGGACAAGTAGATATTTTAATAAATTCCACTCCCCTGTAGGCTTGTCACACTCTTAAGGTGGGCTACCTGAAGTGCACAGCCAAGGAAGGGTTTCACCATCTTGTTTTTGGTGAAAATAGAGAACTCTTGATTAGGGTTATGCCCACTCCCCACAGGAAGTGGTGATATAGGGGTGTAGTCACCTCAGGGGTAAGTAGCCCATTGCCTACTACCCTACACTCCCCTTAATGCCCCTAACTTGAGTATTTAGGGGACCGCTTGACACCAGATCTTCAGATTTGTCTACTATGACCCAAAGGATGGAGAAAGAACAACCGAAGTTATGAGAACAGAGGTCCTGCAAAGAGATTGGTGCCAAGCCCCGCCTGGCTGCTTGCACTGCGACAATCACAAAGAATCTGTTACTTTCATAAATTAGTCTCTGGTTTCCTTTTGAGTGCATGTGCCATTTATTGTCTCTGTGTGTGCTTAACACTCCCCTCTGGTAAGCTTTAGGTGCCCGACCACACTACCCCTAGTATAGCACTTGGGATAATTAAAGTAAGCCCTGTAAACCAAATATGGGTTGTCTGAATTTTTTGCATGGTGTACCCCTACATAGGTACACTACAAAAAAAACAGCTTTCTACTTTTGGTGGCTCAGCGGTCGGATACAAGATTTGCATTTGCTGATACCACTTGGTCAATAGGTGATTCTGCTAAGAAATCCACAATCAATATTAGTTCAAAATTACTGCATTTTTTTTTCTTTTTTTCCCTGAATTGTTTAATTGGAACTATTGGGGCTTTGTGTTAAGTTCCCCTGTCAATTGAATTAGAATTGTAAAAAGTGTACTAGTCAGTTAGGCCTTAAAGGTATTTTTGAATTTTTTTCTCTCTTTTTCTAGAAAGGTCCCAACTGTGCTTATCATGTCTGGCCCAGAGGAATTTGTGCAGGAACTCAACCTAACCCCTTATCTGCAGCTTAGTATGCAGCAGTTCAGGAACCACTGTAAAGCCAGTAAAAGTGTAACTGCTCAAACCCTACAAAGGGAAGCCTCCAAGAGGTCCTTGTAGAGTTTAATGCAGCCCAGTTGGCAAAAGTCCTGACACCCCTGAGGAGGTGGGCAACAGAGACAATGTGACTGTTGTCAGTACTCACGGTGATAGCCCCCTATCCTAACCAGAGAGGATAAGGAACAAAACAGAAACCTCTATCGTAAACATGTACCTGGAGTAAATTCCCCTTCAGGGAGTAGGTCTGACTACTCCAGGCTTATAGAAGGACTAGGTGATCTTGATATATATCTTGAGAGACTAGCTAAAAGAGCAGCCCTGGAAGCTAAAATCCTGGCTGTGGAAAAAGAAAAGGGCGGGATGGGGCTAGAACCCATGAGTGGTGGCAGCAACATAATAAATAGGGAAAGAGAGGAAACCTTTGACCCCAAAATCCTCAAAGGGATTGTCCCAAAAAATATTGAGGGTGATGATATCACAAAGTGGTTTACAGCTTTTAAGAAGGCTTGTAAAATGAGAATGTTACAACAGAGACCCTGGGGCTCTCTACTGTGGGAGTTATTCTTAGGAAAGGGCCAGGATAGACACCTGACACTGGATGAAAAAGATGCTGAGTCCAGTGACATCATGAAAGATACCCTGATTAAGGGCTTTGGACTCACCACTGAGGAATACAGGATTACATTCAGGGAGACCTACAAAACTTCGAGTCAGTCATGGGTAGATTTTGTGTACTTATCAGTCAAACACTAGGAGGCTGGATTTAAGGCAGTAAGGTGCAAGACTGTGAAGGACTCTAGAATTTGATAATGAATGTGCATCTGTTGAGTAATTGAACATCTAAAAAAATTTAATCAATACTTTGTGGACTTGGGGTTAATCCCTCCTCAGGAGTTGGGGAAGAAGACTGATCACTGTCTCAAAACCAGGATGTCAGAAAGACCCAAGGTTGGGGGTGACCAAAAGAAAGGAGTTACTGCTCCCCTCAAAGGAGAGATGTGGGACACATAGGGAAAAACCCAAAGAGTGTTCCAAAGGCCCCCAAAAACCTGTTCAGAAGGGTGGCCCGAGACTCTTCTCAATCAAAGGGTTTGTACCAGGGTAAATACTGGGAGCCCAAGAAGGCTTGGTGCCATCTCTCCAAGCAGAATAGTCACCAAACTGGGTAGTCTTCTAGCCCTAAAATGTCTTCCACTAGTCAAGGACCTTCAGGGTTTTTAGTCTCCAGATGGGATCCTTATTGTGCCCTGACCATGTCCGAGAGCACACTGAAGCTACTGTAATCTCGAAGGGAGAGATGGATATGGCTGCCCTGGCTGTCTGGCCCAGTAACCTGGAGAAATACAGTCAAAAGCCACATATCAATGGGGTTGAAGTAGAAGCACTGAGGGATTCAGGTGCAAGTGCCCCCATGGTGTCTGAAAACTGATTTCCCCAGAACAGTACTTAACTTGACAGACATATCCAGTTATCAATGCTGACAACACTGTCAAGGTTCACCCCATGGTGATTTTGGAATGGTGTGGGGCTACTGGCCAGAAGAAGGTGGTTGTGTCCTCTGAAATCCAGTCGAATGTCTGCTAGGTAATGATCTGGAGTCCTCGGCATAGGCCGAGGTAGAAATGAGAATCCATGCAGCCATGCTGGAAATACTTGAATGGGTGTATGGTAATAACAAGAGCACAAAGCAAAGCCCAGGGTAAAAAAGAGGCAATGAGTCTGGTATGATTGCCCGAACCTCTAAGAGAAAAGGCAAGAGGGCTGGAAAACAACTTCTGATGAGACACAAGCTCAGGTCCCTTCTTCTCTGGGAGAGGACATGTTGGCCCTTGAGGGAACCGAGCTGCAGGAACTTGGGTCTTACACGGCTGAGCTCCTAGGCCCAGGGGGACCCTCTAGAGAAGATCTTTGCCAGGTACAGAGACAGCAAGCTGCTGACCAGGAAAAGGGAGATGTCAGTGGCTCCCATGTGACCTATTGGGAGGAGGGACTCCTGTATACTGAGGCCAGAGACCCCAAACCTAGTGCCACTAGGAGTGTGGTAGTGCCTCAGCAGTAGAGAGAGTTCTTACTCACCTTAGCATGACATCCCCCTAGCTGGGCATCTTGGCCAAACTAAATTTGGACTAGGTTAGTCACCCACTTCTACTGGCCTGGTATGCCCCAGAAGGTGAAGGACTTTTGCAGCTCCTGGGTTAGCTGTCAAGCCAGTGGCAAGACAGGTAGTAACCAAAGCCCCCCTTACTTTCACTACCAGTAGCTGGGGTTCCCTTTGAAAGAGTAGGGTTTGACACTGTTGGTCCACTTGACCCTCAAACAGAATCAGAAAACATATTTATACTAGTGGATCTTGCCACCAGATAGTCTGAAACCATTTCCCCTAGGACTGACCGTGCTCCTGCAATTGCCATAGCCCTCTTATGTATTTTAACTGGAGTGGGTTTCCCTAAGGAGGTGGTTTCAGACAGAGGTAGTAACTTCATGTTTGGTTACCTAAAAGCAATGTGGAATGAATGTGGTGTTGCTTACAAGTTCACTACCCCATATCACCCATATACCAATTGTCTGGTTGAAAGATTCAACAAGACCATGAAAAGCATGATCACGGGACTCCCTGAAAAACTCAAAAGGAGATAGGATGTTCTTTTGCCATGCCTGCTTTTCATCTCTGGAGAAATGCCACAGAAAGGAGTGGGCTTTAGTCCTGTTGAGCTTCTTTTTGGCTGTTCTGTTAGGGGATCACTGAATCTAGTGAGGAAAGGCTGGGAGAAGCATCTGAAAGAGCCCAAACTTGATGTTGTGGATTATGTTCTTGGCCTTCGTTGCAGGAGGCTGAATACATAAAAAAGCAAATATGACCCTTGAGGCCAGCCAAGAGCTCCACAAGCAAGGGTTTTACCAAAAGTCTGCACTGTTTGATTTTCAGCGAGGGCAGAAGGTATGGGTTTTGGAGCCGGTGGCACCTAAGGCACCCAGGACAAATGGATTGTTTCCTACCCTATACTAGAAAGAAAAGGGGAGGTCACCCACCTGGTAGACCTAGGCACTTGCAGAAGTCCCCACATGGTCATCCTTGTCAACCGCCTAAAACCATTTCATGACAGGGCTTTGTGACCCTGCTGATGGTCACTGATGAGAATCAAGAAGACCGTGAACCTCTCCCTGACCTCATCTCTAGTAACCCTAAGGATGAGTCTGTTGAGGAAGTTGTCTTTTCAGACACCCTCAATGCCCAACAGCAAACGTAATGCAGGCAAGTCCTGGGGCAATGTGCTGAGCTCTTTTCTATGGTCAGATAACCTGGTGTACACATAATGTGGACACTGGGGACAGCCTAGCTGGCTGGTAAAACAAAATTTACAGGCAGTCTGATCAAGACAAGGAGAAAATCAGAGCTGAAGTGAGCAAGATGCTGAGGTTAGCAGTGATTAAACCCTCTGAGAGTCCCTGGGCCAGGCCAGTGGTCTTAGTCCCAAAACCTAATTCCAAGGTAGGTAAACCTGAGCTGAGGTTTTGTGTGGAGTATAGAGGTCACAATGCAGTCACAAGGACTGGTGCATATCCTATCCCACAAGCTGGCAAACTGTTTGACAGGCTGGGAACAGCAACATTTCTCAGTACTTTTGACCTACAATCAGGGTACTGGCAGATTGGTCTCACCCCAAGAGCCAAAACAAAATCAGCATTCTCAACCCCATATGGGCATTGCCAATTAACTGTAATGCTATTTGGACTAAAGAATGCCCATGCAACTTCCCAGTGGCTGGTGAACAAAGTCCTGGCTGGGTTGGAGTCTTTTAGTGCAGCATAGCTTGATAATATTCCTGTCTATAGCTTCAATTGACAGGGTCACTTGATCCACCTTGGAAAGGTTTTTGAGGCCCCGCAGTAAGCAGGACTCACTATCAAAGCCAGCAAGTGCCAGATATGGCAGGTGTCAGTTGTATACTTGGGCCACCTTGTAGGTGGAGGTCAACATCAACCCTCAGAGCCCCCCAGTCCAGAATAGTCTGGATCTTGAACTATAACAACCCAGTCCAAAGTCAGGGCATTCCTTGGCTTGACTGGGTAGCAGGGGCGGCTCCTCTGTTAGGACGGAGGAGCGTCACCCACTCCCCCCGCAGAGGCAGCTTCTAAACCTTTACCAGAATACGATAATAAACTCCGTTTATTATCTTTTTCTGGTAAGGGGGCGGGGCAACGTGTGTGACGAGCAGTGAGGGGGAAGTGCTCAGCACTCCCGCTCACTTGCATGTATGTTTGGCTGGCCGTCTTGAGCCAGCCAAACAAAACCAAACATACGCAGTAGGGTCTCTCCAGCCCAGCAACACAGTTCCTGGGCTGGAGAGAGCCTGCACAGGCTCCCAGTCTGACTGGGAGTGCCCTGGCTGGGCACTCCCAGCCAATCCTGATGCTGCTCAGAGTTGGGAGCCTGTGCATGCCTCCAGCGACAGAGGAGAGGAGTGGCGAGGGACGGTAAGTGTTTTTTTTAAATGTAATTAAATAAATGTTTACTCCCCCCCCCCCCCCCCCCAACTCCCGTGCCACCCCACCCCTCCTGCACCCACGAGCCACTACTGCTGGGTAGGACAAATAGTTTGTGTAGGGGTGTAGTACCATTGTGGTACCCATCACAGAAATGACCTCCAAGAAACAACCCAAGAAAGTAAACTGGACAGTGTGCTATCAAAAGGCTTTTGGCAGTCTGAAAGAAGCCATGTGTTTAGCACCCGTTCTAAAAGCTCCTAATTATACAAAGAAGTTTATTGGGCTGACAGATGCCTCTGAGCATGGGATGGGGCAGTCCTATCACAGACTAACAATGATGTCCAGGACCAGCCTGTTGCTGGATGTCACTCCCCAGTGTTGGAGTGCCATTGAGTGGGCAGCCTTTGCTGTGGTATGTTCCCTGGGGAAGCGTAGGCCATACCTGTTTTGTACTCACTTCCTTGTATTAACTGACCACAGGCCTCTCAGATGGCTGATGCAAATGAAAGGGGAAAATTCTAAACTATTGAGATGGTCCATCTCCCTACAGAGATTGGACTTTACAGTTGAATGCAGACCTTGGACTGACCATACCAATGCAGATGACCTATCCAGGTTCTTCCACTTAGACACTGACGACTCTTTGGGGAAAGGTTAGTCTCATTCCTTTTCATTTGGGGGCGGTTGTGTAGGAAAGTGCCCTTTTTGACATGTAGACACACACGTTTTGCCCTAATGCTGATGCTTTTGGACTGAAAGTGCACTGAGTCCCTGCTAGCCAGGCCCACGGTGCGAGTGCTCTTTCCCTTAAAGGAAGGTAAATGTCTAATTATAACCCAACTTGCAAAGACTTTAGCAACCCGTAAGTACCTAGTAAATGGTACCCCCAGTACCTATTGCCTGGGTACTAAACAGGGTCCCTAAGGCTGCAGCATGTATCATGCCACCCTAAGGGACCCATGCTCAAACACACGCAGACTGCCATTGCAGAGTGCGTAAAATGGTGCAAACCATTTTGAAAACACGACATTGCACACACCATGTGTGCAATGCCCACTACCACTGCATGTGATATATCTAAGCCACCCCTATAGCAGGCCGTTGAGCCCTAAGGCAGGGTGCTTTATACTACATGGTACATCTGCATGAGCAGATGTTTCCTTGTAATGCCTAGTTCCATTGCTAGACATTGCAAGTGTTCAGGAAGCCATTTTGAGGGCATGTACTGGGCAGTAGTCATTACGAGTTACCCCAGAGGTAAGTAGCTTATTGGCTACTACCCTACACTCACTTTAGCACCCCTAAATTGGGTATTTAGGGGACCCCTCAACACCAGATCTTTAGATTTGTCTACTGGGAACCGGAGGAAGGACAAAGAAAAGCTGAAATTGTGAGAACAGAGGTCGTGCACCCAGATTGGTGCCAAACCCTGTCTAGCTGCTTGCACCATGACAATCATAGAAACCTGCTACAGCCTCCCAAGCCCTTGGAGTTCTGTTCTACCCTTCAACCATGGAGCAGCATCTCTCTTGGGGTGGAGCAGCCATCCCCCTGAGTATGCATGCACCGACTCGGGTACTTCGTCTTGCTAGCCATTGGGCCCACCGACGGAGCAGCTCACCAGGAGGAGGTTGTCATGAGTCAAGAAGGTCAGCCCTGTCGCTTTCGCCAAATTTCAAGATGCTGACCTCTTCAGGAGACTCTCAGCCCCCAATACCCTCAGTACCAGAACCCTTGCATCTACCAAACCTTGTTGCATGTCCAATCTGGACACCACTGATGTCGACATTGACCTGCGATCGAGGGTCTTAAGGATTTTCAAGGCCTTCATCGAGAGTGGCCCTGCTGCCTTGTTTTCTCTCCATCTCTAGGTCAGCAAAGCCAAGTGACACAACGTGTGTGCACCAGATCCTCCAGCCTGGTTTCACGTAAAGCGACAGTGTCCCTGTGCTCCAGAGACCCTTAGGAGCCGAGACCCCCTTTATGTTCTGCTAGAGCTGTCACCAAGTTCCCACTTGCAGCCTTTCTTTTGCAGGTACTTCTTTCATCGACTTTAACGCATAGTGCTCAAGTCTACCAATGCAACCAGCACCTCTGCACCCAGACACACCTGGGCAGATGAAGAAGAACTGTTTGTAGTTCTTGGACCTTGGCCCCTAGCACCTTAAGTCCTAAAACCTTTCTTAGTATATCTAAGCAGTTTATGTTTTACCCATAGTATAATTTACTGCACTTGAGGCTCATACCTCAAAACCGTTATTCAACTGTATTTTTTCATTACTATAAAAATCTATAACTTCAAAAGTACTTACCTGATATCACTGATCTTGGTGTAACATGTAAAAATCTGTCATTTTTTAAAATTGCTCTTGGTTTACTTTTTGAGTTTGTGTGCCATTTATTGAATCAGTGTGTGCAACAAATGCTTAACACTCCCCTCTAATAAGCCTAAACTGCTCGACCACACTACCACTAATAGAGCATTTGGGATTATTGAAGTAAGCCCTGTAAACCAAATAAGGTCATCCGGACTTTTTGCATGTTGTAGCCATACATTGGTACACTACACAAGAGGCTAGCTTGCTACACACAGACCATGCCTAGATAGGCCATGGGGACAGTAATATCTACTTTCCTGCCTCTTTCATTGCTGAGCACAAACTCTGCATTTGCAATACTGGTGATTCTTCAATAACAGCCAACTGAAAGTCATTTAAGGGAATTAATCTTCCTGTGGTGATCTGACGATTGACAACATACACATTGTATGTTTGCCAACTGAATCGGGTGAGTAGCCAACTTCTTATAACATGCACGTTTTAGAACTTGCATTATATGGTTGAAGAATCTGGTCATTTTTATCCACTCCTCTCTAGGAGGACGACCTGTTGACATCCTCCGCACTGCACAGAGCACTGAGGTCATCAATGGGTCCTTGACCACACAAGTTGTGTTGGGAAAAGATTTCAATGGTCCATCACATCCGCACTGAGCTTGATTTAGAGAATGTCATTTAAAGATGAGATTAGGAAATCCATGATAAAATCATGATAATGTTCACAAGTTTAGTGGTCACTGGTCTCTGTTTCTACTTTCCAGAGACTGTGTTCCATTAATTTCACTAGCCTGAGGTTCAAAGACGGTGGGTATATGATAGGAATTTATTCTTTTATGTTAACTTCTAGTAGCTTTCAAGGCAAATGTTGCCATTAAGAGCAAAGGAATAATGTTAACTACTTCTGCTTTGTACATTTTATGGAAGAATAGCTTTGAAAATAGAAGTACAGCACTCAATGATGATCATTGCAATTGATAACAACCATTAGCAAAGCCAGTAGTTCTGACATTGAGACATTGGTAGGGTTTAATTTTTGTTTCCATTAGAAGCATTTATTCAAAAAAAAAAAAAAAGCATTGGGAGCATCAATAGGTCTCCCCTTTCGGATCTGTTGGCTTTGCCAATACCTTTTGGTGCTGCTGCTCAGTAAAAAAAAAAAAAAAAAAAAAGTGCATGTGTGTGTTGTTATGCATAGACACCTCCAAAATGCTGAAAATGTATTTCTTTTATTTAGTGATCTGAGATGGATCAGTGAAATCTGTAATAAAAAAATTAAAAGAAGTAGCACAAAAGCCCTTTTTAAGGTGGGGGGAGGAGGCACCAATTTGCTATCTGCCCCCTCCCCCAAAAAGTACTTTTTTATTTTAAAAAGATGGTGGGCTATGGGGACAATGGAAGGGCTGATGGAGGGAAGCAACGGGGGAGTGAGCTGGGAAAGGGAAAATCAGCACTTAAAGGAGAGCAACATGGGGAAGAAGTACAAGAGCAAAAAGGCAATTCAAGGCAAAGGGGTGGGAGGATGCTTAGTGGAAAGAATCACAAGAAAGATCTTGAAACACAAAGATGGCAACAAAGAGCAGAAATGGCAGGTAATTGGTGGGGGAGAAGTACACAAGAGAGAGAGAGAGATGGAAAAACCATGCACTCTTGTGGAGTTCTTAAGCAAAAAGAAAAAAAAAATGAGTTCCCTAAAAGTGAGCAGTGGAAGAATAGAAGCCAGCCACCCAGTGGCATGCTAAAGAGATTGGAGGAGAGGGACAAACACAAAATGCACAAGCACGATCAAGGAAAACAAAACAGTGGTAAGCAGTGGGTGGGGAATAACCCTCGTGTGAGACAATAGGTCTTTTGTATTCAGATAGTGTGTGCTGCCTGGTAGGCTTGAACTAACAAGCATTGGCAAAGTGAATAGGTCTGGTGTTGGGTGCCAGCCTTTTGTCTTTTCCAGTTCCCATTTTCTTTTGCTGTGTGTTTTGGTAAAACATCCTTGTTTGAGGCACTGACAGTCCCTCGCGTTTTTAAGAACAAAACATTGTCTAAAAGCAAAAATATTTATGGGTGTGTCAGAAAGCACCTATTGCTATAGTACTCCCTGGTACTGAAAGGAACTACTTTGTGTAAGGATGTGATTCTTATGAAAGAGCAGAATGCTGTCACTCACAGTGAAGTTAGCCAAAAGCTGAAGTGGGTGTCCTGCTGACCCATGCTGTCTGCTGTAGTGGGTGAAAGAAAAATGTGAACAACCCAACAGTGGATCAGTGAATGAAGAGGGCTGACTGGATGTCTCTATAAGGAAATGTAAATGAATTTAGAAAGATCAGAAGTTCTTGGTTAACACCAAACTCAATAAGTTAGTCTATGTTTAATTCTAGTAAATCAAAAGGTATTTGCTACTGCTAAGAATAAAAAAGAAAATGTGCTGCTGCATATAGGTAATAGCCATATGCAATAAAAAACTGTTGGATCTAAAAATAAATTAGCCATCACATAACATTTTAATGGAGCAGAAATGATGATTCATGAACAGAATAGGCATAGTATCCCTTTTTACTTTTAATGCATAGCACAAGAAAATATGATTCTTATTGGTACAGAGGATGTAGTATTACCTTTGATCACTGTAATCTGAAGGCGGTTTAAACACAAGATTGACAAACAAGCAATTTGCAATGCAGTCGGTTTAGCATTTGCCTGAGTTAGAGCTGTTGGCATTGTAAATGCATAACTGGACTTTTCGTGCCACATAAATTTGTCAACCTTGCAGCATAATTTGGTCCTCTCTGCCACATAATTCCAGTGGCCCAGTGTAGGAAGTTGGCTCTGTATACACACTCTCAAAGTGAGAAGTAGTGTACACAAAGTCCAAGGTTTCTTCTTAGAGGTTGATAGTGGCAAAATTAGATAATACTAATGCTCTATTTTGTGGTAGTATGGTCGGGCAGTAGGCTTATCAGAGGGTAGTGTTAAGCATTTGTTGTACACACACAGACAATAAATGAGGAATACACACTCAAAGACTTAACTCCAGGCCAATAGGTTTTATATAGAAAAATATATTTTCTTAATTTATTTTAGAACCACAAGATTCAAGATTTGAGGTAAGTACATAAAATGCAAGGTACTTCACACAGGTAAGTATAGAACTTTGATTTAAAACAGTAGTACACACAGTTTTGGTTAAAATGGCAATAAGTTATTTTAAAAGTGGCAAAAATCAACAGTTCCTGGGGGAGGTAAGTTTGTTTAGGTTTCTCAGATAAGTAAAGCACTTACACAGTCAGTCTCCTGGCCACAGGCAGCCCACCGTTGGGGGTTCAAGGCAACCCCAAACCACAGCACCAGCAACACAGGGCCGGTCAGGTACAGAGGTCAAAGGATGGCCCAAACACATGAAGAACAGGGGTGCTCCGGTCCTAGTCTGCTTACAGGTAAGTACCTGCGTCCTCGGGGAGCAGACCAGGGGGGTTTTGTAGAGCACTGGGAGGGGACACAAGCCCACAAAACACACCCTCGGCGGCACAGGGGCAGCCTGGTGTAGGAGGCAAAGTAGGCTTCAGGTTTTGCTATTGAAAGCAATGGAGGGACCCGGGGAACACTTAGGCGATGCAGGCTATAACAAAAAGTGCTGTAAACTGGATGGTTTAACAAGAATAAGCAGAGTGCACCAGAAAGCAAAATGTTATTTTGCCTGGCGCGATGCAAATTCTCACATTCTTGCAGTGAGCTTCCATTAACAGGTGGAATGCCACCCACACTTAAGATCTTGAGACCGTGGGTACCCCTCCCAAAACACGGAGAAACTGCTGTTTCCCGAAGCACTGCTTTTCCACTCCATGTACCACTTAATCATATTTAGAAACATGCTTCCCCAGCTGTCAAAGATGGTTTTGTATGGTAAAAATGTTAACGTCCCCGACCTTCCACCTCCAGCCCTGCATCTAGAATTCCTACTTCCAGGCCCTTACTTTTTCCTGGAAACCGAGTTGTCGGTGCCTGGTATAATTATTTCACTGCAGTGTAGCCGGTACCAATATTAGAGGCCATTCCCACTGCCAAGAAAAGAATAGCTGCAGAAGGAAAAACAATAATTCAGTTATGGACACAAGCTTAAATAAACCCAATGCCCCTGGAGATGATGTGCATGGCGCTCAATTTGATTTCCCCGGAAGCAAAGCTCAGCACGTGCAAAAGCACACCCCCTGAAAGTGAACGAGCGGATATCTGCATGATGAATGCTCATCCTATATGTAGTCTTCCTTCCTAACACAGCGCCCAAAAGGTGGGCAAACTAATAAATTCATATAGTGAGCCAATCTTGGCTCTACAAAACAAGGCACGAGCCGAGCTACTTAAACCTCTGGCATTTAGATAACACAATAAACACCATGTAAAAATATGACAAAGACCACCTAATATTTAAAAAGTGTGTATAAATGTGTTTCGTTATACTTTGTTTCACTAGCATATGTTGCTGCATTGACTGACTTTTATTAAGATAAAAGTTCAAACAGAAGACCAGCTTATATATATATTTTAATGGTGTCGTGGAGGGAAAGGGCAGTCCTTGCCTTGCTTCGCCCGGCACTTGGTGATCTCGCCAGTCAGCCGTGTAACTGGACCAGTCAGCTAGGCGTAACTCAAGAGCCCCAAAGGCGGGACAAACAGAAAGCATTTGCCAATGACATCCAGGGATTTTTGAGGCGTGGTTAAAGCCCAGAATAGAGCACAACATGTCGGAAAAGCAGCGTTTGCACGCTGCGACGCTCGACCTAAAAAAGAAAAAAAAATGGCAAAGGAAGAGCATTGGCCCACCAGCCGTGGCACTAAAGTCTACTTCTTTTTATACAGATGTGCACAGGTGATCAAAGTCCAAGAAAGCCCAAGGATGGAGTGGGCTGGCCCGTGTGTGTTTTTTGTTTTGTTTTTTTGTGGGGGGGGGTGGGAAGCCTGCAATGGAGTGTTTTATTATATGAGGTTAGGTCAGCCGTAAAACAATCCGGTCCAGAGACAGTTTCTGACACCAGTGTATCGGCCTCGGAGTAGTAAAAATAACTCTAGACATCTACCATTCACTCTGGAATGTGAACATTTAGTGCAAACCCACATCAGAACACTGGGTTAATGGTAAACTCTTCCGTTCACACAGTGAGCACACTGGCATTGTGATTGTAAATGGAACCTGAGGGAACAAAGTCATTAACATAAATAGGACTGTATTATAAAAAAAAAATGCACTCTTTAATATAGGACAATAATCGCTTGGGGCAGGATTTGTTTTAAAAAAAAATTAGATAAGAGACGCATTAGGAAAACATATATGATTGTTTTATAATGTTTACACCCATTGCAGATTGAGAAACCTCCATTAGGCGTCTTAAGAAATCTGTGATTCTTGGAGACCATCAAGGAACACAAAGAGTTATTGAAATCAAACTGTGCAATCATAACTAATGCTTACATTGTTTTTAATGGGGCCTATTCCAAAACATAGATTAAATTAACAAATGCAACTAAACTGACATATGGAGGCCAATTTTTGAGACATATTCACTTTTGGTAAGTGGTGCATGCAGTTCCTAGTGTGAGCTGGTGGGGTCCACCAACACTAATTTTTGGGTCTTGGCACAAACGGGCCAGAAGAACGAAAGTATAGTGAGATAAAGGGGCAACAGCATCTGGTAATGGATTGAAAAGGCCAAAGGTGAATTTAACACTTTTCTATTTGGCAAATTGATTTTAATGGCACTGCCGAAGCAAAAGGTTTTGGCACCAGCACCCATTATTTTACAAATTAAGCACTGGTGACATGAAACCCTTCCTGGATCCCATTCCTCCAATCACCTTGGTGCCTGAGCCACAAAAGAAGTTATTAAATTTGGTCTCAGAGATGTATGACGTAACAAGTGCAAATGTACGACTTCCTGCAGTTCACAAACTTTAACTAAACTGCACTTGGACACTTGTGCGAGTCACAATTTATTTCGAGGAATTCTCAGATTTGCTTGTGATTTGGCATTTCTGTCGGCAAATTTGTGCATGGGAAATGCCAGCATCTAATGCCATCAATCAGGGGTGTGGAATTCCTATAGCCTGACGCCCGGGACATATTGTTTGGGGTTGTTGTGTAGCCATTTTAGTTATAGCTCCATGCACGTTAGTTTAACACACTAGGCCGCTGTGCACTTTGACCTAGATATATTTTATTCGGCTTCGCATTGGTATTTTTACAATAACCAGTTTTACGGTCTTGTTTTATTTTCATCTATCTAACTGTTTTGCTTAGTCCAGCACTGTATTCTCAAACAAGACATTCTTGATCACTTTGTGCTTCAGTCAAGGCTACAGTTTGGTACATTGCCGGTGGACGTGGTAGAAGTTTAGTCTCCAACATTCCTAGAAAATACACATCCTTACGTAGGAACATTTTCTTAGAACATCAGCTGTGTTATTATAAAAACACTTCCTAGTCCCATTACACGTTAAGAGGGAGATTCCAGCCAGGGAACCACGACTGCAACTGTACATTCCATTATGGGTAAAGTACCTGCCAAACTAGAGGAATCTCCGTTTTGGTTAGCACAGAAAATTAATACGCTGGAGGCAGTATTTCCCCATATGGGACCTCAGGATAAACATAGAATATTAACAATGTGCTTGCCCTTCGGGATGGTCCCTACAATAAAAAACTGTAATACATGGGGCACAGTATTTGCCACACTCTACACAACCGCACAAGGTACACCGACACTAGCCAATTTACCAGAAGTGCTGAAACAAATTCAAGATGAATATGGGGCTGCCCCGGCCCTAGATTTGGGGATGCAATTGATGGGCAATTTTGCCACAGTGTCCTCATTCATTTTAAGTAACCTTAAAGGAGAAGCAGTTGCACTTGCAGTGCGCATGCGGCTTCGTGATGTTCCACAACAAGATCAAGAACGAGAGATGCCTAAAATAATAGCAGAGAGATACCCCGAAGCAAGCACCTGAGGGTAATAAGAAATCGAATTCCTAGAAAATATTTGTAAACTATATATTAGCACAAGCAAATATGCATGTGTAGATTTGCTTATGTGAAAATCTTTTGAGCATTCACTTTCCTGCCAACCACTTTTTTCCAAACCCTGGAAGAAGTTTTACTTCTGAACCTTGTCAGGAGTAAATTTCCAACATTTCTTGGAAAAGATTAAAGACGAGCTGGTGAAAACCTTTAAATCACTCAAGTTAATCAGTTTGTACAGACTCAAAAGGGCATTCCAACCCTGAATTATTGCTTACCGCTACCTTCAGCCCCTGTATGTAGACCTGCAGATAGATGGCAAAATAAGAAAATTGCTAGTATTCAAACCTTACCATAGTGTGAGCCCTGACATAATCAGAAAGGCTGTTATCAGAGATCTTATATACTAAGATTGCTACCATAATTTATCACCACACTAAATGGCACCAAAGGGACAAGTAGATTTTATTACAGGACAAATTCCACACCCCTGCATCATCTCTGTGCAGTAGCATAATGTTTTTTTTCCCTCACCTAGAAGGCTGGTTAACTCTTTGTAGCCTACCCAACATCTTTTTGTAATGCAGTTATCTTCGAAATCCCTAAACGGTTAAAGAGTAAATAGAACTATTCTGAGTACAGTTCTAGTTTCACGCAAGAGTTGGTATATTTCTGTTCAGTAGTTATTGCTGCAAGCAAACCTTCCAATTGAATATCAAATGGAAAATAGTGTTGTAGCAAAGGCCCCCATGGTGCGGGTGGGGCCTGAGCTCCATGGGGCCCCCTCAGCCCAGTACACTGTGCACAGACGGCAGGATGCTGACTGGGCTTAGAGTGGAGAGGGCCCCCTCCAGGTCCATTGTAGGGGGCTCCCTCAAGTTTCATTACACCACTGATGGAAAACACAACTTTTGTACTACACCCTGAAGCTCAAGTCTGAAATTCCAAACCTCGGACAGATCAAGTGCCATCTTTTAGATTTTTGGGGCCCCAGCAAGAAATCTTTGGCGGGGCCCCTGTTTGGAACAACTTTGAATGTTATGACTTTTTTTTTTTTGTGCTAACTTAAGCCCCATGTTGCCTAATTGTATATTAAAGGTTAAGATACAAAAATATACAGAAGTGATTTAGAGAGTAGGAAGCATTCCCAGGGGGTTCTTTGGAAGGTGGGGGCCCTAGTTAATAGCCCATTCCTTAAAATGTCTGTAGACAGATCTGCATAAAACATGACATCCCCAACTTTGAGGAATGGATACAGTGAGTGCCAAGTCTCATGAAACTGCACCAAATGAAACAAGTAAAAGAGCTACTCAGTAGAGGTTAGTGTACTGTGAGGTGAACTTTCAAAAAGTTACTAGAAAATTCAACAAAAATTGTTAATGCAACATCCATAAAAACTAAATAATAAAATTAAATAAAAGGAACCCAAAATTAATTATTCTGATATCAATTTATTTTAATTGATGTTAAGTGTAATTAATAGGTCCAAAATATTTACATAGAACCATTCCCAGAACAGTTCCCCAGCATTAATATCAGCACTGTTCTGTCAAAATTCCTAGGCTGAATGGGTATAGCTAACAAGATTGCAGTCTTCAGTGCCGCTCTCCATGTTTTGATGAAATCCCATAATGCACTATTTAGTCTCAAGTTCTGCCTTTATACTTTCCTCATGATTACAGAAGTCTGCCAACATGTTCCAGAGCATTATAAAATGGATTCCATAGATCACTGAAGTCACAGATTTGTACTTGTTACTGTTCAGGGATGATCAAGGCACATTCCCCTGCGACCCCATAGCCCAGACACACACCCTCACATCCCAGGGCCCAGACACACAGCCTGTTCTCCCAGGGCCCAGGCACATAGCTTGCTGACCCAGGGTCCAGGCACACATACTTCTGATTTAGGGGCCAGACAAACAGCCTGATGTCTGAGAGCCAGACACATGCACTGTTGTCTCAGTCTCAAGTTGCATACCTTACATTCTCCGCTTCAGACACTCTCAGTGCTCCCCCAGTTTCTAGACACATAGCCTGCTCTCCCAGTTTCCCAAAAAATCTGCTCTTCCAGTTTCCCGACAGCACCCTGCTCTCCCAGTCCCAGACACATACCATCCGCTCCTAGTTTCCAAGCACAAAACTATCTGCTCTTTCAAGGCCCAGGCACACATCCTCTTCCTAGGTCCCAGGCACACATCCTCTTCCTAGGTCTCAGGCACAGATAGTATATTGAAAAAGCGAGGTCACACACCCAAAGCTCAAGAGATTCACCCGTGCACAGAGTGCCCAGTCATCCACAGCAGATTGTGGTGGAAGCCAGCAGAAGTCCAGTAGATATTCAAGAAACAAGGAGGCATAAATGATAACTCCCAAGCCTGTAAACTTTTATGGACAGGGCCACTGGAATTAGGTGGCAGAAGAGGACCAAATTATGTTGCGTGCTGGACTAAATTAGGCAACAAGAAAAGACAGATTATGCAACATAATGCATCACATTTTGTGATCGTGTTACTTCATTATTCAATCATTTTTACACTTGGTAACAGTGTCTAAAAAAAAGTTCAACTTAATTTGTACCAATTTGACACCTAAATACCACAATAAGCAACTGAAATATGACCAGACCTTCTTTGTGAAAATCTTTCCAGTGTGCAGGAGCCAGAGTCATCATATTTTTTGTGACTTTTGATCCTTTTGAGGTAGAAACAATTTTTTGTTGTTAAAATTTACACATTATGTGGCAGTTGATGGATTGTGTGGCAAACGCATCAAAGCCGTAATTATGTGGAAATCACCAGAGACGCAGAATCACATAATTCCAGTGGCCCTGATTATAGTCCCTTGGCTGCCCCATCGTCACCCCTCACCGACACACCACACACTTACGCCACATTTCAGGCTTCCCCACTCCAGCCAAAGGGATTCGTATAGTTGTGCAAAATCAAGGAAAGCTGGAAGGTGGCCAAACTAGCACTGTGCTGTCAAACCCTGCGCCTCTTAGTGCACTGGGTCTGGATTTTTAAGAAAAAGTAAGTTGACAAAGGTTTCTAAGCGTACTCCTGGAAAACCGAAGCAATCACATCTACGAGAAAACGGTCGTAATTTACCAAATACGTTCTTCCTAAAACGTTCCCTGTGCATTTTTATATTTAGAGAACATATTTGTATGCAGAACGTGAGTGAAATTTTACTTTTCTGCCATAGGATAGTATGTATTCACGTTCTCATAGAACCCTAACAATTTTGGGGATGTTTCTGTCCCATTCCGAGCCCCAGAACAGTGCTTAATTTGAGTTTGTTGTTTCTGGTGCGGAGCACAGGCACTTATTTTTGAGGGCTGGCACTTATTTTTCTGCCTCAAGCATTTACTGCGAGCAAAAGCCACATATGGGAAAGACAGAGGAAGAGAAAAACGAAAAGGCGTCACAAAGGGAGAAAGCAGAAGCTGCAAGAGTGAGCTGAAGGGGGCAGTGAGTGGCTGTAAATGGATTAAAGAGGCTGGAGATGGCTTCAGGATTATACTGCTCAGTATTCTGTGCTCGCACATTTAATTGCAGCAGCCGCGAGTTTAAGAGGAGGGCTTTGGGCACCGGAACCTTTTTATTTACAAATTAAGCACTGCCCCAGAAATGTTTTAATGATGCCTTTGACAAGAGTAAATGCATCATCAGTTCAGTGGTTGAATATGTTGGGGAGTAGTATGATAGGTACTTCACAAGGCATCTCACTCTAGAATACCCACTCATTTGCCTTGAGTAAGGTTTTACTCCTGCAGAATTTTGCCCCACACTACACACATTTTAATCCCTTGCAAAATGTGAATTTAATTTTTGTGCATTTCATAGATCAAGCAAGTTGGGCTGGGAAGATGAATTTAATGATGGTGGCAAATGTCCTGTCCACACACTAATCTGAATCCAACCTCCATCTACGTCCAATCACACGAACATCAATTGCCCCTATTCACAAAGCTATTGATGTGTGTAAATAACCTTTTCTACTACTTTAAGACCACCAGTGCAAGCACAAACTGAGGTTTTACACTTGTAAATAGTTGCACTGATAGAAAGATTTATATGTGAGTAAATCTACTCCCACAGGAGTGGGTATTCAAGGGTAGGTGGAATGCAAAGGGAACATCTCCCAAACATGTATAGTGTAGTGAAAGGGAAGTCTTCTGCTGGAAAACACGTTTTCACTTCCTTCCATTCACAGAAGCAAATGTGAAGATGTATATTTGCTCATGTGAAAATTGCACTGTTAAAAGGATATCTGAATTGCTCTTGAATACCTGAAGGTGTCCCAGGTCTGAAGCATTACACTTGGAAACCTCTGTGAATGTAGGAAACCTATTTGTGCACAGTGCTAATTTATTTATTTATTTATCTTTAATAGATGGGGTCCCAATGTGATTTTCTTACAATCGGGTTTTGATACTTTCATGTCTAGGGAAGTTATGTCCACTTGTAGATGACCTAGGTCTATTGTGATAAATGTGTTTTTTTCAGACTTTGGGTGCCAAAAATACATTTTCATGAGTGAAGATCAACGTTCCACTTGATTTTCAGAATCTGATTCCTTGTGTAAATATTGCTTGTTTATATTCAAACTGTCTCCAAATTGTAGCCAGTCATTATCACTTGGAAAAATGGTTAGGTAAGATTGTAGATTCAAGACCCTAAATCATTATAGAAAAAGTCAAAAACAGAAAGCTTGTTGGTTGAACCAAGAGTAATGGACAAAATGGAGATCCTGATCTTTTGAAACAAGAACTTTTCTATTTGGACTCCTTCTGGTGGCCACCTGAATTAGGTCCCACCCCTTCAGACCACAGCCGAAACCTCTGCATCATCCTAGACAAAAAACTTGCAATGAATAAACAGGCCAAGGTTGTGATCGAATCCTGCTCCCTCATCCTCAGAATGTTTCACAAGATTTTCAAATGGCTCCCCAAGCACACAAGATGCACGGTCACCCAGGCTATCATAAACAGAAGACTTGACTGTGGCAAAGGAATGTACATCAGCATCTACAACCCAAAGACTCCAGACCGTCTACAACACAAAGACTCCAGACCGTTCCATACATTGCTGCCAGACTCATTCTATATGTCACCAGAAGTGCTGACATCACTCTCTACCTCACCATACGACAGTGGCTACCCATCCCTAAATATTGTCAATTCAAGCTGCTTATCCATGCCTATAAAGCCCTCCACAACATGGGACCAGCTTACCTGAATGACAAGCTCTACCACCCTTCCAGATAGCTACACTCTACCCCTTTCCCCCTGGCATGGGTCCCCCACAGCTGCCGAAGCAAGTCAGGATGGTCCGCCTTCTCATTCATAACCGCCAAGAACCGGAATGAACTTCCTCAGCACATCAGGTAAGTTCACTTCTCTGCATTTTCCTCAAGAAACTGAAGACCTGGCTGTTCATCTAAGAGTGCTGCTTGGCCTGCGTTCTTGCTCCGGCACCTAGACACCCTCACAGATGATAAACTGCACCATACAAATCAACATAACATAGCAATGTTTCTGGCAGAAACCCATATGCTTCTTCTGTAAGCTCTTTGGTTATACATTTATAAGGTAAAGTGACTTGGTGTTACTGACTTACTATGGTTGGTAGAGCATTGTGAGAAGAATCACTTTGTACATATTTTATACTTAGGTCAACAACAGAATTGGTATTTGACACACCATTACTTGTACAGTAACTATTGAGGTTGATTTGATCTGAACTCATACTGGGTACACTTATATACATAGAGATAGTGTCAAGTAAATGTGTACACAAGAACTGAGAATGAAGCAGTGTTGGAGACTTATGACTATTTAATACTTGATTACAGAGCAACAGTATACACATACTAACTCTAACGATAAATAATTATAGAACGGACCTGTCAAAATAGTCAAAAATGCCTGATTCAACCATGAAGTCGGAGGTAAGTGTTCTACTGTGTTGTTACTTTAGAGCATTACACACTAATGTTAATGCTCATGAATCTCTAGCAAAATGGCAAGGGTACCATGGCATTACAAAATCGTAGAAGAAAACAATACAAATTCTAAGTTCATTAGGTCTCAATTTGTCTGAATGGAATGCATGCTGGTGACTTTAAGAATTAACAGTATAAAAAAAGTTGGAGACTTGTTTCAAAATGAATGAAGTGCCTTAATACTGAGAATGATCACTTGTGCAGTACACAGAACAAATGTGTATCACACCCCCTGCAACTATATGACCAATTAACTGATCAACCACCATTAAAGATGAAAATTGTACTCAGTTTTGTCACAGCTTTTTACGTGCCATCCAGGAATTGGGCTTCAAAATTAGTGCCTGTATTCTTTTGCTGCTACCACAGCTTGGGAGGGCTCACCCCTCTTCACCATCTTAAAAAAATAAATTGTAGTGATCCCTTGGAAATACAGTTTACTTGCAGTGCTGACTCTGGGGACACCCATTTGATAAATCATTGCATACTTATATGTAGCAGTGGGTCGAAATTGTAGATAACGTCCAATCACACAAACTGGTATTGCGGCAAATTCTCAAATCGTCAGTGCCTATTACTGTGGTATACTAAATTTATGGTTTAAATCTGTTTTATTGTTTTCAAAAAGAAACTGTACATAACAACCCACCTACATCCAAAGGCCTGTGAGAAATAATCAGGGTAGTGAATAGGCAAAAGAGAGAGCGAGACAGAGACATGGAGTCCATAAAGGCGTAGGGGAGAAAGAGGAAGAAGCAATAAGAAGTTAAACACATGGGGGATGCACAGCAAGTTACAATATCATACAAAGTAGCGTATGCAGAGTATAAAGACATATTATCATCTAGGTGGTAGGCGCTTCTCTTGAGTCAATGTCCAAGTGCGCCTCTGTTAGGTGGAGGACTCAGAGGTAGTCTGGTCATGGCAGTTTCCTGAATTTCTGAGAGAGGAATCTAATACATGGTCACCACATTTTATCATACTGTGGCAGGTTGTGATCAACTACCGCCATTAACCTCTCTATACCCAGGAGTCCCCAGAGTTTGTGCAGCCATTTCAGTCGTGATGGGATGCCATCAGTTCCCCATTTAGACAATATAACCTGCTTCCCTGCGCAAAGGGTACGGGTACTAGTGCAGCCCCTCGCAGTGCGCAAGTCCCAGTTGGAGGCACCTAGGGAACCTGGGAATGTCTGTGTTCTACATTTCACAAAAGTTAGCCAAAACGTGTCCGGTATTGTTGAACTATGGGACAGTGCCAGAGAATGTGCGTTAGTGTGCCTAGATGTCTGCACTGCCGCCAACAACCATCCCCGCATCTGGCTTCCAGTTAATTGTTATGGCCGGTGTATAGTGCCAGTAATGCACAAGTTTGAGTAAAGTTTCTTCGCCAGAAACTCTATAAGCAGATGTGCTTGCTCGATGTCTATTCCTTAGGGGTGAAGGTGCGTTCACACTCTAGTTCCCATCTGCGCTGTCGGGGATTTGGTGGGAGCCATTGGAGCGTTAAGGAAGGCATATATGTCAGACAGCAGTTTGTGATCTGTGTCAAAAGTGAGAAGCCACTGTTCAAAAGCAGTGAGTGTGTGGCTTGCATGAGATCTTATGGATGGCTGCGTAAACCAGTGTTTAATTGCGATGTATTTCAAGTATGCGGTAGGGGGATGCCATAAGTGGCCTGAACTTGAGCAAAGTCTATAATGCCATCTTGGTCAAATAGACCTATTAGTTTACAGTTGGCATCTTGCCAGATCGAGAATGCTGCCCCATGTAAAGCAGGTGAAAAGTCAGAATTCCCATGGATTCGTGTTTGCGGTGAGATGCGAATATAAAATCTCTGGGTCTTTTGTACCTTATCCCAAATGCCCACTGTCACCCTGACTATGGGTGAAATATATACCTGTAGTATTTGTTTCTAAAGAAGTTATG
Source organism: Pleurodeles waltl (assembly GCF_031143425.1). Lineage (NCBI taxonomy): Eukaryota > Metazoa > Chordata > Amphibia > Caudata > Salamandridae > Pleurodeles > Pleurodeles waltl. Next base: position 1,198,791,176 of record NC_090446.1, read on the forward strand.
TGTTTCTATTTATTTATTCATTGTATTTGCAGTGGTATGTTCCATCTTCCCCTGTCCTGGCACAATGTGATCTCTTGGAATGCTTGAGGATTCTAGTGAGATCAGTTGGAGGAGAGAGATTGCTGTGCCAGGTGTGGGTGGAGTTTCTTGATATATAACTTATGAATAAACCTGCTGAAGTATTTCAACTGGATTTCCAGATCTTCTTCATTTCATAGTACAGCGTTTACTACAATTTGGCAACGAGCTGTGGAACTTTGGACCTTTCACATCTTGAAACTTCAACACATTGTCTTTGTTTTATTGCTTCATTGTTTTTATAAGGAGGTACTGTAACTTTTATTCTTTTAATCCCTTTCAACTTAAACATGAAACTAAACACTTTGAATTCCATTATATTCGGCCTAGAAACATTATTTCCAACACGGACTTCGCTCAGCTGTTTCGTTGCCAAGCAACTCAACTTGTGTTTAAACCTCGCGCTTTGATTTCCTCACGCTTCCTGCTTGGAAACTATAGTGCATTTCAAGAACCTCGCACCAGGGATTCCAAAGCACAAATGCTTAGCAACCATTAAGACTTGTTGTTTAAAGCATCGCGTTTTTTATTTCCTTGCGCTTGTTGTTTGGAAATTCTAGCACATTTCAAGAGCTTCGCACCAAGGATTCCAAAGCGTCATTGAATATTTTCTCGCTCGTGTTGTGCATTTCAGTCGCACGAAGCATTTCAAAAGTTGTTGCTTTGCATCTATTTAAACTGTTTTTACATTTCGTGTTCAGTTTCTTGGCATAGTGTTTGATGTTTGGCAATTAGAAAGATCTTCTTGAATGTGAGCGAAGAATTTTAATATTAATTGCTTGGCAACCTGTAATGAGAACATTTTTACTGGAACATATAGAATGGGCAAAATGGAAAGTTAAAACTGAAATTAAATTAAAAAGAAATATATATATATTTTTTTTTAACATGATTAAACAAAATTATTTCTAAAGAAATATTTGAGGACAGATTTCTGTCGTTATGCAAAATATTTCACCACCTCCATTTTTTCTATCAGTTCCTGGACAACCGCCAATTCCATGGAACAAGTGGAAAAAAGTGTTTTTAACTTTCCTCCGCGTATGTGGCAGCAATTTATCGGCAGATAGGAAAGCATCTCTTCTTCAACACTGTCTTGGAGCTGAAGGGCAAGAGATTTTAGCAACTTTACCTTCAATCACCTCATCAGATGGTGCAGAAGGAGATTCATCTGTTAATGAATTGGAGATTTGTTTGCTCAAATTGGATAAACACTATTTACCAAAGATTTCTATTGTTCTACAGAGATATTATTTTGGAAAATGTAAGCAGAATGACGATGAAACCGTGGAAGAATTTGTGACGAATTTACGAAAGTTAGCAGCGCAGTGCAATTTTGGTGGAACTCTTGAGGAACGTATTCGAGACCAATTTAAGCTTGAATGTAAGAGTGACAAGATTAGGGAAGCATTATGGTCAAAAAATGATCCCACTTTGGAGGAAGTATTGGCAATTGCTAAACAGGTTGAGCACTCGGAAATGTGCATGGATGATCTAAAGAAATCTAAGGAGAAGTTAACTACTGTTCAATCTCTGAGTTTTAAGACTAAGGACAAGACCTTTCCTGACAAAAAATCCAAGTTAAATTGTTTTAGATGTGGGTCTGTTTCCCATTTGGCTAACAGTAAAAAATGTCCAGCTGTGGGTGTCACATGCAACAAATGCAAAAAGAAGGGTCATTTTGCTAAATATTGAAGGTCTGGGACTAAACTAAAAATGAAAGTTAATGAAGTTGAGTGTGATTATGATAACCATGACTTCATTCTACAGGTGATCAATGATGTCAATTGTGTTTCTAAGGTGTGTTGTGATTATCCATCTGATTTTGTGGAAGTGAATGGTGTGAGAGTAGGAATGATGATGGATTTGTGAGCAAAGCTAACCTTGGTATCTGTTACAGATTTTGAAAAATTATTTCAAGGAAATGTGTCTCTGGAAAAACCTGATGTGACGCCTTACGGTTATGGCGGTAAACCTATTGATCTAAAGGGATATTTTAACGCTTCAATAACGTTTAAAGGAAACAACATTTATGGGAAGGTTTATGTTCCAGTTGTAGAAGACACCATCTTAAGTTGGCCTCATCAGAAATTATTAGGTATCATTCTTAATCCAAATTCTGCACCTCAAGTTCAAGTACAAAATGTTTGTGATTTTGGTGAAGAGTTGATGAGCGAATTTCCCAATGTTTTTAGTTCTAAAGTGGGATGTATTAAAGGTTACAAGCATCGCATAGTGTTAAAAAATTGTGCTTTACCTGTTGCATGTAAGGCTAGAAACATTCTTTTTAGTTTGAGGGAAAAAGTTAAGCTTGAGATTCAGAATCTGAAATCTCAGGGAATATTTGAGGATATGGAAGCTGGCCAATGGATTGCACCCATAGTTGTAGCTTTAAAAAAAAAATGGGGATATCAGGTTGTGTGTAGACTTGCGCAACCTGAACAAAGAGGTTATTGAGGACAGATTTCCGTTACTCAATATCACAGAAATGGTGGGGTCATTAGGCAAAGAAAAGTATTTCACTACTTTGGATTTAAGTTCTGCCTACCAACAGGTGCAATTATGTGAGCAATCCAAATTGTTAACATCTTTCATAACACCTTTTGGGGTGTATAAGTTTAACCGGATGCCTTTTGGTCTTTGTTCAGCAGCATCTGTATTTCAAAGACTCATATCTGATATATTGGGAAATACAGCAAATGTGACGTTTTTTCAGGATGATGTGCTCATATATACAGATACATTGGAGCAACACAAGGAGAGAGTGAAGCAGTTTTGAAGATTTTTGAAACTAAAGGAATAACACTTACGAGTGATAAATGCAAGTTTTTAGATCCGATATTACGTATCTGGGTCATGTAATTTCTGGTAGTGGTGTCAAACCTAAGGATGATTTGGTCAAGACCATAATCAATTTGTCTACATCTGAGAAGAGAGAAAACATTCAAGTTTTTCTTGGTATGGCTGAGTATTATGCAAGATTTATTCCCAACTTTGCTAGGAGGTCTGACTCCATTAGAAGGTTACTTAGAAAAGGTGTGATGTTTGATTGGACTGAGGATTGTCAAAATTAATTTATGGATCTCAAACAAGCTTTATCATCTGCTCAATCTTTAAGTAGCTTTCTTCCGAGTTTGCCCTGCTGTGTTATAACTGACGCATCAGATAAAGGTTTAGGTTGTGTTCTTAAACAAGTAAATGATGGAAAAGAAAGTATAATTGCTTTTGCTTCACGTGGATTGCGGTATGCTGAACGTAGGTACTCTACTATAGAGAAGGAAGCATTGGCCATAGATTGGGCCATTAAGAAATTTAAACAGTTTCTTTGGGGAAGAAAGTTCACATGTCAGACTGATCATAAACCTTTGCGTGAGATTTTTGGAAAAAAAAGGATTAGACAATGTTTCATCTAGAATTTGTAAGTGGGTTGTGGGACTACAAAACTTCCATTTCTCTATTAATTATGTTCCAGGGTGTGAAAACAAAACTGCGGATTGTTTATCCAGGTTGGGAGTTGAGAATTTGGAAGTGAGAGAGAAAGATGATTCTTGGTGGGTTGATGAAGTCAGAGTATGCAGTGTGACGGATGGGTGCATATCTGAAGATGAATGGTTGCATGAGTTGAGTGAGGATAAAGAATTGTTAGAGATCAGAGATTTGTTGTTGTCCCGGAAAAGTTGGAATGATTCTGAAGGTAAAGATTTGTCATTTAAAAAAGTATGGGACGAGCTTTCTGTTCAGAATGGAGTAGTTTTAAGAGGTTGCAAGTTGATACCTCCACATAAACTTCGTGAACGTCTAGTTGATCTGGCTCATTCCGGCCATCATGGAATATGTAAGACTAAAGAAAGAATGCGGGTGTATATTGGTGACCTGGTATGGATTTAGTGTTGGAGAGAAAAGTCAGAGACTGTGTTGAGTGCAAACTTACAGACAAGTCCTTGAAGGTCAGGACACAACCCATGGAGTTAAAAGAGATTCCTAAGGAAGCTTGGGAAGAAGTTTGCATTGATATAATGGGGCCTATCTGCTGCGGAGGTGTTGCTAAATATGTTGTGGTACTGATGGATGGTTTATCACGTTGGCCAGAAGTGTTAATAACGTCAGAAATAACGTCTATGGTTATTATTAAATTTCTTTCTACTGTGTTTGCAAAGGAAGGAAATCCAAAATATATTTTGTCAGACAATGGGGTCCAGTTCACCTCTAAAATGATTAAAGAATTTTTAAGATCTAGACGGATTGTTCATAAAAAAACAGCGTTGTGTCATCCTGAGTCTAATGGAATGGTTGAACGCTTCAACAGAACTCTAAAGGAAACTATTCAGTTAGCAAAACACTTGGGTGTAAATTGAGAGAAGTCAGTGTTGTCTAAAGTGGAAGACTATAGATTTACACCTCATTCTAGCATGGGTTTATCACCGTTTGTATTGTTCAAAAAACGTATACCTCACACCATGATTTACCCCTCTTGGGTGAAGGAGTATGTTTCAGAACAGTTCAATTATGAAGAGCAGAAGGATTTTGCTCTGAAGAAAAATGTGTATCTTCAAAAGAGAAGTAAAAGTGTGTATGATGCCTGCAAGTCTGTCAAACATATTGATGTAAAGGTGGGAGACTCTGTCAAAGTAAAATTGCCTGGTAAGTTTCATAGTGGAAAATCTCATTACAGTAATGTATTCAAGGAGATTAAGGTTTTCAAAAAAGCTGTAAAGCTCGATGATGGTCGTATTTGGAATGTAAACAGAATTGTAAAAGTATCATAAATGTATTTTTTTTTTCAACATTAATATTATTATTTATTCCTTTATTTGTATTGGTTGGAGGGGAAATAGTGTAGTATTTACTTTTGTTTGTTAGAAGGGAGATAGTGTAGTATTTGTTTCTAAAGAAGTTATGTGTTTCTATTTATTTATTCATTGTATTTGCAATGGTATGTTCCATCTTCCCCTGTTCTGGCACAATGTGATCTCTTGGAATGCTTGAGGATTCTAGAGAGATCAGTTGGAGGAGAGAAATTGCTGTGCCAGGGGTGGGTGGAGTTTCTTGATATATAACTTATGAATAAACCTGCTGAAGTATTTCAACTGGATTTCCAGATCTTCTTCATTTCATAGTACAGCGTTTACTACAATACCCCTGGTAGACAGTGCGGTTTGGGCAGCCAGGGGATCTTCCTTATGTGAATCATCGCTATTCCCTGGTCTATAAAGCACCACTGCTTCTCAGATCGTGGCCGAAACCATGCCACCAAGTATTTGAAATGGGCTGCTTGGTAATAGCATATCAGGTGAAGGACACCGAAAACCCTCTATTCCATAGCTAAATATGCCTGTTTTTTTGTTCATGCATGCTTTTTTCCCTGCTCAGATGTAGCCCTCAATTAAGTGCTGTAGTTTATCAAGAACCTAGGGTGGGGTCTGCTGTGTCAGTATCTGCATTATGTGTAATATCCTAGGCAACAAAGTCATTTTGACTACAGCCAGTCTTCCGAGCCACGAGAGAGACTGCTCCTGCCAAGTGTACAAGTTTGATTTGGCCTCAGCAAGCAGCCCAGCATAGTTGCATTCTACTGTACGTTCTAAGGTATGGAACATTTGTAAATCAGAGTAAGTGACCCTTTGGTGGGGGGGGGGGCATGCAAAGGGGATTAGTTAGCTAGGGAGAGTGTGAGATTGATAGCCTGCAATTTTTGAAAAATAACTTTAAAGCTTGAAGCGTTCCCAAAGTCGTCCAATTCTTGCATCAGTGGGGGAAGAGGCGTTAAAGGTTTCAACACTAATATCATCATCATCAGCATAAAGAGTCAGCTTATGATCCCTACACCTCCCATAGGAATTCTAACCATTTGGAGATGTCTTTGCACTCTGACTGCATCTGGCTCCATGTTTAGAGCAAAGAGATGAGGCAATAAGGGGCAACCTTGACGAGTGCCACGCCATATAGGAAAGGATTGTGACAGCTGTCCATTAACCCTGACTTTAGCTGTGGTGTTTGTGTATGTGCACCATATCCAGATCTGAAACCGGACACCAAGACCAACCTTATTCAACACCATCTGGAGATATGACCATTGTACTCAGCCAAACGCCTTAACGGCATCACCCGATAGGAGGAGAACAGTTGTGTGGGATCAATGGATTTTGTTTATCAGATCACAGAGGCGCTTGGTGCTGTCACAGCAGCCTCTTTCTGGAATAAACCCTGCCTGATCGGGGTCTATTAGGCCCTACATGTAAGGGGTGAAACGTGTTGCCAGTATGCCAGTGCTAATTTTGGCGTCTACTTCCAACAATGAACTGGGGCGATAGGATGCACAGAATGCTGGATCCTTTCCTGGTTTGGGAAGTACTGTAATGACCGCTTCTCGCATGGTGTCCGTCAAAGAGCCTGACGCGCTTAAGGAGATATAAAGGCTAATTAACATGGGAGCCAAGGTGGCCGCAAATAATTTATAAAAATCTGTCATGTAGCTATCCTGGCTGGGTAAGTTACCTGGTTGCAGGCGGGCTATAGCGTTGATCTCCTCGTCAGGGTGGATGTCCTATCTAAGTGTGACTCATCATCAGCCGGTATTCACTCCATGGGAGCCTAGGCCAAATATGTTACAGTGCCTTCCAGTGTTAGTGTCTCTCTTGTTTAAAGTGCTGAGTAGAAGCACCCTAATGTTTGCACAATGTGTGCTTTCTGGTATACCCTATTCCACTGTTTGCCTTCGGTTTCTGCTATTCTCTGTTGAAGGACCTGGGCGTGGAGCCAGAGCGCCAGGATACGTCCAGCCTTATTTCCCCCAGCATAGAATTTTTGTTTGGTATGCAAGAGGGCGTATTCCACTTTGTCAATATCTAGGGCCTTAAGCCTTTTGTGGACTAGCATCAGCTGACACCGTACTTTGTGGAAGGCAGACCTTTCATGTGCCTCCTCTAATTATTTTACCTGCCCTTCCAAGTGGTGTCACTTATCATTCCTATCTTTGTTCAGTTTGGCTGTGAGGGCAATGAACTCGCCTCGTACCACGGCTTTCAACATATGCCACAGTGGTGCAGTGGGGGTATCCAGTGTGTCATTGGTATCAAGGATGGAGCAGATAGTGTCAGTGACGTTTGAATCACAGGTTAGTAGTTTATGGTGAAGGTGCTAGTTGCAAGCCTAATGAATGCTGTTGGGGATGCGCAATGTGATGGAGATGAGTGAGTGGTCAGAAAGTGCACCTGCACCTATGTATACTGATGTGGCAGTTGCTGTGAATCAGGGTGATGCAAGGAAAAGGTCTATTCTGGCATAGGTTTGGTGGGCTGCGGAGAACAATGTGTAGTCCCTCACTGTTGGGTGATTCCGAGGCCACACATTCACCAGTCCCATGTCCCTTAACCACTGAAGAGTGCAGTGGAAAAGGCCCCAGTCTGCCCAGTCCGCAGCGATGACCTATCCATAAGAACGTTCGGGATTAAGTTAAGGTCTCCCCCCAGTAATGTGTCTATATCTGGGATTGTCATCGCTCAGCTCATAGCGTCCAGGAAGAGAGCCTCTTGGTGATTATTTGGGGAATAGATGTTAGCTACCATGAATGTGTGAGTGTTGAATGCAATGTGAAGCACTAGCGCCCTCCCCAGTATCGCTGCTGTGTTTGGATGACCTGGCCCAGAAAGCGGGTGGCTAATAAGACCACCACACCTGCCCGTTTACCCAAATCTGAAGAAAAGTATTGGCGATCAAGGCATTGGGACCTGAGGCGCTTCCAATCGGCTTTAAGGAGATGGGTTTCCTGAATAAAGCAGACATCGTATTTAGCATCTTTAAGCATGGGGAGAAACGCAAGGCATTTGACTGGACAGTTAAGGCCTCCAAAATTCAAGCTAATTATTTAATCATAAATGGAGGGGATTATTAAGCCAGCAAGATAGGGACCAGATGCCCTACTGTATCATCTCCTATGTGCAGTTGTGTAAATTATAGTACTCGCTATGTGCGCAGATATGTGTAAGGTGCTGAGCATGAAGGAGCAAGAGAAGGTGCGAGGAACACAACTGGGACATAGCTAGACATGTAACTAGGATGCAACATTGCAACCGGAATACTAAAACTGTAACTGGGGAGCCAACATTGGTTCAAAAGTCCCCAGTGAATGCTAAGTAGTCAATGCATTTGTTACTGTTCATTGCCAGAGTCTGAGGTGGTGCTTTGAAACTGTAGTTGGCGATGCAAGCTGGTTGGCTTGGGGAGACATCTTTTCCCCGCTCATGATGGTCCCTGCGGTTTAGCAGAGGAGTGCAGTGGACTGCGTGATTGAAGCTGCCAATACTCGTCACCTGGAGACTCTTCAAAGCCCAGAACAGTGTGCCTCTTTCAAGGTGCGGACGACATGGCTTTCTTTGATCCAAAGATGAGTCGGAAGGGATGTTCCCACTTATACCGAATCCCTTTCTTCAATAGGAATGTCGTAGCAGGACTGAGTGCCCTACGACGCTGCAGCATAATGGGAGACAAGTCATGGAACAGCCACACTTTTGAGCCCTCAAAGGCGATGGCATTTTGGTCTCATACAGCTGCCGTGATGATGCCTTTTTGTATATAAGAATGTAGACAGGCAAGGATATCCTGCAGCATGCCTGGCGATTTAGCGGGTTGCCCCACCCTGTGGGTGTGATCCAGCACAATGCCTTTGTCCGCCAGTTCTGGTGCCACATATCTAAACAAACGGAGAACATATACCTCTAGGTTCCCAGAGTCTGCTTGCAATGGAACTCCCTTAATTTGGATGTTGGATCAACACAATCGATTTTTCAAGATCCTCCAGCCAGTACTGCAGCCCGCATTGTCATCCCGCAGTTCCAAGAGTTCCCATTGATGCTTGTTGAGTACCTACCTGTATGAGTTGTTGGTTTGTTCCTGAGTGGCTATCCTTTGGACCAGAACCCCAACTCTCTCTTGATGTCTTTGACGTCTGTTGCTATGTCCTGTTAAAAGCTGCAGTGTCATCCCTTAGGGTGCCAAATAATGTCCCCAGGAAAGCACAGGTTACTGGTGCTCCTTCGTCCGATAGGTCAGCGGTATTTACTGCTGGATGCACACTGGCTGCAGGCGAGCCCTCCCGGGACTGTTCATGTGTTTTTGAGGTGGGTTTACTGAGCATATCTTTGATGGTAGTGTCTTTTTAGTTGCGGCTGGTGACCGTTACTGCATTTGATGAACTTTCAAGAACAGGGGGCTGGGGACTAGTTGTGACACCACTGGCAGCGTCTGAGCAGGGTCTTTTGATGACCCTGTCTCCCTAGTACATCAGATGGCCCTATGCGACAGGTCTCTCCCAGAACGGCCCTGGTCCAAGAGTGCCAAGATGCCAGCTGTTCAAACAAAGCTTTGTACAAGCAGCTTATGTAATGGGTTTTGTTAACTATTATGTTCTGGATTGCTTCTTTCCTCTTTTAGCATACAGTTTGTATGACTTTTTGAACCAAGTTAAGCTTTATGATAAATAATTAAGCAATCAATTGAAAATGTCATAATGCTGCTCCATGGGAAAACACTTCCTCTGTGGCCCACGTACCTTTTGAAACATAAGATACGCCTGAAAAGAGTTGGCCATTTGGGTAACTTTTCCTTAATTGCTCTTTTTCTGCAGCCTAAAGTGAATAAGATGTCTTGTCTCGGGTCACATAAGGACTCTTGTACCCTCCTATTTTAATCAGTAAAAAACAGAGAACTTCATTCGTAAGTGTTCTTGAAAGCGGATTCTAGGTCACAATGCCTGCTTAAGAGATTAGCATAGAGACACCATTCTGCCACACAGTATGATCACATACAAGTTGTGATCAATGGCAGAAAATATGTTAGCCCTTTTACATAGTGGTTGATCCAGCCAAGTGTCTTTTGAATGCCTTCTCTCCATCTGTTTTGTTACAGTGTGAAGGTCAAAATCATGTTTATTACCACAGTAGAGTGAAATTAACTTGAGTAATTCACGCCTCAAAATTGCATATTACAAACACCTCACTAATGAGAACAGTTCTGCTAATGATCACAAGGCCTTTTGAGTGTGATTTAACCTTAATGCTGAATTGTAACCCCATTGTATCTTTGTATAAGTTCATTTTAATTACATTTTTAAAGCAAAAAAAATGACAAATCGTGGCATAAACCATATATGCAGATGCACGGAATGTAATTCTTCTATTACCATTGTGACTGTGTGAAGAAGGATCAGCTCCTCTATGTTTCCTTTCAGCTTGGGCAGAAATATGGCGATGTCTTCACGATTTACCTAGGTCCCCACCCGGCTGTGGTCTTGTTTGGGTACAACGCACTGAAGGATGCACTGCTTGGCCAGGCTGATGACTTTAGTGGAAGGGCCATACTTCCTGTCTTCGAGAGGATCGCCAACCGAAAAGGTGAGGGCTGCTCATTGGCACGCGTTCTTTTGAACATGTGCGAAGGAGACACCAAGCATACATTTGAAATCCTCCTTCATGCATGGAAACTCCCTGCTGAGATAAGTGAGACTGTGGTAGATCTGTGAACTTGTTCAGACATGAGAGGAAGGGGGAAAGATGGAAGAAAGATACTAGGGCTGCGCAAAATTAAAATGAGACCTGCTTGGCTGGTGTGCTGGTTCCCGGAGTTGTATACGGGCTGGATCGTCCTTGAGAATGAAGTGCCACTGGTGACATTTTAGCCAACACATAATTTCAAATCAGACAATCTAACAGGTGAACATTTTGAAACCTTGCAAACCCTGGTGGGTGGGGAGTCACCCTGCCCTGGTCAGTCTAGGACAGGGGTCTCCAGCCTTTTGTTTAATAAGAGCTACATATGTTTATCGTAAATAATCACAAGCTTCCAATAGTATTAGTGTTGTGCATGAAACAAGATTACATTAGTAACCACCCCAAGTCCAAGATTACCAGCAGTGATCACCTCTGTGCATCAGGAGGGTTGCCAGCAGTAAGGTAAAAAAAGGCTTTGTCAATTTGAATAAGTCCATACATAGCTAATACATGCCAGCTACAGCTGCAGTGCCCTTGGCACAAAAGTAATCATATTATTAATAATAATAAGTCTCCACACATGATTTATTACTCACAAATCACTTATAAATGTATTTTGGAAATTCAGTCATTTTTCTCCAAACATCAGCTTAAGACTTCTGAGAATACACACCTATTTGTCTTAGAATACAAATGTTTGTCATACATTTGTTAATTTAACTAAGAAAAAAGTTTAAAAGGCTGGGATGCACACAGGAGAGCTACTGACAGGTGGCTGAAGAGTTGCCAGTAGCTTACGAGCTTCTCATTGGAGAAGCCTTGTCTAGGCGGCTCTGCCTGCTGGCTGGCACCCTGGCCTTCGGGACTGGGTCTTCCAGATGAAAGCCAATGCATTGATCGCCTCTCATTGGAGATTACTGGAGCTGTTTAGCCAGAAGGAGCCCCAGACTCCTGCCCAGTCCAACACCACCCAGCCCTGTGTAGGCTGACATGCTGGCCTGTGGAGACAGAGCCTGTCATGCAAAAGACATGGTTTTGCCTGCTTCTCTCTGGAGATTACTTGAACTGTTCAGCCCTCAGCAGTTCAGGGATCCTTCCTGTACTGATGCCACCCAGCCTCAGGTAGGGAAGGTGACCCTGCCCCTTGCATGGAGCGATGGCTTGTGGGGTCCTGGCCTCCAAGGCAAAATGCCATGGCTTTGACTGCTTCTCACTGTGGCGAACAGGAACTTTTCAGCCCACAGAAGCCTTATACCCCTCCCACGTCGGACACCACCCTTCCCTATTCAGGCTTGTGGCTCTGCCTGATAGCTGGGCCTTCATGAAGAGCCCGTCCCTGCTCCATTACCCTGGACACACAACTAACATGGCCTGTGTTGGGGTTGTCACCCCAGGCCATTGACAAAGGGTACTCTGGGTTGGGGTCTTCTGCCTTTCTGCAGCCCTGGCCTGATGATTAGGGTTAAGATCCACTCTTAAAAGTACAGAACATGCCTCACACATACTTAACAACAGAGAGCATTAGACTGCCCAGCACAGCCGCATCTTTATGCGCACACCAGGACTCCAAAGCAAACCATATAGTTGGCAGAGCAATGCAGACAAAAATAAGAGTTATTACATAGAAAATTATTCAATCCTGTGTTAAGTCATTTTAAACTGCTTGATCCACTCCTGTGATGTTCTTCTGTAAATTATTTTAAGTTCCAGCTCAGCAACCATACTCCTCTCCATGGAACTCAAAGACTTTGGTTTCCCAGAAACTGCTCAGCTGGTTATGGGAATAGCACCACTGCATCACTAATTGACATTGTCTATGGTCAGAACTATAACAGTATCTGAAAGCCTTCAAACCCCCAGCTTAAATTCTTGATTAATAAAGACATTCTTGGGAAATGCTTTTGCTTATGGTTCATCTTGCGCCGGTCCAAGAATTTCTCCTTTAGCGGCACAATACCAATGCCCCCAGCCATCCTTCTTAATCATGGCCCCAGTTCTGAAAACCAACAGAATAGAACCATAGTCCTAGTTCATTATTTCCTGCTGAAATATTCCAGCCTGCTTTAAACACTCTAATTATTTCTAAGTAAACAGTTCCGACATCAGAACACTGAGTCAAGAGCATCAAGAGGGTGCTGAGAGGCAGGAGCTGGGACACAATGTAGCTTGCCTTGTGGCAGACTTGCCAGCTCGATCCCAAGATCCAGCTAAGAGCTTTTCTAACTGCAGTAACTTGAACATATGTTATTGGAGCTGGAATTACTGTGGCTGCTGGCACCAGATGTGCCCTCCAGCGGGTCCCGGCTAAAGGATTCACAGTTTATTCCTTCAAATTATAGGGCCCTGAAACAGACCGGTAGTGTTATTTTCTTTCACTGCCTCCCCAAATTGGGAGTGGGTGATTTTCACACCCCCTGCCTTCTTTGGATGCAGTAGCAGTTTCTCAAGTTTCATCTCCGGAATCGAACCTTGATTCCCTGTTACCCGTGGTCACCATAGTAGGCATAGAAAATATCATCACTGGGAGATGTGCGATCAGCTCAACTTTATCTACAGTCACTGAAGCGGCCAGGTGAGCCAGGATTTGTCTTGGTCTAATAAAAGCATACATCTTGAGAGGTCAGTGCTCGTTGGCATGTATTAGCTCTAGAATGAACCATAACTAATTTATTGAGCCATTTGCAGTTTGACTGTACTGGTCATGTATACTTAAACACGCATGGCTTAATCTTTGAGACAATTATATGCTACTGGGAGGATTAACCTGGTCCACACCTATGAGACGGGTGGAGGCAGTGTGTGTGCCTGTCTCTGACTAACCATCACACCTCTCAGGAGCCTGCTGTAGAAGCCCCTGCTTGCCTGCAGGGGCTGGGTGGAAATTACAGTCCTACAGGAACTTGTGGGCCTTGCCTGCTCCATAACAACGGATGGGAGAGATGGGTCAAGGCGTAATCTGAGCAAGACACAGGGGGTTCTGTCCTAGGCAATGGCGACTCCACATTGTGCTAGATGGGGGAGGGCAACGTTGTGGTATAGGGCATGGACCACCAGGCGGCATCCAAGATTAGCATTATCTGACCCCATCTATTCTGGTCACACCACTGGGGGAGGGCACAAGCTACTAGGCTGCTTCGTCTTCACTCTGCTGGGTGGCCTCCACGAAAGATACACTCTCAAGTTGGACGATCTAGGTGGGGTGGAAGCTCTTTAATTGGAAAAAACACCTGAGGCTGGCCAAGCAGTCCATCCCTAAATGGAACAAATATGTCCAATCAATCAGATTACAGTGCTGTCTACCCTGTCCCCAAGCAGTCTGGCTTGCACTGGGATGTCAGTTCCAAGTCCCTGCCTGCTGCCTTGGAAAGAGGCTTTGATGAAAGGCCCATCTCATAGATCTGAAAGGCAGCCATGGACGTGGGCTTGCAGGATAAACTAGTTCAGACCCTCCCAGGCACCCGGGGTCTACAACCAAACAACAAACAGGTCCCTACTACCTAGTCCCTACTATTCCAGTGGAAAGCCTGTCTTTCTTGTAATCAATACACACTGAGGGACCAATGGATACATTTGATCAAATGTATATGACCTCCTGAAGCCCTGGCTGTGCTCAGAGAGTCAAATGAGCCCTCACTGGGACATCCAGGACAGCCAGCCATCTGGGCGTGCCATTCATCCCTATGGCATGCACAACCAGATGGCTGAGCGAATGAGTGATCAGATGACTAAAGGATGACTATCTAAGTCACACCCTCTCTTATGAGAGAGCCTAACCTGTGCCTCAGAAATGGGGCTGTTGGAGGGGGGCTTTACTGAGTTTTGACCTGGAGCATTGATGCACCTTTTCACCATAGCACTCCTGGGGCCTGCACAACCCCGTCCCGGGAACTTTGCCACACAGACCAGCAGAAGAAAGGAGCCCTGGGCCAGAGGCTTCCACCCCAGGGCCAGCCGAATGTGTGACCCAAGGCCTGTTCTGAGCTTTTTCACTTGGCTAAGCAGGGGAGTATTTTTCACCTGGCCAAGTAGGAAGTCCTCCCTTTGTCCTGGGTTCTACGTGACACAGCAACACAAGAGAGCCCAGCGCCGGGGACTTTCACCAGAGGGCCAACTAGAGCTCTGATCCAGTACCCGGTCAGAGAGGTTTCCCCCAACTAATCAGGGAAAGTCTTCCCCAGGCCTGCAGGATCCCATTGTGTGCTATAAGTTGCACATGGGGCGTAAGAATGGAGCCCAGGGACAGGAGGGTTCCACCACCCCCAGCCATTTGAAGCACTGACCTGAGCCCAATCAGAGCTTTTTAACCCATCCAAACAGGGGAGACCTCCTCGTTCCTGTGGGACCTTTTCCTGGAAACTTTGTGACATGTTGGGCCGAAATGGAAGTCCATCCGCAGGCAAGCCGGAGCTCTGACTCTAAGCCCAATGAGAGCTTCTTAACCCAGCCAAGCAGGTGAGCCCTCCCAGTGCCTGTGAGACTCCATCCTGGGCAGATTACAACATGGTGGGTTCAGGTAGGGAGTTGAGGACAGGGAGCTTCCACCCCCTGGTCAACCAGAGATCCGACTCAAGGACCAATCACAGCTTTTCCACATGGTCATGTAGGGAAAGCTTTTCACCTGGCCAAGTAAGGGAGCCCTCCAGGGACCTGTGGGACCCCGTCCTGGGATCTAAGCAATGCAGCAGGTGAGTAAAGGGAGAGCCAAGGCTGGGGGCTTTTACCCCAGGGCCAGTCAAAGCTTTGACCAGGGTCCAGACAGGAGTTTTTCACCCAACTAAGCAGGGAAGCCCCCCAGGTCTGCAGGACCCTGTCCCCAGCACCTTGAGACTCAGCAGGCTGGGGAATGGAGCCCAGAACAGTGGGCTTCCACCCCCCAGGCCTACTAGAGCTCTGATTCTGGGCCCAGTGAAAGTTTTTAAACCTAGCCATCCAGGGGACCCCTCCCTGGGAATGAAGGACCCTATTTTGGGCTGTAAGGGACACAGCGGGTTGGAGAATAGAGCCCAAAGACAGAATCTTCAACTCCCAGAGCAACCGGAGCTGTGGTCCAGGGCCCAGTCAGAGCTTTTTCACCTGGCCAAGCTGTGGAGCCATCTCTGGGCTGGCAGGGCCCTGTCCTGGGTTCTAACCGACTCATAGGGTGAGGGAAGGGAGCCCAGAGCTAGGGTGGGGCTTCCACCCTAGCGCCAACCAGAGCTCTGAGCCAGGGCCCGGTCACAGCTTTCTTACACAGCTAAGCTGAGGGGCACTCCCCAGGCCTGCAGAGCCCCATCCTATGGCGGGCTGGGGAGTGGAGCCCAGGGACAGAAGCTTTAAACCCCGGGACAGCCGGAACCCTAACCAGGGGCCAGGTCAGATGTTCTTAATCCAGCTTAGCAGGGAGCCCTCCCGTTGCCTGGAGGACCCCATCGTGGGCACTTTGCATCATGGTGAGCCGGCTATGGGAGCCAAGAGCAGGGGACTTCCACCCCCAGGCCAACCAGAGCTCTGACTCAGGGCCCTGTCGAGTTTCTAAATCTGACCAGGCAGGCATATCCTCCTTCGCCTGCAGGACCCTATCCTGGGTTCTAAGTGACACAGTGAGCCAGAGAATGGAGCCCTGGAATGGCAGAGCTTAATAACCCAGCCAAGCAGTGGAGCCTTCTGAATGCTGGGCACTTTGAGGCATGGCGGGCTGGAGAATGGGGCAGCTGGTGCATACAGCCCCATGCCTGCTGGAGCCCTGACCTGTGACCTAGTTAGAGCTTCTAAGCCCAGCCAAGCAGAGGAACCCTCCCTGGGCCTGTAGGACACACTTTTGGGTTCTAAAGGAAACAGAGGACTGGAGAATTGGAGAATTGGAGCCCATGGATGAAGGCTTCAACCATCCAGAGCATGATCCAGCATAGGACCCAGTCAGAGCTTTTTCACCAAGCTACGCAGGGAAGCTCATCCTCAATGTACAGGACTCTGTCCTGGGCTCTAAGTGAAACATCAGTCCAGAAATTGGAGTCCAGGGATGGAGGTTTCCAATCCATGGCCAGCCAGAACTCTGACCCAGATCCTGGTCAGAACATTTTCACCTGCCCAGGCAGGGGAGCCCTGCTGGGCTGGCAGGACACTGTGCTTAGTTCTAACCAACACAGTGGGCAAGAGAAGAGAACCCAGAGCTGGGGGCTTCCATCCTAGGAAAAGCCAGAGCTCTGATCCAAGGCCGGTAAGAACTGTTTCCTCCGCTTACGCAAGGGAGCACTCCCTGTGCCTGCTGAACCCTGTCCTCTACAAGTAGCACTGCAGGCTGGAGAATGAAGCCCAGGGATAGAGGCTCCAACCCAAGGACTGCTGGAGCTCTGACCAGGGGCCTGGTCACAGCTTCTTCACTCAGCCATGAATGGTAGACCTCTGGGTTCCTGCGGAACCACATATCCGGTATTTTGTGACATGGTAGGCCAGAAATTGAGCCTAAGGCAAGGGGCGTCCACCCCAGGGCCAGCTGGAGCTCTGACCCAGGACCGGTCGGAGTTTCTTAATCTGGCTTGGCAGGGGAGCTCTCTTGGTGGTTATGGGTCCTCGTCTGGGGCACCTTGCAACACAGTGAGCTTGAGAAGGTAGCACAGAGGGGATCTTCTAACCTCCAGGCCAACTGAAGCTCTGATCCGAGCCCGGGTCAGAGCTTCTAAACCCGGCCATGCAGGGGAGTTCTCTTCTGGCCTGCGGAACCCCATCCTGGGCTCTAAGTGACACAGCGAGCTGGAGAATATAGCCTAGGGTTAGAGACTTCCACCCCTGGGCCAGCCTAAGCACTGACCCAGAGCCCAGTCAGAACTTCTTAACCCAGCCAAGCAGGGGAGCCCTCTCTGGGCTTACAGGGCCCATACTTGGGCACTAAGGGACACAGCAGATCAGAGAATGGAGTCCAGGAATTAAGAATTCTATCCTTGGCCCAGTTGGAGCTCTGACCTGGGGCAAGGTCCGAGTTTCTTAACTCAGTCAAGCAGGGGAGGCCTCCTGGAGCTGGCTGGACCGCATCCCATGCAACCCCATCCTGTGCACTTTGATACACAGCAGACTAGAGAATGGAGCCCAGTGATGGACGCTTACACCTGCCCGTGGCCAGCTGGAGCTCTGACCTGGTGCCCAGTGAGAGCTTCTTAACCTAGACAAGTAGGAGAGTCCTCCAGGTACATACGGTATCCCATCCCGGGCACTTAATGACACAGCCGGCTAGAGAAGGGGGCCCAAGGCAGGGAGCTTCCACCCCCTAAGCCAACCAGAGCTCTGACCTGGGGCCTGGTCAGAGTCTCATACATTGGCCAAGAAGGGGAGTCCTCCTGGTTTCTGCAAGACCCAGTACCGGGCACTAAGCAACATGGCGTGCTAGGGAAGACCGCCTTGGACAGGGGACTTCCACCCCCATCCCAATCAAACCTCTGATCCGGGGCTTCTAAACCCAGACAAGCACGGGACCCTCTCTGGTGTTCTGTCAGGGATACAGTGGGCAGGAGAATGGAGCCCAGCATTGGAGGCTTCCACCTCATGCCGGTTGAAGCTTTGACCTGGGGCCCAGTCAGTGCTTCCTAACCCACCCAGGCAGAGTCCTGTGCTCTAAGTGACATGGCAGACTGGAAAAGGAACTCCAGGGCGGGGGCTTTCTGCCCAGGGCCAGGTGCACATCGGACCTGAGGCCTGATGAGAGGTTCTCAATCAGGGGAGCCCTCCCAGTGACCATGCGACCCCGTCCTAACCACTTTGCGACACTGTGCACCTGAGAATGGAGCCCAGGGCTGGGGGCATCTACTCCAGGGGCAGCTGGTGCTCTGACCCTGGGTGGTCAGAGCTTTTTCACCTGGCCAAGTTTGGGAACCTTCCCCAGGCCAATAGGACACTGTCCTTGTTTCTAGGTGATGCAGCGAGCCATACAAGGAAATCAAAGGCTGAGGCCTTCAACCCCAGGGCTAACCAGAGCTCTGACCAAGGCCATCCCAGGCAAGGGAGCCATCCTGTGCTCTAAGTGATAAAATGGGCAGCAGAATGGAGCCCAGGGATGGAGCCATTCACCATCAGGACAGCTGGAGCTCTGACCCAAGCCCAGTCAGAGCTTCTAAACCCAGCCAAGCACAGGAGTCCTTCCCTCTCCTGTTGGACCCCTTCCTGAGTTTTAAGTGAATGCAAGCTGGAGAAGTAAGCCCACAGCTGGGGATATCACACCAAGGCCAACCACAGCTCTGACCCAGAGCACAGTCATAGCTTCCAGTACCAACCAAGTAGGGGAGCCCTCCCTGAGCCTCCTGGACCCCGTACTGGGCTTTAAGGGACACAGAAGGGCAGAGGATGGGGCCGAGGAATGGAGGCTTCCGTGCCAACTGGAGCTCTGACTCAGGGCATAGACAAATAGTCTAGCCAAGCAGGGTTGCCTCCCCGGGACTGTGGGACCCATCCTAAGCTCTAATTGACATGCTATGCCAGAGAACTATTCCAGGGCTGGGGACTTTCACCTCAGAACTGACCGGGGCTTTGACCTGGGGTATGGTGAGTGCTTTTTACGCCAGCCAAGCAGGAGAGTACATCTGATGCCTGCAGGACCGTGTCCCGAGCACTTTGCAACATAGTGACCCAGAGAAGGCAGCTCAATACAGGAGATTCCATGCCTGTGGATACTGTACCTCTCATCTGGGGCCCAGTCAGAGCTTCTTAACCCGGAAAAGCAGGAGAGCCCTTCTGGCGCCTGCAGGATCCCAGGCACTTTGCAACACAGCTGGCTGGGGAAGGGAGCCCAGAATTAGGGGCTTCCACCCCAAGGCCAACCTGTTCTCTTACTCAGACCCTGATCAGAGATGTTTTAACCCAGCCAAGCAGGGGAGCCTTCCTGGTGTCTGTAGGACTACGTCCCGGGCACCTTGTGACACATCCGACCAGGAAGGGAACGCATGACAGGGGACTTCAACACTCATACCAACCAGAGCTCTGACAAAAGGCCCGGTCAGAGCTTTCAAACCCAGCTAAGTAGGGGAGCCCTCCTTGGGCCTTCTGGACCCCATATTGAGCTCTAAGAGACACAGTGAGCCAGACAGCGGCGCTTAAGGATGGAGGCTTTCATGCAAACAGTATCTCTTGCCCAGGCCATTGTTAGAGCCTCTTAACCCATCCAAGCAGAGGAGTCCTCCCTGGGCCTGTGGGAACCCCATCCTAGGCCCCAGGTCACATGGTAGACCAGAAAAAGCAGATAAGGACAATGGGTTTTCACCCAATGACCATCAGGAGCTATGCCCCGGAGCCTTGTCAGTTCTTCTGATCACAGCCAAGCAGGGAAACCCTCCCTGTGTCTGTGGGACCCCATGCCAGGCACATTGCTATATGACAGCCTAGGCAAGCCAGGCCAGGATGGGGGCGTCCATCCCAGGGTCTTCTGGAGCTCTGATCTGGGACCCAGTTAGAGCTTCAAAACCTGCAAAGCAGGGAACCCTCTTTGTGTCTGCAGGACTCCATCCTAAGCGTCACAGCGGGCCGGACAACGGAGCCCAGAACGGGGTCCTCAACCACAGCCAACCGGAGCTCTGTGCCAGGGCCTGGTCAGAACATCTGTACTCACCCATGCAAGGGAACCTTCACTGGACCTGCAGAACTCCAGTCCAGGCACTTTGAGACATGATGGGCCAGTGCACAGATGCCAGGTCCCAGAGTCCTCATGCGGGGTCCACCAGCCTGTAATCTATGCATACAGAGTGACAGAGGAGGGCATTTAAGAGAATGTATCCGTCCTCCTGGAGCCCTGACTGGGCTTGAAGCTTCAAACGAGTCCTCTTTGGGATTTCTAGGGCAGTCTGAATTCTGAACACTGAGTCACATCAAGAAAATGGTGTGTTTTGTTTATTTATTTTAAGTACAAAATTTCTCCAGTGACGTTGGCATGACACATATTTGCACCTTCCATGTATGCATGGTAAAAGTCTCACATGCATAATTTTACGCAATTCTAATTTAAATTTTGCACAGCACTAGAAGAAACATGACACATATTTCGTGCGTTTTGAAGAGGCACATGCCTAATCCAAAGTAACAGTGACCCCACTCTAACAGGGGATTTTAATTGGTGCTGCTCCTTCTGCTGTGATATTCATGCAACATTTATGTCACATATTGAAATTCATAAAGGTTCTATAAATCTCTCTGGTTAACTTTTCAGCAGTTTATGAATGTAATTTTGCACACGGGGAAGATTTTGTCTTCCTTCATCATCAGCTTCTCATTCTTCAAATTTTTCCTTATTTCCCTTCTTTCTTCTCTATCTCCCCTATTCATTGTCTTTTCTGTTTCTTCTATTTTATCTCCCACGTCCTACTTTTTCTTTTGTTATGGTCCTATTTCTTCTTTTACTTTCGCCTCTCTCTTCTTAAATGTCTCTTGTGCCTCAGCTATTTCATTGTTCCAATGGTTCCAGGTTTGGTGTTTTCCAATGGTGACCACTGGCAGCAGCAACGCAGGTTTTCGCTCGCCACGCTACGTAACTTTGGAATGGGAAAGCGTAGCATTGAAGAGAGGGTGACAGAGGAGGCAAGGTTTCTTGTGGAGTTCTTTGAAAGCAAAAAAGGTATTTACAAAACTAGATTTATCTGTCAGTCATTCCATGCTCCTTTTAATTTCCAGATCTACTCTGCATTCCTGTTTTATCAGATTTTCTAACGTTTTTCCTTGTCTTTGTCTTTTAATGTCCTCTTCCTTAGCTATCTATATATGTCCCCTTCATCCACCTTCATCCAAGTTGCATGCCCGCCACTTCACTTTTTCATAATTAATGTTTGAGAATTGTTATAGTGCACACTCCTGGTCACCTTATTTAAACCAGGAAAATAAGACCATGAAACAGAGCCCTTCTGCTTGAAAGTGGAAATCAAGTAATATTTCCATTTTAATATTCATCACACAAACTATCACCTATTGTCTTCAGCCCTTTTCCTTTCTTACATCCGTAAATATAACACACTGTATATCTCGAGCAGAAACTTTCTGAATGGTTCCTGGCTCCTATAATGCAGTGTGGGGGTGTTCTGTAAGTCAACAACCATTGGCAAAGCCTTGGGAACCTACTGACTGTCAGTAGTTTTTAGTGATGCTATACAGCATCCACAATGCTATGCAGCATAGCTGAAGAAGAATAAAAAAAACAATAAGGCACCGGCAGCATCACCCATAAAATGACACAGTTACTTTTATCTCCTTTTCATTTATTGATTTGTGTTGAATCAGTAAAGAAAAGGAAAAAGTGTGTGAAAGAGGGAGCAACGTGGGGTGAAAGCAGATGGGTGTGGGGAGGGTGGAAGCAACATGGAGTGCACAGGTAGGGGCAGAAACACAGAGACCATAGTTAGGGGAAAGCGACATGTAGGGGCAAGCAAACAACAAGGGGACAGAGCGTGTGGAAGGTCGATGAGAAAAGCAAATGGGTGAGAGAGAAAGCAAAGTGGAATTGAGGAGAAGAAGCACAAAGGTGAGAAAGCAGTGGGGGTGAAGCACAAGGGTGAGAGAGAGCAACAACGTGTGCAGTGGAGGGAGAAAGAAAAGTACAAAAGGGAAACAGCTGGGAAAACTCATGCACTCTTGTGGAGGGCTTTATAAAAAAAAGAGTGCCTGAAAAGCAAGCAGTGAAGGCGACAAGTAATGTGGCCATGCTCCAGGGCGGTACAAACACAAAAAGAAGAAGTATAGCCACAACAAGCTAACAAATGGGAAGCAAAAAATAAAGTCAGCCAATGGTAAGTGGTGGGCTGGTTCTCAGCCTGCTGTAAGCTGACAATAGATCTTTACGCAAATGCTGTCTGGTAGGTGGGACCTAACAAAGAAAAAAGGTGGTCTCTAGGAACCCCACAGTGTTTTCCTGGGGTAGGTCTGTGGAGTGCAGTTTTGAGTGTTGTCAGTGAGCTATGTGTAATTTAATTGTTGAAGTGTAAGTGCTGTCCCATTGTCTTGCAGGACCAACTAATGTCTTACTAAATTGAAGTATGTATGTTAAGGCCATTGAAGTGCTTTTCCTTCTGTATCATTTGTATTGAATGTGCTGGTGCTGAGAACTGGTCAGACTCCATATGTAAGGGTTGGACATGGTATGCTTTTACTGACAGCCAGATTGCATTTTCCTCCAAGTCTTGTGCAAGGGAAACAGTGTAAATAATACACAGTTTAGCAAATAAAAAAAGGTGTTTCAACAACCTGCACTTCAGAACAGAGAGGCAAGAATACCTGGTGGAGCAATGTGCCTGTAATCTGCTCCATTTCATGTTCTATCATTACCAGCTCAACAAAACTACACATTTACAACACAAGTCTATATTTCGGGATCACAGCCCACCATTTATTTCTGGTGTTAGCCTAGCATGTAAACTCTCAAGGCTGAGTAAATGTGGTCACTCACTTTTCTGAATCACTCCAAACATTATGTTGCAAAAAGCGGGATATAGGTGGGAATTTCTTTTCTTTACCATGGTATTGAGGGTCACATGTTCAACCTTCAGTTCCTACAATTTAAGTACCATCTACAGAAAAAAAACTATAATGTTCTGGAATCCGTGTCTCTTATGTATGGTTGGGTACTTGGCCTACCTGGAAGGAATTTTCTCTAGTTGATACAGTGCTAGGATCTTGAATGTGCCCGAAATGTTTTAAGCTGGTGATCACTCTACGCTGAGCACTAAATGAGGGATATATTTAAATGCCAACTTGAATGAAGATGGTTGGGGTGTGATTATGTCACAGTTGATCAGGTCCCTAACTGACTAGCACCTTAATATATTCAGCAGAAAATAAATCTACACGAATAACTAGTTGCCTAATTTTATCATTGAAGGAGATTCAGCTTCTTCTCCTAGAAAATGCATCAGTTCTTCTTTCTTGTGCATTGCTTTGGTCCTTTGAAATTAGTGGTGTTGTGCAGTGACATTTTGAAAGAATTAATTTTAGAAACATCAGATAAAAAGAATGCAGACCGGTTATTTCTTGAGGATTCATAGTTCACAGAAATTGTCAAAGGTGGTCAGATGTATCTGCTGCGAAGACCTATGCTAGAGGCAACAAAGAAGGAAGGATATTTAGTAAACATCTTGATGCCAACCTCATCCTGACACCTGACTGAGTAGAGTACATTACATCATTGGAATGGAACATGTATAAATAATTGCTTTTAAATACATAATGAAGTGTGGAGTTTTTTTCTGGAATTATATTCATGAATTTGGCTTAGATATGACCATATCACATTTAGTCTAGCAGATTTCTTAATGTTAACAGCTTCAAAGCATACGTTTTTTGGTCTGGCCTTTAAGACTGCTTTCTATATAGAGGGGCTTTTGGGCAGCCAGCGGGTTTTATCTGTTGACCTGTTAAGCTGTCGTTCACTTTTTGCTTCCTCCCACCACACCATAATGGTCTTGGTAATTGGATACTTTTTGCATTGACTCCCTTTACTTTGAGTGACTTCATAAAGCCTGTGCACATGTCTCATATTTGTGTAAAACAGTTCCTTTTACTTTATTGATAAAGCTGGTTCAAAGTGTTTTTTTTTTTTGTTTTTTTTTTTAACTTTGAAATACTTATCTTTTAATACCTGTGCCTCAGGTGGCCGCTTATATGGTTTTCTGCATCCTTTTTTAAGTTGCTGCTAGAAAGTGTTAAATAACACTGGCTGCAATACGAGTGCTTGGTTAGTGCTTGGTTAGGTGACAATGGTGGTCATTACAACTCTGGCGGACTGTGTTAAAGCGGCGGTAAGACCGCCAACAGGCCGGCGGTAAAAAATTTGGAATTACGACCAACAAAGACAGCCACTTTAAAACTCCGACCGCCACGGAGGTACAAACAAACAGCTTGGCAGTCACTGCCAACAGACAGGCGGAGGACAAAGTACTGCCCACAGTATCACAACCTACCAATCCGCCACCTTTTCCGGGGCGGATTCACCACGGACAAAAACACGCCGGAAACAGGACCTCGAAGGGAAAACGCTCATCTCTACACACCCCACGAGGAACCAGGACGCCATGGAACCAGAGCTGCAGATCCTGCCAGCCCTTATCTTCTTGCTCCTCTACCAGGAGCACGAACGCCGGCGGCGAAGACCACGGTGAGTACTGCACCTACGACCCAGGGGAGGGGGGGAGGGACAGGGACCTGCAACACGCAACACCCTCACCCACGACAGCACACACACTAATACATCATGATACATTATAGTTACACCCCCCCCCCCCCGGAAGAATGCAAAGACCAAAGAAAATGAGTGTAACCATTGTAATATATTAAAATGCAGTACGCAAAAATATACATATATACACTATTAACAAAATATACACCAAGAATAGTAGTCCAGGTAGTGCTCCATTGAAGTCCGTGGAACACTGGGCCGACACGGTATGGGCGAGGCCCACACAAGATCCTCGACCATGACAGAGAGAACACTGCAGGGGCATCAGATAGCAATAAAACAGGCACCTCAGGGGGAGAGAAATGGGGGGCACCTCAGCCGAATGAGTGCACGACGCCAAATCCACGAGGGGGCCACATGCCCACTGTTCAATCCTGGGGAGTGCAAAGCCACAGTCTCTCAAATCTCTACAGTGGGTGGTTTCCCCACTGTTCAATCCTGGGGAGTGCAAAGCCACAGTCTCTCAAGTCTCCACAGTGGGGGGTTTGCCCACTGTTCAATCCTGGGGAGTGCAAAGCCACAGTCTCTGAAGTATCTACAGTGGGTGGTTTGCCCACTGTTCAATCCTGGGGAGTGCAGAGCCACAGTCTCTCAAGTCTCTACAGTGGGTGGTTTGCCCACTGCTTCATCCTGGGGAGTGCAAAGCCACAGTCTCTCAAGTCTCTACAGTGGGTAGTTTGCCCACTGTTCAATCCTGGGGAGTGCAAAGCCACAGTCTCTCAAGTGGATGACAGTCTCCACTGGTTCTGGAGGGGGCTTGGTGCCCAGAGTGCTTCATCCTGCCAAGGACTGAGGTAGTGGATGTATCTCTCCACTGGTTCTGGAGGGGGCCTTGTGCCCAGAGTGCTTCATCCTGCCAAGGACTGATGTAGTGGATGTATCTCTCCACTGGTTCTGGAGTGGGCCTTGTGCCCAGAGTGCTTCATCCTGCTAAGGACTGAGGAAGTGGATGTGATACTCCACTGGTTTTGGAGGGGGCCTTGTACCCAGAGTGCTTCATCCTGCTAAGGACTGAGGAAGTGGATGTGATACTCCACTGGTTCTGGAGGGGGCTTGGTGCCCAGAGTGTTTCATCCTGCCAAGGACTGAGGTAGTGGGTGTATCTCTCGACTGGTTCTGGAAGGGGCCTTGTGCCCAGAGGGCTTCATCCTGCCAAGGACTGAGGTATTGGATGTATCTCTCCACTGGTTCTGGAGGGGGCCTTGTGCCCAGAGTGCTTCATCCTGCTATGGACTGAGGAAGTGGTTGGATACTCCACTGGTTCTGGAGGGGGCTTGGTGCCCAGAGTGCTTCATCCTGCTCGTGACGGACTCAGTAGCATCAGTGCCCTTGGCGCTCATGGGCCAGCGGTGCATGTGGCGGCGGTGCCCTGCTCAGCGGTGCTTGTGGCAGCGGTGCCCTGCTCAGCGGTGCTTGTGGCGGCAGTGCCCTGCTCAGCAGTGGTTGTTGCGGCGGTGCCGTGTTCAGCGGTGCTTGTGGCGGCGGTGCCCTGTTCAGCGGTGGTTGTTGCGGTGGGGTCCTTTGCAGTGACTCAGCTGCTGGCGGTCCTTCATGGCCCAGCGGGGCTGGTGCTGGCGGTCCTTCATGGCCCAGCGGGGCTGGTGCTGGCGGTCCTTCATGGCCCAGCGGGGCTGGTGCTGGCGGTCCTTCATGGCCCAGCGGGGCTGGTGCTGGCGGTCCTGTCTGGGCCAGCGGGGCTTGTGCTGGCGGTCCTGTCTGGCCCAGCGGGGCTGGTGCTGGCGGTCCTCTCTGGCCCAGCGTGGCTGGTGCTGGCGGTCCTCTCTGGCCCAGCGTGGCTGGTGCTGGCTGTCCTCTCTGGCCCAGCGGGGCTGGTGCTGGCGGTCCTGTCTGGGTCAGCGGGGCTGGTGCTGGCGATCCTACCTGGCCCAGTGGGACTGGTGCTGGTGGTCCTGTCTGGCCCAGCGGGCTGGTGCTGGCGGTCCAGTCCTGGGCAGCAGGGCTGGTGGCAGTGGCCTCATGGGCAGCAGGGCAGGTGCTAGCGGTGGCCTCCTGGGCAGCGGTGATGATGGCGGTGGCCTCATGGGAAGAGGGGATGATGGCGGTGGCCTCGTGGGAAGAGGGGATGATGGCGGTGGCCTCCTGAGCAGCGGAGCTGGTGGCCTCTTGGGCAGTAGGGCAGGTGCTGGCGGTGGCCTCCTGGGCAGCGGGGATGATGGCAATGGCCTCCTGGGCAGCGGATGATGGCGGTGGCCTCCTGGGCAGCGGGGATAATGGCGGTGGCCTCCTGGGCAGATTGGATGATAGTGGTGGCCTCCTGGGCAGCAGGGATGTTGGCGGTCTTCTCCGCCGTGCTGCTCTTCCCAGACCTGCTGACTTTCTTGTGGCCCTTCCCCACCTTGGAAGGTGTCGCAGCTGACTCCACACTCCCACCTGTACCCCTAGGAGTGGATTTGGTGGCTGGAGTCTTCCCCCTCACCCGCCGGGCACTGGCCAACTTTTGATGCTTCACAGGTGGGGGACTGTCCGTGCTGTGGCTCTGTGCCACACTGGCTGCCCTGGTGGCCGGTGCACTCCAGATTCCGGTGACTACAGGCACCACTGGTCCCGGAGATGTTGTGGCTGAGGTGCTAGGTTGGGACCTGGAGAGTCGGGCCCTAGGAGACGGACGGGGTGGGGGAGGTGTGGGAAAGAGGTCCAGGTTGGATAGGAAAAGTTTTTGGGAAACACTGGGATGGGTAGCTGGAGGGGGTTTGGGAGTGGAGGAAGAGGTTGTGGTTGTAGGAGGTGTTCATT
This sequence comes from Pleurodeles waltl, assembly GCF_031143425.1. Taxonomy (NCBI): domain Eukaryota; kingdom Metazoa; phylum Chordata; class Amphibia; order Caudata; family Salamandridae; genus Pleurodeles; species Pleurodeles waltl. The sequence continues at coordinate 1,198,818,662 of NC_090446.1, forward strand.
TGGTGACTTTGGGTGAAGGTGCATGCGTTGGAGGCTGTTGTGAGGCTGTTGGGTGGGTTTGTGCCTGTGTTTGTGTATCTTGGGAGGTGGCGTCACAGACACACTGGGAGAGGACACAGGGGAACGTGTGAATGGCAGTGGGGGAGGTGACTGCACCTGAGCGGGGTGTGGTGGTGTGTGGGCTGGTGATGGAAGTAGTGGCTGTAGATGTAGTGCATTCAGGTGTGAGTGTAGACGAGACTGGGAGGGAGGAGGGAGACGAGGAGGAGGGGGACACAGTGGAGGCAGTGTATGTTGGTGTCTGCATGTGTGTGATGCTTGCGTGAGTGCCTGTGGGATGTGTGGTGCTTATGTTTGCCTGAGGTTCCCTTATGTGTTGACGTGTGTGCATGCTGGTCTGACGATGTGCTTGGGATAGGCTGAGGTAGAGGGGATTGGGTCTGGGTGGAGGAAGTTGGAGGGGGAGGCTAGACACAGGGACAATGGCTGCCATCCGTGCTGAGGCCAGAGTATGAAAAGCTCGCTGAAGGGTCGCCTGACCAGAATGAATGCCCTCCAGGAATGCATTTGTTTGTTGCAACTGCCTTTCTACACCCTGGATGGCATTCAAAATGGTAGACTGCCCAACAGTGAGGGGCCTGAGGAAGTCAATGGCCTCCTCACTGAGGGCAGCAGGGGTGACTGGGGCAGGGACTGAGGTGCCTGGGGCGAAGGTGATGCCCACCCTCCTGGGTGAGCGGGCACGGGGCAAAGTCTGAGGGGCTGCTGGGAGGGCGGTGCTGGTAGGGGGGGTGGCGGCTGTACCTGTAGATGTGGGGGCACAGATGTTGCCGCCGCCGCCACCACAAGGGAGCTCCCATCAGAGGACGAGTCTGTGTCACTGGTTTCAGCTCCTGTCCCCGCCGTGGAGCTCCCCTCGCCCTCCGTCCCACTGGTGAACTCTGAGTCCGTAGTCTCGACCTCCAGGGCCATGTGGGATGCAGCTCCCTCCTGCTCCGGTGCCACTGCTCCTCCGCCTGATGATGCTAATGCACACAAGAACAGGGAGACCACAAAAAGGGGGGCGACGACAGAAGAAAGACATGTTGAGTGCATGCATTACCGCTACAGTTGGCAGACATGACAGACACAGAAGCCCCCTGCACTACGCCGCGCACTTGGGCTCCACTGTTCAATCCCTGGGACATGGCCTACAAGGCTATGGATGACATCTGCACACATGGATGACACAGGAGCCTGACTAGGTGTACTTGGCACTGTACACAGGTGGGGTGGGGTGCCACAGGGACTGCCAGAACAAGGGGACCTTGCCTACTAAACTCGCCCTGGCCTAGGGAAACCCACAGCCCACCACCCCCACCCAGACACCTCAACTGCGCGCAAAATCAGCAGAATGAGAGTGTACTCACCCCCTTGTGGCTGCTGTGATGCCCCCAAGCGCCAATCCAACTCCAGGTACGCCACCGCCAGGATCCTGAACATCAGGGGGGTCATGGTGCAACGGGCACCCCTCCCACGTTGGGAGGCCATCCCCAGCTGGGCTTCCGCCGTCTTCTTGCTCCAGCGGTGAATGTCCTCCCATCTCTTACGGCAGTGGGTGCTCCATCTGTGGTAGACCCCAAGGGTCCGGACATCATTGACGATGGCACGCCAAATATCTTTTTTCTGGTGGGCACTGACCTACATGAATAGTACAGGGGAAAAAGAAAAGTTATTACCAAATGCACCGTCACAGTCATTGGCCTCCATCCCTACCCTTGCCATGTGGCATATGCACTCACCGTTGTTTCATGTATGCCACATTCTCCCCCCTTCCTTCTTACATCCACCCCTCCCCACACAGGCATAGCCCATACAGCATGCTCCTAGTGTATTTACCTGTTTGTCTGGAGGACCGTAGAGTAGTGTGTACTGGAGAAGGACCCCATCCACGAGTTTCTCCAACTCCTCCGATGTGAAGGCAGGGGCCCTTTCCCCAGACGCACGAGCCATTGTCTCTTCCAGACCGAGGTCACAGCAGCACTTGCAGTGTAGGTCCTCTCCTGTCGAAGGTATCAAGTGATTGAACAGATAGAAAATGGCAGTCACGTCCACAGCAGTGCGTACCGTCACCGCCGGCGTACATCAGCATTGGCTGCTGGGACCCATATGGTCCAATGTTAACCAATGCAGCATTGCGCCGCGGTCTTCGACCGCCTACCGCGACAGTGTACAACGCCAGTGCACTTACCTCACATCCCATTGTCCCACTTTACAGGTCAGGCAGCCACCATTTCAGGGGCCCACATGGCTTAATTTTTAACTGCGTCACACATACCTAGGCCTAGCCTCAACACACATACAGGCCAATTTTCAGATTATGATTCGTGTTCTGTGTAAGCTGTGGGTACGTACCTCTGAGTTGTTTGACTCTGTGCTCGCTGTTGTCCTTTATAGGCACCGTCCGCTGGGACATGCGAGGAGATGGCGGCATCCTCCGGTGTACAGACCGCTGGTGAACCTGTCGACAAAGGAGGGAAGACATGTGATCATCACCTACAGGCTTGACCGTGCCACAATCCAGGAACTGTGTGCCCAGCTGGAGCCAGACCTGATGTCTGCTATCTGCCATCCCACAGGTATCCCCCCCCTCAAGTGCAGGTGCTGTCAGTACTCCATTTCCTTGCAAGTGGGTCATTTCAAACAACAGTGGCCATAGCATCAGGGATGCCCCAGCCTATATTTTCCAACGTGTTGTCCAGAGTGTTGTCTGCCCTGCTGAAACACATGCGGAGCTACCTCATTTGACCTCAGGTGGAGGATTTGCCTACAGTGAAAGGAGACTTCTATGCCTTGGGACATATCCCCAACATCATAGGTGCCATTGATGGGACCCATGTGGCTTTGGTACCCCCCCCCGCAGGAGTGAACAGGTGTACAGAAACCGGAAGAGTTATCTTTCCATGAATGTGCAGATGGTGTGCTTGGCAGACCAGTACATCTCCCATGTGAATGCCAAGTTCCCTGGCTCAGTGCATGACGCCTACATCCTGCGGAATAGCAGCATCCCTTATGTGATGGGTCAACTCCAGAGGCACCGTGTGTGGCTATTAGGTGAGCACCTGGAAGCAAGTCAGTGGGAATGGTTGTCTGGGGACATCCCTACAGGTTAGTGTGTGTCTAGCAGTTGTCGCTCACCATTTGCACGTGACTCTGGTTACCCCAACCTGTCATGGCTACTGACCCCAGTGAGGAATCCCAGGACAAGGGCAGAGGAACGCTACAATGAGGCCCATGGGCGAACTCGGCAGATAATAGAGCGGACCTTCGGCCTCCTGAAGGCCAGGTTCAGGTGCCTCCATAGGACAGGTGGATCCCTATTCTACTCACCAAAGAAGGTGTGCCAGATCATCGTGGCCTGCTGTATGCTTCACAACTGAGCTTTGCGACAACAGGTGCCTTTTCTGCAGGAGGATGGTCCAGATGGTGGTGTTGTTGCAGCTGTGGAGCCTGTGGACAGTGAAGACGAGGAAGCAGAAGAAGAGGACATGGACAACAGGAACTCAGTGATCCTGCAATATTTCCAGTGAGACACAGGTAAGAATACAAACCTGCCTACTACATGTACTTTAACACTACTACCTCTCTACTGTCTGTCGTTTTCACCCAGTGTATGGTCACTGAGTTGTCACTTTCCCTTACAATCTCACAGATGTGTGTCCCACAGTGTGACATCTGCTTTGTTTCCTCATGGACTAGAGCTGTGTGACATAGGTATGTTGACATTACAATTGAAAGACCATTTTGCCACTGTAATTGCTAATACACTATTTCGAAATCACAGACTGACTCCAGATTGTTTTGTGCTTCAAGGGTGTTTATTTAAGTGCTCAATATTGGAGGGGGTTGTAAAATGGTGAGGGGTGATGGTGGAGGAATGTCCATGGCAGAGTCCAGTCTATTAGTCTCACAGGTGCATTGTCCAAATGGGCATAGGAAGTGGAGCTGGGGCAGTTTGAAGATGGACAGGGCGACAAGGTGGGACAGAAGGATGACAATCAGGGTGGTCTCATTTTTTGGCGGGGTCTTGGCATCATTCTCTGTCTTTGTCCTAGATCTCAGGGACCGTTTGCGGGGTGGTTCTCCCTCTGCAGGGGGTGGGGTGCTGGGGTGGTGGTCCTGTGGCGGTGCCTCCTGTCCACTAGCGCCAGAGGAGGTGGTGGGCAGTTCATTGTCCATGCTAGTGTCAGGGGCCCCTTGTTGTGCCACAGTGTCCCTCCTGGTGTTGAGAACTTCCTTCAGCACCCCTACGATGGTGCCCAGGGTGGAATTGATGGCTCTGAGTTCCTCCCTGAAGCCCAAATACTGTTCCTCCTGCAGGCGCTGGGTCTCCTGAAACTTGGCCAGTACCGTTGCCATCATCTCCTGGGAGTGGTGGTAGGCTCCCATGATGGAGTAGAGGGACTCGTGGAGACTGGGTTCCCTTGGCCTGTCCTCCCCCCTGTCACACAGCAGCCCTCCCAGTTCCCCTGTGTTCCTGGGCCTCCGTCCCCTGGACCGTGTGCCCACTACCACTGCCCCCAGGTCCCTGTTGTTGTTGGGGTGGTGGGTTAGCCTGGGTTCCCTGTAGTGGTGGACACTACTTGCTGCTTGACGTGCTGCTTGAGGTGTCCTGAGGACAGAGGTATGGGCCCGCTGGGTGGGTGCTGTGCTGGTGTTTCCAGAGGGGGAAAGGTCTGTCATGGCCTGTGACTGTGTGAGGGGAACCGACTGTCCAGAGGTCCCCGATGGGCCGGGCTGGTCAACTAGATCCAGTTGGACAGAGCTGATGTCATCATTGTGGGCCTCTTCTGTTGGTGGTGTGGACATGTGTGGACCCTTCTGTCTGGTGACGTTGGGTAGGGGTCCTGCAGGGGTATAAAAGGATGTTTATTACATCTGTGTGTGGCACGGTGTGCAATAGGTGGGTGTCCGTGTACCCCAGTGCTTGCATTCCTGTGTGGGACCTTGTGTGATGGTGGTTTAGGGGTGTGTATGGATATGTGCAGTGGCCATGCTTTGGTGATGGGTGTCCATGCTTGCATGCAGGCTTTGGTGTTGGGATGGGTGGGTTGTGATAGTGGGACATTTGTGAGGAGTAGGAGAGATGGGGGTGAGGGTGGGGGTATGTGTGTTGGCATGCAGGTAGGGTGGGGGATGTAATATTAAAGCTTTGACTTACCAGAGTCCATTCCTCCATCTACTCCTGCGAGGCCCTCAGGATGCAGAATCGCCAAGACCTGCTCCTCCCATGTTGTTAGTTGTGGGGGAGGAGGTGGGGGGTCCGCCACAAGTCCGCTGAACCGCAAGGTGGTGTCTTGAGACCACGGAACGCACCTTCCCCCGTAGGTCGTTCCACCTCTTCCTGATGTCATCCCTATTTCTTGGGTGCTGTCCCACTGCGTTGACTCTGTCCACTATTCTTCGCCATAGCTCCATCTTCCTAGCAATGGAGGTGTGCTGCACCTGTGATCCGAATAGCTGTGGCTCTACCCGGACGATTTCCTCCACCATGACCCTGAGCTCCTCCTCGGAGAACCTGGGGTGTCTTTGCCGTGCCATGGGGTGGTGTGGGTGGAGTGGTGTGTGTAGTGATAAGTGGGGTGCTATTTAGTGGTGTGTTGTGTGAGGTGCGTGGAAGTAATGTGGGTGATGGTATTGTGTGCCTGTGGATGCTTGGTAGTTGTTTGTAGTGTCTCTCTCTGGCCTTCTCTTGATACTTGTGGTCGTAGGGGTTTGTGGGTGATGTGGGTGTGTGTTTTATATTGTATTGGGTGTGTGGGAGTGGTGTGTGTATATGTATCAGGTGTGTGTATTTTGAATTGTCCAATGTGCTTGTGTTTTGTAAATGTGTGTGTATTTTGAGTGCGGCGGTGTGTACCGCCAATGGAACACCTCGGTTGAAAGACCGCTGCGTGGATTCGTGTGTCGTGATAGTGTGGGCGTATTTCTGTTGGCGTGACGGTGGAGGTTTTGTTTTCGCCAGCTTATCACTGACCTTTGGTGTGGCGGACTTGTGTGGGTGTCTGAATTTTGGTGGTTTCCATGCTGTGGGTCATAATAGCTGTGGCGGAATTACGCACAGTGTGTTGGCGGTCTTCTGCACGGCGGTAAGCGGCATTTACTGCCAATGTTGTAATGAGGGCCCATATCTTTTTGCCTCCTTCCAAATTTATAATGCTTGATTAGGGAGTGATTTATTTTGCTCTTCTTAACTATTATAATCAAATGCATGTCACAATTGAACAGTGTGTCATCTAAAAAATATCAATAGTAAGAAGGCCACACTAATGCATTTTTTAATTTTTAAAATTGTTATTGCAAGTATGTGATGGCCACATTTAGGTGACTGCATGTTGTCATTTTATTGTCACAGCAAAAAAAAAAAAAATCATTGCACCAGTTTGGCAAGACCAGACACAATGGCTTCAGCAGTATTTGTTTTAAATTGTGCCTTGCAGTGATCTGTTTCTGTCTTTATGCTTTTTTTTTCTTCATTTTGGTGTCTGTACCTTTTTTGGATTATTTTTTTTATTTCGTATTTCTTTAAAAGATAATATTCATTTTTGTTAGCGGTTGGCCCTGAAGATTACTAAGATGCTGTATTAATGCTGTCGGTTGTTCTCAGTGACACCCATCTCTTTACATAAACCTTCTTAGGTGTAATGGTAGAACCTTTACCAGCTTGCGTCTAAATCCAAAACAGTTGGATATTTCATATTGGTAGAGCATTGGACTTAACAACATTTCTATTACTGACAGCATAATAGTAGCATTCTTGGAAAGGACCGAGAAAAGCATAGCGTTAAGTTGCACCATCAGGAAAAGTGGTGGAATTGATATCAAACCATCTCCTATTACCATGGAATGGATACAATAAAATGGCAGTGTGCCTATGGCACCAAAGTTCATGGCACCATCTCTGCTGTTTGGTTGCTGTTTTGATCCCAGGGACTATATCCTGTATGGAAGTCTCATGAGATCATGGGCCACAAAATGATGTTTTGCTTTGATGGGGAAGACTACAATTGTTATAAACATTCTTTTTTACACAGCCCTTAAGTCTCACTCATTGAGTTGGAGTCCCACAATTTGCTGAACAGTCTCACTCTTGGCCGCGTTTCTTGCTAGCTCCAATGACCTGAATAAAATCTCACTTGAGGTAACTACCATCTGTATGTGAATCTTTACGTTAAATTCGAAAACCTAAAAGCTCACTTCTTTGTACTCTTAGACTTTCACATCTCTGTATTTTGCTGTCTGATTTGAGCTCTGCTCTTCACCAATTAAATTCTTAAAGTCTGTAATACGCTTATCCTTTATTTTGTAAAGGAAAGTCCTTCAACCCAGGAGAGAGGATCTCTGCTGCTGTTTCCAATATCATTTGTTCAATTTTGTTTGGAGACCGCTTTGATACGGAGGATGAAACCTTCTTGACTCTGCTAAGAATGGTGAACGAGAACATCTCCTTTTTGGGAAAACGTGGCTTTCAGGTTGGTGGATTTTGCAGAAGGAAGTGGCCAATTGACTATGAAGTGTGAGCGAATGGATGGGTCAGTGGTGATCTTCAAGGTTGTTGGCACCAATGTAGCCTAGGTTGTTTCTGTTCAAAATCAATTTCCACCTGCTTTATGATATGAACTGTGGTCTGGCCTAAGAGTGGAATCTGGAGATTATTCAACAGATTGTTGCCTCTGCTGCTGGTATAACTAACATTTAATTGATCTAGTAACAACTTTGCTGTCCTTTGATAAAACATCTTTTCCTGAAACCATCCTGAGTTCATTACAATCTCTAAGGGTGGTTTTAATGCAGTCCTTGTTTGGCTCTTCTCTTATAACAAACATGACACCTACAAGAAACATGATTGCCCAGCCTACACACTGATTATTTTTGTGTAGACCTGACCCAGAATGCCTGGTTGTGTGTGAACAATTGGACAGCTTCTGGCTACCAATTACAGAGAATCGTGGAGGGTTTCCATTTCTGTAGCTGTTAAAACAGAAATATTCACTGGGGATGTGCAAAGCCTTTATTACTATGATGTAGTAACACATCGAGGTTCAGTTGCATGTTTTCTCTTCCCATATGCTCAACCATTTTTCTTTGGGCTCATGCATTTCTTCTGTTCTCTCATTAAGTAATACTTTGCAATAAAACATGCACAAATTAACAAAATATCTTTTTAATTTCATTCTTTCATGCATGATGATGCATCTCCATCTTGTTATCATTAAGCTATCCTGTGAGTGATCGTGAACATTTTGTACAGTAGTAACATACCTTGCCTAAAAGTTTCCTCCACAGTGGCTAGACACTCACGAGGGAAAGACACATCAAATTATACTTGTCTACAAATCAATGAAAGGAATGTGATATTAAAACCGTAGCAAAGTCAGATTCCCTCGACAGTCTGATCGCATAGGATCATCGTACATTTTTTGAGGGTCTTAGAAAACAAACTTGGCAAGCCATACTTTTTAGAAGCAACTAAGGGCCTGATTTAGATATTGGCACACAATTTACTCAGTCACAACGGTTTTGTATATCCCGTCTGCTGAAATCTAAATCCCATAGAATATAATGGGATTTAGTTTTCTTTGGACGGAATAGCCATCACCATTGTGACAGAGTAACTTGTCCACCAATATCTAAATCAGGCCCTAAGTTTCGATACTAAAATTAAAACATCATCTGTCTTAGCACATTTAAACTGATTGACTTTCTTCCACAGATGTACAACACGTTCCCTGGAATTCTCAAGTGGCTTCCTGGTGAACACAATAAAATCTTTGAAAATGCCAGAAGGCTGCAGAGCCACTTGAGAGGCCTGATTGAGAATCATATTGCCAGCCGGGATCCTAACTGCCCTCGGGATTTTGTTGATACATTTCTGAATAAAATGGATGAGGTGAGTGTTATTTCTGTGGCCTTCTAGTTACTAATCTGAATGGTTGGACCACTCCGTGAATTGTTGGCAAATAAACACATTAAGAAAACATTTACATATGGATTGGTTATGAACTGTATCTGGGCTTTTGCCTAAAAGGAAGGTACATTGGCAGTAAACCATGGTAAAGGAAATATAGTTATCAACATCCAATGTTGTGGAATGTTAGTGACTTCAGGCCATCGATATCTTCTGCCTGTTTCATAGGTATTCACTTCACTGTGTTCATCTCATGCATTTGCCACTGTGTCCATCAAAATAAAGATGTAATGAACGTGGTTATCTTTGGTTTCTAGCTATTTTCCATGTCACCTGAAAGCACAATACATCACTTGTAAGCACAATACATCATTGTAAAAGCTCACCCCGTGCCACATTGAGCTTTCTCTTTTGTTTTGTGTCCATTTTACAGTGACTGTTTTGTAAAAGCACTTCTTTGATCAAATTAAAACATATGAATTTGGAGCTACTTTGTTTTGTGAAGAGTATTTGTGCCTAAGACACAAGCACACCTTTCCCACCATTAGTGAATCTAATCAAGTTATGATAGGTCAGCCGTTCTCAATCTTCTCAATTCTTTCTTACTGAAGTTACAGCACACCTTTCTCTTCTTTCGACTACTTACTTTATATAGGTAGCAATATAGCTGAGGAAGTTAAATTGCTCATTGCTGAGGTGTGTTGAACACCCACAACTAATCTGATTGGCCCGATTATAGGGAGCATCTACTTGGTCACTGGGTGATTAGTCAGACTGCCTGACATTCCAGCCAGTCTGAATTGCTGTCCTGTGAGCTGCCCAGTGAGCAATCAGAGTAGGATCTCTATGTAGCCTGATCCGATGTCTCAGAGGGGGCTGAAGTAACATCACTTTCCTTAAATCATTTTATCGTTTCCCTTTCCTTTCCATATAGGTAGTTTGTATGGGACTAATAGCCAGACTAGAAGAAACAAATGTGGTACTCCTCATTTGTAGGGCTCTGACAAACAATTCATTTGCTTAGACTAAACGTGGTGGAAAGATACCCCTTGTAGTCTGACAATAACATCAGGTGTATGCCCTCTTCTAATACTTCAACTCTTTTGTTGAGAAGTTATAGACAGAGAGAGACCCCAAGACATCAGCCTAAACAACTCAAACTGTCAAATATATCCATTCTGATTTTGTTCCAAGATGCATTTCAAATGAGAAAATATCTACAGTAGACTACATATGGAGAACAAAATTCTACTCAAGTGTTAGGTTGCAATTCTTTAATAGTCCACCACTTTTAGTGACTAGAACTGCATTACATTAAGGCATTATCCAAGTTGCAATGGATTCTCTTATCTTTCAAGTCAATTCACAGAATTCTTTGAACCAAACACAGTCACTGGATTGCCCATCCAAATAAACTGTTATGTTGCTGGCTTTTATACAGAGAACACCCACCGCCTGTGATTTTGTTTCATAGTAGTGTTGGTAGCAGGCATATAGTGGAGAAAAAGTTTCTGTGTACTCATAATTGTGGTGCTTCATCGAAGGCCAGATGTCTGTATATTGTATTGTAATAGTGCCAAGATGTCTGGGTATAGTATTTTGGAGTTTAATTATTTGTACTGAAAAGGAAGAATCTCCTAAAAGTTTTTATTGTAGTGTGGGAGAGTAAGAACATGAGCTGTCCTGTTCTTTCTACTTCACTGTGTATGAAATAGGGTACAATGAAGTGGCGGAAGCATATGAATGATGAGCAGTGAATGGTGTGATGTAATCTTTTAATCTGAGATGGCATAGAAGCCAAACTGCAGTAAGTTTGAAACTGTTGGCATCTGCATAGTAGTTTGGTTGAAAGGCCAAGTAGAGCGAGTTGATCTTGTCAGTGCAGTTCTCAAACAGCCATTACCAGGATTCTTGGGAGATTGCAAGGAATGGTAAAATTTGCCTAATTGTATGGATCTGTAAAAAGAGAGTGTGACTATACAGGGAGTGCAGAATTATTAGGCAAATGAGTATTTTGACCACATCATCCTCTTTATGCATGTTGTCTTACTCCAAGCTGTATAGGCTCGAAAGCCTACTACCAATTAAGCATATTAGGTGATGTGCATCTCTGTAATGAGAAGGGGTGTGGTCTAATGACATCAACACCCTATATCAGGTGTGCATAATTATTAGGCAACTTCCTTTCCTTTGGCAAAATGGGTCAAAAGAAGGACTTGACAGGCTCAGAAAAGTCCAAAATAGTGAGATATCTTGCAGAGGGATGCAGCACTCTTAAAATTGCAAAGCTTCTGAAGCGTGATCATCGAACAATCAAGCGTTTCATTCAAAATAGTCAACAGGGTCGCAAGAAGCGTGTGGAAAAACCAAGGCGCAAAATAACTGCCCATGAACTGAGAAAAGTCAAGCGTGCAGCTGCCACGATGCCACTTGCCACCAGTTTGGCCATATTTCAGAGCTGCAACATCACTGGAGTGCCCAAAAGCACAAGGTGTGCAATACTCAGAGACATGGCCAAGGTAAGAAAGGCTGAAAGACGACCACCACTGAACAAGACACACAAACTGAAACGTCAAGACTGGGCCAAGAAATATCTCAAGACTGATTTTTCTAAGGTTTTATGGACTGATGAAATGAGAGTGAGTCTTGATGGGCCAGATGGATGGGCCCGTGGCTGGATTGGTAAAGGGCAGAGAGCTCCAGTCCGACTCAGACACCAGCAAGGTGGAGGTGGAGTACTGGTTTGGGCTGGTATCATCAAAGATGAGCTTGTGGGGCCTTTTCGGGTTGAGGATGGAGTCAAGCTCAACTCCCAGTCCTACTGCCAGTTCCTGGAAGACACCTTCTTCAAGCAGTGGTACAGGAAGAAGTCTGCATCCTTCAAGAAAAACATGATTTTCATGCAGGACAATGCTCCATCACAATCGTCCAAGTACTCCACAGCGTGGCTGGCAAGAAAGGGTATAAAAGAAGGAAATCTAATGACATGGCCTCCTTGTTCACCTGATCTGAACCCCATTGAGAACCTGTGGTCCATCATCAAATGTGAGATTTACAAGGAGGGAAAACAGTACACCTCTCTGAACAGTGTCTGGGAGGCTGTGGTTGCTGCTGCACGCAATGTTGATGGTGAACAGATCAAAACACTGACAGAATCCATGGATGGCAGGCTTTTGAGTGTCCTTGCAAAGAAAGGTGGCTATATTGGTCACTGATTTTTTTTTGTTTTGTTTTTGAATGTCAGAAATGTATATTTATGAATGTTGAGATGTTATATTGGTTTCACTGGTAATAATAAATAATTGAAATGGGTATATATTTTTTGTTGTTGAGTTGCCTAATAATTATGCACAGTAATAGTCACCTGCACACACAGATATCCCCCTAACATAGCTAAAACTAAAAACAAACTAAAAACTACTTCCAAAAATATTCAGCTTTGATATTAATGAGTTTTTTGGGTTCATTGAGAACATGGTTGTTGTTCAATAATAAAATTAATCCTCAAAAATACAACTTGCCTAATAATTCTGCACTCCCTGTAGACTTTGCTCAAGAAATGAATGATAGTCCAGGGTTTATGTCAATGTCTATGACTAAAACACGTCTTTTGTGGGAATTGAGTTGTAGCCTAGGGAACAGTACTATAATAGCTGCATTGAGTTGAGTGATATGCTGCCTCATAAGTGTCACAGTTCTTTCTGGTCTGAGATTTAGATTGTTGTGACTAAGCCAACACTAGGTTTTAAGCAGGGATTGGTTGTTGCAGGAGGCGACAGTGATAGCACTTTATTGCGTTGAAAAAATATTTGCCATTTGCTTGCTTTTAGTAGCTAAATTCAAACGATCAGGAAAGCATTGGATCTGTACAGAGTAGAGTATTAAAGGGGATGGGTGCAAATATACGGCGTTGTAGAAGTTATCCGATTGCTTGCATGCTTTGAAATGAAATGGGGTGAGGCAGTTTTCTTAGAATGCGTCTGAAAGAAAGAAGGCTACTTTGTTTAGGTGGTTATTCCTGATACCCAAGTAAGTAGCTGTTTAGGATGCAGTGGTTTACAGTGTGTAAAACATCAAAACACTTTCTTATGTAGCCCTTGCTGCATACCTGTGCATTATTATTATTTTTCTTGTGTTCTATGTGAACTATATAAACAGATTTCAATATCGGCACCTTAACCTGCTTCCGTCGTATATTCTCCCCTGGCTCAAAACCCCTTCCAAGGCTCAGAGAGCTACCAAACTAACACCCCATCAACCACCCCCATTCTTCAGCAAGTTCTCTAAAAGAACTGGGGTACTACTAACATAGATGGCTACATTCCATCGGATAGGCCTGCTAATCAGGCTCCTTTTCCCACACCAGGTCTGGAAGAGCAATACTGCAGAGCATTAATGAGATCTTGCTATTCATGAACAAATGTAACAACTGCATTTTACACTTAGGCCTTCATTACAACCGTGGCGGTAAATGCCGCCTACCGCCGTGCTGATGGGCGCCAACATACCGTGACGGTAATCCGCCACGGGTATTATGACCCACACATAGAATACCGCCACAATACAGACACCCACAAAAGTCCGCCAGACCAAAGGTCAGTGATAAACTGGCGATAGCAAAACCCACACCGTTACGCCAACAGGAATACGCCCACAGTTTTACAACCCACAAATCAACGCAGCGGTCTTTCAACCGCGGTAAACCATTGGCGGTACACACCGCCGCACTCAAAATACACACGCACTAACAAAACTAGACCACATTGGACAATTCAAAATACACACACCTGATACACATACACACACCACACCCACACCACTATGAAACACCCACCCACATTACCCACAACCCCGTACAATGAAAAAAATATAGCTGAGAGAGACAAGCCATGAGCACCCACTCAAACAGAGGCACAGAACACCATCACCCATACACCATTCACTCACGCACATCACAGCATACACAACACATCACCCCACACATCCTCACACATATAACTCACACCACATCCATGACACCCCAAAGACACCCCAGGTTTTCAGAGGAGGAGCTAAGGGTCATGGTGGAGGAAGTCATCCGAGTAGAGCCACAGCTTTTCGGATCACAGGTGCAGCAGACGTCCATTGAAAGGAAGATGGAGCTATGACGGAGGATCGTGGACAGGGTCAATGCCGTGGGACAGCACCCAAGAACTAGGGATGACATCAGGAAGAGGTGGAACGACCTACTGGGGAAGGTGCGTTCCGTAGTATCAAGACACCAGATTGCTGTACAGAGGACTGGCGGTGGACCCCCACCATCTCCCCACAACTAACAACATGGGAGGAGCAAGTCTTGGCGATCATGCGTCCTGAGGGCCTCGCAGGAGTAGCAGGAGGACTGGACTCTGGTAAGTCAGATCTTAACTACTTCATCCCCCCCACCCTACCTGCATGCCATCACAAACTCCTACCCCTACCCTCACCCCCATCACTCCACCAACTCACATATACCCCACTAGCACAACCCACCCATCCTAATACCAAGCCCTGCGTGCACCCCCAATGCATGGACACCTATCACAGACCTGCATGGACACCCATCACCCCAGCATGCCCAATAGAGAGACTCACCCAGGGAAATCACAATCATAGAGGGAAACACACCCATGCACAAGATGGCACACGTGGATACATTAACAATGCATTTGCATCCCAACAGGACCCCTACCCAACGTCACCAGAGAGGAGGTGCCAGCTACATCCAGCCCCCCAACACCCCCAAAGAGACCCACAGTGATGACAGTAGTTCTGCACGCCTGGATCAGGATGACCAACATGGCCCATCAGGGACTTCTTGACAGTCGGTTCCCCTGCCACAGTCCCAACCCACCACAGAGCCTCCCCCCTCAGGAAACACAAACACAGCAGCCACCCAGCGGGCCCATGCCACAGTCCCCAAGACACGTCAGTCAGCATGGTGTCCACCACTACAGGGACCCCAGGCAACCCCACAAACACAGGACGATCAGGGACCTGGGGTCAGTGGGCACATGGTTCAGGGGACAGAGGCACAGGACAACAGGGAAGCTGGGAGGACTGCCGTGCAACAGGGGGAGGATAGGCCAAGGGGACCGACCCTCCACGAGGCACTCTCAAACATCCTGGGAGCATACCACCACTCCCAGGAGACCATGGGCCAGGTACTGGCCAAGTTGCAAGAGACCCAGCTGCTGCAGGAGGGACAGTACCTGAGTATCAGGGAGGACCTCAAACATATCTACACCATCCTGGTCACCATTGCAGGGGTGCTGGCTGACATGGGCAAGACTATGAGGGCGGCAGTGGCACAACAAAGGGCGCCTGACACTAGCCAAACCGAGGAACAGCGTTCCACCTCTGCCGGCGCTAGTGGACAGGTGGCCCCGCCACAGGACCAACAGGCCACCAGCACCCGACCCCATGCAGAAGGAAACCACCCTGCAAATGGTCCCTGCGATCCAGGCAGAAGACAGAGAACATTGCCAAGACCCCCGCCAGGAAATAGGGCTTTCCTGATTGTCACCCTTTGTCCCACTCTGTTACCCTGTCCACCTTGAACTGCCATTGCTCCCCTTCCTATGCCACATTGGACAATGCACCTGTAATACCAAGAGACTGGACTCTATAACTGAATATTCCTCCACCATCACCCCATCCCCTTGCCCCTATACTTATTGGCAGAAAAATAAACACCCTTGAAACAAATACCATACCATAGTCAGTGTAATGAATCTCAAATGTATTATTACAGCATTATCAAAGAATTGCAACGTATATGTTCAGTGAAATATACTACAGGATGACCTTTGGGGGGCAGCAGTACATATAGCAGGAGCCAGAATGGGGCACACAGATCTGAAAATAGAGAATCCAAAGGGAACAGTCAGTGTCCATAGACAGAGGGTAAGAGGCTGCCATGTACAATGTCCAAAAGATTACTGAAATGTTAAGTGGAGTTACAGTCTCTTACCTGTGTGTCATTGGAAGTACTGCTGTATTATGTTTGTTCTGTTGTCCACATCTTCTTCCTCTGCCTCCTCTTCGTCACTGTCCACAGGGTCCACCGCTGCCACAAGACCATCCCCAGGCTCATCCTCCTGCAGAAAAGGCACCTGACGTCTCAAAGCCAGGTTGTGCAACATACAGCATGCCACGATGATCTGGCACACCTTCTTGGGCGAGTATTACAGGGATCCACCAGTCAGAGGGAGGCACCTGAACCTGGCCTTCAGGAGGCCAAAGGTTCTAAATAATCCTCCTTGTATGCCCATGTGCCTCATTGTAACGTTCCTCTGCCCTTGTCCTGGCATTCCTCACTGGGGCCAGTAGCCATGAGAGTTTGGGGTAACCAGAGTCACCTGCAAATATCGAGGGACAACTGTTAGACACACACTAACCCTTAGGGACAACCCCATACCCAGACACCTACTTATTCTGTGTGGGGACCTTGGGCTCACCTATTAGCCACACCCGGTGCCTCTGGAGTTGGCCCATCACATATGGGATGCTGCTATTCCTCAAGATATAGGCGTCATGCACAGAGCCAGGATATTTGGCATTCACATGGGAGATGTACTGGTCCGCCAAACACACCATCTGCACATTCATCGAGTGATAGCTTTTTCTATTCCTGTAACTGTTCATTTCTCCTGGGGGGGGGGGGGGAGTACAAATGCCACATGTGTACCATCAATGGCACCAATGATGTTGGGGATATGTCCCAGGGGATAAAAGTCAGCTTTCACTGTGGCCAATTCATCCACCTGGGGGAACACGATGTAGCTGCGCATGTGTTTCAGCAGGGCAGACAACACTCTGGATAACACGTTGGAGAACATTGGCTGAGACATCCTGATGCCATGGCCACTGTAGGTTGAAAGGAACCACTTGCCAGGAAATGTAGCACTGACAGGACCTGCACTAGAGGTGGGATTCCTGTGGGCTGGCAGATGGCTGGCAGATAGCTGACATCAGGTCTGGCTCCAATTGGGCAGACAGTTCTTGGATTGTGGCACGATCAAGTCTGTATGTGATGATAATGTGTCTGTCCTACATTGTCGACTGGCCCACCAGGGATCTGTACACCGGAGGATGGCGCTATCTCATAATCTGCCTCAGCGGCTGTAGCCTATGGAGGAGAACGGTGAGCAGAGGGTCATATTTACACATAGATTGCACTACTGTTGCTGAATTTACATCACAGAAGCAGTATGTGAAGTCAAGAGTCAGTTGATGTGCCAATGTCTGCTGTGACGCAGTTAGGTGCCATGTCATGTGCCCCCCTGAAATGGTGGCTGCCTGACCTATGAGGAGGGACAAGTGGAAATGAGGTAAGTGCGCTGGGGTTGTGTGCCGTCGCGGTAAGCGGTCGATGACCGCCACGCAACTTCGCATTGGTTATCATTGGGCCCTATGGGTTCCAGGAGCCAATGGCGAAGTACGCCGGCGGTGACAGCAAGCACCGCCGCGGACGTCACCGCCATTTTCTAACTATTCACTCACTTGCTACCTGACCGTCAACAGGAGAGGACCTACACTGCAAGTGCTGCTGTGACCTGAGTCTGGAAGCGACAATGGCTTATGTGTCTGGGGAAAGGGCCCCTGCCTTCACTGTGGAGGAGTTGGAGAAACTCGTGGATGGGGTCCTACCCCAGTACACATTACTCTACGGTCCTCCAGACAAATAGGTGAGTACACTGTGAGCATGATGTGTGGGCAATGCATGTTTGGAGTGATGTGGATGTAAGCCACATGTTGGGGGGTACTGAGGCATCCTGGCCTGAGTGCTGCTTGAGAGGTGGTCAGTATGTGCATCAGGGCATGGGTGGGAACTGGTGGGCAATGAGTATGACGGTCCGGACGGGTGAGTAATTTCCTTTTCTGCTGTCTTTTTCCTCCAGGTCAGCACCCACCAGAAAAAGGGTATTTGGCGTGTCATCGCCAAGGAGGTGCGGACCCTGGGGGTCTATCACAGGTGGAGCACCCACTGTCGCAAGAGATGGGAGGACCTGCGCCACTAGACCAAGAAAACGGCGGAGGCTCAGCTGGGGCTGGCCTCCCAACGTGGAAGGGGTGCCCGTCGCACCATGACCCCCATGATGTTCCGCATCTTGGCGGTGGCCTATCAAGAGTTGGATGGGCACTTGAGGGCATCACAGCAGCCACAAGGGGGTGAGTACAGATTCAGACAGCTGACTTTGCGTGCTTTAGGAGCTAGCTGGGTGGGGGATGTGGGCTGTGGGTGCCCCTAGGCAGGGGCGATCATGGCAGGGTAGGTCCCTTTTGTGCAGGCTCTGAAGCACTCCTAACCCAATGGTACAAGTGGCCATCTACTACTGGGCAGGGTCCTGTGGGTGTCAGGTGTGCAGATGCTGGCGTTAGTCATTGTACCCCATGGGCTGGTGACTACCTTAGTGACTGGTTGGGCATGGCCTAGTGCATAGGGTGGCTGACTATGTGTTGTGTACGCCAACAGTAGTGTTTTTCTGGCATTGACCAAGTGTATCCTCTGTCTCTCCCCCCCCCTTTTTGTTTTATCATTCTGTCCTTGTGTGCATTAGCATCATCTGGCGGAGGAGCAGAGGCACCGGCGATGGAGGGAGCTGCATCCCACATGGGCCTGGAGGCTGAATCCACCGAGGGACTGAGGGCGAGGGGAGCTCCACGACAGGGACAGAAGGGGAGGCCATTGACAGCAACTCGTCCTCTGAACGAAGCTCCCTGGCGGTGGCTGACACCTCTGTGACCACCCCAACAACAGGTACAGCCCCACCCCCCCTACCAGCAACACCCTCCCAGCAGCCCCATAGCATGTTTCCCGTGCCTGCTCACCCAGGAGGGTGGGCATCTCCGTTGCCCCAGGCACCTCAGGCCCTTCCCCAGTCAGCCCTGCTGCCCTCAGTGAGGAGGCTATTGACCTCCTGAGATCCCTCTCTGTTGGGCAGTCAACCATACTGAATGCCATCCAGGGTCTAGCAGGGCATTTGCAGCAAACAAATGCATACCTGGAGGGCATTCACTCTGGTGTGGCGGCCCAACAGACAGCATTTCCGGCTCTGGCCTCAGCACTGATGGCAGCCATTGTCCCTCTGTCCAGCCTCCCCCCTCCAACTTCCACAACCCAGACCCATTCCCCTCTGCCTCACCCTATCCCACGCACACCTTCAGACCAGCATGCACCCAAATCAACACACAAAAGTGGCTCAGGCAATCATAAGCACCACACTTCATCTCACAGGCACTCACACAAGCTCTATGCCCATGCAAACACACCAACATCCACTGCCTCCACTTTGTCCCCCTCCTTCTCCTCGTCCACCTCCCTCCAAGTAGCGTCTCCACTCACACCTGCATGCACTACATTTTCATCCACTACCTCCATCACCAGGACGCTCCTCACTACACGCCCCTCACTGGCAGTCACCACCCGCACAACCATGCACACATCCCCTGTGTCCTCTCCCAGTGTGTCTGTTGCCCCTCCTCCCAAAGTACACAAACACAAGCACCCACCCAACAGCCATCCACCTCACAACAGCATCCAGCCCATGCACCTTCACCCAAACTCAGCAGATGTACACTTCCTACAACCACTCCCTCTTCCTCCACTCCCAAACCCTCTCCATCTTCCCGTCCCAGTGTGTCTAAAAAACATTTCCTGGCAAACATTGACCTCTTCCCTACGCCTCCTCCCCAAATCCCACTCGGGCCAGGGTGTCAAGATCCCAGGCCAGCACCTCAGCCACCAAGTCGGCGTCCGCTGTGGTACCTGAAAGTCCCAGAGGATCAAAGGGGGCACCCATCAGGGCAGCCAGTGTGCCACAGACCCCTGCAAAGGACCAACCTATTCCGCCACCTGCCAAGGTGAAGAAGGGGCCAGCATGCAGCACGGCCAAGAAGCACGACCCACCCAAGGTTGCAAGGTCCCAGCAGCATCTGCCAAGGTGGGGAAAGGGAAGAAAACCCAAGGCAAGGCACTTCAGGCCTCAGAGGCTCCAGGTGAGGGACTGGTGCCCACCATCAGTACCTACAACCCCGCAACCTGTACCGCAGAAAGGACCACCGCCACCTGCACCGCCATCTGCCCCGCCACCTGCACCGCCAACTGCACTGCCACCGCCACAACAACTGTCAGCAGCATCATCCCCAGTGGGTAGCCATCCAAGTCTGCAGGAGACAGCCTGGTGTCTTCCTCCACCACTACCAGCACCTGCACCGCGGCCAGCACCAGCAGCATCCCCGCCGCAGACACCACCGCAAGCACTGCCACCTGCACCGCCATCTGCACCGCCACATGCCCAGCCGGTACCACTACAACTGTCAGCAGCATCCCCAGTGGGCATCCGTCCGGGGCTGCAAGAGACGGCCTGGACCCTCCCCCCACCACTTGAAGCACCCTCACCAGCACCGGCACTACCAGCAGTTTGCAGCCTTAGTCACCACAGGATGGAGTCTGGCTCTGCCTCCATGGAGTATCATACTACCTGTTCCCTGCACATCTCGTGCCTCAGACACCCAGGTGAGGGAACGGGAACTACCACACCACAGGTGTAGCATCACTGGGCACAGGGCCCCCTCTAGAGCCAGTGGAGAAATGCATCCACTATCACTTTCCTTGGCAGGATGAAGCAGACTGGGCACAAGGCCCCCTCCAGAACCAGTGGAAGAAGCCATCCACTCACCCCATCCTTCCCAGGATGAAGCAGACTGGGCACAACGCCCCCTCCAGAACCAGTGGAAGAAGCCACCCACATGAGAGTCTGTGGCTTTGCACTCCCCAGGACCAAGCAGTGGGCAACCCACTCACTTGAGAGACCGTGGCTTTGCACTCCCCAGGACCAAACAGTGGGCAAACCACCCACTTGAGAGACTGTGGCTTTGCACTCCCCGGGACCAAGCAGTGGGCAACCCACCCACTTGAGAGACTGTGGCTTTGCACTCCCCAGGTCATCGCTGTGGGCATGTTGCCCCCACCAGGACCAGTGGCGTAGTACCATCTTCTGGCTGAGGTGCCCCCGCGAGGTGCCTGTGTGTTTTCGACCTGATGCCCCTGCAGTGTTCTCTCCGTTTTGAGGCAGGAGTCAAGTGTGGGCTTCGCCCATGATTTTTTTTCCCACTGGGCCATGGACATTTGCAAAGGACAGTGTACGGCCTTCTGTACATGTTGTAAATATTTATATATACTGTTTTTTCCAATCGTTATAACTTTATTTGCATATTTCAAAATATCACTATTTGGACTCAATTCCTTTTGTCCTTGCGTTCTTCCAGGGGGTTATGGGGTGTAAATGTACTGTTGCTGCATGTGTTTGTGTGTATGGTGTTGTGGATGAGGGTGGGGGCGGGGGGGTTGCGTGTGTGTGTCACTCTCTTTTTCTTCCCCCCTATCCCCTGTGTGCTAGGTGCAGGACTCACCGTGGTCATTGCCGCCGCCGTCTTTTGTGTTCCTGGTGCATTAGCAGATACACCAGCATCGGCAAGACCTGCAGCTCGGGCTCTATGGCGTCCTGGTTCTTCATTGAGTGGTTTCCCTTCCAAGTCCTGTTTCCACCGAGCTTTTGATGGCGTTGGTACTACCCCGGAAAAGCTGGCGGATTGGCGGCTTGTGATAGGGTGGGCAGTACATTGTCTTCCGCCTGTCTGTTGGCAGTTACCGCCTCGGTGTTGGTTGCTACCGCTGTGGCGGTCGGAGTTTTAAAGTGGCTGTCTGTGTTGGCGGTTTCCGCAGTGGTCGTGATCCCATTTTTTTTACCACCGGCCTGTTAGTGGTATTACCGCTGCTTTAACACCGTCTGCCAGGGTTGTAATAAGGGCCTTAATCTTCTTTGATATCTTGGTTTCATTCAACACCATCAATCAACTTCTCAGCATCTTGTTATATCCCCTCTCTCCAACACTTGCTGTCTGTGTTTTTTCATCATGGTTATTTCAGTACCGTGATTCTCTTCGGAAATTAGTTGCAATTACCTTGGGCAATTTGTTGCAATGTCAGTACACACAGACACATAGATAACCTCTGTGCATCCTAGCCTTCTCAGGTGATTAACCTATTTTTTAGCCAACATACAATAATCGTGCTCAGGTAACTTCATCCAAATGCCACCTCCTATTGTCACGTCGCAAGTCCCCCAGAGCTTCACCTTTTCCCAATGATATTCAATCCCCATGATATTCAGGCCCCATGGGACCTAGTGTCCTAATAAGACATCAACTTCTATCAGTTTCTAGATGCACGTAACTGTACCCCAAGGTGTCATCCATAGCAAATGTCCTACCATGGCCATTAAGCTGATCCGATAGACTATATATTGGCAATTCTCTCTCTAGTAGCAGTAAACCTCTGCAGCACAGATTTAAAGGGCCAAATAATGTCAACACACTAAAGTAAGAAAGTCTTCCCCAACACTGTATAATCCTGTTATGGTCTGCATTCTCCCTCTATACTACTCTGAAGGCATTCATCAACAACGTCTTATTCTTACAACATTAACTTTCTTGATGGATCTAAATACATAATTTCCTATTACTGAAATGTTACAACGGGTTGAGTGAAATGATGCTGTCCTCCATTTCTCTAATAAAATGTAGATTATTCTAACATTTAGATCAAAAGACTAAAGACTAGGTAGCTAACCGCTGAGCACAATGACAGTGGCGTAGTGAGGCTCCCAAGAGCCCCGTAAGAATCCCCCGATAAAGCCGTCCCTCCATAAGGCATTGGAGCCTGCGCCATTCCTCAACAGAGGTCCTGGACCCTTGCTAGGGGAGTGACGAGGTGGGGCCTGCCGGGGCTGCACAGCCACAACCTTTCTTGGTGCGGGAGACTGCGTTACAGCTCAGCTGCGCGGCGGGCTACAGACCCATTAGACTTACGGCAGCGTGCGGCACCTGGAGTGAGGTGTCCGTGTCCCCACCCCCACTGGAGACGGAGAGCGTGGTGGGCACCTTGTGCAGCAATGGTGTCCTATGTGGAAACAGGGCAATGAGTCAGAGAGGTGAGGAGATGAACTCTGGGATCTGGGCTGCCCTTCCCTTGTGGTGCCCCCAGCCTGCGGCAGAGTGGTGCAGGGGGCCCCCCTGAAGGAGATGGTGCACCAAAGAGGGGGACCCGCTGAGGATGCAGCGGGTGTGGCCTTGCGGCCAGGGAGGGCAACATAGCGTCTGGGGGCAGGCGACGGAACCCGGCCTGGTCCCTGGAGGGACTGGTGGCCCTGTGATTGCGCTGAAAGCACAGCAGCCTCCACGTGGGAGCCTGGATCTGGCAGCAGTACATTGAGGCCAGGGGCCTCACTGAAGACTGCTACTTGAGGGGCTCTTGGGGGCCGCATGGAGTCATGCTGTGAGGTTGGGCCCGCCTCCCCCCTTTGGCAGTGACCTTAACCACAGAAGGGGACAACTGCAGCCCTCGCTGCAGGAGCAGAGTGGGATTGATGAAGCCCGGGCTGCCCTAGGGGGAGTGGAGGGCCTGGAGAGACAACTCCCCAACCGACGAAGTGCGTGAGCCCTGGACCTTTGGTGGTAAATAGAGGCCGAGTGCATGCTCGCTCAAATTTAGAAGAGAGACTGGGCTCCCCCGCCTGTGGTTGGAGTTCACCTGTCTCGCAAACAGTTTGAGAAATAAGGTGGGCCCCCCGGGCCACCTGTGGACACAGCAATACCCTGCGGACGCAACAACAGGTTTGCGGACGTTGGTCTGGCTACGGATAAGAGGTACCAAGCAATGCCTGCAGTGCACGGGCCATTTAGGGGTTTGAGGACGGTCCGGTGCGCCACACTGACAACACGGGGACCCTGAGGCAGGGGTCTCCCTTGGTTGAGGGTGATGTACCTCAACTAAGCCAGCCATCATTCACTGCAGCAAGCACCTAGGCATGGTAGCCACCTACTCCAAGGGTGGCGATATGCCATGTGGCAGGGGCACAAAGACAGGACTCCAACTCAATCTTTACAGGTTCACCCAGCCCAGGGATACAGCCGAGGCTCTCCGGTCAGAGGAACAGAGTCACATGTCGATGGAGACCCCAGAAGATTACGCCATTTACTGAAGGATATAGTGGCAGCAATACAGGGAGTGCGTGGCGTCCTCAAATCCAGGATAGACTCCATTGTGACAGAAGAAGCGTTGATGAGGGTGGACTTCCAAAACCTGGGTCCCAGAGTAGAGGAGGCAGGAGGCTCCCTCAAGGAGATTAAAGATGACTCGGCTACACTCAAGAAACAAGTGCTGGAACTCAAACTCATCACAACATCACTGGAGGCTAAGGTTGAGGACCTGGAAGGACACTCCCGCCGAAACAACATTAGGATAATTGGGGTGCCCGAGAAATCTGAAGGACCTGCAGTGGATTTGTTCAATGAAGACCTTATCCTTAAGCATTAGCAACCATGTGGTTTTTCCAGGTACTTTTCTGTGGAGAGAGTGCATCGAACCCCGGGTGCGCCCCTTAGGCATGGGCCCGCCACACACACCATTATTGCAAGGGTTTTCAACTATAGAGACCGCAGTGCTATCCTCCAAATGGCAAGAAGCGTCCTCCCCCATCTGCATAGACAATGCACACATTGCCCTGTTTCCTCACTTCATGCTATGGGTGCAGAAACTGCGCTGCAACTTGCTGGAGGTCAAGCGTGCCCTGAGGGAGCGGGATCTCAAATATTCAATGATCTGTCCTGCACAACTACGAGTGATCACCCATGGCAAAACTCACCAATTCTCCTCCATGGAGGACACCTGGGACTGGCTCGAGGGCTGGCAGGAAGTCAGCAAACAGGAGCGCTGGAAGCGCCCGACGGAGCAGCAATAAGAAGGCAGTGAACTGGGTCTACGGGCACAGTCGGACAAGGAGCGTAGTGGAAATCCTGCTCCACCAGGTGGAGGAATCATACAGCCGCGACAGTCTACATCCTAGGACCAGAAATTGATTCGGTGTACCCTCTGGGAGGGAGGCGTAGATACATCCCAGTGGTGGCTCACTGAGAACTGCAGCTTGCAGCAGCTGAGGCCTTGTTAACACAATTTAGGTCTGGGGGCAGGGCAAAGCCCAGGACTAGCCGGTCACTCTCCTCACCCCCCCTTTTGGTATTTTGTTATGTTACGTATGGGCGATAGGCACTCTGCATGGTTGGGGTGGCAAGTAGTTCAAGTCCTATTTTACAGGGAGGCAGGAAGGGGGGGTTAATTCTGTTGGGGATTATTATTGGTTTACTGCAGTTGCTATGTTTCAGACAAGTCAAACTTTTGCACAGAACGTAGAATTGATGCACTTATACATGACATTCCCCGGGGTCTGGGCACAATGACACATGCGGGGCAGGCACTTCTCACTCACCGAATCTCATGGTGACACAATCACTGCGCATTCTCTCATGGAACGTTAACGGGCTCGGAGACAAAATTGAGATGTGGGTGGTCCTTCAGTATCTCAGAAGCCATTCCCTAGATATGACGCTCCTGCAGGAGACCCATTTGCTGGGGAATACCTATCGGGCACTAGATAGGTGGGGCTACAAAATGGTTGCACACGCAGGGTGTACAGCCACTTCAGGGGGGCAGATATCGTAGTGAAAAAGTTGCTTCCCTCGACATTGGACGTACCTGATTGGACGACCACGGTAGGTACTTAGCTCATTCCGGGACCATGGAAGGTACAGTAATTAATATGCAATCGGTATACATTCCACTATGACTTTATGAGGGCACATTCACAGCGCTGAACACCGACTCATATTGGGAGGTGACCGTAATACTACCCTCAGTGATACCACTGACCGGCAACTGCCTAGCCAGGCAACTCCCACTAGGCAATCCTTAGGGGACTTCCTGGCTGCGCAGGGCCTGATGGATGTGTGGCGTGTCTCTCATCCAGATGAGCAACAATTTGCATTCTACTCTGCAGCCCACAGCAGTCTCTCCCGCATAGATGATCTACTTATGCTAGCCCATCAAATGCTGCGAGTGTGGGACATTTGCCACCTGGCACGTGACATATCGGACCACTCCCCCCTGTGGATGGTTTATGGTCTCAGCACAGTAAATTGTAGTCTCATCACAAACGGTGTGGGAAGAATATAAAGCTCTGATCAAGGGAGGGGGTCTTTCTGAGATGGTGGGACAAACAAGAGAAAAGTGGTCGCGAATGGAAGCCCTGGAGAGGGAGATCCTGGAACTAGAAATTACCCCCCCCCCCCATGACCAACGAGAGGCCGACACGACCCACAAGCTGGTGCTCAAACAGCGGAAATATCACTAGGTAGCACATGAAAAAGCTAGAGCCCAATATGTGGTGACCCAGCGTAGACTATGCGATGTGGGTGACAAGGCTGGAAAGCTACTGACCTGGCTCAACAGATGCAACATGGCTTGACGCTGGGTGGGTACTATCTGTACTAAATCCTGCCTCCCTGCTAATGACAGCGAGGTTATTGCGTGTGCCTTTGGGAGCTACTATGAGGAGCTCTATTTCTCGGAAGCAACCGCCACCAAGGCCGACTCACGTGGGTTGCTAGCAGATATTCCTTTTCCTACCATGGCAGCAGACAACAGAGAGCCCCTAAACAGCAAGCTAACACCGGAGGACATAGTAGCTGCCATTCGTAGCTTGTGGTCGGGGAAAGCTATGGGCCCCAACGGATCCCTGTTGAGCTATATAAAGCAACAGCCACTACACTTGCACCCCAGCTGAGGAGAGGTTGGCAAAAGGGGTACTTCCCCCCAATGACTGGGTTCAATTGTGGTCATTTAGAAGGAAGGGAAGCCGGCCGAGGATTGTAGCTCATACCATCCTGTCCCCCTGCTCAATGCTGAGGTCAAGATCTTAGCCAAGATCTTGGCCTCCCGCCTTGTCCCGATCATATCCTCACTGATTCACCCCAACCAGTCCGGCTTTAAGCCACAATGAAATATGGCCTTAAACCTTAGGCAGAGTGCATGGGGTCGTGGCTCAGGCCGACTCGCTTCGGGAGGACGCCATGTTTTGCTTCACTAATGACCAAGCTGATACACTCATGTACTGACAAAAAATCTCTGGAATGCCCTCCTTAGTCCAAAGAAGACATTTATTATTTCACTACGCAAGGTTCCTAAAAGGAGATTAGCTTGGTGAAAGCACATGTTTAAAAATGGTCACAGCAATGAAATGAGATAATGTACAAATGATTCTCCACTGCTATATACACAGCAAATATATGTATCCATATTATAATGCAAAGCAAATAATGAATTAAAAAATATGCATCACCATGAGAATAGGGCATCACTGCTTCATCTCCCTCCTACTCAGCATCAGATCACCAGATCCCACAATCAATCGAGGAGAGAGGGATTAATTATCCTCACAGGAAGGATGGCACACTCCAGCATCCTGGATGTACCTGAGATCTGCAAACACTCTCTGTCCCGGTCCATCTGGTCTTGGCCTCTTATACTTTGAACAAACAAGAAAGAAAAAGTCTAGAACTTTCACTCTCCCTGTGAAGTTTATTTATTCAAAAACTGCTGATTGCTTTAGGCTTGCTTTGAAAATAACACGTCGGGACGTGGCCACAATCCCAAGGTGATAATTCAAAACAAGTCCATTCCCTGCCATCTCAGTACATTCTTATCAGCCTATGCCCTTGGTGGGGAAAAACACGAAGAATAAAAACATGTGCACATTGCACAATGCGGAAAACTACTTGCAGCTTTTAATGTAGCAGTGTCTAATGCTAAGATAAAGTCAATAGGCAGAATGAAGCTGGTGGTCACTAAAGTGACAGTGTAGTGCTAGGCTAAGTGCAACGTGGAGTCAGTGGTCAAAACTCCCATATCATTACATTCCACCCTTGTTTGACCAGTGACTCATACCTTATAGCCCTAAAATCAACTGCTCCTTTTTGTTTAAAAAAAAAATATATATATTACAAGCAAATTAGGTATTCATTGTACACAGCAACATAATGAAATGACAAGAGCAATCAATATAAAGCATTGGAAGTGGGATTAATATTATAAACAGTTAAACCAGGCACACCTACAGTAAAAAGACTGGTGCTTATATATTCTGACTGGGATAACAACTGATTGAATAGTGTCTCTAGGATAACGAGTTGGTATAGAATTAGATGGAAACATCATGAGTCCTAATCATGTAAAGGTACACGGTCCACCTGTAAGGTTTGCTGGAATGTAAGGAAAAGTGAGGTTCCTATACGAGAATAGTCAGCCAACTGGCAACTTAAACATGCTTAATGTGACTGGCAGCAGTCAGCAGGTGATAACAAGCCATGTTATTTGTTTCATTAGAATTGCAATCAAACAGGTTGATAGAATATCCATGGTACTTTGCATTATTCCCATGCAGAACTTTGATCTGTGAAGCACAATTAGCGCCAAATGGATCCATAGGTTTTGCCCTTCAAAAAGCAGCAGGTGTATTAGGCAACGTGCTCGATCAATCAGGTTCAGGTTGGGGGTGCTGTCTCACCCAACCGCACACGCCCCAAGGGAGACCACACGGCACACTCAGGGTCAGAGGCAAGTCATAGTATGATCTGTAAGAAAAACAAGTATGATCTTTCTTGCAAATAACATTTGTCAGCTGAAATGCGCTCTCCTTTTCCTCTCCTTGTTTTATGATCAGCAGAACATTATTAGGGCCCGTGGCTATTATTTCTGCAGGTCCTGGAGGGCCGTTTTGGGATTTCATCCACACCTTAGCATCAGGGATTTTGTCAGTTGAACCAAACCCTCCCTTTCCTTGCCCTGTCAAAAGGGGTGGGCAGTCGCCTTCCTTATCTATCCTCCATACACTGGACGTATGACAAGTTAGGCAATTATGTAAGCATTTATGTTAAGACCTGCAGATTCTGGTGTGGCTCTGTGAGGAGCTGAAGCTCTAGGTTTTGTTTCCCAGTACACAATGGTGTCGGTGGCCACATGTGGTTGTATCAGGGTTAACATTTGCATCAGGGCAATTTCAGCATTTTGTAATGGTCTGTTATTCAGAATCTGGAGGGCTTCAGTTAAATGCTCACTCCAGTTTTTCAAAGTCCCATCAGATATTTGTTTTGTGCAAAACCCAAGGGACACTCCTGTTCTTCTCTGCTTTTGCCACCTGCTCCAATCCACATGTTGTCCCTGGATAGTTACATGCAGCACAATGTCTCCATCCTGCACTGTCCACAAGTCTAAAGTCTGTTGAATTATTTATTTTGCCAAATCAAAAGCACACTGCTTCACTTCACCCCATTCAAACTCATGTTTTTTTCTGGTCACTTTGTACCAAAGGGTTAAGGTTTTACTCAGATGAGGGTCAGGCTCTCTCCAAAAATCAAACAATCTCATGAATCGCGGTGTCTCTTGCTTAGTGCTAGAAGTAGCAAACTTCAAAATATTTTGTTTTACCTGTAGCAACATCTCTCTATGTCCTAGCCACATTTTACTCTGCAAAAGCTCTGTGAATTTATCATTAACATCCTTAACTTCTTGCTCTGTGTAATCTTTTAAGGAATGTATTTCAACTCCTGCTAAAAATTGTGGGCTACTCCGTATTATTTGTCCAAATATTGGCTGTGCACAAACTACATTCTGCTCATGTAGCTCACACTGGCCCCCACCTTTTTTAACCTCCTCATTACTGGAATGTGAAAAATCAGATTTCCCTGTGACAGCTTGGTAGATATCAGCCTTATCTTGTAATAACTCACTCTGGTAAGACACTATAGCAACAAGCTGTTGCTGTAATTTATTTTTCTCAGTGTCTGACTGTTTACACTTCTCATGCATGTTTTTGTAAGCAGACAAAAGTATCCAAACCCCACTGTCAAGAACAAATGGGACATCATTCCATTCAAAAAGCACCTTTTATTAAACATGTAAGTACAGTTAATAATTCTGTTTTATCGAAGCACCCATCCCAAAACTTAGAAAGTCCTGATAATAAGAAAACACATTTGCCAAGATATCATAAGGCATTTTAATTTCACATGCATTTTCAGAAATGGTTTGCGGTGCTTCCTTTAACCCTCTAAATAAAAACATATTTTCACTTTTAAATCATACACTTTCAACTTCCAACCTCTTTTAAGACTGATCGACTTCGCCAAAATGTTTTGCTTCACTAATGACCGAGCTGAAACACTCATGCACTGACAAAAAAAATCTCTGGAATGCGCTTCTTAGTCCAAAGAAGACATTTATTATTTCACTACGCAAGGTTCCTAAAAGGAGATTAGCTTGCTCAAAGGACATTTAAAAATTGTCACAGCAATGAAATGAAATAATGTACAAATGATTCTCCACTGCAATATACACAGCAAATATATGTATCTATATTATAATGCACAGCAAATAATGAATTAAAAAATATGCATCACCATGGGAAAAGGGCATCGCTGCTTCATCTCCCTCCTATTCAACATCAGATCACCAGATCACAGAATCAATCGAGGAGAGAGAGATCAATTATCCTCACAGGAAGGATGGCACACTCCAGCGTCCTGGATGTACCCGAGATCTGCAAACACTCTCTGTCCCGGTCCATCTGGTCTCGGCCTCTTATACTTTGAACAAACAAGAAAGGAAAAGTCTAGAACTTTCCCTCTCCCTGCATAAGTTTATTTATTCAAAAAATGCTGATTGCTTTAAGCCTGCTTTGAAAATAACACGTCGGGACGTGGCCACAATCCCAAGGTGATAATTCAAAACAAGTCCATTCCCTGCCATCTCAGTACATTCTTATCAGCCTATGCCCTTGGTGGGGAAAAACACGAAGAATAAAAACATGTGCACATTGCATAATGCGGAAAACTACTTGCAGCTTTTAATGTAGCAGTGTCTAATGCTAAGATAAAGTCAATAGGCAGAATGAAGCTGGTGATCACTAAAGTGACAGTGCAGTGCTAGTCTAAGTGCAACACGGAGTCAGTGGTCAAAACTCACATATCTTTACACACCGCGATCCTTGGCCTTACCTATTTGCAGTACTAAAGCGAATGGGCTTTGGTCCCCGCTTCAGGACATGGGTATGACTCCTCTATTCCTCCCCACTGGCTCAAGTAGTGGTGAACGGAGCATGATCAAAGACGTTCGCCCTAAGCCACAGCACCTGGCAGGGATGCTTGCTATTGCCCCTGCTGTTCGTGCTGGCCCTCGAGCCACTTGCCGCCTGGGTGCAGATGGACCCCTTAGTCACAGGGATCAGCTGGGATGACCAGTAGGAGGATCAAATATCACTTTACTCTGACAATATGCTACTGTATATCTTGAAGCCCATCGCTTCCCTGGACTGCATATTACACATCACAAATCTGTTCGGCAGTACTTTGGATACGCAATCAACTGGGTGACGTCTGTTCTCTATATCCTGAGGGGGAATGACCCCCACCACAAGGGTGCCCCCTTGAAACAAAACCTTATGGTTTTAAATACTTGAGAATTTATGTCACGAGAGTCCCTGCTGACCACTACTCCCTCAATGTGGCTCCCTTCTGTGGGTGACTTAAACTAGATATACAACACTGGAGAACATTGCTGTTGGGAAGGGCTGGCCTCTTCAAAATGATGGTGCTGCCAAGCTTCTTGTATGTCCTCCTTAATACCCTCTACTTGGTTCCCCTGCACTACTACAGGGTAGTAGATAGTGAGTTACGAATGCTTTTATGGAATGGGAACAAGGCCAGAATTCCTTGCCTAGGGTGACAAGGGGGTGGTAGGATGGGGGTATCACTCTCCCCAACATAAAGCAATACCATTGGGCTGCTCAAATGGCATCGATCAGCCACTAGATGCATGCACTTCAAGACAAACCTGCCTTCCAGATGCATAGGCGGCTCCTACATCCCTGGTGATACCTGAGGGCCCAATACTCCCCCCGACTCTCACGCAAACTTGGCCCCACATCATTGACCATAAGCTATTGGTGTGTCACGTACAAAGCCTTGGGATTGGGAAGAAGATTAACTCTGGTCACCCTGATCTGGGACTCGTGAAGTGGGATCTTATTGGTATATCAAAAAATTGGTGACCTCTGGCCGCGCACTGCCGTTAGGCCCTAAAGTGAACTGCAGGAGGAATATGAACTGGCTCCTTCTGAGTACTTCTGCTATCTACAGGCGCGACATGCCCTATATTAAGCCCTTCCTAAGGGGACAGAAATCCATGAGGCCTTTCCCCTAGAGCACAGGCTGTTAGAAGAGCTATTACACAAAAAAGCTATCTCCCTCACCTACAAAACCATACTCAACAACTCACAAGATATGCTACAGCACCTCCAGCAACAGTGGGAGTGGGACCTGGGAGAGCTGGAGCTGGAGGAGGAGGAGTGGGAGAAGGTGCTGGTGTCCCCGAGGAAGGTGGGAATTCGCTCAAGATTTTGACTGATTAAGTTGAAAATACTCCATCGAACATATTTACCATGCACGCTCTGACTCAGAATGGGCAGGGCACTGAACGACCTTTGTCTCAGTGGCTGCAGGATGGAGGGCTCCTTCCTGCATATACTTTGGGAATGCCCAGAAATTAAACAGTACTGGTTCTTGGTACTGGTGCGTGTTAGTGGTCTCCTAGCGGAGGAACTGTCTTTATTAATGAAGAGCTCAGCATATGGGGTCCCACAGACCTGGGAAGGTCAGAGAGAGTGCTGGCAACGCTAGGCATGGTTGCTGCTAAGAGAAACATTGTGAGACTATGGGGCTCAGCGGAAACACCAGTTTTGCAAGACTGGAAGAGAAACATGGACTGGTGTATTATCGCAGAGAAGGCTACCTATATGAGTCGGGGAGAGCTGTGTGCCCTGCCTTTCTCACAACCGTGTCTCATGCTAGATTGGGGGGACTGAGCGCCACAGATGACAGTCTCTGACGCCTGGGATCAGGGTGGGGTCCTATGGGTATGGTAAGTTTCTGAGATTGTGTCCTGTTTATACCGTCCTATGCAGAGAACACCTGTAATGTGCAATATTTGCTTGTCACCCTTTAATAAAAAGAATTTAAAAAAAAGACTAAAGACTAGCATTATACACATTTTAGATCCTCTCAAAAACAGCAAGGACACATACTAAATTAGTTTCCGATAAAAAGTTTAAAGTGGTGTTGCTTAGAAACGATCTGCAACCTCCAAAATATTATTCAACATTCTACATGATAACAACATGTTTTGCCATAGCCCTAACGACAAAACGTGCTGTGAATACCTTCATGTCTACACTAGCTTCTTTCTTAATAAACCTTTACTGCCTAGAAGGGCAAATAAATGATGGCAGGAATGCTTGCAAAAGCCTCTGCCACTGGTAGTTGCCTTTTAAAAGACAGCTAGAACCCCCAGAGTACCCAGTTTCATGGGGAGTTGCCCCAAAGTCAGAAAAGGACTCAACAGACAGTCTTTACAAATCTGCATAGCTTTATTAACATCTGCTAAGAATTATCACTTGTCCTAGGAGAACTTTCATTCTGAATTCCTTTCAAAATTTTGCAACTATTGACATGCCTTTTTTGAGCCAATATTTTGCTGAAACTGCCGGCCTACAAGAATCAAAAGTCTTATAAATCAAATCCTTAAAGAACAACTCTGCCAAGAAAATAGCTGCCATCACTGAAAATCCATACAAGTAACTCGGGTACCAATGAACCCGGGTACTCTTGAGCTGATAGATAACTTTTTCCCATCCTGCTGCCATAGGTTTCTCAAGGATGTCCCAGGTCCCCTCCTAATCTTGTTGGTAGAAGGCAGATCTGATATCCAGGAAACAAGAATGGCCAGGTTTCCCTGACTCACTGTGGGGTAATCTTCTCTTTCATGTTTGAGTAAAAGATCTAGGGCCATATGTACGAAAGCTTTTTCCTATAGACACAGAATGGGTAAAATCCTTTGGTACATCTGGCCCCTAGTTTCTCCAAAGAAAAATATTTCAACATAGCCATTTGTAATACACTTGAAAACAATGCATGTGACTGACAGAAGGAGGTCGCCAACAAAAGAGAAAGCCTGGAAAATTTGAACAAGCAGTAAGGAACATTGATGCTGCCATATCTGCCTAGATCTTCAATAATTTCCAATCTGCTTTTTGTTGGTCATCTTTTCCCAATGTATAACTGGTAGGGACATTATTCCTTTGCTTGTTTGAATCTTTGCCTCTTTAAGATCCAATTTATGAACAAACCCTGATGTTGTAGAAGTTAAGAACTCTTTCCTTGTCCTTGAGAAGTTGGCCATGCAGGGCGAATGGGAAAACTGTGAACTAAAAATGCAGATCTTGAATTGCAAATGTTAACTATATTTGATGTTTTTGAAATATTGGAATGTGAAAAGAAGTATTGCAATCAAAATGGATCCTGGCATTACAATTGGAACTACTCTGTGAAGGCTGTCTACTTCGAAATGATATGTTTATATCCACTGATTTACCTATTTCAAATGCAAAATGAACCTGAAACCTTGTAAACCTTTCCTACCTGGAAGATTTTTTAAAGACATTTTTATTGGTCGCAACAGAACAATAAGAATAAAACCAGAAACAATAGCCAGCTGTTACCATTTGACACAGAGGTGCAAAAATACAGTTTGTGCCATACATGAACACAGGAGCAAATTGAACCAACCCATCATTCGGAAGGGTCGGCATCCATCAGTATCAGTGGAGCTGACATCCTTGGTTGAGGAGAACACCTGAGAGCCCCCTAGGTCTACAAATTACACTAGTAGGTCCACCCAGACCTCCAAGTCTTCCTCTGCCCTCTCATAATTTCTACATATTTTCAAGTGCACCTCCTTGGCTGCTGCCCATTCAGCCACATCCGTCTCCCATCGCTCCACACCAGGAGCAATCAGACCTATGCAGGTAATCGCTACCCGTCGCTTTGCCAGGAGCAATAACAGGTGTAAAAACTTTAACTAAATTTTACAGTCCTTTGGTGGTTGGATATCACCCAGTAGGCAAACAATTGGGTCCTGCGGTAATTAGTGTTCTCACCACAGTAGGCACTCGCACCACAACCCTCATCCAGGATGCATGCACCACTGGGCAGTTCCATGCCAAATGTAAAAAGGACACCACAGGAGCCTGGCATCTGTGCAGCTCTGCGACTTACTGGGATCCATTTTGTGTAGAAGTACCGGTGTCACATATGTGCGATGCAAATAATTAAAGTGGGTAAGTTTAAACCTGCCATTACAGGAGATAGATTGCAGTAATGCACAACTTCTGTCCCATAGTGCATCCTCCAGTGGGGTCCCCAAGTTACCTTCTAAAGCCGCCTGGGCAGGCTAAGTAAGGTGTGTACCTCCAGCAGTCATGGCTCTGTAAAACATGGGGACCAGGTGGCAGCTCCCACCCAGCTCCAAGAGAGCCTATTAAGTGAGAGATGTGGCAGGAGCAGCAGGAAAGGTGGGTCATATATCTCGGACTATGACTGCTACACTAGCATGTAGGAGGAATTTCCCAGGCCACACTCCATAACAATCCTGTGCTGCCTCAAAAGGAAGAAACTCTTTGTTGTGGTACAAGTCTCCCAGAGTCTTGCATCCACCATGCCCCCATTCAAGCAGTCTCATCCACTGAGTCGGCAAGAACTCAGAATGTTGGTAGGTGCCAGAAAGTAAATTCCCTTCCAAAAGAAGCCCTCCCCAGTACCACCTTGACAGGTCTCTACCACATCAACAGCTGCGGGACTGGCAAAACGTGCACCCGCCCTCTATAAGCGATTTCTCCCAGTCACCCTTTGCAGTGAGCCAACGCACAGCATGCTGAATCTGAGAGGCCAAATAATATAACTCCACACTGGGGACCGCCAGACACCCTCCTCCAAGGGCAGATATAGAGCATCCCGTGCTACCGCCAGCCCATGTCAATGTAGTAAGGAGGGGGTGTAGTCTCCTGAAGACCACACGGGAACGGTGTCGAGCGAGTGCTGCATAGCATACAGGCAATGTTTTAAAAACACCATCTTAGCAATCACCACACGGCCCATAAGGGATAGTCGGAGGGTGTTCCAAAAGTGAACGGATAATCTTAGGTCTTTAGTAATCCTTCCAATGTTATGCTGCATGTGTTTGTGTTGTGAGTGTTTTACCATGACCCATAGGTAGCAGAACTGATCAGTCTCCCAGTGCATGGGCAGTCTACCTGGAAGTGGATTGAATAAAACCTCTGCCCTTTTTTCTTCCATGGTAGTAGTATTATGGTATTCTTTGGCGAGAGTAAAAATACTCCTTTCATTAGGGTATTTGCTTTTGATTTCTTCTTGAGGATGGGAGTAGGACACCTCCCAACTGAGGCTTGGGTTCAGGTTCTATTACATATCGTTTCTGAAGAACATTCAGCACCCATTCGTCCTTTACATTTAAATTCCAAATTTGTTGATAATGCGGAGTACGGCCTTAGATATGGAGAGCTTCCAAATTCCTTGCCTGATAGTCAGGACCTTTGTGATCTGATCGGAAGGATGGGTGTTTTTAATCTATCCATTTTCTCTTTGGGTGAAACCACTTCCGTGTGAATTCTTATTGTAAGAGTACTCTTTTCTGTTGCCGTGAGTATGGGAAGATGATTTTCCTTTGTAAGGTAGACAATGTTTTCCATCACTGAAGGCATTGCTGGCCATTTGATCCAATTAGTCACCACGTAACTTTCTACTTTGGAAAGAATCATTAATATGCTGCCTTTTTAGAGGATTCTGCTTTCCAGTCGTTTAGCCACATATGCCTCTATGCTAAGGTAGAAGCTCCTGTAGCTGAAGTTGAAAGAAAGATGTAAGGTAAAAGGCAAAGTAATTTTCTCCTGATGAGGGTAGGGCATATCACCTGATGAATGTTTTGGTTTGGAAGCTTAAAAGGTTGTCTGCGGGCGGCATTAACACCTCTTGATGTAACAAATGGAGAAAGGAAGGGGACAATGACTTAATACCATTTCAGTCAAATATTGATGGTAGTGGCACAATCTTGACCCATCCTGAAAGCCGAGCTTGGAACTAATTTTCCTCATCATTAGACATCGCCGCACAACAACTTAAATATTCCCAATTCGACAAAAATTTACAACGCTAAGCTGGAGCTGTGTAGAAAATGTACACCTCGGAGCACTAAGGACTTTAGCATAATTGGTCTTTTGCACAAAATAAGCCACCGTGTATAAATATTAAGATGGGGCAGGTAAAATTAAGATCACAATGCATTTTGTGCCTATCAAATAACACACATTACTTTTTTTTTTAAAGAGAGTTGCACAACTATCTAAAGTCACAGCAGAAACAAGACCTGTAAAACATTTTCTTTGAGCACGTAGGTTATTTATATATTAAGAAATGTACGACAATTGACCACATGACATCAGGCTAAAATGTTTCTCCTGCCTAATGACCGACTATTTAAAGTGAATTGTTTCTTAGCTTCAAAACAAATATTCTTTTATTTGTAATATTATAGTTAAGGGATGGTTCGCCAACTTTTCCATCTCATGTTTCATTTCCACAATTTTGATTTTGAAATGTGTCAATTATGACTTAAAACCTGACAACCACATGCCCATATGTCGAGTAGTCAGTTCAGTTATTTTAGCCAACAAAATGTTCCATCCTTAGACTTGTGGTTTTG
This sequence comes from Pleurodeles waltl, assembly GCF_031143425.1. Taxonomy (NCBI): domain Eukaryota; kingdom Metazoa; phylum Chordata; class Amphibia; order Caudata; family Salamandridae; genus Pleurodeles; species Pleurodeles waltl. The sequence continues at coordinate 1,198,856,191 of NC_090446.1, forward strand.
TTTTAAATTTGGAAGTTTGGACAAAGAAACATTTGCAGTTTGCAAAATGCTTGCCCTAAAAAGCCATAATGGCTTCACTTATAGAATGGAGCCATCTGGCAATTGGTGAATATTATTTTTTGTTGCAAAAGTCTGTTTTAGAAAACTCACAAAAATGTGCATTTTCTCCATCTAATTTTCATCCGTGCTTGTAAAGACATCAATGAAAGCGCCCACGTGACATTTTCTCCAGGGAAAAAATTACACTTTTCCCCCTACACTCACATTTGGGCCACAGCATCGACTTGTCACAGCCCAAACAAAAATACAGACCGGGTGTGCTCCAGCATCAGCAACATGTTGGCATTGCACATTTGCTGAGCGCAAGCAGAGGGATAAAAAGGGAAGGAGGTACCCCTTCCTTCGATGATCTCCCTACCTGCAGAGCGCCTCCTCTCTCCACAGTCCGTTCCTTTTTGACGTCAAATTAGTGCAGCTCCAGCATTTACCGTGCACCCTGGAAAACTATAACAGAAAGTTTGGGAAGACATTCTCTTGGAGAGGCTGTGCTGCATTGGTGTCAGCCCAGGGTGTATGTGCCAGATGAGGGTTCAGTTGTGCAGCGCCCCCATGCCTTTCTCCTTCTTCTCAGGCGTCTGCACCATTTTCGACTGAGAGAGGTCAAAAACGAAGGGGAAAATTACGACTCCATTTCTCCTTTCCAGACCCAGAGAAATGCAATTTCAATAACACAGGGGTATTGCGAAGTCCTCAGGTGGCGTACTCGTAGCAACCTGGTAATTGACTGATGCGTTTGCGGGCCAATGCCCTCATTATAAGGGGCATGCGTGAGTGTGGGGCCTGCAAGCACTGTAATGGTGCGTATGTGTACGTGTACTGAGGCCGAAGAGCATCCGTGCATGTACAAATATGTTCATGGTGTAACCTGATGGAAGAACCGCTCCTTCACATTGATGGCTGTGAAAACAGCCGCCAGCCGCTCACAGCTGCTTCCGAGACATCTAAGAGTGCTGGTGGGCAGAGACAAGTGCCGGTGGACCCTGCCAGCACGAATTCGCCACTGCTGATGTCTCAGCAGGAGAACAAGTTGTACACAGCTAATTCTCTGACTTTAGCTGCCGTTAAAGACATCCACACACACAATCCCCCGTGCATCACAACATTCCACGGTGACTAATGCTATACAGACACAGGGAAACATATACCAATCACAGGATATCGCACAGTTCCCGCCCCCTCCACAAAAAATTCTCAAACAACATACACAAGACCCACAGCAGATCAAACAAATTAAAATACAAATCATAGTTGCTCAGGTTAAACGCGAATCTAACTTCTATGACACACGGTACACAAATCATACGCATAATACATGATAACATTCCAGTACAGCACCAGTTTCACTTACTAGCATATTTATCAATAGTAGCCTAGCTCCCTACACTCATCCAATAACACTAAACAGCAATCACAACCTTTTCAATCGTCACACACATTCAGAGTAATAACTCCAACTTCACAAACTCCACCTCCGTTGGGCAACACCTTCTCTTAACACCTTGACTTGGGAATACCCCTCAAAGCCTCCTAGCATCACTATCATGCCTCACCATTGTAGGGCTATGCAGAAACAATATCCCAGGGGGACCACCACGCATTAGGAAACACGCCAATGTAAAGTAAACCAAGCAATTAAGAAATGGGCATCTTGCCCAATGGATATAACAAAGTGGAAACAATGGGCATACCTCCAAATAGCCTGCACTCTCCATGCAACACAGCACAGATGTGCATCTCACCCAGAGGGGTCAGTACTCTGCACAGTACAGCACAACAGGAATAACCATCAGTGGAATTCGCATTATCCATGCTTTGAGACATTACAGGGAGTGCAGAATTATTAGGCAAATGAGTATTTTGACCACATCATCCTCTTTATGCATGTTGTCTTACTCCAAGCTGTATAGGCTCGAAAGCCTACTACCAATTAAGCATATTAGGTGATGTGCATCTCTGTAATGAGAAGGGGTGTGGTCTAATGACATCAACACCCTATATCAGGTGTGCATAATTATTAGGCCACTTCCTTTCCTTTGGCAAAATGGGTCAAAAGAAGGACTTGACAGGCTCAGAAAAGTCAAAAATAGTGAGATATCTTGCAGAGGGATGCAGCACTCTTAAAATTGCAAAGCTTCTGAAGCGTGATCATCGAACAATCAAGCGTTTCATTCAAAATAGTCAACAGGGTCGCAAGAAGCGTGTGGAAAAACCAAGGCGCAAAATAACTGCCCATGAACTGAGAAAAGTCAAGCGTGCAGCTGCCACGATGCCACTTGCCACCAGTTTGGCCATATTTCAGAGCTGCAACATCACTGGAGTGCCCAAAAGCACAAGGTGTGCAATACTCAGAGACATGGCCAAGGTAAGAAAGGCTGAAAGACGACCACCACTGAACAAGACACACAAGCTGAAACGTCAAGACTGGGCCAAGAAATATCTCAAGACTGATTTTTCTAAGGTTTTATGGACTGATGAAATGAGAGTGAGTCTTGATGGGCCAGATGGATGGGCCCGTGGCTGGATTGGTAAAGGGCAGAGAGCTCCAGTCCGACTCAGACGCCAGCAAGGTGGAGGTGGAGTACTGGTTTGGGCTGGTATCATCAAAGATGAGCTTGTGGGGCCTTTTCGGGTTGAGGATGGAGTCAAGCTCAACTCCCAGTCCTACTGCCAGTTCCTGGAAGACACCTTCTTCAAGCAGTGGTACAGGAAGAAGTCTGCATCCTTCAAGAAAAACATGATTTTCATGCAGGACAATGCTCCATCACACGCGTCCAAGTACTCCACAGCGTGGCTGGCAAGAAAGGGTATGAAAGAAGGAAATCTAATGACATGGCCTCCTTGTTCACCTGATCTGAACCCCATTGAGAACCTTTGGTCCATCATCAAATGTGAGATTTACAAGGAGGGAAAACAGTACACCTCTCTGAACAGTGTCTGGGAAGCTGTGGTTGCTGCTGCACGCAATGTTGATGGTGAACAGATCAAAACACTGACAGAATCCATGGATGGCAGGCTTTTGAGTGTCCTTGCAAAGAAAGGTGGCTATATTGGTCACTGATTTGTTTTTGTTTTGTTTTTGAATGTCAGAAATGTATATTTGTGAATGTTGAGATGTTATATTGGTTTCACTGGTAATAATAAATAATTGAAATGGGTATATATATTTTTTTGTTAAGTTGCCTAATAATTATGCACAGTGATAGTCACCTGCACACACAGATATCCCCCTAACATAGCTAAAACTAAAAACAAACTAAAAACTACTTCCAAAAATATTCAGCTTTGATATTAATGAGTTTTTTGGGTTCATTGAGAACATGGTTGTTGTTCAATAATAAAATTAATCCTCAAAAATACAACTTGCCTAATAATTCTGCACTCCCTGTATATTGGTAAAAACCAAGGTATTGACGCCCCATTAAAAGTAGTAGACTAGCATAGATCAGCTTCGGCATTCATCTACCTCCCCTGTACTCCACTCATGCCGAACAATTCTTAAACACACCCATCCACTGACAGCAGAGATACACAGAAAAAACAAAAGAGGGAAACACTAATAGCCTTTTTACAACCTTGACGGAAGGGTTTCCTCCAATTGTGATGGATATCCTATGAGCCATATTAGGATCCAACTATATTCTATGGAGATCTTAATACGGCAGAGGGGATATCTGTCACATTTGTGTTGGACGAAACCCCTCCGTCAAGGTCACAATAAGGTCCTAAGTACAAGATAACATATCCTCCTTATATACATCCACCTCCTCTATTCTTGAACCTCAACTGCATCTAGATTTGACCCCGTGCCCCCACTTTAATTTTCCCCTGTCTTGTGCATGCAGTGGTCAGCAGTGGTACTTTTTCAGTTCTGTGTGGTTGCATGTGATTTTATTAAAACCCAGCTAGGTGAAATCAGGTTATTCAAAAATGTAGGATAGATGACATTTACCGAGTTTCTTTTCAGATTCAAGTTGATCATTGTCTTTCATTTCAAAATTGTATTCTCCCACCGGATTCTGCACAAGGATGTAATTGCTCCTATTTTCCGTACATTAACCTTTTTGTCCTTCACTCCTTTTTCTCCTTTTTTGCAAATCGAGAACTCTCCTCGTCGTCTTCTCGTTTTTCTCTTTTACCCCGAGTTTATCGCTTAACTTTCCTTCCTCAGCCACCATGTCCTTTTTGTTCTTATGGCGACTTTATTTCCTCCTCGCCAGTCTCAACCAGTGCCGTCTTCCCCAGCCCCTATCCTCCTCAGTTTTCATCATTCCATCATTATGCATTTTTTTTTATTGTAGTTTTTCAGTTTCTTTCGGGAGACCCCTTCCTCCTTACATCTGCTCAGATCATCTAAACCCTGGCAGTGTTTTCATGTTTATTAGCATCTGTTCCTGCTCAACCACCTCCGTGCATCATCTCTTCTATTGACAATCCCTTTTCATCTCTTTTGATGCTATTTTTCTGTCATCTTATTTTATTTTATTTTTTTGTTTTTTTCTCACTTTTCCCTTCCTTCTTGCCCCGATTTCAGTTTTGCTGACCTTCCGCTCCGGACTTTCTCTGCTACATACTTTCTCATCAGGTTAGTGGTAGAAATAAAAACAGACTATTGTGACCCTGCACTATTTACTTACCTTTCTTTTTCCTATTTCTTTTCTGTGCAGATGCCCAAATCATTGTCTTTTCAGAACTGCAGAGATGCAAAAAATACTTCGTCTGAAATGTATTTCATCGCTATCACTGTTATAAATTAATTTAATGAACACTGTTTTCAAGGATTTGGTTTTACCGTTTATTTCTTTAAAAAAGCTTTTAACATAATCGTCATAGTGCTGTATCGTGTTTCCTGATCATTAATTTGTTTAACGTCTAGCCATACTCCTGTAACATAAATGTCTCAGTTCATGAATGTGTTCATCTATCCTCTGGGGCTAGGTTAAAATAAAAATACATAACTAAATCTTGTTTGAGATCGATAAGGATGGGTGCTGCTGGACCAATTGTGTTTGGCCACATTCTGGAGTCATCTGAAAGTAGATAAAGGAAAGGTCAGTCCTCTGGACGGTCTAAAATTGATCTCCATAGTCGCTGGTGGATCATTCCTCAGAAAGATTTACCTAGAAGAGGGATAGTGAGGATTAGCCTGTAAATATTCATCTTTGCAGGGTTTAATGTGTGCATTCTAAGCAAGAGTATCATATATTGAAAGAGATGATTAATGAATGAATGGCATACACATAGGTCTCTTAATGCAAAATGTATAGCTTGTTATCTTCAAAGAGATTTGTTTTGAGTCATTTTCTGAAGCTTGAAACGTTACATCAATACTTAAGATATTGTGGTGGTGAGTTCCAGAAGAATTGACATAGATAGAGACAGCTTTACTCTCTTTTATTGCAATGTTTCTCAGTGGCATTTTTAACATATTTTTATCTTGGCTTCATACATTTCTTAAAGTTTAATATATGGAGATCTAGTTAGCCAAATATTGTTGCGCAAAGTCATAGGGACATTTGTTTGTACATGCATCTTACCAATTTGAAAATGATTTGGTCCTTATGCAAAATCTAGTTGAGGCTTGAGTTATGTTGTCTCTCCTACCCAACTCTGACATTAGCTTTATTGTGGCATTCTGAGCTCTTTGTAAATGACTACTTTGTGAGTCTGTTATTCCTACATAGAGGCGGTTAAAATAATCTAATTCTAAGTTATATTCTGCTGATAACACTAGGGTTTTCTGTGTTGTGTGTGGATAGTAGGGTTTTCTGTGTTGTGTGTGGATAGTAGTGGTAATAGGGACGTTCATTTTATGATTCGCTGGAAACAGCAAATATTCTTACATGGGTACTAAAGAGCATATCAGCAACCTGTAGTTGTTTTTTAGTTTGGGTGAAAACGCCATGTGCTCCCCAAAAATCACTCATGTTGGAATAGAGCCCTCAGCTGTGCCCATGCCAGACCTGCACACACGCCGTCTGCCATAGCAACTCAGTTCTTGCAGTCAGTGCACTGATGAAGCTGCGCCCGAGGTCCTAGTACTGGAACAGCAGAGTGTACTGACTGCAAGAACTGAGTTGCTATGGCAGACGGCATGTGTGCAGTTCTGGCATGGGCACAGCTGAGGGCTTGGAGTGTGTGAACTGAGGTGCACTGAAGGAGCTGCGCCTGATGTCCCAGTATTGGAACAGCAGTGTGAACTGACTGTAAGAACTGAGGTGATCTGGCAGACAGCGTGTGTGGGGTTGTGGCATTGGCATGGCTGAGGGGCTTGGAGTGTGTGAACCGAAGTGACTGATGGAGCTGCACCTGAGGTCCCAGTACTGGAGTAGCAGAGTGTATTGACTGCAAGAACAGAGATGTTCTGGAAGACAACATGTGTGTGGGGTTACTGGCACGGCTGAGGGCTTGGAGTGTGTAAACTGTGGTGCATTGATGGAGCTGTGCCCGAAGTCTGCCCTGCTGTTCCAGTACTAGGACCTCGGGCGCAGCTCCATCAGTGCACCTCAGTTCTACCGCGGCGAGGTAACTTCCTTTCCCATACTGGGACCCTGCTCACATACAGTTCCATCACAGCAGCTCAATTCTGATATTCAGTCCCAAGCCAATACTAGACCCAGAAGAGCAAAACACAGCTCAGCCAGTGCACCTTTAGTCTAACATCCGACACCACTGTTGATGGGAACTACCACAGCTCCCCCAGAATCCATCAATTCTCACACCCTTCAGGACTCCTCGCTTCTGTGGTTCAGAGGCTCACTTCTGACCTTATGTGCCCGTTACTATTCCAGTACTGCAACCCACATGCAACTCTATCAGTGCACCTCAACCCTAACCTGCAGCACCCCATTATTCCAATACCAGGGAGTACACAGAACTCCATTTCTCATTCCTCATCCACTGCCTTTCTGTTATTTCAGCACTGGGCCGGGATACAGCTCTGTCTATTCCCCCAATCCTGATCTGAAGAGTCCCAGTATTGCTGTTTGGGGTTCACATACAACTCTGCTAATTCACCTCCTGTTGTTCTGCAGTGCCCCATGCTGTTCCACACTCTGACTTCTGTTTGAGTACGTGGGGGAGCCAATTAAATCTATTCTTAGATTCCATCTTTATTTGGGAGGGTCTGTTTCACCTATCTCACTCCGTTCTTTCCTTTACGCTGTTTACTCTCAATGTTTTCTTTCTCCAACCACTTTTGTCTTTCCAGCTCTTAAAATCCACACTGTAACAGTTTTGCTCTTTCTTACAACTGGTTATTTCTACTCCTCTCCCTTTTATTTGTTTCCCTCTTCCTCTTGCTACCTCCTCTTTCAAACTCGCAACAATTTGGTTATCTCTTTACTTGTTTCGTTCCTCTCTTTTTTTTTTGTTCATCAGGTGTACATTCTTTCACAATTTTTGTTCTCTTCTATTCTTTCCTTGTCTTTTTTATTTGCTCTTTCCTTTGACTGGGTATGCATCCTTTCACTTTTTTTAGACCTTTCTTCCTTGCTTTCTTTGATGTTTTTCTTATCTTTATCTGTCAATTTAAATTTTATATATAAATCCCTCTTTTTCCCTTCTGTATGTGAAAGCCACAAGTTACTTGTCGGTACCCGAAGTGTCAAAGTGGTTTTCCTATTCTCTGTCTGTGGGAAATGTGTCAGTACATTCATGTCCTGGTTCTTTTGCTGTTGGTTTCTCTCACCATCTCTCTTTTTTTCTCTAATGTCCATATTTCACTTTCTTTTCCCACTTCTTTCATTATTTTTTCCTCTTTATCTTTCGTCCACTAGCTTCCTTCCTTTTTTGACTTTGCCTTTCACGGTTGCTCTATTTCTTCCCTTAGTTGTGTTTTCATTTTCTCAGTTCTTCCTTTCCCTTCTTTCTTTTTTTTTCTTTGCGACCCCCCCTTCTCTTTCTTCCTTTTGTCTGATGTCTTCTTTTTGCTTCTCTTTTTCTGCCCCAACAGCTTTCTCTCCTGAGGCCTAGCTATCAATGGCGCAACAGGTACAGTGGCACCGGGTCCCAGAGACCTATGGATCTCACTCAACTCTAATCTCTGCTGCATTTTCCTACTTAAATTGCAGTCAACCATTTTCCTCTCTTACTCCAGGCTCATGACACCGTTACTACACCACTTGTCTTCTTCATCTTTACTCCTGATTCCCTCTTTCCTTTCACTCTCCAGTCCGTCCCAAAATATATTTTTGTTATGGTGTTTTGAGCATTACACTCTAATGCCAAAAGTTTAGTTCTGATAAACGTTTATATGATAATTGTATATGTTTTAGGATAGAGGAAGAAGGTAAATGGAAGTGCTTCAGTTAAATGCTGGGCCACTGGAATTATATGGCAGGAAAAGACAACATTTTGAGGCAGGGTTGACCAATTTATGTGGCAAGAAAAGGCCAGTTATGAATTTACAATGCCAATAGCTCTAACTCAAAAACATGTGAGCCCCATTGCATTGCAAATGCTTGTTTTGTTTTGTTTTTGTCTGTACTAGCAAATTTGTAATTGGTCTAAAATTGTATAACACTTAGGATCTAAGTTGGACTATTTTAGTGTTTAGTGGTGGCTTTGGTGCTGGTGTTTTCACTGTTGGAGAGACATTTGAGTTAAGCGTTGCCTTGATTAAAATATATATATATGGATATGCAGTACACAAGATGCTCCAACTTACATACAGAGCACGTAGCTATGTCCTTCACAACTGAATGCATTCCTTCTTCTTCAGGAGGCAAATAATCCGAATAGCCATTTTACCCTGGAGAGTTTGACCTACACAGCATTTAACTTGTTCATTGCGGGGACAGAAACCACATCATCCACAATTCGCTGGGCAGTAAAGTTGGCACTGAAATATCCAGAGATGCAAGGTAAGAAGTGGGACAAAAAATCTTAAAACTATTTTAGCATTTTGTAAAATGGAAAACCTGCATCTGTAACTCACAGGTGTTCCCATAAAAACTTGAAACAACATAATGGGGACTTGCGGATACTTAGGGGACTTTATCAGATGGAAAACATTATAAAACCTGCAAGGACCTCCAAAAGTTTTAGTTTCTTAGGCGGTCTTTCTCTGAGAGAGGACTCACTTCAGAAAGTGAAATCCGGTATGAATTTGAGGGTCTCCCATAGTCCAGTCTCTGACCTTTGCTTCCTAGCAGAGGGCCTTGTAAAGACTGTGGCCTCCTGGCTCAGTATTAATTAATTATTTATTTATAAAACACTCCTCCATCCATAATCATGGCACTGAAAGCCTATAGGAGTAAAGGAAACCGAATGCCACAAAAAATTCAACATCAAACAGTAGACTAAGTGAAAAGATAGGTCCTGAGCATTTTCTGAAGAAGATATTCCTTGATGCCCAGCAGTAACCATTGAAGCTTGGAGCAGTGACAGTCTTTTTTTTTTGGGCATCAAGTTACATGCTGGCTAATGCTAGATTTTTCAAGCTCTGTCACGGCCACTGCTCATAAGGAACTATGGTAGCCCAGTAGTCTTTTTCCCCATGGTAGATGACATTGAGTGTGCAAGTGTCCATTTCTTAAATTAACAACAATTAGGTTTAAATTGACAACTGAGCAATTAACTTTAAGTTAAAATTAAATGTATTTTAAATTTTAACTTAAATTTTTAATTAAAACAAATAAAATTTAAATTCAATTTAAATTGACAAAATTTATACTAGGTATTTTTCCACTATAAAAATTTCATAAAATGAGATTACGGATGTTGGCAAGTAAGAAAGATAGCACTGCATTGGGCAGCTCCAAGACCTTCTGAGTATGGTAAATAGAAAAGGGATTTACAAGGATGGGATCTGGTGGATGAGCAGCCTATGAAAATGACAAGTAAGGATGACAGGCTCACCAAGGACTTGTCTGAACGAGCTAAGATTTTAAATATACTGGTAGACCCGCTGCATAATAGGTCAAACTGATTGATTTATACAGGTGGTACTTTCTTTGGAGTGGTCAGCCTCTCTCTGGTATATCAGTGGATCTGTGTGCATGTGTAGGTGCCTGCATTAGACGATTTACAAAACTGTATTCCCAACAAAGATATGTGAGTATTGTAAGATTTGAAGTGGGGTTTGTCTGTCTCTCAGGCCAAATGAGACTCGTTGTTAATCAATTCAGTAAAATAATTTTAATAGGTTTAAAATAAGAAGTAAATATTTAAGCTTAAAATAAGCAACAATTTGAACAAATGTAGTTTAATTGGGCATGCCCATGGTGGCACTAGAAGTGTTTATCATACTGGCCATTCAAGAATATTGATGAGAGGAAGGCACATTTACAGCTTTCTTAAAAAGACAAGGCACACATTCTCAGAATTGTCCCTATTATTAGGCTAAAACATCTCCCTTTCCAAAGGCACCACCAGTTGATTCACTATGATTATTAAATATGAAATTCCTCCCAGTACATAATTTTTCAGTATTGTATGGCTCACAATTGAAAAACAAACTTCCAGAATGTATTTTTAAATAGCAAACAAGGCCTCGCGGTTGTCCAAGTGCAGTATAACATGTTTGATGTAGGAGTTATACATTGAAGAGACAAAACAATAATTTGGAAAATCTTTAACATATATTGAGAAATACGATAAACAGTATGCAATGGCAGTGGGACATCAGGGAGTGAGAAGAAAACAGTGGGATGTCAGGGAGTGAAAAGAAAATAATGAAAAAGCTAAGCCATTATGAGGAATGGCATGTGAGTCGGCAGTTGAAATATAATCCAACTTTACCATTCCAGTCATTTAATGATTTTTTTTCAGTGCAGCCTTTGTCACATTTGCTAATTTTACCATCTAAAGTTAACGCTTTGCAGCCACCAACCTGACATTCTCAGACACATTTCAAGGGGAAGAGAAGCATTTGTTACTTTCTGTTAACCAGCTTCTTCTAAAGTCGGAAGAAATTGATAAGGTAAATTGGAAAAAAAATAGACTAGTGAATGCCTCTGGGACTTAGCATTCAGGACCACTTAGTGACAAAAAGATGCCCAAAAATGTAAGAATAAATTTCCTTTGAAAGCCCTTTCCTCACAGAGAATAAACCAAAATATTTTCACATTCCAGAAAATATCCAGAAAGAAATAGATGACGTGCTGGGTTCCCAGCGGTGCCCCACCATGGAAGACCGTCTCCAGATGCCCTTTACTGATGCATTCATCAATGAAGTCCAGAGGTTTGCCAGCATCATTCCCAATGGGCTTCCACATGCAGCCCTCCATGACATCAAATTCAAAGGCTATATCATACCAAAGGTAAGGGAAAGAAAGTGGTTGGGGTGCATTGAACTAGAAAAGAAAGAGATAGGCTTTACCATGTTTTTGCTAAACATGTGGTACTTCTCAAAGCAAGTTATTTACCAACATTCTTTTTTAGTCTTATTGTAGTTTCTTAGTTCATTTAGTCAGGAAGGGGTGCAACTTGCCATGGATATGCTACTGCCATTTGCAGGCTCATTCAGATGAGCAAGATAATACATTTTGCCTAATATAGGTTACTGAACATCCCTATCATGAAATGTTTAATTGAAACTTTCAAGGTAAATGCCTTTTACAATGTAGTGGAAATCAATCTATAGAAATGTTTCTTTTAATTGCCCTTTACATGGTTTTTTAAGGTGTCAAAGCCAAAATGTGTTCTATTATTCGTTTTTTAAAAAGGTTTGCATGGATTGTTTTTCTTTTCACCTCTTTCCGTCCTATGTTCTGTTTCTGCTGTGTGTTTTGCATATCTTAAAATGGGTTTTCATGGGGATATGTGTCAAACCCCCATTCCCTTCCCTCTACTTATTTCTGCCTCTGCCCTTTCTTATCACCCAGTGCTACTTTCTCCTACTCTCTTTACTATAGAAGGACAAGTCCCACACGCCTTAATGCATTTTAAAATTAGTTTGCTTTCCCTATTAACATGCTCCTCCTTTTTTAGGTCTCGGCTAGACAGCTCTTGTCTCTTAGACATGTTGTATATACTTTGTGGGCTTACAGCCCATCCATTGGCTTTTTATTTGTTCCTTGCATTGTCCTCTAAAAATATTGCTTGCTAGTGGTGAATCCTTCTTCTTTGTTCCTCCTTTTTGTGTTTTGTTTGGTCCCACGGAGCACCACCCAGTTACTGTATCTTTATGCTTTTGTTGTTCATGTGTTTGTTTTGTGGGACTATTTTTATCTTTGTTTCCTGCTCGTTTTACTGTTTGCCTGTTTTTGGTGGGTGTGTGTTTAGCTAGTGTTCACATTACAGTCTGAGGAATACAGCATCTGGAGCACTCACAATTCAGGAGCTCATTATGTGCTCAAGTCTTGCCCCATAAACATGCCTTTAAATATTGTTCTTTTCTCACCACAATTGCATGCTATTTTCCGAGAGTGTCAGGCACACAGTATCAGCCCAGACTTGCTTCTGCAGCGCTGTGGGCTGCTCCTGGGCACAACTTGTTGCTGTCTTTGTACACCGTGCAGAATGGCACCAGCAAAGCCATAAATTAGAGCTTTAAGCAGAACTCTGCTGTGCCCTCACTCCTTCCTCTGCTCTTTACCAGTCTTGTGTTTTTCTTGTTCCTCAGTATTGTCTCCTTCCTCTGCTTATTTTCTCCTTTCTCTACATGTTCCCTTTGTTCTCTATCTCACACCTTCCTCTACTGTGCTCCCAACTCATCTCTTTCTGTTAATCTTTTGTCTGCTCTCTCCATCCCATTGTTTCTCCTAAGCTCACGCAATGTCAGTGTATTGGAACAAATAACTTGCTCCTGTTTTTAACATTTTCTGATCCTTGAGTTTTTCCTCTACTTCTCTATCCACAGAGATGTTTCTTATTTCAGAAGAAAGGAGTGGTCCACTTCTCCAAGCAATTATTTTGTCATGGTTCCCTCATTAAAAAAGGCAAAGTGTATTTTACGCAGATGCCTCACCTGCCTGGAAGTTGTGATTGCTCCTTTCAGCCATATTCCAAATAGAAATTGATGATTGCTTGAATTCTTCACAGTAAAACATGGGGCGTGAGTCCTGTGCTAAGCACCAGTGCACAATTAAAGTTAGACTAATGCATGGGTGCTGATAAATAAATAATATCAGGTTTCACTCTCACCTTTTATTTTTTAAACTGCTGCTGTCTGTTTCATGGTCGCAGGCCCAACTGAGTTGGCTTGTGCTGGGCTTCTCTCTTAAAGACTTCTCCTCCCTCACACAAACTTCACTGACAGTCATTTCTTATCTCCGAGCTGCTTCTCCCACATCCCACTCACCCTGACTAGAGCACAAAAAAGGGGAAAATCTTCAAAATAATCATATAGTCACACACACCCCTGGGTGATTTCTTTATGGATTTGTATACTCTGGATTAGATTTATCCTGCTACATTCCTCCCTATTATAACAGCAAGTGGACTTGTGTTTTTTGTTTTCTGCAGAAAGTTTGGTGCTATCTGCTGCCTTTTCCTCAGGTCTCATAAAGGTTCAAATTATTTAGTGTGCTGCAAGGGTGAGTTGTCAGACAGCTGAGTAGTCCGGAAATTGAATGCCCACCTCCTTTTGCTTTCTCTTGGTCTGTTTCTTTCAAACCAGCATTGGTTTGCCTCTCCAGTTACTTTCTTTCATTTCATAAAAACATTACTTCCCCAGTTTAATAGAGCAAGGTCCCCATCCACCCATATTAGCAGCAATATAGCATGTATAGAGGCCAGAGGCAGGGGCTCGGCCACTTGCGCAGCTTCCGAGTCTGGCCTGCCTGGGGGCGCCATAAATATTTTGTTCCAGAGGGACATGGGTTTTATCAACAGCCAGCCTTCTCTCGCTGAGTGCCTGACACCCTTCCCTGTATTCCTCCTGCTTTTGTTACATTAACGTTTGCTTTCCATTCACTTTGTCACCTTTCTTTGCTCTCTCCTTTAACTTGTCTTTACTTCTCTGTTTCTTTTACCTTTCTTTCACCTCTCATTATCTTTTATCTATCTATCATCTATCTATCTTTTACCTATCCATCTATCTTTTATCTATCGATCAGCTGAACTGAGACTAGATGTTGGTAAGGGCCTGCTTTTGAGATGCATGTTGATCCATTCTTTAATTGGCTCTTGATATTGTAAATTTAAAAACAGGTATGTAGGAATCAGTTTTGAGAATTGGAGGCTGAAGGTGGAGCTGCAGTTGTCGTTTTATTTAACATTTTTGTGCATTTGACAATGTAATAACCTAATAGCAGTATTTAAAACATTGGTCATGGCAGCCAAGAAACTACCCTCAAATGGCCAATTGTTAGTAACTTACCCAGTTGAGGGAGGAGGTACAGGAGCTCAATTGTAATACATAAAACCAAGTTCCCCCTGTGAGAAAGTAGCCTCTTTCTAGCCTTGTTACCCCCACTTTTGGCCTGTTTGTGAGTATATGTCAGGGTGTTTTCACTGTCTCACTGGGATCCTGCTAGCCAGGGCCCAGTGCTCATAGTGAAAACCCTATGTTTTCAGTATGTTTGTTATGTGTCACTGGGACCTTGCTAGCCAGGACCCCAGTGCTCATAAGTTTGTGGCCTATATGTATGTGTTCCCTGTGTTATGCCTAACTGTCTCACTGAGGCTCTGCTAACCAGAACCTCAGTGGTTATGCTCTCTCTGCTTTACAAATTGTCACTAACAGGCTAGTGACCAATTTCACCAATTCACATTGGCATACTGGAACACCCTTAAAATTCCCTAGTATATGGTACTGAGGTACCCAGGGTATTGGGGTTCCAGGAGATCCCTATGGGCTGCAGCATTTCTTTTGCCACCCACAGGGAGATCTGACTATTCTTCCACAGGCCTGCCACTGCAGCCTGAGTGAAATAATGCCCATGTTATTTCACAGCCATTTACCACTGCACTTAAGTAACTTATAAGTCACCTATATGTCTAACTTTCACCTGGTGAAGGTTGGGTGCTAAGTTACTTAGTGTGTGGGCACCCTGGCACTAGCCAAGGTGCCCCCACATCGTTCAGGGCAAATTCTCCGGACTTTGTGAGTGCGGGGACACCATTTCACGCGTGCACTATACATAGGTCACTACCTATGTATAGCGTCACAATGGTAACTCCGAACATGGCCATGTAACATGTCTAAGATCATGGAATTGTCACCCCAATGCCATTCTGTCATTGGGGAGACAATTCCATGATCCCCTGAGTCTCTAGCACAGACCCAGGTACTGCCAAACTACCTTTCCCGGGGTTTCACAGCTGCTGCTGCTGCCAACCCCTCAGACAGGTTTCTGCCCTCCTGGGGTCCAGCCAGGCTTGGCCCAGGAAGGCAGAACAAAGGACTTCCTCAGAGAGAGGGTGTTACAACCTCTCCCTTTGGAAAAAGGTGTCAGGGCTGGGGAGGAGTAGCCTCCCCCAGCCTCTGGAAATGCTTTGATGGGCACAGATGGTGCCCATCTCTGCATAAGCCAGCCTACACCACTCCCCTGACCTGCACCTCCCAGGGGAGGTGCCCAGAGCTGCTCCAGCGTGCCCCAGACCTCTGCCATCTTGGATTCAGAGGTGTGCTGGCACACTGGACTGCTCTGAGTGGCCAGGGCCAGCAGGTGACGTCAGAGACTCCTTCTGATAGGCTCTTACCTGTGTTACTAGCCTATCCTCCTTCCTAAGTAGCAAAACCTCCTTTTCTGGCTATTTAGGGCCTCTGCTTTGGGGAATTCTTCAGATACCGAATGCAAGAGCTCATCAGAGTTCCTCTGCATCTCCCTCTTCACCTTCTGCCAAAGGATCGACCGCTGACTGCTCAGGACGCCTGCAAAACCGCAACAAAGTAGCAAAGACGACTACTGTAACCTTGTATCGCTTCATCCTGCTGGCTTTCTCGACTCTTTCCTGGTGGTGCATGCTCTGGGGGTAGCCTGCCTCCTTTCTGCACCAGGAGCTCTGAAGAAATCTCCCGTGGGTCGACGGAATCTTCCCCCTGCAACCGCAGGCAACAAAAGACTGCATCACTGGTCCTCTGGGTCCCCTCTCAGCACGACAAGCGTGGTCCCTGGAACTCAGCAACTCTGTCCAAGTGACTCCCACAGTTCAGTGACACTTCAGTCCAAGTTTGGTGGAGGTAAGTCCTTGCCTCCCCACGCTAGACTGCATTGCTGGGTACCGTGTGATTTGCAGCTGCTCCGGCTCCTGTGCACTCTTCCAGGATTTCCTTCATGCACAGCCAAGCCTGGGTCCCCGACACTCTAACCTGCAGTGCACAACCTTCTGAGTTGTCCTCCGGCGTCGTGGGACTCCCTTTTCTGACTTCGGGTGGACTCCGGTTCACTCCTCTTCTAAGTGCCTGTTCCGGTACTTCTGCGGGTGCTGCCTGCTTCTGTGAGGGCTCCCTGACTTGCTGGGCGCCCCCTCTGTCTCTTCATCCAAGTGGCGACATCCTGGTTCCTCCTGGGCCACATCAGCATCCAAAAACCCTAACCGCGACCCTTGCAGCTAGCAAGGCTTGTTTGCGGTCTTTCTGCATGGGAACACCTCTGCAAGCTTCTTCACGACGTGGGACATCCATCCTCCAGAGGGGAAGTTTCTAGTCCTCTTCGTTCTTGCAGAAACAAAGCTTCTTCCATCCAGTGGCAGCTCCTTTGCACTCTCAGCTGGAATTTCCTGGGCGTCTGCCCACTCTCAACATTGTCGCGACTCTTGGACTTGGTCCCCTTGTTTCACAGGTACTCAGGTCCGGAAATCCACTGTTGTTGCTTTGCTGGTGTTGTCTTCCTTGCAGAAACCCCCTATCCCGACTTCTGTGCTCTCTGGGGGTTATAGGTGCACTTTACACCTACTTTTCAGGGTCTTGGGGTGGGCTATTTTTCTAACCCTCACTGTTTTCTTACAGTCCCAGCGACCCTCTACAAGCTCACATAGGTTTGGGGTCCATTCGTGGTTCACATTCCACTTTTGGAGTATATGGTTTGTGTTGCCCCTATACCTATGTGCTCCTATTGCAATCTACTGTAACTTTACATTGCTTGCATTACTTCCTTTTGCTATTACTGCATATTTTTGGTATTGTGTACATATATCTTGTGTATATTTGGCATCCTCATACTGAGGGTACTCACTGAGATACTTTTGGCATATTGTCATAAAAATAAAGTACCTTTATTTTTAGTATATCTGTGTATTGTGTTTTCTTATGATATTGTGCATATGACACCAGTGGTATAGTAGGAGCTTTGCATGTCTCCTAGTTCAGCCTAAGCTGCTCTGCTATAGCTACCTTCTATCAGCCTAAGCTGCTAGAAACACCTCTTCTACACTAATAAGGGATAACTGGACCTGGTGCAGAGTGTAAGTACCCCTTGGTACCCACTACAAGCCAGGCCAGCCTCCTACACCCCCAGCACACAGTGGTGAGATAACTGTCAACGTTAGCTATAGGAACCCGTAAGTCAATAAAACCAGCCCCAGCGCTGTACACAAATGATTAACATTGCCAGCTCCTGTAGCTCTAGGATTGCAGAGACTGATTGGCTTTGCTAATGCTTGTTCTACTTTTGTTTGTGGGGTCCCTTATAACACCCTTTGTCCTGGTCTTAACCCTGCACTTACACTGCTACACTCTACTATTATTTCCCTATCTCTTTTTCTCCACTTTAATATTAGGGTTATGGGCCAAATGATGTATTCCCATTCCCAAACCCAAGAATGTTCAGTTACAGTTGCCCACCAACTGGTTTGTGAACTGCAATGCAATTTGTGATTCAATCTATGTACTAAAAGGTCACATCGCAAATTGTCCATTAGCTGAATGTTGCAAGAAGGGCAAATAAATATTATTTAGGCAAGTCACAATTTGCACCTCTCGTACAGTTCCAAGGGAGCATGCTTCCAACATGATTTTAACAGGGCAAGAGGTCCAATCGCAGAGACAGCTGCCCTTGCAGACACCCCAACTTGGGGTTTGGTAACTGATCAATGGTTTACAATTGTAGTTGCAGTCACAACCCATTGATAAATATAAATCCTACTCAGACTTACAAATAGAATTGGAACATGTCTTTCACACCACTTGCTAGTTGTGAATTTGTAAAGGTTTGCAATCACCCTTTTACAAGTCAGAAACACTTTTGGGACTCATAAAAGGCTTTGATGTATTGTAAAAAAAATGGTTTGCCTTTGCATACAATGTGTTTTGCAAATTGCATGCTTTGCAATCAGAAATACATCCGTACAAGAGGCTATGTTTCCTAACAAGGGTTTACAGTGGGCTGCACGTTTATTTTTACGTGTATGTATATAGGGCCTCATTATGAACTTGGTGGTGCCAATACTGTCATGTCGGAGATGACGGATGTACCACCAACAGGCTGGCAGAGAAGATCGTCAAATGATGAACATGGCGGGAGTGTACACAAAAGACAGACAATGTACCGCCGGCACCGCCACTGCAGACATGCCGCCACAGACTACTTTAGCCACCTGCAGACGGGAGGGGGCCATGTTACCGTCAGACACATTACGAAGTTGCACACCACCAATGTTTCTGTTGCGGTCGCACCACCACCTAAACACAGGCGGAAACCAACATATTGAAAGAGGATACACACCTTCGGTAAGCCACACTCGTCCGGAGTCAATATGGAACTGGAACGACACCTCTTCCCTATGCACCTGCTCGTTCAGAGACACCAGAATCAGCGGCGGCGATGCATACTATGACACCAACCGTAAGTACACACAGCCACCTGTAATGTTTCAAAATGCATAAGTACGTGCACACACAACAGATACCCGTCAGAAACGGGGAGCAAGGCCGAGACTTAAGTAGCCACACAGCGACCTGCATTTTTACACACAGCCACAAAAACACAGGCCCAAGCACATCACACACACAACAGCCATCACACACACACACACACACAAACACAGCAACCAGAAAGGACCCACACACAACACATGACACCAATAAACTACATACCAATGCCACTAACGGCATACACAGCAACCCTTAGACATGCACCCACATGACACACCACCCATCGACAGATCACACAGGCAACATAACGTATCACCAACAGCAGGTAACTCACACACACATACAAATAAACACACAACGCAGACTACAAAACACCCCAATAACACACACCACAGCATCTATGGCATGACACCTACCACACAGACACACTTTATCCAGGCAGACAATAACACTCAACTCTGCAACAAACACATGGCAACACAACTACCACACATTGCAATCACAACCACCTTTCCCCAGCACACATATGGACATGGCGCCATACATGCCAATTACCAAGGAAAATCATGCACCACACACAAACACATATAACATCAAACCAAAACATGTAGCTCAAATAGCACACATACACGCATATCAATTTGTCAGACTGGAACACATACCCCAGCATTTAGGGGACCAAGGCTGACAGGGGCAGGGAAAGAGCAGGCTGAAGCGGAGGAGACACCCAACCTCCCTGGGCACGTCTGCCAGACATTGGACTGTAGCCGCCGGCGGAGTGAGGACACCACCACATGCACACAACAGTGGGACTGGTGGCTTCCACATTTATGGAAGTGTCCCACTGCAGATGACACAACTCAACACTTATGGTGCCTGGCTTATGTGGAAGGGCATAGTGCAAACTGTGAGTTCAATGTGATCCTCCAGACATCACAGTGTTGCATGCCACACAGATATCTCAGTGTAGCACAAATCTGAGTTGTGCGATGGAGAGTCGCACGGCTTGAAATATATGGCACTTATGAAACAGCTGTCTACATCCTGTGTGATATACATTCAAGTAGGCAGCTATGTAAGGCCATGTGATACTGACATTCACAAGGTGTGGGAACAACCGTCTGTCATTGAATTGTTGCAATGGCATGGAAGAGGCCTGCCTGTGCGGCAGTCAAAGGGAAACAACTGTGAGCCATACGATGTTATGGACGCAGCTATACTTGAATGGGCCTGCAACTTCTCTGCAGTGAACTAATCCTACCTTCTGAAGGGAGTCACAGTCCCTTTGACCACATCTGCTACCAGGTGACCTTGAATGGGAGCGAAGTGCACTTCAACAGTGTGAGTTGTTGAGTAATGTTGGTTTGAATAGTCACCAAAGGCTCCCAGATGTCCACCTGCTGGCTGAATATCAATATACCTCTTACACAGCAGACTACAATTGCTGACGGTTGGCCTCAAAATGGTACTGCAAAAAGTGCTGCTTCAAAAGTGTAATAGAATCAAGGCCCAACTGTTGCTAAAAATGTGGCGCGTACATCTGCGCCTGTGAGCAAAGAGCCCATGCCTCCGAAGTCAGCAGGCAAAATCACGTCCCTTTTAAGTGCAAACGGTTATGCACAAGTCCCTGATTCCGGTGTGGAATTATTAAACTCGCACAGTGTTACTGTGTGAACGCATTTACGTTAGGCTGTTGGAGCCCATTACATACACGACCACACCTCAGTCCCTTGCCTAACATCGAGAGCTATAGACACCATTTTTAAAAACTCCAACTGGGGATACCACATCACCTTCTATTTTGTGGCTGGGATATAGCTCTGGAAGACGAGCACAACGCAGTGGCTGCACCTACAAGACAAGCGAGACAGAAAGTACTTCCATCAGTACAACTCTGTAGGCAAAGGATGATGCTGTTCTTTGGAGCACAACGGCTGGAAGGACCTGCATTACAACTGGTCATTGAAATTCAGACCGGTACTATAATGTGTCCAGACAGTTATCATCTGCAAGTGGTGTCAGTTGGAGTGTGCTGCCTCTCACCACGTGGCATGCGCTCACACAAGACGCTGACCTCTTGCTGTTCTTGGTGAGAGCCCATTCGCAATCATGCTTGGTGAGGCTGCCTCTGTACGTGAAACAAAGTATGAGCTCTCATACATTGATCTGGCAGCCACTGGACACCAAATGGACACTTCACAGACTGCTGGCACCTCAGCTGGTGCACATGTGGTGGAACATGAGTGCTCCTTGGCGATCCTTGTAGACTATTTTGGTAATGATACCAGCATTGGTCATTGGACAGGTGTTGGTGTCCACTGTGCCTGGCATTATGGGCGGTTTTACAAATGACCCTGATTTCTAAGCCAAGTAGTACCTTTGACGATTGTAGTACCTTTGACGATTGTGCGTGATGGACCACACCCTCCCCCAACAAACCCATCTGTAGTTTGGACTTGTGAATACTGGCATTCAGTCAACTCATGGCTCAGGTTCAGGGATGTGTTTTGTAAAATAAATGTATGTAGTCATATCTTCAGCCTCTGTCATACTTTGTAACTGTGAGAGATGTGTGACTGTGAGACACGGATGAGTCATGAGACACAAGACATCACCTAGGCACACAACAATGCCACAACTGCAATCACACCACGTCAATAACACCAGAACCACTGACCACCAACATACACAATCCCTTCCTACAACCCTCATGAAACCACTGGAGTAGAATGTACCTGCACACACCCACTTAAACGGCCTACCCAACTCAAATATTTCATGTCAGGCAGGAATAACTCAATACTATGGAAATAAAAAGGATTACAATGATAGCTGTCTCTAACACACAACATGTTGCATGTGCTTCATCAGAATGTATTAAACGACTACAACATCCAACCCATGGCCTGTCAGTTTTGACTGTCATACATGAACATAGTGCACAAATGTGTGTCCCACACTTGGCTACTGACTGCCTAATGACCACCACAGGTTGGGGCTTCAAGGAGGCGGGCAGGCACTAGATGATCAAGGGGTTGGCGCATTGGTGTGGGAGGGGGATCTATGGTATAGAGCCTGGGAGGGGGGAATCAATTCTCAGCCTTGTTGTGGGTTGGAGACACCTGGGAGGGGTGGGATGCTATGCAGGGTACGGGGTATGGGTACTTTCAGGGAGGCAGGGGTGATTTGGGAGGTGGAAGATCCAGATAAGTGGAGGTATCTCCGGGTGGGAGTGGATGAAGGAACTGGTCTGTAGAAGCATACAAGATTGTTTTGTACCACTCTTTCCACACAGTTATGGTGCAGTGAGGAGGGCAAGACAGCTACCTGTTTATCGACCACTAGTTGACCTGGAGACAATGGAAGAATGCCAGTGTATCCAGACTTACCTTCTGAATTGTCGTACAATCAAGGATCTTTGTCAACAGTTGGAACCTAATTTGTTGCCTGGTAATCAGAATCACTACCTCATACCTCCCATCGTGAAAGCGCTGTCAGTACCACATTTCCTGGCTCTGACTCCTTTCAGAACACAGTGGCTCTAGCTGCAGGGATGTCTCAGCCCATGTTCAGTCGGGTTTTGAAGGATGTACTGTGTGCATTGGTAAAACCCCTGGACAGCAACATCAGGTTTCCACTACGAGCGGATTTGGCCTATGTGAAGGCAGAATTTTATGCTATGGGACACATCCCACACCTGATAGGAGCCATAGATGGCACCCATGTAGCTTTGATTCCCCCAAGACCAATGAAGAGGTCTTTCAGAACAGGAAAAACTACCACTCAATTCCTGTCAGGCCCTCAGGATGCAGGATGTTCAAGACCTTCTCCTCCCAAGCTGTGAAAGTAGGGGGAGGAGGTGGGGGGTCCACTGCCAGTCTTGTGGACCGCCAACTGGTGCCTCGCAGCCATGGAATGGACTTCCCCTTGAGGTCATTCCACCTCTTCCTGATGTCCTTCCTTGTGCATGGGTAACTGCCAACAGAATTCACCCTGTCGACTATTCTTTGCCACAACTCCATTTTCCTGGCTATTGTGGTCTGCTTGACCTGAACTCCAAACCGGTGTGGATCAACCTATACGATTTCATCCACCACGACCCTTAACTCCTCGTCAGTGAAGTGGGGGTGTTTGTGATGTGGTATGGTAGGTGTGTGAGGGGGGTGGTGTGGTGGGTGTGGGGGGGGTGTAAGGTTGCAGTGCTTCATGTGTGTGGTGAGGTGTAGGTGCTGGACTGTGAATGGGTTGCGGAAGGCTGGGGTCGTGTGTGCAGGTGGTGTGTGATGTGTGGGTTGTGCAGTTGTGGGGTGTGTGATGAGAGTGTGAATAGCAATATGTACAATTGATGGTTGTTGTTGGTGTGCTCGCTGAAGCAGCGTGGCGTTTGGTTAGCAAGGGACTGTGGGTTGTGTTATATAGTGGAGTGAGTAGGTGTGTGGATGCGTGTCAAGTGCGGGCTGTTCAAACTCTCCAATGCGGTGTGGTGTTCTGAGTGAAGTGAATGTCGATCACAGTAGTTCACACGCCAATGATTTTCAGCCATGGAAGACCCACTGTCATGATTTGTGGTTCGTAATCTGGTGGGAGGAGTTTTATTGGGCTGGCGGTGCTGGTGGTGGGACCTCCTCTTTTCAGTCGTCCATTGTTGTGTCCGTTTTGGAAATATGGCTGTTTTGTGTCGATATGCCATTTTTTCGGTGAAGTTCGTAATGACGCCCATAGTTTGACTTTTTTACCAAATTCATATTTTTACTGTTGGGGCTGTCTTTTCTGTGATTGTCCTCTACACTCTATTTCTGTTCATTTGTTTTTCCATTAAACATATTTTGTTCATCCAAGGCCTCAGAAAAGGCTTTCCTGTATTTTGTTTTTCTGTGAAGTTACATATTGTACTACATTCTATCTCTAAATTATGAATGGTTTCTGCTAGAAAAAGTGTGGTGGACAGGAAATGCAAATAGGTACCCTAAGACGCCCAACAATGTTGTTTTTCCAAATTTATATGACAAAATGCAAAAGTATTTCTTGGGGTAACTTTAGAGCAGCACTTGTGTATTACCACTGAATGCAACATACACCTCTAAATAAGTGCATAAGTATTTAAAATAAGACTGTACGTAGAGTGGGGCCAGCCAACCTTCTCAGCAGCTCCCTTCCTGAAGAGGGCTAACTGTGCAAGCACAGTATCCCACAGAGAAGAAAGAAGAGACCTTCCGATACCCAATTGCCTACTTACGGAGTGAGGTATTGGTATAATTTGAAACAGAAAGAGGGAATGACAGTGAGCAGCCTAACTCCTTAACAAGATTGATAGACATGCCTCATTCGAGAAAGAGGGAGTTTTATACAGACATCGGACCACCCTCACAAGGAAGGCATTAAAGAGCTCTAGGCCATTACCGTGCTAAATGTACAGATGAGACACTTGGCATTTGCTTCCCTTTTTCCTACCCCTACCTACTTGGAACAGCGTCCCTCTAGAGGAGTGGCTCATAAATTACCACTGTTTGGTGTTTTGGTGTTTCTTACCTTTTCAGTGAGTAACTTTTATTAGCATTATTGGCTATAAATGAGGTATAGTCTTTAGGTTCAAAAAGAGGGGTGTATGTAAGGGGTGGCCACTTATGAAATTTACACAGTGAGATATATTGTAGGGTTTATTCATAAAATAATAAAATGGTTAAAAAATAAAATGCAGCCAGTGTACCTAGCATTACATATGTGTTAGGTTGCCATATATCAACTAAATCTGTTACAATCAGGCAGCCATGTTCTATCCCAGCTAAATTAATTACATTACTGCCAACAAACAACAATATAATCCTGATACATTTATACAATAACACATATTAAAGACTTTGTGTTAATACAATGTATGCTATAAACAGATCACTCTTTGTTGATAGAACCCCGTTGCTAATCACAGCACTGGTCTGTGCCACTCTGTCTCTGGGACTTCTCCTGAATTTTAAATATGACTGTTGTAAACAGAGATCCTTCCTTAGTATGTACAAGTTAGGTAGCGAGTTCATGTGGGATAAAGGTTATAGATTTATTTAAAAAGTTACAGGATAAGATACAAGTTACTTAATAAGGAGACCCCACCAGGAGCAGCATCCTCTTTTCTTAGCCTACTCTCTCTGTCACACTCCTCCAGTCACTCACCACCATTCCATGACAGCAGTTCTCAACCTGTGGTCCGCGAACCCCCAGGGGTCCCAGGGGGTCTGCAGTAATCTCAAGTAGGAAGGCGCTTCTCTCGCTGTGGCCTCTTGACAGAAGCACATGCATGTTTTTATATTTGTTACTTAATTTATGCATCAGTTGTGAGCACTACAAAGTTACTTGTATATCCAGTAGCTTTCCGGCAAAAATAAAAGGGTCAAGGTAACTGGTGATTAAATATACCTGCTGGAGAGACATGAGAGTTTTGTCTAGTGACAGTTTTGACTTATCTAAGGTAGCGCGGATGGTCAATATGCCTGCTGCAAACATCATGTATGATGCAAAGAAGATTATTTTGTGTGCATGGCCCAGTAGGTTACTGCTTATGTCACAGAGATTCTTTTGTTATTGTGCAGTTCATAAGTTACAATTGTAATGTAGCACAGTGAACTATGAACTGCCATCAAAGAGCTGCAGGCAAACTGCATGGTACAAGTAAGAAAGTTCTGTTTTTTTCCAGTCTTTTATTATCCTGATGCTGCTAAAAAAAAGGTTTGTTTGTGTAGAAATAAATTCTTATTATTAAAGTCAATGCTAATCACTGTGTTATTTTCTGAATCCTGAGTTTGTGCTTCTCCAGATCAAGCACTCTTAGAAAATGCCTGCCAGTATAGATGACAAGTGAATCCTATGCCTTGTAGTCCTCTTTGCCTTCAGTAACATATTCTATATACTGGTTTACACACATATGATGCATTGTATCTGTATGTGTGTGATGTAGAGTGCTCCAACACCCTACACTGGTATGAGAGGTGCTGTAAAATAAATAAAATACATGTGACTGAGGGTCTGTGGCGAAATGAGACACTCAAGCTTTTACTTCCTTTCCTCACCACATATTTATGTAAAAAACTTTCTCAGATCTTATATACCTAAAAAATAAATACAGAAATTGCTAGGGAAATGTAGAAATCCTACTGAAGATTCAACTTTCTGAAATAGAACCAAACATTGAAAAGTTATTTTCCGAAATGGACCACCAACCTTCTCATTTATTTATTTTTTATTTTTGCATATTCTTTCAGTATAAAGTAGTTAAATCTTGTGTGTACTTGTTTGTGTATTTTTTGTGAATTACTGTTTTGTTTGAAATTTAAATTGTACAAATTTATTATGGGTCCTGGGCTTCCAGTAGTGATTTATTCGGGGTCCCCAGGAGTGAAAAGGTTGGGAACCACTGTTCATTGACATCACACGCTAGCTGAGCAGAGAATAATGGAGTTGTGCACAGAATGCATCACAAGCGTAGAAAATTATAACGAGAACCTCCCAGATCTATAATAATTAGAGACCTCAAATATGGTCTTGCTTAGTTTATGACTTCCTTGTAGATGAAGGGAAACGTTGGTATCATTTTCCCCTTTTTTGGCACCAGAAGACAGCTTAATTGCTAGTAACCATTCTTGGATATCATTGACACAGGACTTTCAAGAAACATGGGGATGTCTGATTCAAATCCATTGTGCTTTCTAAAGCTATTGGAAACTTTTACTGCCTCTTTCTGACTTTAGAAATACACTTGCAGAAGCGATGGGTTGGTTGCTGGAGTACTGGTTGTGTTTCACTATGAGTAACATTAAGTATTATGGGCTTCAGATTTGCGTTTAGGTGCACAGTGTTACTTTCGACTGGTGTTTTAGGGGTGTGGGAAGTGGGGTGGACTAGGTACTGTCTATGAGTGAGCTATTCTTAGGGGACCTTTCAAACATAGTCTATTTTTCTGTCTGCAGGGAACACAGGTGATTACTTTCTTGCACTCGTCTCTGACAGACAAGAGGTATTGGGATGACCCTAAGCTGTTCAATCCATACCGATTCCTGGATGAAAATGGCAAGATTAAAAAGAATGACGCGCACATCCCCTTTGGAGCAGGTACAACTAGTAACAGTTGT
This sequence comes from Pleurodeles waltl, assembly GCF_031143425.1. Lineage (NCBI taxonomy): Eukaryota > Metazoa > Chordata > Amphibia > Caudata > Salamandridae > Pleurodeles > Pleurodeles waltl. The sequence continues at coordinate 1,198,883,068 of NC_090446.1, forward strand.
TCTTCTATAAAAGTCAGATAAAGAATGTGGTTGAAGTATTTTACAGGTGTCCGATTTCTTTCAATGGAAATCTAAATGGTGCCAGAAAGGTATTATCTAATTGTGGCGTGCTGCTGGGGCCGGCAGGGTGTTGTGTGTATGTTTGTGTGTGTAAGGGGGTAGTATGCTTTGTGTGCTGGGTCTGTGGAGAAAGAGGCTTTGCCTTGCAGCCTTTACCACGCAAGACCTTCAGCAGACAGTCTTTACCAAGCAGATCAGTATTTGTACTTTTACCACACAGTACTTTACTATGCAGGGAAGCCTTTTTTTTATTTAATGAAAATGACATACTTTTTATACTATTTAAAAAATGATTTGGGTGCAGGTAGCGGTAAAGGGAGGCAAGGGTGATTTTGGGGTTTACTATGCAGTACCTTATCATGTGGATAACTTTTTTTTTTTCACTGAAAAAAACAAAGTTTACAAGGACTTTGTAGTTAGGATTAGATTTTATTCACACAAAGCCATAGTATTTCGAAGTTATAGTTATCTGAGCTAACTATAACCTACGGCCTGCAATGCACTGCTTATGACCTCACATGTTACTTCACTCGTGATTTGGTCAGTGACATCACGGATGACATTATCCAGCAAAGTAAACTTCAATATACTTCATAAAATACCATTTATTTATTTTTTTAATGAAAAAAGACACAGGTAAAAGACGTGCAGGAAATGATTCTTCATCCTGGACAAAGGATTGAGGTGAGAATATTGTAAATCTCTACTACACTGAGCCATCACCCTAGAGAAAGGTCTGAGTCAACAGATAATACTACAGTCATTAATCACAAAGGAAGATGTCTAAGGAAACAGGTCAATATGTTATGAAACAGAACTAGACTGAGCCATCGCTATGGATTGAAGCCTCAATGAACAGTTTAGACTGTTGCAAAGCACTATCATACACATACTTCAGCAGGAGACATGTGTCAGTGTAGAGGCTAGTTCACTGATAAATGGTACACCCACTTTAAAAAAGGGATTATAGATAAGTTGACATATGTTAGAAATAGTATCACTCATTACTAGTACAGAAAGAATAGTCATTTAACTTATGCAGTAGGGTTTTTTTAAATTTTATTTCCTAACTATAACATCCTTGTAACCTTTGTTTTTTTTTATGAAATTCTACCTTCTTTAATGGTATTTCCAAACTATAATGTGCGTGTAACCTTTGTTTTTTTACTCAAATGCGTACCTTTTTAAAAACATTATTATATATATTAATGAAACACACCTAACTATGACATTAGTTTATCCTTAGATTTTTAGGTGTTTTTAATCTGGAAATACATCAGGTAAAAATACTATATATAAATAATAGAAATATTAGAGTACATAAGTTTAATTCTTTTAAAAACAAAAATTGTTTTTTTTAAAAAAAAAATTTGGGAGGGTTTGCAGATCCGCCGTGTGCCTAACCCATGTGTACTTCCTGTTCCAGGTTCAGCGGATCCAGATTGATTTCTAACTATACTTAAAAACATAAATGGACACTATAAAATTGATGTTTGAAGTTAATAAAATAACATAGAACTTATATTCCACTAATTAATTCTACGTTACAAGGTTGTTTTAATACATATTTCCCATGGCTCAGCAACAAATATGCGAACCCCATGTGGCAAATTAACAAATTAATTTGATTGGTTGAAACACCTACCAACCTCTTCTACAAGAAGTTCCTTCCCATTTCTTCTTCTGTGTCTCTTTACTACCTCTCCAGCAGAGTTGGAAGTTGTTCTTCTTTGGGGTTTTTTTACGAACCTTTTTTTTGATAATGGCATCTGGAGGAGAGAGAAGGACTATGCAAAAAGAAGGAGTCAATTGCTTGGCGTTTTGAGTTTATTCCTTCTGGAGAGAAAAAGGTAGTTGCAAAAATGATGAAATGCAAACTGTGCAGCAAAGAATTGTCCAGAGGTACAAATAGAAAATATTCTCAGAGCACCAACAGCATGCTTAAGCATTTTTGAACTATACATCCTTGTCCACATGGCAAGAGCAGAAATCAAGTGGGATGCAGCTCAGACATCTACTCCATCTACTGCGGCATGCGTTTTTCCTGGGGACCCAGTTGCTGCTGTGACAACCAATATCCCTGCAGTTCTGCCACAGATGCTCAATGTTGCTTCACATTGCATACTGTGCAATAAAGTTATTTATGTTGGTGAACAGTCTGTCAGCATTTGTTCAGGCTGTGATGAGCCACTAATGTTAACTTTTTTTATTTTAGAAGATGGTTACAAACGTTCTGTGCATTTATGGACTTTATTTTTTATAGTTATCATTGGAAGAAAAGAAAACACACCAAAAAAAGTTCCAAAAACACAAAAAAGGGTTCTTTTTTTAATCACCTATTTTTGTTTAAAGAAAGAAAATATTTGTTATATGTTTGTCATGTCATGTATGAATATATGTCACTGTGAGGGGGTGTGTTAGTGTTTGGAAGGGTGTCAGAGTGGTTGTCTGAGAGGCTGTGCGTGTCAGGAGGAGTGGTAGTAGTTTTCTAGGTGTATGAGTGGATGTATCAGTATGTGAATGAGTGTGAGACTGTGTGTGTGAGTGGGTGTGTCAGTGTGTGAATAGGTGTGTTAGTGGCTGTGTGAGTGTATCAATCAATGGGTAAGTAGTTGTGTAAGTGGCTGTAGGGGTGTGTGTGGAGGTGCAGTGATGTTTTCTGGGTGTGCCACTGGATATGTGAGTATTAATGGGTGTATGAGTGGGTGTCTGAGTGTGTGATTGGGTGTTTAAATAGTTGTGTTAGTATGTGACTGGGTCTGTGAGTAGGTGTCTGACTGTATAAATAGGTGTGTGTGTGGCTGTGTGAGTCTGTTTGTGGGTGTTGTAGTGGTTATGTGGGTGTTTGAGTGGGCGTGTGTGTGTGTGTGTCAATGGGTGTGTGACTGTGTGTGAGTGGCCGTGTAGGTGTGTCACTGGGTGTGTTAGTGGTTTTGTGAGTGGATGTGCAAGTATGTAGATGGGAGTCAGTGCAAATTGCAGTAGTGATTTTGTTGGTTTGTGAATGGATGTCAGTCTGTGAATGGGTGTGTGTGTGAATGGATGTGTGAGTTGGTGGCTGTGTGGGTGTATGAGGAGGTGTGGTAGTGGTTTTGTGGGTGTGCAGTTTGTCAGTGGGTGTGTGAGTATGTGCATGGATCTGTGTAGAGGTGCAGTAGTGATTTTGTGGGTGTGTGAGTGGATGTGTACGTTTGTGAATGGGAGTGTGAGTGGGTGTGTCAGTGTAAATGGGAGTGTGAGCGGGTGTGTCAGTCTGAGAATAAGTGTGTTAGTGGGCGTGTAGGTGTGTGAGTGGCTGTGTGAGTCTGTGGGTGGCTGTGGTGGTTTTGTGGGTTTGTCTGAGTCTGTGTGAGTGTGTGAATGGGTGTGTGCTTGGGTGTGTGAGTGGATGTGTGATTCGGTGTGTGGGTCTGAGAGTGGGTGTGGAAGTTGTTTTGTGGGTCTGTGAGTGGGTGTATGGGAGTGTGAATTGGTGTGTAAGTGTCTGTGTGGCTGTGTTATTACCCGTGTGAGTAACAGTATGGATGTGCTAGTGGGGTGTAAATGTCTGTGTAGGTGACTAAGTGGGTGTTTCACGGTGTGTGACTGGTTGTGTGGGTCTGTGTGTGGGTGTGAGAGTGGCTGTATGGGTGAGTGAGTCGGTGTCTGAGTGGCTGTGTGGGTGTGTGAGCAGCTGTGTGAGTAATGCAAGTTAGTGAAAATGTAAATGTCTGTGTGGGTGTGTAATTAGGTGTGTGACTGAATAGGTGTGTGAGTGGCTGTGTAGGTGTGTAAGTGGCTGTAAGAGTGGCTGTATTGGTGTGTCAGTCAGTGTATGAGTGCCTTTGTGGGTGTGTGAGTTTGTGCAGGAGTATCTGAATGGGTGTATGAGTCTATGTGAGTAAGTTTTGCATATGTAAAGGGGTCTATGACTGACTGTATGGTAATGTAACTGGGCGAGTGGCTGCATGGCTGTCAGTACCTGTGTGAGTGACTCTGTGTATGTGTTAGTGGGGATGTAAACTTCTGTGTGGGTTTGTGAGTGAGTAAGTGAGTGTAAGAATGTCCGTGTCGGTCTGTGGATGGGTATGACAGTGGCTCTATGTGTGAGTGAGTTGGTATGTCAATGGGTGTGTGTCTGTGTGAAGTTGTGTGTGAGTTCCTGTATGGGTGTGTTTGTAATTTAGTATGTGGGTGTGTGAGTAGCTGGGTGTCTGTATAAGTGTGTGAGTGGTTTTATGAGTGGCTGTTTGAGAGTGTGACTGTTTAGATGGGTGTATGTTTTTTTTATTATACTCTGGGAAACCTGCCCAATCTAAGCTAATACAACAACACTGGAAAAACTAATTTGTAAGCCACATTACTCCAATAGATGTTGCCATTCATCTGCATGAATAGGAAAAACCAACAAATATAAATTAGTACTACAATTTATAAAATTACAAAATAAACTTTTTAACAATACATAACTTCTTAATAGCAACACATCATTACATATTTCCAATCCTGTAATGCTATGTTGTAATAAAATTAAGCATATAATTGTCCCTTTTTTTACTGTTTTCAGCTCTTATACAACATAAATGATGTACTGTATAAAGAATCATCCTTGAACTGTGGGGAAAAAGAAATTGTATTGACTGTTTAAAAAACAAAACAAAAGAGCAGTGTATGTCACTGCAAATAAGCAAAACTGTGCATTGCACTCACTACAACCTTTCAAATGATCATTTCACCTATACTTGCTCTACTTATCCAAAGAAACATATGCTGAAAATGCAAACTTCAGCATTGGAGGTGCTACTAGGCATATAAGTCTAGTATAAGGCTATATAAGGCTCACCAGCATAGACAAAACCTTATAAAGACATCACCCTTGGTAGACTGAATGATGTCATATATTGTGTTAATGCATAACTAGACTATTCCAACTGTGACCCTCCTTAGAATTTTGGTTGCAAACGATCAATCAATCATAGCATTTGTAAAGCGTAGCACTATCACCCCTAAGGGTATCTGGGCACTGAGTGTGCTGTGTCTCCATTGAAAAGCCATGCCTTGAGTCTACCTCTGAAGTCCGCAGGAAAGGGAGCTGTTCGGAGGTGGAGGGGCAGGCTGTTCCAGGACTTGGCTGCTGTGTAGGAGAAGGAGCGGCATTCACTGCAGCTGCGATGGATGTGGGGTGTGTGTGTGTGAGGGTTAGCGAGGTGGAGCGTAGTTGTCTTTCTGGGATGTAGAAGTTCAGTCGATGATTGATGTAGGACAGCCCTAGGTTGTGGAGAGACTTGTATGCAAGTGTGAGGATTTTGAATTGGCATCTCTTCTGGACAGGGAGCCAGTGGAGGTTCCTGAGGTGTGGGTGATGCTTGGGCGAGGTTGCGGATGAGTCTCGTTGCAGTGTTCTGTAGAGTCTGGAGTCTTTTAAGTAGCTTGGAGCACAATCTGGCGTAGAGACTGGTAGAGACCGTTGCTATAGTCGAGGCAACTGGTGACTAGGGCATGTGTGACTGTCTTTCTGGTGTCAGTGGGGATCCATTTGAAGATTTGGTGGAGCATACGAAGGATGTAGAAGCAGGAGGAGGCGACTGAGTTTACTTGTTGATTTATGGATAGTTGGTAGTCGAGGATGATGCTGAGGTTTTGTGAGTGGTCTGATGGAGAGGGCGTTGGTCCGAGTTCTGCTGGGCACCAGCTGTGATCCCATATGGAGGTGTTCTTGCCGAAGATCAGGATTTCCGTTTTGTTGGTGTTTAGTTTGAGTCAGCTGTTTTTCATCCATCTTGCTACATTGGTCATGGTGTTGTGGAATTTAGCTTGGGCATTGTTGGGACTTCGGTGAGTGAGAGGATTAGTTAAGGGTCGTCAGTGTAGGAGACTATATTGAGTCTGTACGGTCTGATGATGTTTGTGAGGCGGGGTCATGTAGATGTTGAACAGGGTTGGGCTGAGGGAGGATCTTTGGGATATACCGCAGGTGATGTTCTTCTGTGTAGAATTGAAGGGAGGATGGGGGATGCTCTGTGTGTGGCCTGGGAGGAAAGAGACGATCCACTTAAGGGAATTTTGTTGAATGCTTATGTTGTGGCGTCTGTTGAGTGGAGTGTGGTGGGAGACTGTATCAAATGCTGGGAAGAGGTCCAGAAAGACCAGAGCTGCTGACTCTCCTCGATCGAGGAGTGTCGTGATGTCATCCGTGGCGGCAATCAGTGCAGTCTCCATGCTGGAATCCTGATTGTGAGGTGCCGAGAAGGTGGTTTCGTTCGAGGTAGTCCGTGAATGTTGGTTGATGGCTTTCTCTAGCACCTTGGTCGGGAAGGGGAGCAGAGAGATTGGTCTGTGGGTTTGAGGTCGCTGGGGTTGGCGGAGCTTTTCTTTAGGCAGCCGTGCTTCCATTCATCCGGGAAGGTTGCCGGGGAGATGGAGGTGTTGAGGATTCAGGTTCGTTCCGTGCTAATAGTGTTGCCTCCGAGGTTGAAAAGCCAGCAGGGGCTGGGGTCAATGGGTGCCCGGGAGTGGATGGATGACATGATGGCTGTATTGCTCTGTGTGGTAATCGGGGACCAGAAGGTTATCGTGTGGCAGGTGTTTGCTGCTTCAGAGATGTTGTCTAGGCTGGAGGTGGAGGGTTTGGGGGCAAAATTGTTGTATATGGTGGGGACCTTGTGGTGAAAGTAATCTGAGAGGGTGTCACGGAGTTCCTGGGATGGGTGGATGGTAGGCTCTGTGGCTATCAGGTTAGAAAATTCCTTGATGATTTTAAAGAGCTCTTTCATGTGGTTGGCTGCGGTGTCGATGCGGGCAATGATTGCTGCTCTTTTTGCTGCATTGATGTGGTGGTAGTTGTAAAGGACTGCCTGGTAGGCGGCTCTGTCTGAGGGGTCCTTCGTCACAAGCCATTGTTTCTCAAGTTGGTAACAGTCGCATTTGAAGTTTCTGGGCTCCGTAGTGTACCATCTCGCTGGCTTGGAGGTGGTGGCTGTTTTAGCTGGTTTCAGTGGGGCAACTCTGTCGGCAGATTTGGTGATCTAGGTGGTGAGGTTTTGGATGACCTGGTTGAGGTCGAGGTCTGCCGTGGGCTCTGGTTGTTCGGTGCCTAAGGCCTGTGCCCATAAGGTCTCGTTTACCATTCCCCAGCTTCAGCAGGGTGTGCTGAGGTGCTTGGAAGTGGTGTGCTAGGAATTGGAGATGGTTACATGAGTGATGACATGATCGGTCCAGCTGAGGTCAGTCACATGGGTGAAATTGATTCTGTTGCTAGAAGTGAAGATGGCGTCCAGTGTTTGTCCGGCTTTCTGCGTGGGTTTGGTGACAAGTTGGGTGAAACCGATGTTACTGAGGTTTTATGAGGGAAGTGGAGTTGGTGTCATTAAAGTGGAAATTAAGATCACTGAGTAGGATGTAGTGGAGGGAGTCAATGTCAAGAGGGGCGGTGACGTTGGAGATGGTGTCGCAGAAGGCTGGGCGTGGTCCCGGGGGTATGTATGTCAGGGGTCCTTGCATCGCGGTGTTGGCATTGGTCTGGAGTTGGAAGTTGAGGTGCTTCATGAGGGGCGTTGGGTCGTCGGCAGTGATAGTGCATTGAATGGTTTCCTTGAAGATGATGGCGATGCTCCTGCCATGTTTGTTGGAGCGGTCTCAGTGTATCATTTTGTAGCCATCAGAGGTGGGCGTGGTGATGTTGGGGTTTGAGGAGGGTGTTTGCCATGTTTCGGTGATGAAGGCAACGTCCGGTTCGTGGGTGATGATGGTGTCCCAAATTTCATGGCATGTTAGCATACGGAGCGGGCATTTAGCAAGATGCACTGGAGTGGTGCTTGATTGCTTGTAGTCTTCTGTGTGGGCGTTAGTGTGTGCAGGTGGGGCCACGTTGCAGGAGAAACAGCAGTGTAGGCAGGTGAAAGGTTGTTTGGTTGAGCGTGGGGAGGCCGTGAAGCAGCTGTTGATGGGGTGTCCGATGTTCAGGGCTTGGAGCTCCTTGGTTGTGTAGCAGTGGGGGGCAATAGGTCCAGGGATCCTGGCGCTGGGCGCGGTCTAGGCACGGACAGGTGCGAACATGCTTGCCTTTGGCTCGCTTGCTGTGTGCCCGCTGCGTGCACCGTGCTGCGGCCTCCGTTATATGTCCTGGGAAGTGTGAGGTGGGATGGGTCGGGCGAGGCAGTGGCGCACATTAGGCATCAGCAGGGGTGTCAGCAGACGCAATCAGGCTCAGGAATGCAGGCACCGCTGTCGCAATCAGGCTCAGGAATTGCGGCAGAGCTGTCAGAGTCAGGCTCAGGAATGTAGACGAAGCTGTCTCAATCAGGCTTAGGAATCCAGGTGGAGCTGCTTCAATCAGGCTCAGGAATGCGGGTGGAGCTGTCGCAATCAGAATCATGAATGTGGGCGGAGCTGTCAGCAGTAGGCTGGAGGGCCATGGAGTGGCTGGGGAAGTGTGACCTAAAGAAAGGAATTTGGTAAGTTTCCAGGCAAACTTTGTCTGAATTAAAGATTCCTATCATTACATTCTGTCCATCCACTCCTACTTTTTAGATGGACAGTGTAATGACGAGCTCTAATACTAACTTCTTCATGAAATATGATAGCGACAGTAGTGTATGTTTTACCAGAAATAGATATTTGCCCTGCTTTAAAGTTAGTACTCTCCGTATGTAATTTAATACCATCTGCTGTGCGTAATTGTAGCATTCAAATAACATACTTCCCACTTCTTGCTACATATAAATTCAACAGAACAGCTGTTCAACAATTTGGACATACATTATTTTGTGTGGCCTTTTTTTACTATTCTGTCAAAATTCACAGTTTTGGAATTTGGTAATGTTAAACAGGTAAAACACTCCAGTTTTATTTGCTTAGTTGATGTGTATGAGCAATATTCACATTCATGGTGTCAGGAGTAACTAAGTCCAAATAAGTCATTTACAGGTATCTCCTGCGCAGCCTCTTGAATGCTTTTAGTACTCTGTGCAAATCCACTACATAGATCTACATTGCCTCGAATTATTGTTGCAAAATGTATTTTCACTCTCTCAGTACACAAACGTTCAACAAACTACACAGTACAGAGCACAATACCAGCTTCTCTTGAATTGCATCTACACAAGTAATGCAAAAAAAAACATGTACCACAACGTTAGCATAGGAGTTCACACTAGAGGGGTTTCACAATTGATAGCCAACAATATCTCCATCATTTTCAATTTTTTGTTTCTTGACAACTTCCTTCTTCTCTTTTATTTCCTTCTTTGCAATACCATCACTACACTGCTTTGAAACTTTCCACTTTGGACAGATGGAGCGTTTCTTATAAAGTGGATACTACCGTAAATAAGAAGCATAAAGTCTTCCTAATTAGTTGTATTCTGTAACACAACTTGTCTGCATTTACTCTGCTCTCCTCAAATACAACTAGTTACTAACCAGACAATGTCCTAACTCAAGACAAAGCTACATATGACATGCCTTCCTTAAACACGGTACTACTAATATTAATAATTGCTGCATCTGAACTTATACCTTGTGATTTATGAATCGTAAGAGCATATGTTAGAGAAACTGGAAACTCTTTCCATTTAACATATACATCTTTCACATCAAAACGCATGCAATAGACTTACCAATCTGCTTTGTGTAATCCATCTGATCAAATTTAATCATAAGGTATTCCACCTCATTCCTATTAGGAGAAATAATTAAATCAACAACTTTACCCATAGCACCATTAACAAAACTTTTCTCAACATGTAAATTTTGAAACAAAATGGCCTTAGATTGTTTGCAAGGACCAAACATTTCTCCAATCCTGCAGTTTGTGAAACAGATTTTTCTGTTCATTTAGCAGTACTGACACACCCTGGTATTCCATGTTATCTATTGCTTTCAGTTGTATTGCACAATTTCACCTTTCTCCAGTTCCAGCAATCCTTTGGTGAAAGATGCACATTCTTCCAGTATAGGCATTAGGCACACAATATGTTTACCTTCTTGTATAAAAGTGAATATTAATTCTGATGCTGTCTTTGTTGCTGGATACAGTTTTTTAAGAAAACATCTTTCTAGAACACACCTTACCTCTTTTGATAAAATACCTACTCTAATCTCTTTATTTCCATATTTAATGTCTGAGGCTTATAGCATATTCTTAATTCATTATTTGCATTTGATATTTAGACAAATATATACATCTTCAAAGCTTCCCAAAGATTTAATAGTTTCATCATGGAGCAGTGTTTTGAACACAGGCTGACCCTTCACAGGTGTAAGTTGCAGTAGAGCTCCAAAAACGTGATGTTTTCCTCAAAATGGGACACCATAGTCCATTTTCAGAATCTCTTGCATTCTCAAATGTACAAAGGCAAGCATTAAGTCTGAGACCATGCTCACCTCATCGACAATTTTTTTAATTTTAACACTTGACATATCATGACAAGCTTCACCGGATTACTTTTGGTATTCAAGTTGGTCGTCATGTTCCACAGGCAGAATCAAAAGTCGATATGAAGTAATACCTTTGGCATTATATGCAGCTAATCCAGTAGGTGCTGTAACCACACATGATCAATTACAGTCTGTTGACTTCTGTAGGAAATCAGTAAGAACTTGTATTAAGAAACTTTTACCAGTACCAGCTTGACCGCTGACATATAACAGTATAGGCTTACATGTTGAGCATGCACACTCTTTCTTGTCCTGAAGCAATCCATGCTCAACTGTGAATCTCACTTCCATATATATTTCCATTTGTTCAAGATTTAGGTATCCACCCATATCGGCCAAATCAATTGTTTTCTGTCTTCCTTGCTCCATTGTAGTTTCCACCTCATTCATTGCAATTGCAGCCTTATTTTCATTTATTGGCTTTGAGGACCTGAACCTTGGCTGCTTTGTGAACTCTTCCTAGCAGCAATTGTATGTCCCTGTTCAATTTCATCATTCAACATTTTCAAGTAGTTTGGAAATACTGAGCAGTCAGTGCCATCCTTCGCAATATTGAAAGAGTCTTCATAGCAGTCAAACTATCCTAGTTATTCTGATTCAGAGCACCAAGGTTTAAGCAGCGCCAAATAGAAAAATTCTATTTTTTCAGCAGTCTTACCAACTCAGTGTTCTATGGTTAATAAGACTGCCTTTGCTATGTCCACCAAACACCCATTGCAACAAACTACTGCAAATTTACCTTCATCTACATTTACTGTCACATTATTTATGTATGTGTAGTACTGGAGTGCTTTATAGTAACAAACATTTTCAAGATGTGCACTCCCTTTTGGATAGTAAGTGCCCAACATGTTCATTTTTATCAGTGTCTGTGCTATCTGGCTCAAAGTCAGCAAGATATTGAATTTCTGGAAAAGATTTCAAAGCACTGTTTTTGAGCTGACGCTTGTGCCAGACTCACCCAAACAATTCCTCTCGACATAGAATATAAACAGGCTGAACCAAACCAATCACAGTGTTCTTAGGTTCCAATTTCCCTTTGCAAAAGCATATGTGGGTGTCTCAGTATGTGTGAGTGGCTCTGATTGTGCATGAGTGTTTGTGTGGGTCTGTAAGTGGCTCTTTGAGTGCCTGTGTGGGTCTGTGAGTGGCTGTGTGAATGGTTGTATGCGTCTGTGAGTGGGGGTGTAAGTGTATGAGTGGGTGTGAGTGGCTGTATGAGTATGTGAGTGGCTGAATGGGTTACTGGGTGTGTGAGTGGTTGAATAGGTGTGTTAGTGGGTGTGGGATTGGCTGTGTGGGTCTGTGAGGGGCTGTGTGGGTCTGTGAGTGGCTATGTAAGTGGTTTTGGGGGTCTGTGAGTTGGTCTGAGTGTGTGAGTGGGTCTCTGAGTGTTTGAGTGGGTCTTTGAGTGGGTGTTTGAGAAACTGCATGGGTTTGAGAGTCGGTGTGTAAGTGGCAGTATGGGTTTAGGTGTGTGAGTGTGGTGGGAGTGGGTGTGTAAGTGTTTGTGTGGGTCTGTGAATTGGTGTGTGAGTAGTTTTTTGGGTGTGGGAGTGGGTGTGTAGTGGTTTTGTGGGTGTGCGAGTGGGTGTGTGAGTGGCTGTATGTGTATGGGTGGGTGGGGTGTGTAAGTGGCTTTGTGGATTTGTGAGTGGCTGTGTGGCTCTGTGAATGAGTGCGTGCATGAGTGTATGAGTGTGTGAGTGGTTGTATTGTGGTGTTAGAGTTTATGTGTGGGTCTATGTGTTTTTTTTTTCCAGTGGTCTGGATCCGCGGATCTATTGCAGATTTACTTGGGGCGGGGCGTACTGAGTGCTGCTGTGGATCCGCAGATCCTTGTCCGCGCAGAAAAATCTTTTTTTGTAAATTCATCCCCATGAGGGGTCCCTAACCGACCCCTTTATTTGACCCATGGAGTAAGGGTACCTCTACCTTGACCCCTTCATTCAGTTTCACATGTCAATTTTTGGCCTCTGGGACTGAGCGTTAATATAGAAAAATGGTGGCCTCAACTTTCCTGTCAAGTTGCGGGCAGTCAATCACGGCATTGCTGTTGGCGTGTGAATCCGCGGATCTACTGCAGTGGATCCGTAGTGGATCTGCGTTCCTAGATATACATAAATATTTTTTCTTAAATAACTCCAAAACTACTGACTATATTTACACCAAAATACAAAAAGAGCTAGCTTTCTGTCAAATTTGGTATAATTCCGTCCAGCGGTTCGGGCTGCTGTCTAAAATCCCTATAGGTAATTGAATCGGGAAACTCGTTTTGGACCCACCCTCCCTTTTTCCCAGCTGCTGCTTACCGAATCACCCCAACATTTTCAAGACAGCAGCAAAAGTGAATGGCGTACTAGTTTTGAAAATTTCATCAACATTTGTCAAACGGCGCAGAAGTTATTGGCAAAACAATAAATGCTTTTCCTACGAAAACTATATATACATTACCTACTGGCGGTTGCCAGTAGAGAGTAATAGTTAGGACTTAGTTTCCATAGGACTAACTAAAGCCCTATTTTCTTGTTTTTGATTTATATATTGGTGTTCATGTTTTTTTCTTGTGTACTATTGCAAGTTTCGCCACTCCCATCCATGCCAGATAAGGGAACTGAGGCAAAGAAAATAAACGTTCCTTCCTCACAGTCATACCATTTGTCAGGTCTAGAAGTTGCAAACAGACCTCAATCTACTTGGTTCCACAGGCGGCTGTGCTGTTCTGCCCCAATTCAAGGTGCAGCTGCCCCAATGTGGGCAGAGACAAATATAAAGAAGGCTACATTGAAGGAGAGGCTGTGTTTTAGGAGTGTAGACCAGTAGTTTCCAACCTGTGGTCCGGGGACCCCTGGGGGTCCACAAAGCCTCCTCAGGGGGTCCATGGCTGCTTAGAAAGTTTAATAATATTGACAGATTAGGTCCACAGCTTTCAGGAATTACTAAATGGGGAGGTCCCCGGGTTCCAATAATGATTCAATGGGGGTCCCCGGGTTCCAGTACTGATAAAGTGGGGGTCCACAGAAGTCAAAAGGTTGGTTACCACTTTTGTAGACCTTATGGTTGAAATAGAGATCATACAATGCTTCAAGTGCAGACCTCGAAAAATCTACTCGCCCACTCGCTATGGCGAGTGAGATTTTAGCAGGTCGAGCTATTTTTAAGACCTACTGGTCCGTTCTGTTGAGTGAACTTGAGCTGGAAGGGAACTGGTGTACTGTTCCTTCAGAAAATGAATGAGCAATAAAGATGCCTTTAAACCTTGTTTTATCTTGACACATATGCTGTCTGTTCAAAGACAGAGGTGAAATGTCAGTCTGTCTTTTTACTAAGTGCTTCTTAATGTATCCTGAAAAATGGTGTTTACTTTTTTTCCTCTTACTGCAGTTGAAGGATTTGGTAAAGTGAGCTGTCTGACAATCATTGTGAAACAAAAGCCTGTAGAATGAAAGTTTTATTCTAACACACAACATTGAAATAGTTTGTAAGTAAATAGTTGTGATTGTTTTGGACCATGAGTAGAGAAACATTCTTGCCTCGCCCCAGTGAGTGTTGTTAATGAACTAAGAGCAGGGCTACTGAAATTATGCATAAGGAGAGGTCCAAATTATGCAGCAGAGTTATGACATGATTATGACATGAGTTATGATCATACAGCAAAAAAAGGCAAATTATGCGGCATAATAAGGCACATTTTGCAATAATATTACTTCATTTTTTTGTGATTTTTAAAGTTGGTAACACTCTCTAGGCATTGGGTGCACCTCATTAGTTCCAATTTAACACCCAAATATGGCAATAGGCAACAGAAATGTGACCAGTCCCGCTTTGCAAAGGGTCTTTCACTGCACTGCAACACGTGTTGTAACATATTTAGTAACTTTTCAACCGTTTGAACTAGAAAGACAATTTTTTGTTAAAAATCTGCAGATTATGCAGCAGATGATGGATTATGTGGCAAATATGACAAACTAATAATTATGCGAAAATCGCTTGAGAATCGCATAATTCCAGCAAGTCGGGGTCATCTGTATTGTATATGGCGTTAAAATTGTATTATATATGGAGCAAACATTTAGCCTATAAACATGAGGTTTTTGTACAGCAGAAATGCTGCACTAACTTACTTAAAAACATATCATATGTGATAATGAAGGAAAGGGCGGCTCAGTGAATTCAAATATTTGCCTAGGATTACATATTTTGAAACCAGTTTGTGTGTCAAGAGCATTACAGTTAGGTCGAGTAGATCATTTAAGTGACTAGACCTGCAGGTCTGGTAACATTTTTATGATTTTTCAAGGCCTGAAGTGCTAAGTCACAGTACGCCTGGAAAAACCCACAGCCGTTATCACAGAACCAATCAATATGGAGCCTTGAACCAAAAATCAACAAAATAAGACAATACAGATCCAAACAACATTTATTAGGCCAGGACCAAAGGGGTTTGCTCCTCGACAAAGAGGGAGAAGGAGAGGGTGGCACAGAAACCGATATACTACAGGTCAGAGACAAAAGTGGAATCAGTACTATGAATGATAGAGACAAATTTAACATTACCAGTATTCAGTCTCTCCACTCATCATCTTACTACAATGGACCATCAGTCTTAAGTGCAGGTCTATCTTTTGTACCTAACCACAGGAACAACCCTTTTGTAACAAGAGTAGAGATGTACCAGTTCTTCAGATGAATTAATCTAAAACAGTATTTTTCTGTAAATGTATCCATACCTGTTTTTGATGCTACATGGTTGGATGAAGCTTCCACATTTTACATCAACAACAGGTACATTATTTAAAAAAAACAGTTTTTCAGAAACAATGTTACTGAAGAGCAACAGCTTGCTCCACAGCAGTTACAATCCGCTCAGGACACAGGCCCTCATTATGACTATGTCTCAAAGCGAGACCGCCAAAGCCACCAGGAGACTGCCAGTGCTGGAGGTCTTCCGACTGCCATATTATGGATACTGCCGGATTTCCGCCACACTTTGGGTGGAAATCCGGCAGTAGCCAAGCTGGCGGTCGGAGGTGCCTGGGCGGTGCTATCACCTGCACCACCCTGCCAGTAGGACACTGCCAGCCGTATTCTGACCATACAGACGGCCAGGCAGTGTCCTGCTAGTGGGGCGCTGCCAGCAGAAGCAGCGCCCCTTCCTGTTCCCTGACGGACAACCTCCTAGCCAGACAAGGTAAGTTGGGCGTCCAGCAGGGGCGGGGGTGGGAGGGTGGGGGGTGTTGTGTTTGAGTGTGTGGTGTCTGCGTGTATGTATGAATGTGTGTGTGCATGTGTAAATGCATCTGAGTGTTGTGGTGTATGTGTGGTTGTATGCATGTGAGTGAATGCATGTTTGAATGTTACAGTGAGTGCGTGTCTGCATGTCAGTGTGTATGCGTCCCTGAATACATGTGAGTATGTGTGAATGAATGCGTGTATGGATGAGTGTGAGTGAATGCTTGTATGGAAGTGGAGGTGAATGAGTGTATGCATGGTGCGTATGGGTATGTATGTGCATGTATGCAGAGTGAGGGGCACTGTGACTGGCGGGGTGTGGAGTGGGGAGCGCTGTGACTCTAGGGGGGTGGGGGAGTCAGTTGATTCCCTGTCACCGTTAGCCCTACCGCAATGGTTTTCGTGGCGGTGCTACCGCCGCGGAAACCATGGCGGTAGGGCAGCTCATTATACCACCGGCAGTCATGTGTGGACCGCTGGGTCTGAGATGCACATCTCCGGCCCGGTGGTGCATATCGCCATGGCGGTATGAGTGGAGATGTGGCAGGTTGGCAGCGGCCAACCCCCCACACTCATGATGTGGTGGTATACACCGCCAGCCTCAAAGACCGCCAGGGTCAAAATGAGGGCCATAGTCATCAAACCCACCGATAATGGTGGTGTTGTAGGTATTATGGAAAGGACAAGATATAATGAAGACATTCACATACAATTGCGTGTAGCCAATCACTACAAAAGAATATCAGAAGATCCTATCAGAACATCCATTGGTTTATGAATGTTTTAAGGCCTTGATTGTGGCTGGCTGAGCCCGAAAAAGTTAGCATTTTTTAACAAGTAACTCCACTATACCTGCCATTTATGTCCTAGCTAAGATGCATACAAATCCACTTCATCCACCTGGGCGCCCCATAGTATCAGGCTGCAATTCCATTCAAAAGCCACTGGCCCAATACGTTGATTTCTTCATAAATCCTTTTGTCATAAAAAGTGCTTCACTTATACGTGTCACTACTTCAGTAATTGCCACCATAGAAGGTTTCACTTTTGATACAACTAACAATATCCTAGTGACAATGGACATTGAAACTCTTTACACTAATATCCCTCAAACTGAGACTGTCTCAGTAATACCAGACTTACTTGATACTCTCAGTCATCCACACCAGGCTCTTTCATTGTGGCCGGTGTATGGCCTGTAACACATGTAGTGTACTCAAGCAATTTACTCTGAATGAGGGTCAAATATATTGGAAAGACAACACAGCAAATTTGTAAATGCATTTTGTAGCACCAGTCAAGAATCAGATCTAAAACTGCACATGCACCACTAGTAGACCAGTATACTCAACATATTCATTCTCCAGGAGACTGGAAATGGTGGGTTATAGAGATGATTAAACTCACAAGTAGAAACAATGAGAGAGACTGCTAACGCTCTGTGAAAACAAATGCATACGGAAAGCTAACTTTGTCGCTAAAGGCCTAAATATAGCTGTTGAGTGGTCTCCATTAGCATGTGACTTTAATGAGACCGGCCTGCATTGTCTATCATGTCTGTTCAATTGTGTCAGGATTGTGACCATTTGTTCAAGTTCATTCTTTCTGTTTTGCTTTTCATTGACTAACTCAAGCTCATGTTCACCAGCATTCAGATCAAGGGATGCCATTTATTCAATGGCTCTCATATCATTATTATTAGGGTGCTACTAAAATCTTGTGAATACTGTAACCACTGGACAACCTATATGATGATTGTTCTATTTTGTAGTTTAAAACATTTTTACTCTGGTTAAACCTATATGTTTGTTACTTGGTTGTGTATTCCTCATGAGACCCAGATGGTAATATTTTGTTTACATTGTTTGACTCTCAAAATATTCAAGGTATTCCTTTGGCGTTTCCTTGGAACTATAAATGGAATTTATAGTGTAGTGCAATATTTTTGATAAGGTCAAAATGATGCAATTTTATTTTTGGCCACTGATGGCATGATGGAGAAAACAACCAGTGTGTAAATCAGTTATTGTAATCACCTAAGAAGCAATGTGTCATTATTAAGTTGACATAACTATTTCGTGCCTTGGAGTGGATAATTCACCCAAGATAGCTTCCACGCTATGTGCTCCAGTGTGCTGAGTGACACGCACTAATCAGCACGGTAATTTACTTTTTCTAATTTGGAGGACCCATGGCATTGCACCTGCATAATGGAGGACGCATTTGCCTCCTGTTAGTTTGCTGGTTTGACTGCTGACTGCAACTTAGCTTTTGCTTGATTACTCAGTGAAAGTATGATTTCCTTCTGCAATGCTTCTCTGTAAATGCTACATGTTTCCTTTGTGTAATATAATGACTGGCGTTCCTCTGTTCCTTAGCTTTACATATGCCTAAACTGTGACTAAACTTAAGCCATGAAAGATTTATTCAGTTTGGGTACGTTATTTATGGTTTATTTATCCGAAATAGCTTTTGGTCACACAAATCAACAATAACAGTGGCTCCTGTTTTTTTTCTAGTTTACTTTTTTATTTATTGGCACAAGCTGACTCATTGGAGCTACATGTAAGTACCGTTTAAATCTCCTAACACTACTAAATAGTAATCCTCTTAGTGAAATCACTGGCTAACTGTAGCCGGTTATCGGATAACGCGGCTCCAGATTCCCCAGAGTTGCGCCCGCAACTCTTCGTCCGTGACGTTGATGAGGGCTTGCCCAGTTCCCAGGGCAACGAAGATGCCGGAACGCTACTCAGGAACCCGGATATCCGGGTTCCCAGAAACACTAAAAGAGAGGACGGACTCGGCGCGCGAGAGCCGGACGAGGAGAAGGAGGACGAACGGAACGCTGACCGAGAGCAGCAGGAGACGAGAGACGAAAGGAGGTTCGGGACCAACGAGGGTTCCCCAAAACCAACTGATCATCCGAGGGAGAAGAACAAAGTGGAACCGCCTGCACTCCGCCACGTCCCAGGAGGGACGTGGCTAACGGAGGTACGGTCCTTCATAAAGGACAATCTCTTTTCAAAAGGGGAGAGTAACGGCAGGAGGGGAGAGGGGAGAGGGGAGGTACAGTACGGGGAGAAGGGAGGGAAGTATTGGGAAGGGACAGAAAGAAGAGGAATAAGATTAAGAAACAGAGACCTCAATTACAGACTTCCTTGATTTAAATAAACTTAAAGAGCACTTGACCTAAAATCCCTATTCCAAATAGATCACAAAGAGGTGATTGGTTCAACACACTTATTTCCCAATTCTGCACAGATCCTGGGACACATGCTCTCTCTCTCTCTCTCTCTCTCTCTCTCTCTCTCTCTCTCTCTCTCTCTCTCCCTCTCTCTCTCTCTCTCTTTCTCTCTCACTCACTCACTCACTCACTCTCTCTCTCTCCCCCTCCCTCCCTCCTCTCTACTCTTAATACGAACGGGTACCTCAGTAAAACCCCGACTTACCTTCGTTTTCAATTTTCTTGCTCTTTCCGGTGCACCTGGGAGTACGAAGCGAACATCTCCGCCGGTCAAGAGGGGGCCTGGGAAAAGAGAGAGAAGAAACACTATGAGAAGGAGACCACTACCCCTATATTGTTGAACACAGCAAAGGACTGTAAAGAACTGTTAATAAATTAACTGTTTCACACTCACCCAAGCATCCGAGTCCTTAATATCACCTGACCCACTGCTACAATGGTGTCAGAAGTGGGATTGTGAAGGTGATAGAAGGACAACCTTAAATAGGAGACCATGGGTGATAAACCCACTTTGGAGGACATGATACAGCAACTAGCTGAAGGACAACGACACCTTCAGCTAGTATGGGAGGCACATCAGAGGGAGGCAAGTGAGGACCATGAGGCACTACAGAGTGCACTAAAGAGCCAAGCCACCATCATGGCCAATAATCAACTAGTGCATGAGACGGCCCTCCAAAAGCTCACAGATACCATAGCAGCTAGCAAAGTCCACCCGGATATCCGGGTTCCCAGAAACACTAAAAGAGAGGACGGACTCAGCGCGCGAGAGCCGGACGAGGAGAAGGAGGACGAACGGAACGACGACCGAGAGCAGCAGGAGAAGAGAGCCGAAAGGAGGTTCGGGACCAACAAGGGTTCCCCAAAACCAACCGATCATCCGAGGGAGAAGAAGAAAGTGGAACCGCCTGCACGCCGCCACGTCCCAGGAGGGACGTGGCTAACGAAGGTACGGTCCTTCATAAAGGACAATCTCTTTTCAAAAGGGGAGAGTAACGGCAGGAGGGGATAGGGGAGGGACAGTACGGGGAGAGGGGAGGAAAGTATTGGGAAGGGACAGAAATAAGAGGAATAAGATTAAGAAACGGAGACCTCAATTACAGACTTCCTTGATTTAAATAAACTTAAAGAGCACTTGACCTAAAATCCCTATTCCAAATAGATCACAAAGAGGTGATTGGTTCAACACACTTATTTCCCAATTCTGCACAGACCCTAGGACACATACACTCTCTCTCTCTCTCTCTCTCCCCCTCCTCTCTACTCTTAATACGAACGGGTACCTCAGTAAAACCCCGACTTACCTTTGTTTTCAATTTTCTTGCTGTTTCCGGTGCACCTGGGAGTACGAAGCGAACATCTCCGCCGGTCAAGAGGGGACCTGGGAAAAGAGAGAGAAGAAACACTCTATGAGAAGGAGATCACTACCCCTATATTGTTGAACACAGCAAAGGACTGTAAAGAACTGTTAATAAATTAACTGTTTCACACCCACCCAAGCATCCGAGTCCTTAATATCACCTGACCCACTGCTACACTAACAAATATCACTTGAAAATCTTTTGAACTGAATTCTCAGCAATTAGCACAATTTTATTCTCCACCTAGTACTTGTTTTGCAGTGCTGCACGTGTGAATCTCACTGGCACTTATTTCTTAGACAAGTGTACCTTTACAAAAGTGTTTTCTCCCCCTTTTTTCATTATAAATATTTCATTAGCTCTGTACTTAAGCGTTCCTCATGAAACCCTAGCTGTATAATTGGTCCTAAAGATGGCCTTGTATACTGATGACCTAGGAAACCGAAACGTTGACGCTATTCCACTTCTCACATGTGATTTGTTATATCTCTGGACTGAGGGCTATAAAGTGAAACTCAGTGAATGAGAGAGTAGATTTCCATGTATTAATCTATGGGACTCTCATATGAACTTTTACTCAGTGCACAGGATTAATGTTTGTTGGGTTTATCATTGTTGTACCCCATAAGTACTGTACATATAGTAACAATACAATAGATTGACAATAGTTAATTTGGTATATGTCTTCTTCTCTTTTTTCTGCAGATTGACATCTGGTTTATGAATTTATTTCATTTGATTGAATATTCTGCTTTAAACTTTGATGCATTCTTTTTGACAAATTACTTACATGACCAAATCATTTTAGAATCAATCCTCTTGTCGGCGCCTTTTCTTGCTGTTATTGATACCTTGGTTTCAGAGGGGTTAGTGGGTTGCCCATCCTGCGTAAATTGAACCAAATCAGAGCGGATCTTTGTCTATCCATTAACACAAGAAATATCTTTATAGTCATACTGGCCAGAGACCAATAGTGAAGCTGGGAGTTTTCTAAAAGTACTGGAAAAAAACATCATGACCTCGACCTGGTTTTATACCATTTCCTCAGGTAGTAGTGAGCCACAGCCCATAGGGACACATGGGTGGCACCTATCAAAGCCTTGATGAGTGGATTCATCATTGGAACATAACTGCTACATTATCCTTTGTGCAGCAAAGCACACCACCATGAGCCACAAACATTAGAAGGCAGGAGGCGATTAATTTCGCAAGCAAAAGGTAAGATCTTTAGAACAACGCTGATCAATCCATCCTGATAGGAATTTGAAGATGCCACTTGAGTCTCTCCGTCACATGGTGTTCAAATATTAGGACCCCATATATTAGGGCCCCAGGGCTACTGAACACTGGATTGACCAGGACTCAAGCGTGCAAGCCAGATCCCATGAATACAGTGAGGGCACTGTTGTGTGGGACAATGCCACACTCTGATTAGATTACCACTGGCAGATGAAGGGCATTACAAGGGTACACTGGCAGTCTTCGTCATAGATAATGCTATGGCAGAACCCAGGGAAGTTTCAAGCCAAAAACCTGGCCATCAACCAGCACAAGAGAGGCTGTGAGGCATAATGGCCGGACGCAAATATTTTACCAATCCAACTTCACCGCACTCAGTTGCAACGTTGCTCAATGTGGTGTTATCTCAGGGAGGAATGCTGCCTTCTCGACCTTCAAAGACCAAAGATCAGCGTTTCATTGACCTGTGATGTCCGCCATGGCAGCGCAGGGGAAAATATATTCCTGCCTACGTTGAAATCTTCTGCAATGTTTTCCATAGATCTGGTGTGAGGCCACAACACATCAGGCCAGAGATGTTGCAAACTTGAAGATTTTTGGAGCGGCATACTTATAGTTTGGAAAATTGTGGTATAATTGTTAGAAATCTCAAAGATCCCTGAGAATATTTCACAGCGAGCCTTATCATTTTGTATCATACCACTGTATGAAAAAAGGAGCATATGATTATAAAGTTAGTAGAATATATGAGCAGAGATGGCATTTTAATGTTCTGATCATTCCAGACAGTGCTACTGTAGGCAACTGACACGTTCTGGGCACGCTCCATGGGGTGTCGTAGGTACGCTGTTGCAAGGGTTTGTGCACGTTCACAAGCACCCCATCACTGAAGGGCCTTTTGCAAGCTATTCTTTGAATTGCACCAGGTTCTATAGAGTATAAAAACAACACAGCATCAGTGGAGTAGCAAAGGAGGCATGGCCCTTACGCAAACCAGTAAAACGGGCATCCTGCTAAGGTAGCAAAATGCACTACTAATCGTGGCCCAGTAACCCAAGCTCCCCCAATCAATTGGAAATAAAATAATAGTTTGTATTTAATTTTTTAGTTTCTGAAAAAGAGGAAAATGAATTTGGCCTCTACCAACAGGTCTAGAAAGACCTGAAGGGCTGTGTGTGTATTTGTGCTCGTTTGTTTTTTGGAGCTATTCAATGTTGGAAAGCCACCAGATAGGATTTAGGTGAAGATAATTCAGATAGGCGGTTGGTGTGTCCACTTGGGAATTAACAAACTGTCTCTTTTATCTTCAGGAAAGCGATCCTGTATTGGGGAGTCCTTAGCCAGAATGAATATCTTCATTTTATTCGTCTCCGTGCTCCAGAAGTTCTCCTTGAAAGTGCCGGATGGAGAGAGCAGTCAAATTGAACTGGCTGGAGGAGGCACCCGGGCACCCAAGCCATTCTGCATCTGTGCGGTGGAGAGGATCCACTAAGCGGGGAGTTTTGAGTCTGACCAAACATTTACTCTCCCGAGAGCTATGTTTTTCCAGTGGTGAACCTGTACTGTGTATGTCCATGCACATCAATAGTGATCAATAGCAGTTTCAAAAGAATATGAACACAGACTAGGTGCCTCAAGCAGTAACACAATGGCCTATTGGGAAACGAGGAGGAATTCCCTCAAGTCATTACCTCTGTAGGGCTGTGGCAGAGTCATGCATGTGTCACGAATATCATCTGACTCCATCACAACCCGAAAGTCCTTATCCATGGTCTGGGCTTGTTCTTATTTCCTGCTATGCCACGCTGCCTCCATAGTATCTATTTTAATGTTATTCTGTGCTTGCATAGTGCTTAGGTAGGCCATTTCAAAACCCTTGATGCACATTTCTATTTCAGCATTCCATACATACTCCAGCAATGCATTCCTGAAAGTTGTGTCAAGCAAAATGTCCAACTCCAACCTGTCATAATAATGTACACAAGAATGAAATAGAGGACATCATGAAAGAATACATGTGCTTGCTTTGCACTTGGGGTTCATTTAAAAACGACGGCAGCTAATATCCAAACAGATATAATGCCCCGCCCGTATATTTTATGGGGTTAATTCTGCTGGGTCACTAAAATTATATGGTGTGGAGGGCCAAATTATATGGCAGGGTTGACTAAAGTATGTGTCAAGGAAAGCCAAATTATGCGACATAGCGTGGCACCGTTTGTGACTCTTACTTCATTATTTTGTCATTTTTACACATATCTTGCTGCGTTTTTAGCAACTTTTGGACCATTTGAGCTAGAAACATTGTTTTGTTATATTCCGCCGATTACACAACAGATGCTGGATTATGTGGCAAATGCCGGTAATCTATAATTAGGCAAAAAGCGCCAAAGCCGCCCAATCGCCTAATTCTAGTGGGCCTGGTTATTTTATTCAGCACAGCAATGTTTAGGTCTGAGTTTTGACACTGCAGCTGTCAGTCAGTCATATTGCTTATGTAGATAAAGCGTGCGCTTTGAGTGCGCCCCTTTCTGTCATTGGCTTTTTTCGACTTTGTCAGTCACTTCTTTCTCTCAGCCTAGTGAAGTAGTCTTCTCCCACCTAGTGGCTGATACGTTTTCACCTCCATTGAAATGCTTTTAGTGAACTAGATGGACTACTTTAGTAATGGCCACCTGCCCACACTTACTGGCTTTAAAGTTCTTAACCGGTATGTGCTGTTGGTTTTGCTAATCCTGGTTATCACTTCTGCCCTAGAGGTGAAAAGGGATTTTAACATCCCTGAACTGCATTCTTGGTTGCTCGGCATACACCAAATGTCTAAATGAACTGGGGAGCTGATGGTGAAATATAGTCAATTCTGGCTCCCAGAAAATGATTCAACCCCAGAAGCGGGACTGGTGCCTTACATCTGCTGTTGCATTTCAATTGGCATCCTCGAGCCATGTGCTTCTGTAAAAACGATCCTTCCAATCTCCACCACATGTGCCGACATACAGAGGTGGTATGACTTCTACTTTGCTCAAAATCCTGAGGAAATTGTCATACTAAGTTCTTTATTTCTGTTTGCTTTAGTTTATGCAGAATTGCGACAGACTTCCATGTGTGTCTGGATACACTTGGCAATTTGTAATTGTCCCATAATTCACAGAACGTATCTCTTATCTGAATGGTCTGAAAAATATTCGTAGGTTAATCAATAATCTATCCTACCTTTTCTTTCATGACTATAGTTTTGTATTGGCTTTATGGGCATGACAACCATTTGAATAAACATAACAATAAGTTTTAATCAGTATCTTTGTTCGATCGGCACTCTACCGCTAAAACGTAGCTATAGTGCAAACATTCCATCCACTCACATCTGAACATTCCAAAAGGCAGCTGTCCTCTCAACAAGCATGACTAGAATCTGCAATTGAAAAAGGAAAACAGTAAAGAAAATCTTATTTAAAACCTAATCTGATGAATCACTAAATCAGATCATCTATTTTGTCTTTACTTTTCACTAGAAACAACTAAATTATAAATAAGGACTTCTACTTATTACTGTCAATAAATGTGCTGAAGTATTAAAAGACATATATACTATAGAAGGTTGAAATAACATAAATGTAAAACATGTGGAAGTCGCAAGCTGGGAATACAATCGATTAGGCGGGGGTTCTATTTGAGCTAAGCTATTGTCAATGTTGAGTCAGTGAAGCTTTGAGAGTTTGATAAATGTTATCCCCTCACTGAAGGGTAGTGATTTCACATGCCACTGCTCTATAGTGCATATGTGTCAATGTATGTATCTTTTAGAGGCGTGCATCCTTGATTCTAAACACACCCCACGCTTTCGTTTACCTTGTTTTATGAGCCTAGTGTAATTCATGTTTTTGTTCTTTATTTCTGTAAAATAATCATCGTGTAAAGGATTTATATGTCTTTACTAAATTAATAATTTTTGATGGACTTTTTACCTTAAACTCTCATTTATATCATCACTGTATAATCCTTGAAGTTTTCGATATAACTATATAGTTAGTAAGAATAAGATGTTTTGAATTGAGTTATACGCTTTTTCAATATTAAAAGTTTTTTTTACTGTTGCAGTGGGCATTTCTACAAGAATTAACAATTAAAATCTTCCCATTTATATTATGTTCAGCGTTGTAGCAATTTGTTTTATCTTTGGTTGTACTCCATTGTGCTATGATGTCTAAAACCGTTAAAACAAGAAATGACATCTGAGAGAATGCCAGAAGTGCAATGTTCGGATCTACTAGTACCACATAAAAACAGCAACGATGCATGACAATCAGATGTGTTCCTATTGCTGTCCAGAAACAAGTACATGGGTTCTACTGTCTCCTTTATGGGACCATCTGGCTACACAACGTGTTTTCCTCTGGTGAAAGGTCAACAAAGCAGTTCATTTGCAATATTGGCTTTAGGAGGGTTAAAACGTAAACGAACAGAAATGTACGTTAATTTAATGGGTGCATTTCACAGAGGCAACAGAATAGATATGGCAGTGTGTCTAATAGTTTTGGCTCAGTGACTGTTCCTCAAATTGAGGGGCTTATTTACAAGCTACTGGAGCATCACTTTTTGGACGCTCCTGTGGCGTGCACAGCAGCGCCATATCTACAAGGCCCACAATACATGGCCTTGTAGATGTTAAATGAGGCAACGAGGCGCAGGTGGCGGCATTGCTTCATATTGCGATAGGGAGGTGTGACATGGGCGTTAGGATCGGTCTTCCCACATAACAACCCTGGCATTTGACACATTCCCAGATTTACAACATGCCGTAAACCTGGGAATGCGTTCTGCAGTACACATAGGACAAAACCGCCTCCATTGATTGTTATTGTACAGGAAGGTGTCCCTTCCTGCACAAAAACAATCATCCCTACTATGCAAACACCCTGGCACCATGGTGCAAGGTTCCTGCGTTGGCGCATAGCAGCCCATTGTACTCCAGCACAGGGGGAAAGGACAGGAATGCACCGTATCAAATAGATACAGCACATTTCCGCCCTTTTCTTTTGATGCAGGGCAGCACAGCAGGAATCCTTGCAGCCCTGCCCTGCGCCAAAACCTCGTAAACGAGGCCCAGGGTTCTTAATTTGAGCCAGTGTTTGCAGGTGAGGCCCACCAGCACTCTTTTTTTGTGAATTGGTATTTATGTTTCATCGTCAGCTTGTGACCCAGGAAGAGTGTAGAAAAAGGCACAAAGGAGGAGAACCGAGGAGGAAGAGAAAGATGTAAAAACAATGACAAAGGGAGAAAGTAATGGTGCAAAATAAGCTGCAAGAGTGAGATAAAACGGCAGGGAAAGTGTGACGGTGTGTTAGGAGGCATGAGCAGCAGGCTTCAAAGAAAACACTTTTGACTCCTGCAGTTATTATTCTACAAATAAAGCTCTATTGAAAATCAGCATGAGGGTGTCAGTTTGAAAGCTAATAAGGGACAGTTGCATCAAAGTTGTTTGACTGGGGAAAAAAAGACACACACAATGAAATTATTGATTTTCAAATGCTGAAGCTTGTATTACTTAAAACACACGGGAGCTGATGCAGTTTTGAGATGCACAAATGGCAGTGGTTTTGGCGCAAATTTGTGTCAACATGACCACTGACATATGGGCAACCAACTGCTGTAAAATCTAAAAAGTATTCCATACAAACAAATTACTTAGCTGATAGTTATTTCGAATTTGGGACTATTCTACATTAACTTGTTGTGCAAATTTCTGCTGTGGATAGACTGGATCCAACAAACACGTTGAAACAGGGTTTCATTTTGGGTAGCGATTATAGGTGGAACAATATGATCAGGGCTGAATTGGTACACTGGAGGAAATAAGGGAGGTGGTGGACTCAGTTAAGTCACTGAAAGAAACAAATAGAAATGAAGTTGCGTTATTCATTGGAAAGGATTGGTAGGACTTCGGCAGACTTTTTGCAAGACCGCCAATGCCACTTCCACCAACAGACAACCACATTTGGAGTTGCTGAAGATCCGACCCTGTTGGCCTGGCCGACAGAGGAAGACAGGCGGTTCCAACGCCAGCACCGCCATGCCAACAGGACTCTGCCCACCATATTATGATGCATAATACATCACAGCGATGTCCTGTACGGCGGTGCGGTGCTGGCGGTGGCAGACGCCAGGACCCATCCCCTCCCAGACGACCACCTTGCCGAAACAGAAAGGGGAGGGAGGTGTTGGGTGCATGTGTGTGGTGTGTGTGTGTGTATGTGTAGCGGAATGGGTGTGCGTGAGTGCATGTATGTGTCCATGGAGGATGTGTGTGTCTGCATGTATGCGGAGGTGAAGGGAAGTATTTGGGTGCGATTGTGTGGGGTTGTATGTAAGCGAATGTGTGGGTGAGTGAGAGTGCGTGAATGTAGGTGTGTGGTCGTGTGGGGGGGGTGTCTGCCAGCAACAGGAATGGAGGTGCATGACCCCCAGCATTTTTGTGGCAGTGCGACTGACACGAAAAGGCTGGTGGTCTGCCGAGTCGGAGTACCGATGGTGGTATTACAGCTACCGCCAGGCCAGAGGTGTTCACCTCCGGGCGGGGGTCCGACCGCCCTGGAGGTACTGGTGGTGTTTCGGAAGTTTGGCTTTGTCCAAACTGCCAAAGTTGTAATATGGCGGTCTT
This sequence comes from Pleurodeles waltl, assembly GCF_031143425.1. Lineage (NCBI taxonomy): Eukaryota > Metazoa > Chordata > Amphibia > Caudata > Salamandridae > Pleurodeles > Pleurodeles waltl. The sequence continues at coordinate 1,198,911,281 of NC_090446.1, forward strand.
TACTGCTGGCCCGGCGGCACTAAGACCGCCACCATGAGTCTGGCGGTCCAACGGCCGCCAGACTCGTAATGAGGGCCTAAGTGTTACAACGTAAGACTGGGGGAAGAAGGCTCGGATGTACTGTGAAAATGGTAATGGATACAGAATATCTGACTCACTACTTCGAAAAGTAGTCGATCTGACCCTTTTGGATGGTAACAGCAGACGCAAGTTGTTAAATAAGGAATAGTCACTTGTTTCACATTTCCAATATTTCACTTTCCATACCCTCACAAAATCATTTTCACGTTTGCAGTTTGAACACATTTTCACACATTTTTACATCATCTCAGATACGTGCCCATATATCAAAACAATGAACGTGCAACTGGGAATCTACCAACAATAAAAGACTGAACGTGTCCTGCAGCCTTGAATATCATGCTCATGAACATTATTCAAGGCTTAGTAGCCTAAAATCTGATGTTACCAATGTGAGAAGACGGAACCTGCAGACATAAATGATCTTTCCCAAAAAAAGAAGTAATCTGCAGTCTACAATATAATCTTACCAATGAATAAACCTTCTATATCCTCACAATATAAGTCATTTTAACGTTTGCAGTATAAACACTTTCAAAAATGTTAGATCTTCTAAGGTACGTGCTCGGATATCAAAACAATGAACATGAACTTGCAATCTACCAACATTAAAACACTGAACATGCCCTGCAGCCTTGAATATTCTGTGAATGAACATTAATTCAAGGCCAGGCAACCTCAAATCTGCTGTTAACCATATAAGAAGAGAGAACCTGCAGAGGTAAATTCTCTTTCCAAAACTAAGTAATCTGCAGTCTATAATATAGTGTTCCCTATGAATAAACAATTGAACTGGGCAAGTAATAGGGATAATCTGTCTAGTGTAAAGGTGCACCCCAAGATGGTAGCTCCCCACTATCATCAGCAGTGTAAACACATTTTTTTAATGGAGAAAGCACCCTAAAATAATTATTCAAATGCATGTTCTTTGAATACCAAATGCCATATTTATTATTCATATACAGAAATAGTATCAATCAATCAATCAATCACGATATTTATAAAGCGCGCTATGTACCCGTCAGGGTTTTGAGGCGCTGGGGGGAAGGGGGGGGGGGGGTGGAGGTATGCTGCAGTTAGCGGTCGAAGAGCCAGGTTTTGAGGAGTCTCCTGAAGGTGAGGAGGTCCTGGGTCTGGCGTAGAGATGTGGGGAGAGAGTTCCAGGACTTGGCGGCGAGGAAGGAGAAGGATCTGCCGCCGCAGGTCTTGCGCTGGATTCGGGGGACGACGGCGAGGGCGAGGTTGGCGGATCGAAGTTGACGTGTGGGAGCGTAGAAATTGATTCTGGAGTTGAGGTAGGAGGGTCCGGCGTTGTGAAGTGCCTTGTGAGCGTGGGTGAGGAGTTTAAAGGTGATCCTCTTCTCCACCGGGAGCCAGTGGAGTTCCCTCAGGTGAGGGGAGATGTGACATCGGCGGGGTATGTCTAGGATCAGTCGGGCGGAGGCATTTTGGATACGCTGGAGTCGTTTGATGTCTTTGGTTGGGATGCCTGTGTAGAGTGCGTTGCCGTAGTCAAGTCTGCTGCTGACGAGGGCTTGGGTCACCATCTTTCTGGTCTCTGTTGGAATCCACTTGAAGATTCTGCGGAGCATGCGGAGGGTGTTGAAACAGGAGGAGGAGACGGTGCTGACCTGTTTGGACATGGTGAGTGCAGAGTCCAGGATGAAGCCGAGGTTTCTTGCGTGGCTGGCAGGGGTGGGTGGGGGTCCGAGGTCGGCGGGCCACCATGAGTCGTTCCAGGCCGAAGGAGAGCGCCCGAGGATGAGGATTTCTGTCTTGTCGGAGTTGAGTTTCAGGCGACTGTTGTTCATCCATTCGGCGATGGATTTTAGTCCTTCGTGGAGGTTTGTTTTGGCGGTGAGTGGGTCTTTGGTCAGGGAGAGGACGAGCTGGGTGTCGTCGGCGTAGGAGATGATGCTGAGGTGATGCTGGCGGGCCAGTTTTGCGAGGGGGGCCATGTAGACGTTGAACAAAGTAGGGCTGAGGGAGGATCCTTGGGGGACGCCGCAGATGAGGTTGGTGGCTTTGGAGCGAAAGGGGGAGAGTCGGACTCTCTGAGTTCTGTCGGAGAGAAAGGATGAGATCCAGTGGAGGGCTTTGTCTTGGATGCCGGCTTCCTGGAGGCGGGTCAGTAGGGTGCGGTGGCAGACTGTGTCAAAAGCGGCTGATAGGTCGAGAAGGATGAGGGCCGAGGTTTCGCCGTTGTCCATTTGATGTCTGATGTCATCTGTGGCGGCGAGGAGGGCAGTCTCCGTGCTGTGGTTTCGTCTGAATCCGGATTGTGAGGGGTCCAGGATGGAGTTGTCTTCGAGGAAGTGGGTGAGTTGTGTGTTGACGATCTTCTCGATGACTTTTGCTGGAAAAGGGAGGAGAGAGATCGGGCGGAAGTTTTTGAGGTCGTTGGGGTCGGCCTTGGGTTTCTTGAGGAGGGGTTGGATTTCAGCGTGTTTCCAGCTGTCCGGGAAGGTGGCGGAAGTGAAGGAGAGGTTGATGATCTTGCGGAGTTTGGGGGCGATGGTGGCGTTGGCTGTGTTGAAAACATGATGAGGGCATGGGTCCGTGGGGAGCCTGAGTGGATGGTGTTCATGGTTGCCATGGTTTCTGCGTCGTCCACGTGGGTCCAGGCGGTGAGGCGGCAGTCGCGGTTGGAGACGTCGGGGGGGATCTGGCGGTGGGCCGGTGTTGAAGCTGTTGTGGATGGTAGCGATTGTCTGGTGGAAGAAGGTGGAGAGGTCGTCGCAGAGTTTCTGGGAGGGCGGGATGTCGTTGGCGTTGGCTTTTGGATTTGAGAGTTCTTTCACGATGCCGAAGAGTTCTTTGCAGTCGTGGGCGTTGTTGTTGATGCGTTTGGTGAAGTGGGCGCGCTTGGCGACGCGGATCCGTTGGTGGTGTTCACGGTTTGCGTCTTTGAGGGAGGCGAGGTTGTCGGGCGTGCGTTCTAGGATCCATTTCTTTTTGAGCTTCTGACAACGGCTTTTGGAGGTGGTTAGTTCGTCTGCGAACCAGGCTGGTTTTTTCTTTCCTTGGTTGGCGGTGGGCTTCTTGAGTGGGGCTAAGGTGTTGGCACAGTCGAGGATCCATTGATGGAGGTTGATGGCGGCTGTGCTGTGCTCGGGTCGGTCGCGTCGGGTGGAGGGTTTTTAACGAGGGTGCTGGTCAGTTGGTCTTGGGTGACTTTGCCCCAGCGGCGGTAGGGGGGTAGATGGATGCGGTGCTGCTCGGTAATTTTCTTATAGGAGAAATGGACGCAGTGATGGTCGGTCCAGTAGAGTTCGGAGGTGTGGCTGAAAGAGATGTGGTTGCTTGAGGTGAAGAGGGGGTCGAGGGTGTGTCCAGCGATGTGGGTGGGAGTGTTGACCAGCTGGCGGAGTCCGAGGTTGAGGAGGTTGGAAGTCAGTGCTGCGGTGTTGACGTCGTTGATGTTTTCCATATGGTAGTTTAGGTCTCCCAGGAGGATGTAATCCGGGGAAGCGAGGGCGTGGGTGCTTGCGAGGTCGGCGATGGTGTCGCTGAAGGGGGCTCTTGGTCCTGGAGGGCGGTATATGAGGGTTCCTCTGAGGGTCGTGTTGGGGTCTGTGTGGATCTGGAAGTGGAGGTGTTCGGCTGTCTTGAGGGTGTCGTCAGTGTGGGTGTGGATTTTGAGGGAAGCTTTGTGAGCGATGGCTATTCCGCCGCCGATTCCGTTGGTTCGATCTCTTCTGGTGATTTTGTAACCGTCCGGTATGGCGATGGCGATGTCCGGAGCCGAGGAGTCGTTCCACCAGGTTTCGGTCAGGAAGGCCACGTCGGGTGCAGTGGAGTCGAGCAAATCCCAGAGCTCGATGGCGTGTTTTCGTGCGGAGCGGGTGTTGATGAGGATGCAGTTCAGGTGGTTGGGGTTGAGTGATTCTATTGTTGGTTTTGTCGTTCTGATGCAGGAGAAGTTGCAGGAGCGGCAGGAAAAAGGTCCTTTAGTGTGCTTCGGGGACGCCAGGAAGCACTCCGTGGAGGAGCCGGTGTTGAAAGCGCGGAGTTCGTTGGCTGAGTAGCGGACGCGGGGGGCGCGAGGACCAGGGGGGGTGGCGCTGGGCGCGGTCCAGGCGCGGACGGGCGCAGACGGGCTTGCCTCTGGCGCGCCCGCTGCGCGGACGCGCAGCGCCAGCCATTAAGAAGGGAGGGAGGAGCAGCTGGGAGGCGGGAGGGAGCGGCAAATGGGGGCGCGAGGGGGGCGGGGCCGCAGGGAGGCAGCGGCAGGGATCGGGGAGCGCACAAGGGGCAAAAACACAGAAAACGAGCAAAACTAAAGGCAGTCACAATAAGAAAAACCACACAATAAGAAATACAATACTGGCACAATACACGATCGGGGAGACAGCAATCAGGGGGGCACAATGGGGGCAGAAGCGCCGGCGGCGAGGAGCAGAAAAAACGAAAAAACAACTTACGGGATGGCGGAAGCGGCACACGGGTCAAGTGAGCCCACTAGCCACCAGGGATGAGGCGCAGGAGGATGCCTGCGGGTGGAGGAGGGCCTCGAACACGCAAATGGCAGCGTGGTCGTGGGACAGAGGCAGGAGGCAGCAGGTTGGTGCTGCGGTCGTGGGGGGCGAGCTCAGGACCTAAAACAGGTCAGAGTTCGCTCACTCGCGACGCGCAGCGCCAGCCATTAAGAAGGGAGGGGGGAGGGAGGAGCAGCTGGGAGGCGGGAGGCGGGAGGGAGCGGCAAATGGGGGCACGAGGGGGGCGGGGCCGCAGGGAGGCAGCGGCAGGGATCGGGGAGCGCACAAGGGGCAAAAACACAGAAAACGAGCAAAACTAAAGGCAGTCACAATAAGAAAAAACACACAATAAGAAATACAATACTGGCACAATACACGATCGGGGAGACAGCAATCAGGGGGGCACAATGGGGGCAGAAGCGCCGGCGGCGAGGCGCAGAAAAAACGAAAAAACAACTTACGGGACGGCGGAAGCGGCACACGGGTCAAGTGAGCCCACTAGCCACCAGGGATGAGGCGCAGGAGGATGCCTGCGGGTGGAGGAGGGCCTCGAACACGCAAACGGCAGCGTGGTCGTGGGACAGAGGCAGGAGGAAGCAGGTTGGTGCTGCGGTCGTGGGGGGCGAGCTCAGGACCTAAAACAGGTCAGAGTTCGCTCACTCGCGACGCGCAGCGCCAGCCATTAAGAAGGGAGGGGGGAGGGAGGAGCAGCTGGGAGGCGGGAGGCGGGAGGGAGCGGCAAATGGGGGCGCGAGGGGGGCGGGGCCGCAGGGAGGCAGCGGCAGGGATCGGGTAGCGCACAAGGGGCAAAAACACAGAAAACGAGCAAAACTAAAGGCAGTCACAATAAGAAAAAACACACAATAAGAAATACAATACTGGCACAATACACGATCGGGGAGACAGCAATCAGGGGGGCACAATGGGGGCAGAAGCGCCGGCGGCGAGGCGCAGAAAAAACGAAAAAACAACTTACGGGACGGCGGAAGCGGCACACGGGTCAAGTGAGCCCACTAGCCACCAGGGATGAGGCGCAGGAGGATGCCTGCAGGTGGAGGAGGGCCTCGAACACGCAAACGGCAGCGTGGTCGTGGGACAGAGGCAGGAGGCAGCAGGTTGGTGCTGCGGTCGTGGGGGGCGAGCTCAGGACCTAAAACAGGTCAGAGTTCGCTCACTCGCGACGCGCAGCGCCAGCCATTAAGAAGGGAGGGAGGAGCAGCTGGGAGGCGGGAGGCGGGAGGGAGCGGCAAATGGGGGCGCGAGGGGGGCGGGGCCGCAGGGAGGCAGCGGCAGGGATCGGGGAGCGCACAAGGGGCAAAAACACAGAAAACGAGCAAAACTAAAGGCAGTCACAATAAGAAAAACCACACAATAAGAAATACAATACTGGCACAATACACGATCGGGGAGACAGCAATCAGGGGGGCACAATGGGGGCAGAAGCGCCGGCGGCGAGGCGTAGAAAAAACGAAAAAACAACTTACGGGACGGCGGAAGCGGCACACGGGTCAAGTGAGCCCACTAGCCACCAGGGATGAGGCGCAGGAGGATGCCTGCGGGTGGAGGAGGGCCTCGAACACGCAAACGGCAGCGTGGTCGTGGGACAGAGGCAGGAGGCAGCAGGTTGGTGCTGCGGTCGTGGGGGGCGAGCTCAGGACCTAAAACAGGTCAGAGTTCGCTCACTCGCGACACGCAGCGCCAGCCATTAAGAAGGGAGGGGGGAGGGAGGAGCAGCTGGGAGGCGGGAGGGAGCGGCAAATGGGGGCGCGAGGGGGGCGGGGCCGCAGGGAGGCAGCGGCAGGGATCGGGGAGCGCACAAGGGGCAAAAACACAGAAAACGAGCAAAACTAAAGGCAGTCACAATAAGAAAAACCACACAATAAGAAATACAATACTGGCACAATACACGATCGGGGAGACAGCAATCAGGGGGGCACAATGGGGGCAGAAGTGCCGGCGGCGAGGCGCAGAAAAAACGAAAAAACAACTTACGGGACGGCGGAAGCGGCACACGGGTCAAGTGAGCCCACTAGCCACCAGGGATGAGGCGCAGGAGGATGCCTGCGGGTGGAGGAGGGCCTCGAACACGCAAACGGCAGCGTGGTCGTGGGACAGAGGCAGGAGGCAGCAGGTTGGTGCTGCCGTCGTGGGGGGCGAGCTCAGGACCTAAAACAGGTCAGAGAAGATATGTCTATCATCATGTTTTCGTCAGACCATAATACATTCAGTTTATGAATGAATTATGTTCTGGACAAATTGCATATATTATGCTCCACCATCAAGAAATGTGAGTCTTACCAATATTTAAAAGAGGCTCCTGCAGTCTTGAACCAACAGTGCTGTCTGTTCTGCAAATAAGTATTTGACCCGTGAAAAACGGGAGGCAGGAGCAGTGTTTTCTTTTACATTGTTGCCTGTGGGTGCTTAACCTAAAGAAAACAGTGAGAACTAGCCATACCCCAGAAAAAATTAAATATAAAAATGTTCTCTTGAGATATTAAGTGAACATCAAATTACCATGAAGAGTCTCTGAGCGAATCTAGCGGGCTGGGCAGCAAGAGGATGTAAGGTGGTAAATGAACACTGTAACATAAGATCCATCAAAAACGAATCCAACTAGTCTTGACCTTTCTGTGACAAACTATCTCTGGTTTAAGGAGGAAATCCAGAATATTTGAATTGATATTGTCAAAGAATAAACCACAGCCCTTTCTTGTGTATTGTATCTCATACCAGTAGAACCTTTTGGTCATATTTCAAACCTCTGGACTTACGAGTCGTCCTTCTTTTGAAGGAAAAAGTATATATATATATCCATTAGCTCTGATTTCGGTTATGTTCTTTTCTTTAGTCCAGGAATCACTTGTATCTTTAGACATTTTAACACTTCTCTTCCCAGGCCTCATCCTGAGTTCTTTCCAAATTGGCACGGTCACTCGACTTTTGTAAAAGCCAGAAGTTGGCCCCTGGCAGGCCGCCAATTACTGCCCAGTTACCCACCTACAAGCTGCAGATTTTGAAAGCTATTGTAGCCGAACAGCATTGTCCATTTTTCAAAGAAAACGATGCATTGGACGGTTCCCAGACTGCTTTCCGTGCTCACTGCAGCATAGAATTAACAATGCTTGTGGTGAGAGATGACCTTAGGCTACTGGAAGACAATGGCCAATTAAGTGCCCTCGTTTTATTAGATTTGTGAGCGGCCTTCCATGCAATTGACCATGAGATTTTTATTAGTCAGATGCACACATACAGCATTAAGCACAAAGTCCTACAGTGTTTCACTTCTTCCTCAAGTGACATAACTCAACAACTGAGATTAGGACATCAGATCTCCCATCCCCACATCTGCTTTTATGGAGTCCCAAAGGGTATGGCTTTACCCCCTATACCTTTTTAATATCTAATTGAAGCCGCAGGCTGCCATTGTTCACTCTTTTGGGTAATCGTCTATTCATACATAGATGAAATGCACATTTTTGTCAATATTTAGCTATTCTACCAGTGATGTATAGAGCGGTATAGGACTTGGACACACAAAACCATGGAAATTCATCAGTTATACTCATACTTATAGAAATTTTAACTTGTGGCCTAAAGTTACTTAACGGCATTAGTTATAGTTTCTTCACCTAAGTATAAGTATAACTACAACTGCTGAATTTCTATGATTTTGTGTAGGTAAAATGTCAACATAACTAGAAAGTCCCTGTAGTCTTGATTTCTCAACAAATGTCTATTTTTTTTAAAGTAAAGTAATAAATAATTACTGTACGTTAATACAACCACTGCCGCGCACAGCTTTTGGCCGTGCACAGCATGGGTTGGCTGCAGGGACCCTCCGCATACCCCCAACCCAAGGGAAAGGCACAAGTTATAGTTATCTTAGAGCACGAGTTATAGTTACTTGAGTTACCCATAACTATAACTGCTGAATTTCTATGGTTTTGTGTGAGGAAATTCAGAACCTAACTGTAACTTCCCTGTAACCTTTGTTTTTTTCAGTGAATGTCTATGTATTTTTTTTAGCATGCACAAATGCGAATATAACCAGGGACGCTCACGGCATTTGGCCATGCATGGCGCAGGTGGACCGCAGGACCTGACCTGTTTCCAGGTCCGGCTGCCAACCCTCCTGCATGCACCCAAATCCAAGCTGTGCACGGTCTTCGGCCGTGCATAGCATGAGGTTATATGCAGTGGGTGTTTTATTTTTATTTATTTTTTTCCTCTAGAACGAATCCATGGATCCTCCCATGGATCCGCGAATCGGACGGAAAAAAAATAATTGGGAATTTCTTTGCCCATGAGGGCCCTCTATGTGTCTTATGGGGAAAGGATACCTGTATTGGATTTACACCAAACCACAAAAAGAGTAATCTACAGAACAGAATCTAGCTTCCTGACAAATTTGGTGTAATTCCATTAGGCTGTAGGCGTGTCTAAAGACCTTATGGGAAAATGAATGGGAAAAATGCATTTTGGCCGCCCCCCCCCACCTTTTGCCAGACCCCTGCTTGAGGGATCACCTCGAAACTTTCAAAACAGCAACTGAACTGACCAAATTATATATTTTGTAAATTTCGTGAAGTTTTGTCAAGCAGCGCCAAAGTTATAGGCAAAACAAAAAACACTCTGTCTATGGAAACTAGGTCCTAACTATAACTACCTACTGGCAAGCGCTAGTAGGATATATATATATATATATATATATACATATATATTTATATATATAATATACATACCATCGGATTGTGGTCCAACGCGGACCTGCTGTCCAAGGAGGGTGGAGCCTTTGTCGGCGGAGCACACCGGCAATAATTTCAAGTCCAGAACGCAAAATACGCTCACTCAGGGCAAATCTTGCAAGGATTTAATTTTAAAAACGATGCGTTTCAGCCGTCACCATGGCCATGGTCACATGACCCAGGTAAACTTTGCACCCCATCAAATACTAGTAATAAACAGTAAAAACAGTCAAACAATGCATATGAACATTGTCGCCATCTTTGAGTGGCTACTACTGACAAAATGTATATACCCAACATGGTATAGCATATTTGATATTCTGTTTCAGATCGTGCGTCAATGTTAATGATTTTGCATAATATGACACATAAGAAATGATTAAATGGAAACACCCAGTGTTGTTGTCACTATCTTGACATACTTGTTACATACGTAATGAATAACTCATTTAACATCCGACTATCGTAACTCAGGTTTCAAACAAAGTTCATTTTAAATAACCCAAACAGAGTCACATTAAGTTACCATTATAATTAGATCATTAACCGATCTGAAACAAAAATCCATCTCTCAATGAAGCTGAAGTCTTTCATTTGGAGAGACAAATACAATGCTTTCCCTGAATCAGGTCTTGGTAGCAATCAATGCAGGGGATTGCCTGGTGTCTCTGGGGTGCCTGCTTTCATCAGGCAATCATACAGCACCCACTACCCCAACAGGTGTTACCAGGGGTTCATTGTGGGATCACAGTATGACCAGTTTGGGTTTTTCGGTTTGAACTGATTACTGCTCCACAAGTATTCACTAAGGTGATGGGTATGGTATAGCATCACTCTGGAGCTCAGGAGTCCATGTATTTCCATACTTGGATGACTGTCTGATAAAAGCAGTGTCTCCTACACTGGTCTCTGAACATATTCAGTGCACCATGACCCTACTCTTATTTTCAACTTGGGGTTTGAAATCAACTCTGCAGTTCTATCTAGCACCCACACAGAGGAAGATGTTCATACAAGGATGGCAGACATTTGGAATATGATTCTTTTTCTTGCTTAGAAACCATTTCCAGTTATGCAGGTTTTATGCTACAAGGGTCCACCACGTGTCCTTACCTGCATCCCCACCCACCAGGATGTGATGACATCAGAGGATATAAGGCACTGACTGGCATGCTGGTGACTGCTCCTGTTCTGTGCCTCATCGACGTGGCCCTTGACTCTTCTCAGTGCTTCACTGACAAAATTACTTAGCCTTTAATAGTGAATAAGTTGTCTCCTTCACCTGCAACAACCCAGTTTCTGCTGACTCTCTGCCTCGAAACCACTTTGACCCCCCACCCTCACACACCCAAACCTCATTAGGGTTTTGGGGTGACGTCTCCTCTTTCTTCATCAATAGGGAGATGACAACAATTGATAGGTCATCCAGCTTATCTACCCTCTCCTCCCTCCAGAGGATTCTTCTTCCACCATGAAATGCCGCCCATAGCACACCGTGACACTGCGAGCCCTACTGAACAAGGAGGCTATAGATTAGGTACCCATGGAGGAAAGGGATATAGAATTTAACTCCCCTTGCTTGCTGGTCCCCAAGTAGGACTGAGGCCCAGGACCAATCCTGGACCTCTGCCTCTTGAAACCCTTCATTTGGAGAGACAAATACAATGCTTTGCCCGAATTACGTCTTGATAGCTCTCAATGCAGGGGATTGACTGGTGTCTCTGGGGTGCTTACTTTCATCTGGCAGTCATACAGCATCCACTACCCCAACAGGTGTTACCTGAGGTTCATTGTGGGATCTCAGCATGACAAGTTTGGGGTTCTCGGTTTGGACTGATGTCTGCTCCTCAAGTATTCACTAAAATGATGAGTATGATAGCAGCATCTCTCTGGAGCTCAGGAGTCCATGTATTTCCATACTTGGATGACTGTCTAATAACAGCAGCATCTCCTACGCTGATCACTGAACATATTCAGTGCACCATGACCCTATTCTTATTTACAGCTTGGGATTCACAATAAACACAGCAGTTCTATTTTGCACCCACACAGAGGATGATGTTTATACAAGGATGGCAGACATTTGAAATATAATTATGTTTCTGGCTTAGACACCAATTCCAGTTCTGCAAGTTTTATATCTGTTTGGCCTCATGGATTCATGGATCGTGTTGGGGAACTATGCTAGATGTTGACTGAGAGCCCTTCATAGTTTATTTAGAAAGCAAATAGCTCCATTATCAGGGGAGCTCTTGGCTTAAGTGCAGACTTTTGACTCTCTCATCCTATATCTGCACTGGTGGACATGCTCATCTAATCAATCTTTGGCTCCTCCCTTCAGTTTTTTGCAGTTGCAGGCAATATTGGTTATAATGCCTCCTCTCTGGACTGGGGTGCTGATCCAGGCATCATCACAGGCCGCATCTCAACATCACCTAAAATATATTAGAGATGTGTTGCCATGAGGAACTTTCACCATCCATCTCAGAGAGTGCCATTCAAGTCCTGTCTGATAACACAGTTGCTGTCCATTACTTCAGCAGACATATTTGTGGGAGTCATGGCCCGTTTTGGGAGGCATTTGAAATGCAGCGGTGGGCCCAGCATGGCACACAAGGTAATGGTAATGGCACACCTTGTGGGCACTATCAACCTAACACTACATGTGCTAAATCACCTCTACTAAGAGGACCGCAAGTGAGTATTTCATCACAAAGTTATGGAAGTAATCTTTTCCACATTGGGGTGATCTATTTGCCATGGCCTACCTTAGGGAATGTGCTTTGTTTTGTGCCATACACTTCCCCCTAAATGATTCCCTGGGGATGCCTTCAGGTTCAATTGGCCGTGGGTCTTCCTTTACAAATTCCCAGTGAATCTACTTCTGTCAAGAGTCTTGCCGAGGTGCAGGAGGGTTAAACATTCCTGATCATCCCATACTAGGCAATGATTTGATATGGTGGTCTGTTGGAACATAACACTAAGGCCCATATTTATACTTTTTTAGCGCCACATTTGTGCTGCTTTTTGACGCAAAAACGGCACAAACGAACAAAGTACAATTGTATTTTGCAAGTTTGCACGGCTTTTGCGTCAAAAAATTATGCAAATGCGGCGCTAAAAAAGTATAAATATGGGCCTACGTCTCTCCTGCACAGGGTGGATCTTCTTTAGCAGCATGGTGGCCAAGTATTTCATTGTAATCTCCAAATGTTGTGGCTGCGCTTGTTGAGTCTGAGTGGTGCTAACTGAGTCCTTCTCCTGAGGTTGCAGATGCCACTTGGCTCCTAGGAACCTATCACAACATGTATTTATGGAGGCTCCTGGGACAAGTTTGTGCAGTGGTGTGAGTTAGAAGGTCTGAACCCCTTTCAGTGATGCCTTTCCAATGAGCTATGGTTCATGTTGCCCATTCCCCAGTAGAGCCTAGCAATGGCTGCTATAAATGGAAATTGTGGCTGTCCTATCCCCCTTCATGTTTCTTCCTAAATAGCCTTCACTTTTGATGTTCCTTTACGTTTTTTCTCCCATTCTGTTCATTGTTCCTCTCTGGAATTATAATGCTGTGTTAGCGTTCATTATGGTATGTCCATTCGAGCCAGTACACAGTTGCCAAGTTCATCTTTTAACTCTGAAAATTGTCCTTTTTCTGGCAAAGAGTTCAGTGGGTAAGTGAACTACAAGCGACCTTGGTCCAGGGGTCTACAGCCTTTTTTTGTAGTAAAAGCTACTTATGTTGATGAAAATCATCCAGAGCTACGAATATTATTAGAATTCTAATAGTGACCACCTCTGACAAGTTTACATGTTTGTTTTATTGATTATTCAGTCTTCTAGTTGGACTTACTGGTTCTTTATACTTGCCCATCTTTCTTAAAAGTGGTTTCTGCCTTTCACATGGACCATTCCATCACTCTTCCATCTATCTTGCCTAATTCCCATGTCACCATGGGTGAGCATCTGCTGCACAGACTGGATCCCAGATGTGCAGTGTCTTATTACATAGTCTGTATGTCTCAGGACAGGGTGTATGATCAGCTTTTTGGGAGCTTGCCAGTGCCACGAACAGCAAAGTGGTGACCAACCACACCATTACCCACTGGCTCATCCTGCAAATTAAGTTTTGTTATGCCTTGTCATACAAATTCATTGTAAATTATGGCTCTTCTGATCTGCAAATACAGTTCTTCAAACCAAGGTCCGACTTAGATCACCACCTAATTGTGACCCAGTGTAAATTATTATTTGGTAAATCCACTTTGCCTTGTTTTAAATATTTTGAAATAAAGACCAACTTTTGACTCAAATTTATCCTTGTACTTAAGGAGTTGTTGACTCAATTGCTTGCTGCCCAATTTCCTCTTTTGAATTTCTCAGTAAATATATTGGTTATTGTTAATAATAACCTTTATCTGAGATAATGGTCTTAAACTGCCAAATTTGGCGGATGAGTAAATGTTTTTTTAATGTTGTTGGATGTCAACATGTACCATGCAAGAGACTATTTCCATCCATGGGTGTAGGCACAAATTCGTTTTTTTGTTTTTCCATTCCTATCAAGTAATCACATGTTAAAGTAATATCCCCTGTTTAAGCAATAAACCTTACATGGAATCCTAAAATGGTAACAATGGACTTTAAGCTCAAAATAATGAGATGTGTTAATATACAGTTACTAATCTCGACAACTCAATGAGAATTATTGGCCTTAAAAACATCACTTGCGTTCACACCACATTGATGCCCTACAGGGAACCAGTGAGATTAGCTAAATTATTTCCAAAAAGCGACCCTTCCTCAGGTGTCTCCTTAAAATGGGTACAATGTATCTACGTCATTTCTCCCCCTTCTTCAAGTAACAAAGGCTTACTTCAGCATCAGTTCTCGTCATAGGCATGAATTTGCTATTCTGGGTGGGTAACTGTAATCAACACATTAGCGCTGATTAATCTGGTCATATTTACTGCGTCAATCAGTTTTAGTCTAGAGACATCTAGTTTTCAACACATGAAAAAGGTTAAGTACAGAAGGTGCCACACTAGTAGAATGTGTTCTTTCTCACAACCTCAACAGGTGGAAAGGGCAGCACCTTAGCCTTCAGCATTCTAAATTGGTCTCTTTTCAAGGACTCCCGAAGCACAAGCATTGGAAGCTGCATAAAATGTGCTGCCAACCCTGTGTATTATGGTCCATCTCAAATGGCTTTGAATCAGTTGGCAACTCCACGTAACTCCAGGGACAATTAGCGTCCCTGAGAGAGGACAGGTAGTGGATTAACCTTAGGAATCAGACTCTCAACTTGTTAGGTGAAGCAGTTCTCCGGGGATGCCCGAAGCAGTTCTCCGGGGATGCCCGAAGCAGTTCTCCGGGGATGCCCAAAGCAGTTCTCAAGGGCAGTCTTGTCACCTGAGGCTCTGGAGGTGTACAGGAAAAGTAATGTTTAATTAGCCAGCAAGGGGACTTAGGAACTGGTGTGTTGAAGCTTTTCAGTGTCGTTACCTAGCAACAGCTTAATAAACAGAACATTTCCTCCAGAGTGCTGGGTGTATGAGTGCACACAGGACTGTGATGCTTAGTTGTTACACGAGAGCTTGAACTGTATCCTACTCACCTTGCAGCGCATTCTCAACACTTTCAGAGTTGCATGTCAAGGCGTGGAAATTGCTTGCAGGGCAGACAAACTAGTAAGCAATGGAAAAATAATTCGATATTTAAATAAATAGGTACGATGATACATACATAGAAAGACACCTCAGTGAGTTTAGCACTTAATGCTGAAATCTGTGTGTAACCTGAAGGTTATGTGATGGTTTTAAAGGAAGTTTATTGTGACAAGGAAAGTCACACAGAGCTGAACCCCACAGTGCGACAGCTTCAACTGACTTTCCTCTAGCTCCACATTCCGCTTGGAGCTCTCATGTACTTTCTACCCATTAAAGCGACCTTAACATGAGAATACAACAGTTACCTTTGAAATCTCTGCAGCTAACCATTTCATCCTCTTCTTTCAACAGAATCAGCTTCATTGAGTAGGGATTGGTAACATATTATTTGCACTATGAAAAGAAGTGCAAAAAAACTCTGGTAGCAAGAACTACATAACAAAAAAAAGAATTATTATTAGTATTCATGGCTAGAGTGCACGGGGATAAGCCAAACATTCAATTGGCCAGTGCCAATGATCTACCACCATCAGCAGGAGCGCAAGAATGCCTTGAGCCACAGTGCCTTGAGACCCTTATGGGTGAGTAGTGCGCTCTACAAATTCTGATTGATTGATTGAATGTGGGTGCCATTTTCTCTTCCTTCTTTAGTCAAGAATTTACAACACAGATGTGATCCGATGAAAGAGGAAACTAATAGTGCCTAATAGTACCCAGTTATCCATTTCAGTTTCAATAGCGAAAGCACTAAATAAGAGGAAGTCTTCAATTACATATTCAGAGGAAAACTCAGTGTTTCATACGAATAAGAGTGGTTCAATGATATGACGGACCCTCGGGTAGGTGAGAGACTGTGATAGTGTGTAGGAGCCATGAAGGCTAACCGCATCGAGTGAATCAGAAGAGTTAATAGAGAAAACCTGTTGGAGGCATTCCCTCTGTAAGTCGCATGCCTACATGCTCCTCTGACTTAAAGGCCCACTTCTGCTGCCTAGCTGGGCCCATCTTCTCAAAGCATGGACATATGGTGAGCCAGGACCAATATATAGACAGATCAAGAGGTAACCAAAATCTGTTAGATTTAAATTAGTGAGTGTTGGGGCCTTATATAATTTGTCATATTACCGCATATAAACCTTCTCTTGAATGTTTGATTGATGAACACCGTAAGAGCCAGCTTGGTTTTGGAGAGGGAAGCTGATTACTTGTCACGGACTGTGTTACTGTGGTAATATGGGTCATTGTGTCTTCAATTCCCTTAAGGAACTGCTTCAGCGTTGAGGAAATGTTCAGAGTTTGTCCCTTCTGAAAAACAGGGCTGAGTTTTCTAATCCATTGTCTTTGACACCTGACACCTCCTTGTGCTCCTTGCTGGGATTTTTGTCCTTATTAGCCTACCATATGTCCAAATATAAACACGCATGTCAACTCAATTCCAGAAGCCATAGCGATGAGTGGGCTGCCTAAGGCGTCATCTGATGGGTCTGTTACCCTTGACATTGTGGAGTTGGCTCTCACGACACTCTTGAGAGAATTGGCAGACATCAAAGGCTCCACTGCACGAATCAATTCATGGGTCACCACAACTAATCTGAAAGTGAAATCCCTGCCAGGAGACATCAACAAATTTCAGGCGGGACTCACTACCACTGAAGAACAGCTTACGGATGTGGAATTGTTAACACGTCCCTTTATGATATTTTATTACACATCAGGACTCGTTTTAGGCCAATTAATCTTTTGACCCAGTTGAGAGACACCGTAGGACGAGATAGCTAATCAATATATCAATCAATACATCAATAATGTCATCAATATTTATCACGACAATGCATTTCACTTTAGTCAAAGCCATTAATCCATTCAAAACTCTACCATGACCTTGCAGCCATGAATAACCACACCAGTTTAGTCGAATTTTATGAAATGTATTCCCTATTAATTACAATCTAGCAGCAAATGCGTTAATCTCAACACCAAGAAACATAATAGCATAGTCACGATATGGCAACATTGATAAGATTTCATTAAAGCAAGAATCACAAACATTAGAACATAACACGGCGTGAACATAGATCAAGATTGGCAGAGTGTCAATATTGCGTCAGTTCAATATAGCATAATGTCAGTCAATTGTCTTATTTGCGTCAGTTTTGGTGAACACTTGTCCTAACCACTGATTAGCATTCGCATGTTGGGCTTCATGCAAAACAATTTAGAACATCAATTTGGAAAACATCTAACTAAGGTCTCTGTCAAAAGCAAGCAGTTGGTACCTAGAAAGGAAAAGCAAACAGACAAATCACAAATCCATTGTCATAATTACCCTCCAAGGATTAGGTCAGAGCACAGGTTCAGTCTTCGTCTTCAGGACATCAGTCAAATCGCCATCAGTCAGGACTCAGTTCTGGGACAGAAAGGGCACTTCCCTCATAAGGAGGTAAAGTGTAAATGGACAAACTAAGGGCAAGGATGGTTTTAATAAAAATCTCAAGTCATCAAACAGAGTGACAGCGTTTCTGGATAAAATCATTAGCATTCCCTAACCCGCCTAAATGACCTCCCTGTGACATGGGTTTTTATCCCTTTTTCGTAGTACATTCCCCCAAACTTCTATTGGACATTTGCTATACCCCACTCTCTTTAACCTATCGTATAACACATTAGGTAATCCTAATATTCACCCCATATTGTTTTACAAGTCTTTGATTGGTCTTCATAATTGAAGTCTTCAGAGAGGGCACGTCCGGTGTGACTTCATCCCTTTGTAATTCTTTGCACATCTTTTGGTCAGCAGTTCCATTGTCTTCACCATTTTGAGTGACCTTGTACATTACATTAATCTACAATGTTTCAATTCATTTATAACATTTATTCCATGGGCATAGAAAATATGCTTGAGAACAGATCTAACATGGTTACATTCATCTTCCAAGTTTGAAGAAAAAGAGCAAGCAGGGTCGTGGCCTCTTGTGAGTCAGCACACTGAAAAATAGAAAAATGCATTTAATATGAGAGCCAAGCAGCTAAACTGCAGCTCATGCTAACTTAAGGCCTATGAGGTTTTCAATACGGATTTAATAACGCAAATGTTAGTATAAGCTCATTTGAACGTAACATAAACATTTTGATCATCATTATTAGTTCGCGTATACATTGGTGGCCACTCTTCGTGGTCACAATTCAAACGCACGTCTAAGCAAATTGCTACTATTATAGTTTCTATGCGACATCATCACATCTTAATTCATAAACATTTTATGTTAATATAGATTATATAAGGTACGCTCTCTCAGAATCCTGCTTAGAGACCTTGCCAGAATGCGGACAGGAGGTTTGGCATCATCAGTAGAAAGTCATTGAATTGGGGTAACATATGGATCACAGGTTTTCATTTTCTAGTTTCCTTGATTCTCACTCTTATGAATCTCATCTTTACTCCACGGTTTGAATTCCATAGAGCCCAGACAGCGCTCCCTATGACCACTCCATGACTCACCTCCGAGGCATATTCTGGTTTGCTGGGTGAGATGCCAGCAGGCCCATCAAATCCTCAAAGAGCCTAAGAAACATGGGCATATCAGTATGAGAACACGCAAACAGCTTTCGTGGCAGACTTTTTGGCTCCCACCAAAGTTAAGAAGAAATAGTTCCTGGCTCTTCGCCCTCGACTAAAGAAAAAGACATTAAATACGGCCTATTGTAACCAGACTCTATGATCATCACCTTCCAGGACTGTACAGTGGAATACCATGATCTGCATGAACTGAATACGTTTCTGGACACACTAGATGACAACTCTATGAACACTGTACCTGTCACAGAATGCTCTAAACACCTGTTAGTGAATCTACGGGACTCTAACCGAGCAGATCAGGCTGTACATGAAGAACTGCAATGTTTAGACTCCGTTACGAAAAAAATTTCCTTGCTAGCCAAACCACAGTCTGAAAAAGCTTCTCAGCCTAGGGATAAATCTCAATCACCCCACAAACCTTGAATATTTGTTTTTTATGTTATCTACCTCATATTATCCATATTATATACATGCCTCTTCTTCCTCTTTCCCCTCTTTCCCCCCTCCCGGCCTTGGTTTTATTCTTCATTATTCAGGAGATGGTATTTTGGGAAGTGGGACAGCAGGATATGATAGTAGAATACAAAATACTATTGTATGTATATCCACATACTCTACTGTTTTTTATTCCGACTGTCCTTTACAGTGTGTAATTTATATGTACCTATTCATATGGCCCAGTTTCCCCTTCATGTTTGTAATCCCTTGAAACCATGTCTGTTACGCCAGATGTTTCCTTTTTTCCCCAAGATACATGCTGGAAGGTGGCCCCCTCACTGTTCTAGGTGACAGGCCCTTGAATATGGTATTTCTCAATGTTAATGGCCTGACGCGTTATGTTAAATTAAAGAAAATCCTGACTTTTCTATGCAAGAGTAAATCCAATATAGTGTTCTTGCAGGAGACTCATCAGTCTTCACCAGAAAGCGATAAGTTACAGAGAGATTGGGTAGGCCGAGTCATACATGCCAGGATCCCGGCCTCGATCACAGAGCCAATTGGAAGCTGAACATTTCTCTAGGAAGCGGGTGTCGCTAACCTCATCCATATATACATATTTAGAGTCAATATATAATTCTTGAAGTTTTTGATACAAGGACACATTTGATCGTGGGCTCTGTACATTCTCCGTTGGAGGCCAAGAATGCTTTTCTTTCTCAACTTCGTACCTGTTTTATTTCTACTCAGGTGATTATTGGCGGGGATTGGAATGTGACAATGGATCCCATCCTGGATCATTCTTGCAGCCCTGACACCTGCTACAACAAAGACAGGCAGACTCTGCTTGATCTGGTCAGTAATAATGCCACGCACGAGCCCTGGAGACTGCTACACCCTTGGATGAAGACTATGTATTCACCTCCTGTTCACATGGCATCTGCACCCAAATTGTTTGCTTTCTCTGTACCCACCCTTGCTTCAACAAGTGACTAGTGCATCCATAACTCTCTGTGGAGTTTCAGACCATGGCCTCATACAGTTACATCTTGAACTAGTGCTGCGACTATCCTCATGTGGCCTGTGGCGCTTAAACATTTATCAATAAAAAGGCCCTGATGCAAAAAGATGTCTAGCTGCTCACATGTTAAAAAATTAAGATACTGGTCGACTGCCGTGGAAGCCCTAGTCAAACAGTAACCACATTCCTTGTCAGCATAAGGCACAAGCAACTCCCAAATTAAACTGTGCTCAACCCATGGTAGTTTGGCACAGAGCAGTCAGGCTTAACTAAAAGGCAATGTGTAAAGTATTTGTGCAAAACTTCTAACAGTAAAATGGTGAAAACGCCACACAAAAAAGTATCCCTCACCTGGTTAGAAATATAGAGTACAATTTAATAAATAAAAGAAGGCCAAAACAACAAAAACCCAATCAGTAGAATCTGAGTTATTCATTTTTAAAGAACAAATGTAAAATAAAGCCTAAAAGCAGAAAGTGCCAACTGCGGCTATCTGGTCAAGCTGCACCGGGTCAAGTCAAAAGTTCAGGCCAACTGCGATGGAGCACATGTCAGATATACTCCTTGATTAGTCCCGCTGAATATTTACCTTCTCAGGTTTTGTGCCAAGAGTCCCATGCCCGTTGGAGACGGCTGTGGTGCGAAGAGCAGGCAGAGCATCACGGACGGGCGGGCCCATGCTTCACATTAGTGGTTGATGCTGCTGTGTGAAGAGATAGGCTGCCAGCAGCTCGTTCTAGCTTTCGGTGCATACGGCGGGGTCTCGTGTGAACAGGCCCATTCGTAGTCATAAAGAGCACAAAAGCTTGATTTTTTTAAGCACCTGTGAGTCTCTCCAAGAGTCCAGGTCCTGAGGGGCACCACATAGGGGTCAGGAGCTCACTTGGTGCAGGGGCTGGTACAGGATGCCTGGGGAGCCTGAAGATCAGACCAGGAGGCCAGCAGACTAGCCCTTGGAGTTACTTTGGGGCCATTGGTTCAAAATGAAGTTGCATGTCCAGTTCTGCTTCCTAGGCAAGAGGGCAGTAGGCAGCGGGTCAGCACAGCACAGCAGTAGGTCTGTCAGAGTAGCGGTCCAGCAGAGTGGCATTCCTTTCAGCAGCACAGCAGTCCTTCCTGGCAGAGTATCCAAAAGGCAAGAGTGGTTTCTGAGGTCCTTCTTCTATACACTGGTGCCCTGGTTCTGGAATATGGGAGAAGCTTCTAGACAGTGGCTTTGAAGTGCATGGAATTTCCTACCTCCCCTGGCTCCAATCTGACTGAAGTGTCAATGCAGGGTTGTTAGGCCCTTTGTGTGACTGCAGAGCACAGACTATTCAGGTGTAAGTGGGGCTGTGCTCAGCTCTGCCCCATCCCGCTGGCAGATGGCCCACTCAGGCACATGACTGTCTGGGAGGAATGCACAAAGTCTGTCAGTTACACCCAGTCATCCGACCGAGGCCAACCATAGTTTTTTCTTGCCGGTAAAATAAACCCCATACTCATCAACATCGACCTTTCCTACCCCTTTGGCAACTTTCACCTCCCCAACAATATCTATCCATGGAACACTTTCAAGCCCTTCTAAATCAAGGACTTTATTTAGAGTTTGGAGGATGAAATACTCCATCAAAATGTGGTGGATATCCCATCTGCCACACTGAAGTTGCCACATCCACTATGTTTGTGACAAGACTATTCCATCCTCAGCACTCTAAATAAGGCCCCTACTCACCATAGTTAAGTCTAAAAGAGCAACTTCTCATGACATTTACTACTCCTCCCTCTTTAATCCTTACTCCCTGCAGCTTTGAAATAATACCTCTGCATCATCACCGCGTCATTCAATGCTAACACTTCCTTATCCTCCAAAGAACATCCACTACCCAAAAACAAACAGCATGGCCCAGGTGAGCCCATGTGACTTAATCAGTTACTAGCCATCACTGCCTCCTTTCATCAGCAAAAATACAGAGAACAGAAACATTGCAACTCCAAGACAACAACGTGAGGCTTCTGCCCCTGCTTCAGGAAATGATGAAGTCCTGCGAGTTACTGATAAGTTTGGCCTCTACATTCTAGTCCTTCATGGTTTATCAGCATTTCTTGACAATGTGGATCTTTAAGACCTTTGCAATCAGTTCTCCACCAGGAAGAAAAAAACTCAGGCCATCAGTTGGTTCACTTCCTTTCTTAGTAAAAACCAACACATCCATTTGGATTTCTGCAACTCACTCCACTGCCAGTCAGAAATGGGATTGTAAAAGGTTACATTCTTGACCCAAAAGATCTGAGAATCCTACCAGCTAAACAAGACATCAGGCTTCACCACAAGTGCTGAACATACACATTTATATCTTGAAGTGTCATCACCCACTAAAATACACCACCTGTTATACTGCCTAGACATCATGAAGTCATGGCTATATCAACACTTCCTATCCAAAGTGCATGCACATCACACATTGGGGGCAAAACCCTGCTTACTGGGTTCTCGCAGTCAACCTTGCCCACTTGAAGGTTATCTTTTGTGCTGTCACTTGCCTAATCATGGGTCTGTGCAACTGCAAACACATTAAGCCACCCTAAAGAGCTTTCACTGGAACTCTTACAGCATGTCTTAACTTAAAAGGCGTCATATTTAACGCAATCCACATCAGCAGGTTATACTAACTTGCTACAAAACTCTTTCTCTGTTGCCCCATTTGCGGCTCTGTAAGCGAAATCATGAGTCTTGATGTTCCCAAGACAAAGAAAGAAAATACAAGACTGCTTTTCTCTTTTTGTGCCGTCAGTGTATTGAACAACTCCTCCCCTTTCATCTGAGACTGGTTCTCCCTTTCCTGACATTAAGGCCCTCATTACATCATTGGCAGTAGGTGCTGCTTACCGCCATGCTGACTGCCGCCAACATACAGCGACCACGGCGGTATACAGCTACCCGTATTATGACCCACACATAGAAATCCGGCACTATACAGACACACACAAAAGTCTGCCAGCCTAAAGGTCAGTGATAAACTGGCGGTACCAAAACCCACACCGTTACGCTAACAGAAATACGCCCACAGCATCATGACCCATGAATCACCGCGGCGGTCATTCAACCACGCTCGAAAATACACACACACATACAAAACTACACCACATTGGACAATTCAAACTACACACACCTGATACACACTCCACACCCACACACCCACATCAATATAAAACACACATACACTACCCACAACCCTTTACAACCCAAAGATTTTGGCAAGTGAGAGAAAGACAAGCCAGGAGCACCCACTGAATCTGAGCCACAAAACACGATCACCCATACACCATCCATGCACCTCACTGCACACACCGCAACACATCACCCCACACACCCTCATACATACCACTCACACTACACCCATGGCACCACAAGGACACCCCAGGTTCTCAGAGGAGGTGCTAAGGGTCATGGTGGAGGAAATCATCTGGGTAGAGCCACAGCTATTCGGATCACAGGTGCAGCAGACATCTATTGCAAGGAAGATGGAGCTATGGCGGAGAGTAGAGGACAGGGTCAACGCCGTGGGACAGCACCCAAAAACAAGGGATGATATCAGGAAGAGGTGGAGCAACCTATGGGGGAAGGTACGTTCCGTGGTTCCAAGACACCTGATAGCTGTACAGAGGACTGGCGATGGACCCCCACTTCCTCCCCCACAACTAACAACATGGGAGGAGCAAGTCTTGGCGATTATGCGTCCTGAGGGCCTGGCAGGAGTAGCAGGAGGACTGGACTCTGGTAAGTCAAATCCTTACTACTTTATCCCCCACCCTACCTGCATGCCATCACAAACAACAACCCCTACCCTCACCCCCATCACCCCACCACCTCACATGTACCCCACCGTCACAACCTACCCATCTCAATACCAAGCCCTGTATGCAACACCAATTCATGGACCCCCATCACAGACCTGCATGGACACCCATCACCACAGCATGCACACTAGTGACAATCACTTATCCAAACCAATCACAACTGACACAAGCCAAAGCTGCCTTACTAATAACAACCATAGGGGGAAAAATACCCATGCACAAGATGGCACATGGAGAAACAATAACACTGCATTTACATCCCCAGAGGACCCCCACTCAACGTCAACGGAGAGGAGATGCCAGTCACATCCAGTCCCCCCAAGAAGAGGCCCACAGTGATGACAGCAG
Organism: Pleurodeles waltl; assembly: GCF_031143425.1. Taxonomy (NCBI): domain Eukaryota; kingdom Metazoa; phylum Chordata; class Amphibia; order Caudata; family Salamandridae; genus Pleurodeles; species Pleurodeles waltl. Next base: position 1,198,935,475 of record NC_090446.1, read on the forward strand.
CTCTGCACGCCTGGATCACGATGACCAACCTGGCCCATCAGGGTTCTCTGGCCATCGGTTACCCAGGCACAGTCCCAACCCACCAGAGAGACTCCCCCTCTCAGGAAACACCAACACAGCACCCACCCAGCGGGCCCATACCTCTGTCCCCAGGACACGTCAATCAGCAGTGTGTCCACCACTACAGGGACCCCAGGTAACCCCACAAACACAGGACGATCAGGGACCTGGGGTCAGTGGCAGTGGGCACACGGTTCAGGGGACAGAGGCACAGAACAACAGGGAAGCTGGGAGGACTGCTGTGCGACAGGGGGAGGACAGGGCCAGGGAACCCACTCTCCATGAGGCACTCTACAACATCATGGGAGCTTACCACCATTCCCAGGAGACCATGGGCATGGTACTGGCCAAGTTTCAGGAGACCCAGCGGCTGCAGGAGGAACACTACCTGGGGATCAGGGAGGACTTGAAGTCCATTAACACCACCCTGGTCACCATTGCAGGGATGCTGGCAGACCTTGTCAACACCAGGAGGGACACAGTGGCACACCAGCGGGCCCCTGACACTAGCCTAGACGATGAACAGCCCCCACCTCCGCTGGCGCTACACCACACCCAATCTAATATAAAGCACGCATCCACATCACCCACAAACCCTTACTACCAACATTTTGAAAGAAGGCCAGAGAGAGAGCGAGACTACCTAAAACAACACCAGCATCCACAGACACACAACACCATAACTTACACAACATCCACGCACCTCAAACAACACACACCAACACATCCCCTCACACATCACAACAGACACCACCTCACACATCACCCACACCACATCATGGCACCTCAAAGACACCCCAGGTTCTCTGACGAGGAGCTCAGGGTCATGGTGGAGGAAATCGTCTGGGTAAAGCCACAGCTATTCGGATCACAGGTGCAGCAGACATCCATTGCAAGGAAGATGGAGCTATGGTGCAGAATTGTCGACAGGGTTAATGCAGTGGGACAGCATCCAAGAGCACGGGATGACATCAGGAAGAGGTGGAACGACCTACGGGGGAAGGTGCGTTCAGTGGTATCCAGACACCAGATTGATGTACAGAGGACTGGCAGTGGACCCCCACCTCCTCCCCCACAACTAACAACATGGGAGGAGCAAGTCTTGGCAATACTGCATCCTGAGGGCCTCGCAGGAGTAGCAGGAGGACTGGACTCCGGTAAGACATATCTTTACTACTTTATCCCCCACACCCCACCTGCATGTCAACACATACCGCCACCCTTACCCTCACGCCCATCACCCCAACAGCCAACAGATACCCCACTGACACATCCCACACATCCCAAAACCAAGCCCTGCATGTAACACCAATGCATGGCCACCCATCACCAAAGCATGTCTAGTACAGAGACTCACTCATGCCCCAAAATCACCAATCACACAAGGGCCAAGCCAATAATGCAAGCACAGGAGTAGAGGGTGACTCACCCATTGCACAAGATGGCATACACACATACAATAACTATGCATTTACACCCCAACAGGACCCATACCCAACGTCACCAGACAGGAGGTGCCAAACATATCCAGTCCCCCCACAGAAGAGACCCACAGTGATGACAGCAGCTCTGCACGCCTGGATCAAGATGACCAGCCCAGCCCATCAGGGACCTCAGGACAGTCGGTTCCCCTGACACAGTCACAAACCACCACAGAGCCTCCCCCCTCAGGAAACATCAGCACAGCACCCACCCAGCGGGCCCATCCCTCTGGTCCCAGGACACGTCAATCAGCAGTGTGTCCACCACAACAGGGAACCCAGGCAACCCCACAAACACAGGACGATCAGGGACCTGGGGGGCAGTGGCAGTGGGCACATGGTTCAAGGGACAGAGGCACAGGATAACAGGGAAGCTGGGAGGACTGCTGTGCGACAGGGGGAGGACAGGCCCAGGGAACCCACTCTCCATGAGGCACTCACCAACATCCTGGGAGCATACCACCATTCCCAGGAGACCATGGGCCAGATACTGGCCAAGTTGCAGGAGACCCAGCAGCTGCAGGAGGGACAGTACCTGGGAATCAGGGAGGATCTGAGGGACATCCACACCACCCTGGTCACCATTGCAGGGGTGCTGGCTCACATGGCCAACACCATGAGGGAGGCAGTGGCACACCAATGGGCCCCTGACACTAGCCACACCGAAGAATAGCCCTCCACCTCCACTGATGCTAGTGGACAGGAGGCCCCACCACAGGCCACCAGCACCCCACCCCCTGCAGAAGGAGAACAACCCCGCAAACGGTCCCTGCGATCCAGGCAGAAGCCAGAGAACATTGCCAAGACCCCCGCCAGGAAATAACACTCTCCTGATTGTCACCCTTGTGTCCCACTCTGTCACCCTGTCCACCTTGAACTGCCATTGCTCCACTTCCTATGCCCCCTTGGACAAAGCACCTGTGATACAAATAGACTGGACTCTACCCTAGACTTTCCTCCATCAGCAACCCAGCCCATTGCAATACCCCCTCCACTTATTAGCACTTAAATAAACACCCTTGGAACAAATTCAAATATGGAGTCTGTCAATTGCTTGACATATATATTAGTTTCACAAAGTGTAAACATTGCAATTCAAATATACTGTACTATTTACATAGGTATGACCTGTAGTGGGCAGCAGTAAACACACCAGGAGCCAGAGTGGGGCACAGAGATCTGAAAATAGAGATGCCAAAGGGTATAGTAAGTGGCCATAGAAATAGGGAAATCAGGCTGCCATGTTCAATGTCAAACACAAAACTGCAATGGAAGGTGAAGTTACAGTGTCTTACCTGTGTGTCACTGGAAGTACTTTTGAATTAGTGTAGTTCTGTTGTCCACATCTTCTTCCTCTGCCTCCTCTTCATCACTGCCCACAGGCTCCACCGCTGCCACACGACCATCCCCAGGCTCATCCTTCTGCAGAAAAAGTACCTGACGTCTCAAGGCCAGGTTGTGCAACATGCAACATGCAACGATGATCTGGCACACCTTCTTGGGTGAGTAGTACAGGGATCCACCTGTCAGATGGAGGCACCAGAATCTGGCCTTCAGGAGGCCAAAGGTTCACTCAATGATCCTCCTTGTTTGTTCATGTGCCTCATTGTAACGTTCCTCTGCCCTTGTCCTGGCATTTCTCACTGGGGTCAGTAGCCATGAGAGGTTGGCGTAACCAGAGTCACCTGCAAATATCGAGGGAAACCTGTTAGCTACACACTCACCCTTAGGGCCAAACCCATATACCTACATCAACTGGGTGGGGACCATAGGCTCACCTATTAGCCACACCCAGTGCCTCTGGAGTTGAGACATCACATATGGGATGCTGCTATTCCTCAAGATAAAGGCATCATGCACAGAGCCAGGATATTTTGCATTGACATGGGAGATGTACTGGTCCGCCAAACACACCATCTGCACATTCAGAGAGTAAAATATTTTTCTATTTCTGAACACTTGTTCATTTCTCCGGAGGGGGGGACACAAATGCAATATGTGTACCATCAGTGGCACCAGTGATGTTGGGGATAAGTCCCAGTGCATAGAAGTCAGCCTTCACTGTGGCCAAATCCTCCACCTCGGGGAATACAATGTAGCTGCGCATGTGTTTCAGCAGGGCAGACAACACTTTGGTCAGCACGTTTGAGAACATAGGCTGTGACATCCCTGATGCCATGGCCACTGTCGCTTGGAAGGAACCTCTTGCCAGGAAATGGAGCACTGACAGGACCTGCACTAGAGGGGGGATACCTGTGGGGTGGCGGATGGCAAAAATCAGGTCTGACTCCAATTGGGCACACAGTTCTTGGATTGTGGCCCCATCAAGTCTGTTGGTCAGGATAATGTGCCTGTCCTCTATTGTCGCCAGACCCACCAGGGGTCAGTACACGGGGGGGATGTCTCCATCTCCTATTCATCCTCAGTGGTTGAGCTCTAGAGTGAAAAACGGTGAGCAGAAGGTCATATTCATACATATTTCAACATTAACATGCAATTTTTGCTTTACAGAAACAGTATGTGAACTCGTAAGTCAGTTGATGTGCCAATGTCTGCTGTGACGCAGTTAGGTGCAATGGCCTGTGCCCACCTGAAATGGCTGCTGCCTGACCTGTGAGGAGGGACAAGTGGAAATGAGGTAATTCCGCTGGCGTTGTGCGCCGTTGCGGTCGGCGGTTGACGACCGCCGTGCAACACCGCATTGGTTATGATTGGGGCCTATGGGTTCCTGGAGCCAATGGCGATGTACGCCGATGGTGACGGTACACAGCGCCGTGGACGTGACCGCCATTTTCTATCTGTTCACTCACTTGCTATCTGACCTTCAACAGGAGAGGACCTACACTGCAAGTGTTGCTGTGACCTGTCTGGAAGCGACAATGGCTCAAGTGTCTGGGGAAAGGGCCCCTGCCTTCACTTCGGAGGAGTTGGAGAGACTGTTGGATGGGGTCCTACCCCAGTACCCTTTACTCTATGGTCCTTCAGACAAACAGGTGAGTACACTGTGAGCATGATGCGTGGGGCATGAATGTATGGATTGCTATGTGTGTAAGCCTCGTGTAGGGGGGGTCTGAGGGGTCCTGGGCAGAGTGCTGCATGTATGGTCATCAATGTATGTGTGTAAGGGGATGGGGGGATATGGTGGGCCATGAGTATAACAGTCCGGACGGTATGACTAATATCTTTTCTGCTGTATTTTTTCTGCAGGTCAGCGCCTATCAGAAAAGGGGTATTTGGTGTGCCATCGCCTAGGAGGTGTGGGCCCAGGGGGTCTTTGACTGGCAGAGCACCCACTGCCCACACGGTGGGAGGACCTGCGCCGCTGGGCAAGGAAGATGGCGGAGACCCAGCTGGGGCTGGCCTCCCAACGAGGAAGTGGTGCTGGTCGTACCCTGACCCCCCTGATGTTCCGCATCCTGGCGGTGGCCTATCTGGAGTTGGATGGGCGCTTGAAGGCATCACAGCAGCCACCAGGGGGTGAGTACAGAATCATGACTTTGCGCGTGTTAAGGTATTACCTGGGTGGAGGATGTGGGCTGTGGGTGCCCATAGGCCAGGGCGAACATGGCAGGGTATGTTCCATGATGGGCAAGCTCAGATGCACTCCAACCCCAGTAATGTTAATGGGCATCTACAACTGGGCATGGTCCTTTGGGTTTCAGGTGTGCAGCTAATGTCGTTAGGCATTGTACCCCATGGGCTGGTGACTAGCATTGTAACTGGTAGTGTATGGCCTAGTGCATAGAGCTGTTCCCTGTGAGTTGTGTACGTCAACGGTAGTGTTGTTGCTGGCCTTGACCAAGTATTTCCTCTGTCTCTCCCTCCCCTTTTTGTTTTGTCATGCTGTCCTTGTGTGCATTAGCATCATCTGGCGGAGGAGCAGAGGCACCGGCGATGGAGGGAGCTGCATCCCACATGGGCCTGGAGGCCGAATCCACTGACGGTGAGGGCACAAGTGGGAAGCAGGGCGATGGGAGCACCACGACGAAGACAGGAGGGGACAGTACCGACAGCGACACCTCCTCCGATGGCAGCTCCCTGGCGGTGGCGGACACCTCTGTGGCCACCCCAACTACAGCCGCCACCTCTTCCCCCCCCCCCTTACCAGCACCGCCCTCCCAGCAGCCCCTCAGCGTTTTTCCCGTGCCTGCTCATCCAGGAGGGTGGAAATCTTCTTCGCCCCAGGCACCTCAGGCCCTGCCCCAGTCAGCCCTGCTGCCCTCAGTGAGGATGCTGTTGACCTCCTGAGATCCCTTTCTGTTGGGCAGTCATCTATACTGAATGCCATCCAGGGTGTAGCAGGGCATACTTGGAGGGCATTCACTCTGGCTTGGCAGCCCAACAGAGAGCATTCCAGGCTCTGGTCAACTCACTGATGGCAGCCATTGTCCCTGTCTCCAGCCTCCCCCTCCAACTTCCTCTACCCAGTCCCAATCCCCTCAACCCCAGCCTATCCCAAGCACACCTTCAGACCAGCAATCACCCAAATCAACACACAGAAGTGGCTCAGGCAAACACAAGCACCACACTTCACCTCACAGGCACTCACACAAGCACCATCCACATGCAGACACACCAACATCCACTACCTCTTCCTCCTCGTCCATCTCCCTCCCAGTAGCATCTCCACTCACACCTGCATGCACTACATCCTCATCCACTGCCTCCATCACCAGCATGCCTATCACTACACGCCCCTCACTGGCAGTCACCACCCCCACATCCATGCATACATCTCCTGTGTCCTCTGCCACTGTGTCTGTGACCCCTCCTCCCAAAGTACCCAAACGCAAGCACTCAGACACCCAACAGCCATCCACCTCACAACAGCATCCAGCCTATGCACCTGCACCCAAACACAGCAGGCTGACACCTCCTACAACCACTCCCTCTTCCTCCACACCCAAACCTTCACCCTCTTCCCGCCCCAGTGTCCCTAAGAAGCTTTTCCTTGCCAACATTGACTTATTCCCTACTCCTCTCCTCCCCCCCCGTCCTTCACCTTGGGCCAGCGTGGCCAGAACCCAGCCCAGCACCTCAGCCACCCAGTCCACAGCCACTGTGGTTTCTGCAGCAACTGCAGGTGTAAGAGGCTCCAAGGAGGCACCCGTCAGCCCAGCCAGCGTGCCAGCATCACCTGCCAAGGTCAAGAAGGGTCCGACACCTAGCAAGGGCAAGAAGGGGACACCAGCCTGCAGGGGGAAGGAGGCACCACCAGCCAGCAAGGGCAGGAAGGGGCACACAACACCAGCCATTGTACTTCAGCCGTCAGAGGCTGCAGGTAAAGGCCTGGAGGCTACCACCACCACTGGCAGCACCACCACCTGCACCGCGGCCAGCACCCCCACATGCACCGTGGCCAGCACCCCCACATGCACCGCCGCCAGCAGCACCACTGCCAGCAGCAGCCCCAGTGGGCAGCCGTCCGAGGCTGCAGATGAAGGCCTGGAGGCTACCACCACCACTGGCAGCACTGCCACCTGCACCGCGGCCAGCACTGCCACATGCACCGACACCAGCAGCATCACTGCCAGCAGCAGCCCCAGTGGGCAGCCGTCCGAGGCTGCAGGTGAAGGCCTGGAGGCTACCACCACTGCCAGCACCGCCACCTAGACCGCGGCCAGCATCCACTGAGCAGCCGTCACCGCTGGCGAGCAGTGTGTAGTGGTGACTATATGGGCTGCAGTGCATCCTGGCCCCTGCAACACCTGTCAGTGTGACACACAGGTGAGAGTCTGTGACCGTGCCCCATCCAGGATGAAGCACACTGGGCACAAAGCCCCCTCCAGAACCAGTGGAAGAAGGCATCCACTCAGCCCCTCCTTGCCAGGATGAAGCACTCTGGGCACAAGGCCCCTTCCAGAACCAGTGGAAGAAGGCATCCACTCAGCTCCTCCTTGCCAGGATGAAGCACACAGGGCACAAACCCCCTCCAGAAGCAGTGGAAGAAGACATCTACTCAGCCCCTCCTTGTCAGGATGAAGCACACTGGGCACAAGGCCCCCTCCAGAACCAGTGGAATAAGGCATCCACTAGAGAGACTGTGGCTTTGTACTCCCCAGGACCAAGCAGTGGGTAGCCCACCCACTAGAGAGGCAGGACCAAGCAGTGGGCAACCCACCCACTAGAGAGACTGTGGATTTGCACTCCCCAGGACCAAGCAGTGGGCAAACCACCCACTAGAGAGACTGTGGCTTGGCACTCCCCAGGACCAAGCAGTGGGCAAACCACCCACTAGAGAGACTGTGGCTTTGCACTCACCAGGACCAAGCAGTGGGCATGGAGCCCCCTCCAGGCCAGTGTCGTTGTGACATCTTCCGGCTTAGGTGCCCCCCATTCTCCATCCCCCTGAGGTGCCTGTGTGTTTTCGACCTGATGCCCCTGCAGTGTTCCCTCCATATTGAGGCAGGCGTCAAGTGTTGCCTTGGCCTATGTGTTATGGCCCAGTGGGCCACGGACATTTTGGAGTGGGCACTGTCCCTCCTTTTGTATATATTGTACATACTGTTTATTGTTGAAGGACGTATATATCTATAACTGTACTATTACACTCATTTTACTCCATTCCTTTTGTCTTTGCGTTATTCCTGAGGGTTACAGGGTTTATATGTAATGTTGTTGCATCGGTTTGTATGTATGGTGTTGGGGGTGTGGGTGGGGGTGTTGTGTGTGTGCGTATCACTCTCTTTTTCCTCCCCCCTCCCTTGTGTGCTAGGTGCAGTACTCACCGTGGTCGTCTTCGTCGGCGTTCGTGTTCTTGGTGTATGAGAAGGTACACCAGCATTGGAAAAAAGCGCAGCTTGGGCTCCATGGCGTCGTGGTTCTTCCTTGAGTGTTGAGAGGTGAGTCGTTTCCCTTCAGTGTTCTGTTTCTGCTGTGCTTTTGGTGGTGTTGGTACCGCCCCGGAAAAGCTGGCAGATAGGCGTGTTGTAATGCTATGGGTGATACATTGTCTTTCGCCTGGCTGTTGGCGGTTACCGCTGCAGTGTTTGTTGCTACCGCCATGGCAGTCGGTGTGTTAAAGTGGCTGTTTGTGTTGCCGGTTTCCGCCGTGGTCATGATTCCATTTTGTTTATCGCCGGCCTGTTGGCGGTGTTACCACCACTTTATCACCAACCGCCAGGGTTGTAATGAGGGCCTACGATTTAAATCTGTCTCTTTCATCCGGTACATCCCTATGAAACTTTAAAACTGCTCTTTTCCTCTACTTGTGACTGTTTACGTTGTCATCATGTGTGTTTAAATTTCTCTCCTGGTTTTTCCCTACACTGTGCTAAGGCTTCTAGAAGGCAACAGTGACCTCCCTTTACAAGCTTAAAAGACAAAATACACGCCTAGGCCCAGCCAGAGTGTTTATAAGAGACTCTGAGCATCATTAGGACCCTGATGGCCTAATGACCGACAGGGTCGTGGTGGCAGTCAGACCGCCGCCAATGCAGCTGTCCGACCGCTACATGCCGCGGTCGGACCGTCAGCACCACCAGTTTTAGTCTACACGACGGACTGGCGGTCCTAATCCGCCAGGGCAGTGCTGCAATCAGCGCCGCCCTGGGGATTACGACCCCCTCCTCCACCAGCGGATTCATGGTGGTAACCCTGCCATAAAAGGGCTGGCAGAGACAGGGTGCAGGGCGCCCCAGGGGGGCCCCTGCACTTGGCATTGGCAGTGCAGGGCCCCCCCCTGGCCAGCCCCGTCGCAATGAACATTGTGACGGGTGCTGCTGCACCCTACGCACTACAGTATTTCCACTGCCTCTATTATGAGCCGTAGACAATGCTATAGGCCATTACCCGCTGGGCCAGCGGGCAGAAACTTTGTTTCCACCCTCTGACCCAGCGGGAAACTCATAATAGGTCTGCCGGGGAGGCTGCCCCACTGGTTGTAACCTACCCATCAGGACTTTGGCAGATGTGCTTTTCCGTTCGCCAAAGTCATATAAGGCCCTCTGTTTTGTGGTTTAAATTGTGTTTAGAGAGTGTTCTTAGCACTCATTTTTGGCTAGAAAAAGGGTTTTCAAGTGCACAAAAAACAGTATTTTAGTTGCCCCCTACACACCAATTTGTGTTTTAGTGATTGACCCACAGGCATCTGAGCCGGCCTGACCCCTCTCCACACACCTGCGAAGGCTCTGAAGTTTTAAGGGCACATGCTATTTAAATAGATTTGTTATCGGTTGTCGCATCTATATTCTGATTGGTCACTAAGGCTAGGGTGTGAATAGGTCCTAGGGCTTGAATTGGTTCTTTCCTACATGACCCCCATACTCCAAACACAAATGTACAGCATATACTTGTGTATGTAAACATATCATTTTATTATATGAATGTATTTAGATAAGTGCATTTCTTTGTACAAATATATATACAACTAATGGTTACAAATATAGAGATATTCTTGTAGTTCTGCTTAACAAATATATATGTTACTTATTGTTAAAGTGTATTTTTTTTATTTATTATTTATATTATGCGTAACATGGATATAGGTCAGTTTACATATAAGTATTTGATCATATGCTTATGGGTTTGTATTATTTTATCTATCACAATGTGTAAATATGATCATATTAATTGTATCTATAAGTGCTTCCATATTGAAATACTGGCAAAATATAAAATAAGCAAATATAAAAAATAAAATTACCCAAACTTTTAATAAATATAAATAGCTCAGCTTTATGTAGAGCAAAACTTGAAACTCTGAGTTTCTAAATGTTTTGCCATACATATGGGTCTTTATATAATACCATTGTATATATTTTTATTATTTTCCATATACATCTATACCTTTTATGTAGCTATGTGTCTGTAAATTCATTACTTTACCCACACTATAGATGAAAAGCATTCACTACTCTGTCTCATCCTATACCTTTATCTCTACTCTGTGACTAATCCCAACCTCATTTTACTACTATGATCTCCCAAATAACCCCTCTATCCCTCCTTTATCCTTTTCAATCCATCTAACAGACTACCATGTCCACCACATCGATTAACAACTTATATTTCCCTATACTAATCCACCACGGGTTCCAGAGTAGCGTGCTATTCACTGAAAAATGCTACAATGCCTTGGCAGGGGTAGTAAGCTCTATATAAAACCAATTACAGTGTACCTGTACCCATCACCCTGTTAAATAAATGGCTGTAGTTCTCAGTTGACCGCACTTCAGTAATCTTCAAATAAGCTTTCATACCTTTGCTTCAGTAAGGACTTGATATCCTCCGTTAAATGGTCACCTGCATTTTACTGCAGAGTTTTTAAGACCAAACACAGAGTATGGCTGATGTTTTCAAGCTATACAAGCAAAGATCAGTTGTTTATATGAGAAGTTTATTTGTTATTGGTAGTTTGCTGTTGTGTTGCTGAAGTTCTCCACTGCATGTTTTTTCCAGAGCACACTATAAAACCATTAAATACAATCTTATTACATCCTGACTTAACAACCTGGTCTCAACAAGACCACATAAGGTGTACTATAATGTCGTGTTTAAGAAATTCCAGCTACAATATAAATGTTTCCAACTCTAGTGCCCCAAGTACTCCATGGGGCTATGTCTATGCTTTATTAGATGCCTGAACAAAATCTGGGGTGGAACATTCCTGGATCTATGGCTGTACTTAATGGGTTGAGTCTACACCTCAGCCCAGATCTACCTCAGCTCTGCCAACTGTCCTGACCAGCACTGCAATAGCTATAAAACACTGCAGATCACACCATTCTCAAATAGGCATGAATGCAGGGACTAGTTTCAATCTGCAGATCCCAGCACCAACACCGAATGTATATATGATACCACAATTCTCTTCCCTTACATTTAGCAACAGCCCCCTTTTTAGGTCGTAGTCTACCAGACAGTCCAGTTGTCTGGTTTAATAAAGATATCTTGGGGACATTCAGAAAGCTAACCTAGGAATGCATTCTGCCTGTTGCTTGCCATTGGCTTTGTGGTTTATAACTCACATTTTCCTGCTTTCCTTTTGCTGGCTTTATTTGTTTTAGGCTCTCCAGATTGAATGTGTACCTTCCCCTGCCCAAACCTTATTTACAGTATCCTTCTGAGTGCCCCCTTTCTGCAAACAGACCTGTAAATCTTGTTTTTTTCTCATCAGATTTGCTGTGGATTCACACTCTGAGGTCAAACTTCAGACCCTGTCTTTCGAAGGTGCTTGTTTACTTTTCTTTCTCTGACTTCAAAGTGAGAAGTTTTATGTGACAATCTTGCTGGATACTGGGGGTAGGAAAGAGTTTTTTTTCTAGCACACAATAACATTTAAATGAACTGTGTCAGTATTTCAAAATATATCAGAATTAGGAACACAAATGAAGCACATTTTTGTTATATCTTAAGTGTGTTGGAAACAAATACTTTAATATGATCAAAACAAATAATTACAATAGGTGATGCAATTTCCACACATTTCGCCTATGCGCTGTATAATTTTATTAGTAAAACTGTATGTCTGTGCACTTGTAATTGTCATTTCAATTAAAAATGTGTTGTCTCTAATGGCAGTGTGCTACTGCACCACAAATACTCCACTCTCTCCACTTTGCACCACTGCACTCTACTCTGCACCACTCCACTTTACACCACTCCACGCCATTGCACTCTGCACCACTCCACTCTCTTCCACTGCACTTTATACCACTCCAGCCTAGGCCACACCAATCTACTCTGCAGAACTCCATTCTACGTTACTGTACTCTACACCACTCTGCAACACTGCACTCTACGCCACTGCATTCTATGCCAATATACTCTATGCCAATGCACTTTACTCTGTCACACTTAATTCTGTCACTTCACAATGAGCCAATCCACTGTACGCCACTCTAATCTACTGTGCACCACTGCACCCGACACAACTTTACTTTATGCCATTACACTCTATGATACTCTACGCAATTGCACTCTACTCTGCACCTCTCCATTCTACACCACTTCACTGTACTCTGAAACAATCTATTCTATGCCACTGCACTCTACACCATTCTACTCCACTCTGCGCTGCTCCACTCTATGCCAGTGCACTCTGTACCACTCTACTCTTAACCAATACACTCTACACCAATGCACTCTACACAGCTGCACTCTGTCACTGCAAGCTACATCACTGCACTCTACTCTGCATCACTATACTCTACACCACTGCTCTCTACATCACTCTACACCACAGCACTCTGACACCTTACTCTCCACCACTGAATTCTACGGCACTCTATTCTGCACTACTCCACTCTATGCTACTCCACTCTACACCAATGACTCTATGGCACTATACTCTACTCTGCACCACTCTACACCACTGCACCCTATGCCACTTGACTCTGCTCTGCACTCTACACTACAGTAATCTATGCCACTCAACTCTACTCCGCACCACTGCCCTCTGCATCACTCAACTCTATGCCACTCCAATCTGCAGTACTCTACGCCACTCTACTCCATGCCAATCTACTCAAGGCCACTGCAATATATGCCACTCTTTGCCACTCCACTCTGCGCCACTCCACTCTAAGCTATGCCACTGCATTCTCCAACTTTGCATTGTAGGCTGCTGAATTCAATGCCACTGCACTCAGGGGCGGCTCTTAAATAAGGGCGGAGAAGCGTTGCCCGACCGCCAGCAGTGGCAGCTGCAAAACATTTCAAAGAAAACGATAATAAACTATTGTTTAACTATGTTTATTATTGTTTTCTTTGAAATGGGTGGGGCCATGGGGGTGACGTGCACTGAGGGGGAGTGCTCAGCACTCCCTCTCAGAGCACATGTGTGTATGGCCAGCTGTCTCCGGACGCCCAAACACACATGCGCACAGGGCTCTCTCCAGCCCAGCAACCCCGGCTGTGCACTCCCAGGCAATCCTAATGCTGCTCTGAGCATCTTCAGGAGCGGTGCAGGGCAAGCTGGGAGCCTGTGCCTGCAACAAGAAGACGGAGGAGCAGAGTGACGCGACGGCAAGGAGGTAAGAGTTTTTTTTTTTTCACCGCTCCACCCCTTCTGCGCCCAGCGAACTGCCACTGACTACACTCAATACCAGTGAACTCTATGCCACTATACTTTGCAGCACTCAATGCCATTGCACTCTACACGAGGCCACGCTACTCTATGCCACCCCAGTTTATGCTACTTTATGCAACTCCACACTATGCCCCTCCAGTACACAACACTCTCTGCCACTCCACTCTCCAACACTCCACTCTTTGACATTCCACTCTAATGCACTCCACGTGACTCTCCTCTATGTCCCTACTTTCAGCCATGCTGTACAGCAGCTACTCTAGTGTACAACGTGGCTAAAACACCTTGGCAAAACCAAGAGCCTTTGCATAGGCAAGACCTATTGGTTTTTGCCAATGCTTGTTATTATACGGTGTGTTCTCACTACATGCTGACTTTGTTCCTATATGTTTTCAAGCACAGTTGACCGGTACCATTGTTTGGTCAGTGTAAAAGGGGAAAGATTAGTTTTGATTACCTCATGCCGATTTCTAAGCATGCCTCCTGCCCTGCACTGTGATGGCAAGAGGAATGCCGGTAGAGGGCCAACAGAGAAACAGAAAGGGAAAACACTACCTGAAATGGGTAAGTGACCTGGCATTAACCCGGGCGGTGAAGATTTACAGCAGGTAACCCAACGCCGCGAGCATTTATCTCCGTAGACATAACGAGGATCCGATTCCCTGCGGTTTAAACGTTATCTGCTTGGTTCCACATCAAAGTGGGCAGCAGTTTGCTTTTGTTTTTCATGGCCTGCGTGTCACTGTGTCAGTTGTTTAGTAAACCCAAGTAAAACCCTTCCTCGTGTCATATTAGATAGTAAATTACATTTATCAGAAAAGGTAAGGAAATAAACTGAATTTAACAGTTTACAGTAAAACCCTGCAAAAAAATAAAATGGACGGCTACTATAGTTCACCATTCACACGTGCCTGGTACCTTTGTTATAGTGAAAAGTATCAGAACACCGATGGTTGAATTTTTACTATTTGCATACTCCACTATTTTTCCGCAACTAGATATGAGGAAGTTGTGCGTTTTTTTTGCTTTAGTCTGGACTTTGAAAGGAATCTCCTCGGTCTCAGCAATCACATACTCACATCCACATGGAGTCCTACTACCAAGACACGTCACACATGTTCATGTGCTGTCACTGCAAGGGTACGGGGGTCATGCAAGCTGAATTTTACACCAGTGGAACCAGTAGGTACCACATTATTTCTGAACCAGGCCCATTATAAAAAACAGTACGCTTTCACCCCCGCTGGTTATGAACAGCAATCCCATGTCGGCTGAAGGGCACGCTCGGTGTGCCCCTCCAGGTCGCAATACTTGGCTCTGGACCTCATTTTCAAACATTAGGCCTAGGCCTCAGCGCAGAGGGAGTGACATAATTGGTAAAAGAAAGACTATCCCACTTCGATGCTATTTCCATCAAAGGGATTCTTTCTTGGGTACTGCAGTAATGATTTTTCCCAGATAGGCATCTTTTCTCCAATGCCCCCTGAAACGGATTCCCACTTAGGCATCTCTTGTTCTGCTGCAATTTAGAGCAGGATTCCATCTGGGAACGGCACTGTGTGAATAGGGCAGCGGGTGTGGCCTAGTATGCACTCTTGATCACACGCCCGCATGGGCGAAACCTTTCCTAGACACCAGGGGCCTTTCAACACATAGGGAACACTTTCTCTGTTTGCGCCATGGTGCACCTTAAATCAAGTGCGCCAGTTGCAAACAGAGAAAGCGCGCCATATTACATTGAATGCCCTGCCCCCAGGGCAGCACCGAACTTGTGCTGCCCTGGGGGCAGGGCATTCAAGTAAAAAACAGAGTGGCTTTAAAGCAGCCGCTCTGCGTTTCTCTGTGCTGCTGTTTTAAGAGGGATTAGAGATCCCCTTACAGGCGGATGCAGTGAGTCACTGCACATGCCTCCAAGGGGATGTCTGGGGGGTCAATAGGACCCCCGTTCCCTAATCCAGATGGCTGCCCTCAGGAGGCGCATTTGCGCGCTATCAGTGCGCCCCATGACAGCTTTGTTATGTCTGCGTCTATAATACGGCGTGGGCGCAGAGGCAAAGGGCCACACTTGCATGCAAATTAGAAAACACCCTCTGGTGATAGGGCTAGCACTATATATACACCAGTGCTATCCATATTATAGAAAGGGCCGCACAAGCATCTGCAGCCCTTTCTGTGATACCAAAGTGCCTCAGGGGCTCGCAAAGCGGGTGCACATGCTCGTTGTGCCTCTGGGGCACCTTGTATAATACGATCCCTGGGATCTTTTCTGGTCAAAGGAAAAATTCAAAACGAGTGGGGATCTGGGCAGAAGGTGTCACTGTCTCTTGCATCACCCACTATCTGCTTTGCACTTCCCCTGGAGAGAAGATCATGGTGGTTGGTCTTGATCTATCCCTTCAAAATGTCTGCCATAGTGTCATGAAGATAAGCATTTACAGATAAATAAAGATTCATTATTCTTAGCTCCTTATATATGCACCTTACTTATCTATCTATGTATACAAATATATATATATATATATATATATATATATATATATATATATATATATATATATATATATGTATATTCACTGAAAATAACAAATGTTACAAGGACGTTATAGTTAGGTTCTAAATTTTACATGCAAAACCATAGAAATTCAGCAGTTAAACTTATCTCAAGAAACTTTAACTCGTGCCCTAAGGTAACTATAACTCATGCCCTCGCCATGCACAGTTTTCTAATCAATAATTTTATTGCAGACGTTGCAGTGATATTATTAATTATGTCATAGAAGATGTCATGACTTAGGTAATATGTGGGGGGTAATTAGCAGTGCATGACAAGGACAACTGGTGAATATATATATATATATATATATATATATATATATATATATATATATTCAAAGGTTACAGGGAGGCTCACATTTTAAAAGTACTAAACCATAGAAATTCACCTGTTAGAGATATGTCAAGTTAACTATAACTTGTGCCCTAAGGTAACTATAACTGTGCGCCCCCGCCATGTAAAAATTTCACTGCAAATATTGCATTGATATTAACAATGGTGCTACCAAATGTCATGAGTGCTGTAATTTGTGGAGTAATTAGCAGTGCATGGCGAGGGCTCAAGGTATAGTTACCTTACGGGCATGAGTCGTAGTAACTTGAAATAACTCTAACTGTAACTGGTGAATTTCTATGGCTTTGTAAGTTTAAAATGTGAGCCTAACTATAACATCCCTGTAGCCTTTGTTTTTTAAGCAAATTTAACATTTAAAAAAAAAAATCTATTTCCTAACTATAACATCCCTGTAACCTTTGTTTTTTTCAGTGAATGTCAATGTTTTTTTTAATGTTAAGTAATTTTAATTACTATACGTTAATTCAACCACCGCCATGTACAGCCAAAGGGGGTTGAAGCCAGTCCCTACGGCCAACCCCTATAATCATTCAACTGCGTGGCTGTGTGTGACGCAGGGTTTGTTCTCAGCAGCAGTTGACAAGAAAGAACCCTGTCACAGTCACTACATGAGATACTGCGCTCAAAAAAGGCAAAGATGCAAATACCTCACCTCCATCTAGGATCACAGATTACATTTCAAGGTGGAAATGCCGAGAAAACACACTTGCTTTGCCTTGGCCATGCACACAAAGTTAGGCTGATTAGTACTTTACAGAAGTGGAGCTTCAATGTGGACACCTGCTTTGCTCTGCAGGTCATTTTACAGAAATTAAACCTTAGCGGCCACTGAGGTTTGATTTCTGTAAAATTACCATTGTACCAGAATGAATCCTGCCATGTGTATTTATCCAACAACAGGCACTGTTTTGTGCAAAATGTCTACCCAACTGGAAGACTTTCTACTAGCTTATTAGTGAGTGCTACCTCCTTGGGTAAATATATAGTGCATCTCCTACACTACAGCTACATAAAGGGTGGAGAGGAAATGGCTATGGCGAATGGCGAGGCCCCCACGGTCCAAGCCGGCTGCCGACTCCTCTGGGAGCTGGCATTGCTCCCGCAAGCAGGGAGCTGCTTTAAATAGCAGCTCCCTGCTTGCAGGAGCAATGATTTCAACTTTTTCTCTGAACGCATATTTGCATGCAGGGAAACAGATGACAACACCGCTTTCCGCAAGCGGGAGCTGTTTAACAGCTCTCACTTGCAGAAAGCAGAGTTATGTTTGCTTTTGCTTGGTCGGAGCTGTCAGCTCCCTCCTGAGGGTGTGCACCTTGGGAGGTAGCAGGAGCTGGCCTTAGAGGTTGGCGGTTCCCAGGGCCATCTATGGCTTCCTAAGAGGGGCCGCGTGGGCTCCCTCCATTCTTTAATTTAGCCCCGGGGAGGTTTTAGTCTCGGGGTTGGGAGTCCATGTCGGACCCCCTATATTCATTTCTTTCAGCCCCTTGGAGGTGGCGGACCCAGGGGATGTGTGGGGGGAGGGTCATGTCGTCCCCCATAAATTATATAAATTGCTCCTGGGAGCTGGCGGTTCCCATTGCTGATGAGGGGCCATGCTGGGCCATCCAGATTAATTTAAGATCCTCTGCCCCAGGGAAGTGGTGGTCTCGAGGGTGTTGGGGGATGCTGTGTAGGCACCGCCTGCATACATATTTTTCATTGCCCTGGGGTGGTGGCGGTCCCCGGGGCTGCAGGTGGTCCCATGCAGGCCCCCACATCAATTTACAAACTTTGGCAATTAATTCAATGCCAATGAATACAACACATGGCTAGTTATATCATTTGACTCTGTTGCACCTTCCAAAATCATCCATTATAATCAACAATACTCTCCTGTCCTTTAGTATAATGGTGAATTAAAAAAGACCAAGCATGCAAGCAAATGCCTTAAACATATCTGTAGAAGGCATTATGCTGACCCCGATGAAGAGACTTACAAACAAGAAATTAACTATAGCAAAAAAGTCAATTAAATCTTCCTGCATCACCTACTATGCCACAGAAATTGAGTAACACAATTTTCACATAAGACTTTTGCCATTGTAAAGAACCTACCCAAACCTTCCTTGTGTGCAAAAATCATTCAACCATCTCAACAGATATGCAACAATCTACTTAAATTCTTTCTTGATAAGATTTCCCAGTTGTATATCAACGTTCCTCAGATTACACCAATAGACACTTTAACTAGCTTTCTGCCTGCCACTCAGGCCCATAATGGAGCCTCACTGAAATACTTTGATCTTCTTGAACCAGAACAAGTCTTGTCTCTTATGACTAGCACATCATCAGGCTCACCTATGTATCCTTGTCCCCATGTTATTCTTATTCTTGTCTTAGATGAGATCGCTACAGTGATGACCGAGTTACTCAATCTATCCTTGACTCAAGCCTGCATACCCAAACCATGGAGAATTTATCTAGTGATCCCCTTGTTAATGAAACAGACAGCTGATTTCATAGTTTTGTCAATCTTTAGACCCATCTCCCGCCTACTGTGTCTGGGTAAATTAGTTGAAAAGGCAGTTAATCTTCAACTATCCGTACATCTAGAAAAGAATTCCATTCTGGACTCCTCACAGTCAGTAAAATGATGACTATTACTGACAATGTAAGGCTAGTTTTGGACCAGGGATGATCAGCTGCCCTGGTCATACTCTATCTTTCTGTCACATTTGATAAGCTGTCAGATCCCATTCTCGCATCCAGGCTTGAGGACATAGCAGTCTGCAAACTGGCCATAAAACAGTTGCACTCTTTCTTTAGTGATTGTATACTAATGGTATTCCTTATCTCTTTGCCCTCTCTTGCTACATCACTTAAATTTAGCATCCATTTGTGATCATTAAGTCCCACCGTGTTCAACATTTACATCTACCCACTTGCTAATCTTGTCGGGAAGTTTGGTTGAGATATAATCTCCTACTTGGAGAATACGCAAATTCTCTTAATCATCTGATCCAATCTTAAGGACACGCAAGAAAAATGTAATTCTTGTAGCCAAAAGGATGCGCGCCAACTACCTGAAATTAATGGTGACAAGACTGAAGTGCACGTCTTCGATCTAGGAACACCTATGAGCTCAAGTAAATGGTGGCCCTCCAGTCTAAGCACTTGCCCCACACTTGTCAATCCTACTAAGAATCTTGGAATTATTATGTATTATGAATCACATTTGACCGCAAGCAGGTCATGGTCCCCATAATCACAAAAACACCCATACCACATGCAACAACACATTATAAGGGGGTGTCATTTTAAATAAAGCAGGCCTATTTGGCTTAGTCATGTGGTCACCACATCAACATATAAGGCAAGCCTATTGACTTTGTCAAAGGGTCATCACATCATTATATAAGGCTAGCTTATTGCCTTGTCAAGGGAACACCACATAAAAAGATAAGACAAGCCTACTGGTTTTTTCAAGGAGTCACCACACTACTAAAGATAATAATCACAGATTAGGATTCATCATTAAAAACAAATAGATCTAAGAATCATAGAGAAATGCTTTCATTGTTAATACATGCATTACAATTACATTAATGATCATTATCAGTAATAGTATTTTAAATAAAGCATTTTGAAAGCAATCATAAATATGTGTAAGAATCTTTCATTATCGCATTTCAGTTACATAAAATACAGTCAAAGGACCAACCACTAGGTGCCCCTACATTCCCAAGCTGAAGAACACCAAGCCCTAGCTCCAAGAATGCTTGAATTATATTGTAATTTGTATGGGAGGGGTCATAATTTCAAAAAACCCAGAAACGTATGGCAAGTTGTTGATCCTCCTGGAAGCGGGGTGGTTTGCTGCAACTAATGTAGACCCCCCATAATGTCTAGACATTTTGTTGATACTGCCCCTGTCCAGTTTGGGGCACCACAAGAGAAAAATGTACACAAATCAAGTCCACTCATGGTGCATTATGGGATACTCCTTCGTGGAGCTGTGCATATCATATGAGTGACTCCTGCTGCTTCCAAATTACTGTGTGCCAATGCACCGCATACTTCCTTTAGGGAATCCTGGGTGCCCAGGTGTAGGTATGCACCAGCTACCCGTATGCACCTTGGATGCAGAGTGAGAGAGCTTGCATCTTTGTTGCTGCTCCCACAGGGGGCTCAACAGGTATCCTGCTCCTGCGATGCAGGTGGGGGTGGTCCACTGTGGCTTGGCCTCTCCCACTGCCCCCTGTCACAGGCACAGAGAGGTAGCACCCTCCTGGAGCTTCTTTGAGTGATGGTTCTGGTCCCTGAGTATGCGGTGCTGGTACTCACTATTACTTTGTCGGCCCCCAGGGAGATGGACGAACCTGTGGGGCACTCTGGCCACAGGGGAGGAGGGCCTACCCATGCCCACTCCCCCAGAAAATGATTAAATAAAGATGCACCAACCCCCAGGGACTGGCATACCCAGAGGAAAGTCTTTAAAAATGAGCAACAGCCCAGGTGCTCCATTTTCTTCGGGGGGGGGGGTCAAAGGTCACATCTTTTGAGGAGCATAACCCCAGCCTGATGGGCAGATTTTGTTATTCTTGGTCTCATTTCACTCCTGATGGTAGCCTCCAGGGGCTATTATAGCAGGCTCCCTGAAGGATGTACTTTGCGGGGAGATGGTTTTACTGTCTACCTGCGCCAGTCTTCGCTTCTTGTGGTGCTACTGTCTTGCTAGAGGGGTAGCTTGCACAGACCTTTGGTACTAGCCAGAAGGGTACCCTCCTGCCAACGCACCAAATCTCCAGAAGCTTCTGGCTGTCTTGCAGGGCACTTAGGGTGGCGGTGAAGAACAAATATTCCCCTAACTGGTCCTTAGGGGACATAAGTAGGCCAGAGCCCCTGGTCCTGGAGAGACCCATCTTGTTCTGGGATCAGCTACAGACAAAGCCCTTTGTCTATCTTTGTAGGGCATCAGATGGCTTCTCCTTCCAGCTGTTTACGATTCTGGTATCATTGCAGTACAGGTCCAGGATCTTCCTTCCTGTACTTCCTTTGTACAGGGGTTTATAAGAGGGGTGGAATGTCTCGATGTCAGGCATCCCAGGCCAATCCTAGGATGCCACATCATCCTCCCACTCCTGTTCCAGCACAGCATTCTGAAACAATGTAATATGGCAGAACATGTCTTCCCCTCTTTAGAGCTTCCTGTTCTCATCCAGAAGTGTGGCTATCATATTGGGCAAACTCTTCCCTGTCATCACGAAAAATCGCCTTTGGGGCAGCTCCTCGTCTCATTGGTTTTGGGGTCAAGTTGTCTAGAGGGACACAGGAAGGGGCCAGGCCTGGTATCAGTTTTATCTGAATGTGACAGGATAGAAATAATTGGAGTCTATCTAGTCCTTGGACCCAGCACCCAGGCCATCCTGAAAAGGTAAGGCCAGTACCTTCCCACACCCAATTCACATCCTTCCACCGGGGAGTCATCAGCAGTCAAGTGGCAGTTGAAAAGCATAGAAAACCCTTAGAGTTATTAGGTAGTAAAATAATAACTTTTTGCCTAAGATAGACAAAAACTGATTTTACCCATAAATTGGATTTAGGAGAACTATAAAAATGAGTCCTAGAACTATCTCCCTAGCTATTACCAATCCAAATTGAGCATTTATTAAATGTGACAATGTATTCAGTGTATCCCTAGGGAAGCAGTCATCCTTGGTACCGTGAAAATAGTTTCTGCGTATAGTTATTTCTTCCTTTTTTTACGTTTCATTATCGATGGAAATATGGAGTACAAACATTGAGCACACAGACCTCCATAGTATGTACCATCCACAGGCAGACACATGCAACACAACACTCACATGCAAGTATCACACGCTGTACCAACACTCACATGCAAGTATCACATGCTGTACCAACACTCACATGCAAGTATCACACACTGTCCATCGCTGCACATAATCTATGCAGTCCAATGGTAAGTTAAGTGCACAGCCACAAACTTTACACGAGTGGGCCAGTAGCCCCCACTCCTGTTACACAGGTTATAAAAACCTGTTCACATTGCTGATTTTACTGAACACAAAAACGGGTATGCTGTCACCACTGTGCTTGTGTCACTTAACTCTAGGTATGGGCAGTAGCCTCTTACCCTCATAATAGTGCTTGGTCTGTCCCTGCCAGTCTAAACAGACTTCACTACTGAGAGACAGGTCTAGAGTATGGGTACTCAGAGCAGGGGTGCTTGTCCGTCACCATAATACGGGGGAGATATCCTTCCCCACAAGTTACTATGAGATTCTGTAAGGCATTAATACATCTTGTTAACTTCCATTCTAAGAGTATGAAAAAACAATGACAATTTATCAAACATATTTTTTTTAAAAAATCTGCATATAATACACTTAGTAGTCGTTTTTGCAAATAGTTTCTTTGGTGGGTGTTTTCCGCTCCAACATTCCACTGGGGAGAGTCTGATTTGATTCCTATACTGGCTTTCAGTGAAATTTGGTGCTGGTCAGCCATTGCAGGTCACCTGTCACGTTCTTAGCATAGGTCCTAGGTTCTTCAAGCTAAATTGTGTTTACGGAAATACAACTACACACGTACATTCAGAGAGCACACTGCGAGCTGAATTGTCTTTGGAGTCTTTAGTAATATGCGTATCCGGTACTAGTAGTTACCGGACAAGTATACTCGGACAACCTTCTATGGAAAATATGTGTGTTCGCGCGTCCTATGATACTTACTGTAAGGTCTGGGGTGCGCGCCGTCTCGGTGGTGCGCGGTAGCTCCTTCTGTCTCCTAGGAGTCCTATACAATAAAGACCGAGTTCCAGAAACAGAAGCCGCGGTGCCGGCGCTGGGCTCGGGAAATCAGAGCAGGCTCACTCTGCGGGAGAAAAGTTGACCTGTAGATGAAAAGCTTATTATTTCGGTACTTTCTGTGCGATGGCATGGGGGCCGTCCCCGCACCCCGCGGGGCCCCTGTCCCCCTAAACCTTGGGAGATGAAGGACTCGTTTCTCTCAATCTGGACTGGTGCTCGGGCTTTACAGTACCTGTGGCCAGGATGAAGAGCGCGGTTCTGGGCGCTATGGAGAGCCTGGAGTTCCGGCTTGACGCGGCCCCGGACCTGCGCTGCAGGAGCGATGTGTCCCGGGTCAGCGTCTGCCAGTCGTGCGAGACCTGCGTACTGTCCAGCAGGGCGGCGCTCACCCGAGAGTGGCTGCTGCGGGCCGGGGAGGCGTCGAGGCGGCGCTTTGCAGCGGGGCTGGTGAGGCGCCTAGATAGCGCAGACCTGCTGGCTTACGCCGAGAAGCTGCTGCAGCCCACTCTCGGCAAGGACTTCACATACTCCAGGTCGCGCATCAATCCCAGCCTGCTGGGCGACGCGGGCAGCGCCAGCTCCGACCGGGCGCTCGACCGGGGCCGCCTGGAGCGCTTCATGTCCGAGACCTGGGACTGGTTCCGGACCTGCTCCTACTGGACCAAGGCCAACTACGTGCTGCTGGTGCTCAGGCTGTGCGATCCCGATATGCTGTACATGCTGGCCAACCTGGTGCGGGTGCTGCTGGCCCGGAAGGTCCACCACAGCTCTGCCAAGGTCTCAGGTAAGTGGAGAGCATCGCAGGACCCTCGAACTATTTCAGTCTGAAAATGCTGGACCACAGCGCCTGGAGGCCAATTCAAAGAGGGGCGCGGGTCAGCGTTCATTGGTGCAGCAAGTGCATTGGCACCGAGGCCCAGGTGCTTGAGGAGCGCTCCGAACCGTGATTATTGCTGTATTTTATAACTCAATCAGCAGCCGGGGGTAATTTCTTTCTAGACACTGGAGCCGATCATGCACTCGGTTTGACCATGTTGGCAATGTGACGAAGGCATTTCTACAGGATTTATTGTCATAAATTTGCAGAAGATGTGGGCTAGTATACAAGTGGTAACCAGGGTCGGATTGGGATCACAATTAGGCCCATGCACTCCCCCAAAAAAGTGGCCCACATTCCCGGATCGTCCCTTTTCAATGATCACCATTTGCTTAGTCCCATTGGACTAATTTTTAGAGAAATGGTGTTAAAATAAGCATTTAGCTTATAGAGGAGGTAAAGTTGGTGAAAACCAGAAACACTGAAGTTTGGCCAGGCTGGCGAGGTGAAATAAAACAACCACCCATCTGGACGTTTTTTATCAGCATGACCGGTATTTTTAGCTGGTACGAAAACGAAGAAACTCACCTAAAGCCGGTATTTTTACTGTGGTCATTATATACTTTAAAAGCAAACGTAATGCAAAAGCGCTTTGAAATGTTTTCTTAAAGGTGAGTTAAGCCTTAACAAAGGCAGGAAAGTAATTTTGAAAAGGAATATGGATGTTTTGTATAAACAGGCTTCATTATTTATCATGACTCGGGCCTTTGTAGAATTTGGCCGTTTATTTTTTGCTTGTGTAGTTTTACATAGCATGAACTCGGCCCAAACGCATTGGAGCGATTACATGAGCACTAGTTACACTATACAAGATAACATTAATTTGTATTTAGGCCTTGGGAAATTCATTGATTTGCCCACAAACACAGGATGCTGAGCCTATTCTGGGATTCGAAAGTAGTTTACAGTCTCTCTCTTTTTCTCTCTTGAAAGGTGGCCTAACAGCGAGGCCTATCCAAACGCACAACCTCCACCAGTGCCTAAAAGACACTGGGGCCAGGTGACAACATCTGGTCAAGAGCGAGGCTTCTGCACACTCCCTCCCTTGATCACCATGGCCAGAATTTGGCCCAACAGGGAGGTGTTCGGACATGGGGCTTGAGATGAAAATGGCTCATGGGCCAGAGTAATACCTGCCCCTCTCGGCCTTAGTGCTGCTTGCACCCTGTGCTCAGTGTTTGTTGGTGCCCCTCAATGACCCACTGCCACGGATTCCCTCACTGCCACCCTTTAAAAGTGCACCTCAAGTCTCCACAACCACTATCTCTCAGATGCATTTAGTAAGTTTTATAGCGCCACTCATACCTTTGTAGGGTGCCAGAGCACTTTACATTGCACACACAGTACACAGAGACAATAAATCATAATTGTGTTAATCATTGAATGAGAAATGTTACATAAGGTAGAGGACAACAAGGTGTAGGAGTCACATCCCAACCATAGTGGTAGGCCGTATAGTTTAAGAGTGCTTGTTCTGGAGAAGCACAAACTCAATTTGAAATGTTACATAATGGTTGGAGATTCTCCTTAATAATAAGAATTGATTTAGACCCAAATGAACCCTTTTTGCAAAATTAGGATAATGAAAGACTGTGGAAAAATCATAATGCTCTAACCTATACCTTGCAGTACACATGCAGTTCTTTGATGACTGTTAATAGCTTACAGTTATATATTTTTATTTTAACTTACAACTTGCAAGTAACAAAAGCACCTCTTTGACAAAAGTAGTGACCCACTGACCCATTTGCATTATATACACTTTTTGATCTGCATGGTACATGTTCTTTGTAGCAGGCATATTAACCCTCCCGCTACCTTAAAACTTCCACTAGAGGAAACTCCAGTCTCTCTCCAGACAGAACATTTATCACCATTGACAAATTTATTGTTGCCTGAAAATTGCTGGAGGCAAGGAACGCCATAGCAGGTGCTTTAAAACCATAATATACCTGCAAACTCGGCACCCCTACCCTAAGTCAGCACCTGGTGCGGTAGCACCGTGTGCACCGCCCTATAGCCGGCCCTGGGTGGAGGCATGACTGAGATGAGTACACATTACAGTGGCCTAGAAAGGCCTGCCAGACCGTAAAGCTCTGTGGGGTGGTTAACTGAGGCCGTAAAAAACAGCCCACATGTGACCCTTAGGCGCGGCCCATCGGCCAGTTCCCGACTACCAGCCTTGCCAATCTGACCCTGGTGATAACCTAGCTTACCCCTCAAACACATTGTAGCTGCCTTGATTATTATTATTATTATTATTATTATGATTATTATTGCTCCTCTTCCTGTTTGAGAGATTTTGATACCGCCATCTTGTTGGGTTGACGGCATAGTCTTTTTCTTTCCATGCCGGCTCAGGCTGCCTCTCGACAATATTTGAGGACTGAGGGGCCCCGGCCGCGCAGTGGACGCGTGCAGCGGGCGTGTCGCTGGCGCGCCAAAGGCGCACCAAAGGCAAGCCCGTCTGCGCCTGTCCGCGCCCTGGAGCGTCCTGGGCTCGGAGATGCTGCCCTTTTCCCTCCAACAAGGTTAGTCTACTCCTCTTTACAACTATTGTCATGCAGACCCACTGATCCCTGTGTCTCTCAGCTAACTGGCTATCTCCACCCTCCACTGGCTCCCCATTAAAGAAAGGATTCAGTTTAAATCTCTCTGTATTGTCCACAGGGCCCTACATGGTAAAGGTCCCATCTCTTTGAGGAAACGTATTTTTCTGCACACTCCTTCTAGGAGCCTCCGCTCCTCCTCTCTTAGGTATGCACACATTTCTCGCTTTAAGAGAGCCTGGGGTAATAACTCCTTTTCCAGCAAGGCCTCCCACCTTTGGAACACCCTTCCTACGGAGCTCCGTTTTGAATCCTCCGAGCGCCTTTTTAGGAAAAAGCTTAAAACTTTTTTATTCTGTAAATAATATTGACTCTCTTTCCCACTCGTGTTTCGTTGCTTTTAGCGCTGGGATGCCTTCGGGTCGCCACGCGCTCTATAAATTCTATAAACTAAACTAAACTCCGAGAACTCCATTCACTCCCCTTAGCCGCCAAAGTCGATAGTGCAATGATTTAGCACTTGTTGCTATATGCAGAAATTGACTTTTTTAACTCGGAACCTCTGTAAATAGTCAGTGTTATTATTATTGCTATCCCATGGCTATTCTATCCTACCAAGACAGTTGAAAAACTGATTTTACTTGAGGAACTGAAGCTGTGACGGCAGGTGATGCACACCATCACCTAGGCACCAATGCCTATTTTCTTTCTTTCTTTCTTTCTTTCTTTCTTTCTTTCTTTCTTTCTTTCTTTCTTTCTTTCTTTCTTTCTTTCTTTCTTCTACACACCCCCATTGCTCCCCAAGGACAAAACAAATAGAACATACAAAATGCATAATGAGCACACACCAGACCAATGGAAACACCACAAAACAACAATAAACTCAGCAAGAAGAGACAACACAAACAGTATACAAATACACTACAAAAAGTTTCCAAGGGTATCTACACACAAAATCCCACAACCATACCAGAGGCCTAAGGGACCTAACTACTTATTCAGCAGAGGGATCCTGAACACATGGAGAAACACCAGAGTCCCCTTGAGGAGAGTTGCCTTATTTCAGGGAGATGGCATGGAAGTTGTGCAAACCTTGAAGGACGATGAATTTAGTGGATGGATGTTAATGAAGGACAATGAATTTCAGAGAGGCGGGATATTAGGTGGCAGTAGTCGGGGTTACATGCAGACGTTGCAGCTGGGGACTCTGGTGTTTCTCCCTGTGAGCAGGGTTCATCTGTTGGACAGGCAGTTAGGTCCTGTAGACCTCCAATGTGGGTGGGGGATTTTCTGTGTACTTATACTTGGGTATGTTCATACTGTGTTTGTATTTGTGTACTGTTTGTTGATTCTTCCCCCAAATAAACGTTTTGTTTTATCTTAGCAGTTCTCTTAAAGTCTCAGTTTTGTGAGCAAAATCCAGTACAAATTTAGAAAAAAACTCCACTAGAGCCATGAATGAATGCAGTTTACCTCTATTATCAGGAATTTCTGCATTAATTATCACACTTGACGGGTTTCATTTGGGCTTAATTCCCTCTCTCAAAATGAGATGCCCCAAATACTCAGCTTCTTTTTCCTTCCTTAAGGGCACCCCTAAATTAGCAATGCAATTTTGACTTTGCAAAAGGTCTCATTGTGTGCAGAGATTCTATTTTCAAAGATAATATGTTGTCATGGAAAACACAACATTTGTAACACCAAGTTAAATATTAGATATTAATTTTTGAAAAAACTTGACGCTGCTGACAGACCAAATGCCATTCTATTGAATTGAAATACCCTCTTACTGGGAATACATTTTGTCAAACGTCTGGAATCAGGATGTACCATAACTTGTCAGGGGTGTGGAATTCCTATAGCCCGACGCCCAGGACATGTTGTTTGGGGTAAGGACAACACATTTCCATGTTATATTGTCCTTGGGCCAAGTAGGCTCCACCCCTGCAGCACAAACCCTTTGGCTGCCAGTTTACAGTACCACATTATGGAACAGGGAGTTTGTCTGGAGTTAAGGTAAAGTTTGTGTCCAAATGTTAATGCTGGTCGAACTTGTATTTATGGTTCATTAATGAAAAGCCTTCACTATTAGGGTGAGCACTCCAAATAAATGCTAAAAGCTCAGACTGCACAACTGACATTGGTTCCAGTAAAAAAAAACGTGTACATACATTTGCAAAGTTTAATTTGTGGTTACCTATAATGTTCCTAGAATGCTGTATGATTAGATGCAAACTTGAAAGCAAGATTGATGATTCTTTGCTTTCAAAATAAAAAAGTTCACAAAAAATGAAACTAGAATTTTTTTTTTTGCTAAATTACTGTGACAGTTTAGGTACCATTTCTTTAAAGCATCATTTAGTACAATGTGTTGATACATGCTAGTATTTCCCAAAAATATTCATAGTGGAAAATCAGTCTAAACAGTTTCAAGATTATGGGAAACGTAAAAATAAACAAGCATTGGCAAAGTCAATAGGTCCAACATTGGTGGTCAGTCTTTTGGTTTTGGCAATGCGTGTCTTGTTTTGACATGGCTTTTGTAAAACATTATTGTTGTGGGAGCTGCCATGCCCTCACCATTGTAACAAACATTGGCAAAAAGCAAATATATTTTTTGGTCTCAAAAAGCACACATTGCCACAGTAGTTCCTGGTCCTGAACAAAATTATTTTGCTCCTTGTTAAAGGACAGAATGCTGTCACTCATAATGAAGGCAGCCGGTAGATAGATAGAGAGAGGGAGATATAATTTTAATAAAAACAAAATGTCTTGGTTAACTCAATACCTAATTAAATTCTTAAAGAAGGTCAAAAAAGTGCATCCGTGGTAAATGTCTGTGCATTAGTACAGATTTACTTATTTCATGAATGCAGAATTTACAGAAGAAGACCAGGAAACCTTACTACTAGAAAATATTTGTGAAGTGTATTTTTTTAGCACAAGCAAATATTCATGTGTAGATTTGTTCATGTGAAAAATCTGTTCAGTGTTTATAAGTTCACTTTCCCATCAACCACTTTTTTCCCAACCCTGGAAGAAGTTTTGCTTCTGCCATTGTCAGGAGACAATTTTCAACCTTTCTCAGTATGGGAAAAGATTAGAGAAGCACAGGTGAAAACCCTTAAAACATGCACGTTAGTAGGTTTGCACAGACTAAAACAAAAAGAGTATTCCTACCCTGGAGCTATTGCTTACCTCTACCTCCAGCCCCAGTATATAGATCTGTGGAATGGTGTCAAAATGTAGAAATTCCTTGTATTGAAGCTCTAGTATAGAATTGGCCTGGAATAATCAGATAAGCTATTACCAGAGCTTTTATCTAATGAGATTGCTGCCATAATTTGTCGCCACACTACATGGCACCAAAGGTACAAGTAGATTTTTTTTACAGGACAAGTAGATTTATGAAGCAACCTGCCACAAGGACAAGTAGATATTTAGTTAAATTCCACACCCCTGTTGGTGATATGCACCCCTCAAATCCAGCTTTGAGAAAAACCTACCCCCAGACAACATGAGGATCAGTTCATTAATGTTCTGAAGTGGAAAATAGCAACATTGTTATTTATGAGACTGCACAAATCAACACAAAACCTCAACGAGCCGTCAGATTTCATTGTTATTAACACAAGTGTGATCCATTCTGACGCTTCTACTGCTTCTATTACCTTATTGCTTATCATCTGATCCCAAATTCCTTTCACCTCCTCCCTGATTGCCAAGAGAACCTTCCTTGCAACACTTCTGACTAGCACAACACCTTCTTCATCACAATCTTATGTGCATACCCTCGGGCTTAACCTAGTCTGTCTTTAAAGACTTTTTGATGTTCCTTCAAAATGGCATTCAACTCTACATCTTTGTCTACCACCATCACTTGATTAATCACCCTTAGGTTCACTATTATGTATAAATTCTGTTGGGGTGACCCACCCAGGATAGGTGATCTTGACTATGCTACAAAGACTTTGCCAACATTTTCACTGCCTTGAAATGTTATCCCTGAGGTGTTAAAACCTATCACACCTATATCCAGCCCCTGATACCCTTTCAGAATCACCTCTGTTTCTTTGAGTACTTCACCAGGCCACATGACATCAAGCAGCTGTTTGGGTATAATAGTGAGCAGTGATCCAGAATCCACCATCAACAAGACATCTTTTCCATTAATATTAAAAAAATGGCCTTGGGGCAGACTTTCTTTTTAGAATCCCCTCAAGCCTATTTATTTTGCCACTATCCGCCATTGTTTCTTTGTGCCCAATTTCTTCATCTGCTTCCATCTACCAGTGAGACAGGTCATTGGCTCAAAGCTTTACACATTCTGTCAGAATGTCAGTTTTTTCACAACTGTGACACTCTTTGCTGTAGCAGAACAGTGCTTTGAGTCACCTAAATGAAAATGACCACCACACCCAGGGCATGATATTGTGACCATGTTTCCCGTCTAGTTTGATGCACTCATAATTTCTAACTTAATCTGATCCACATTGACGTGTGCTTCAGCCACCTCTAACACTTTTACGAGTTCCAGACGTTGCATCACCTTCATCCATCTTTCACTTTCCTCCACCATCTTGGCTATCGTTCTCACACCCTTAAGAGAGGGTTTGCAGGCTGCCCAGAGACATTCTGGATTTTTATTGCGGCAGCACTTCTTTTTAGCTCCTCTTTCATTTGTCCAAATTGACATTGAGCTGCCAATTCCCTTAGTATAGCTACAGACTCATCGACTGACTCAGAGGTTTTCTGTGGTTGGATGTAGAATTTATGACCACACTATGCTATATTTACTGTCTTCACGAAATGACATTGCAAACATAGTTGTGTCTCCTTGTACACATTAGTAATTTCATTTCCTTGTTCATCTCGTACAAACGGTAACTATTTAAGTACATGTTGACTCTCTTTACCCAACAACCCAAGGAGAAGAGCTTTCGTTCTCATGGAGAGAAAATCCACCCAATCCGTAGCTTGTAAATAGTTTTTAGGTGTCTCAATCCAATCCTCCAATTTTATTGGAGGATTACCAGGAAGTATGAGAAAGCTCAGTGGGGTGACAATAGATTTATAGTACACTTTTTATTAGAAAACTGAGAGGGACTGAAATCTATCACTGAGCAACTGGTGGCGTTGTGATCAGCAAGGATACAGAGTATGCAAAAATCCCTGGTATTTTCTTTGAGGGAGTGGCTGAAGGCAGAGACACACTTGTTGGAAGCACGGCGTGGAGTGGGTTAAAAAGATGCTCATAGACCAAAAGTGTTGTCAGCAGCAGCTTTATTTGACAGAAGTATGAGGGCTCCAGCAGGGCTATCCAATAAGGATTGCAACACTGGAGTAACTGACTAGTAGCTGACTTGAACACTCTAAGCATAACATTCTGCATAATTATATGTAAACAAGGAAGGGAATGTGTGGCAGAAGAGAATTATATACCACAGACCTTCCTCCTTCACAAAAATATAAAACATATGAATACTAAGAATGCATTAAGACAAATATTACATACTTGTTATCAATCATTGTAACATTAAGTAATAAAAGAATAACCATACAATAATTATATTCAAGCATTACATAATGTAGTCCTTAATTTTAGCAGGGAACTTGTTGCATCATCCACTCCACCTCATACCTTAAACACTGCCTTTTTTCCTGTATCATACACTTCTTGTCTCTGAACACTTATATCACTGAGTTCCCCTGAAACCAGTCCTAATGTTGCTGCTCTGCTCAAATCTCCTAACCCTGGAGCATTAAAAAAAAAACATTATCATTTGCAGGATTAGAAACATTTAATTCACCCTGCTCCCAAACTCTGTCATCACACAGTCACCCTATTAAAATTTCATACCGCCTCACTTTAAATTCTGATGGCATTATTGAGGGCGTCAACTACTTGAACAGGGTCAGACCAACTGGCTGTATCTTTTCCAGAATCGGAAGCCAATTTCAGTCCCACCCAATCACCCACTTTCACACAACCACTACTACTTTTTCTAGTTCCATAAAGGTCTTCAATCTGCATTTGTACATGTTAACAGAGTACCTGATCTCATGATAATTAATGTTGAAACTTTTACCACACTTATGTTGCAACCACCAAGCAACAAGCTTTGATCCTCCTTTACGTTCTCTTAGAGATAGTTTGGTGACTTGATTGAGAGTGATCCTGTATGTGAGAAGTGTGACTTGTAACAATCTTTATCTCCATTGACCACTAACTGAATATCTTCCTTAATGACTCTATTAAATCTCTCCACATGACCATTAGCCTCAGGTGGAACACAGATATTTTCTTGTGTATAATACCACATTTCAACAAAAAAAATCATCTGTATACTTAATGACAAATAAGGTTCCATTTTCTGAGACACTGACTTCAGGTAATCCTTCTCTACAGAACAACTCATCCAAAAACTCAACTGCATATTTTAAAGTGAGTTTCCCCATCATCCTCACTTCTGGCCACTTAGAATAATAATATACTGCAACTATGCCAAACACTTCTTATCTTGGGAATACAGAAAATGTGGTCAAAATATCAATACTTCGTTTCTTCCAAGGCCCACCAAGTAACTCAACAGGGATGAATTCAGCTACTGATGCCTTAGCTGATTTGTCACTTGAACCACACAACTTACATCTCTTCACCCAGTCCTCCACCATCGCATCCAAACCAGATCTCTAGTATTGTTCAAGCACTCTACTCCTTGTGCCGGAAAGACCTTTGTGACACTCGTGCGCATTCTATCATTTTTTCTCTTCAATTGAAAGTAGTAATTACTTTATCTCCTCTGAAAATCACCCTATTTTCAACAACTATTTGATCAGAAATCTTATAAAAATCATAAATTCACCAGAGACAGTGCTCTGCAGGCTGTTGTTTGGTTGTGTACTGTTTCACATTTTTCAGAGACATATCGTTTTTAACTTCTTCAAACCATTCTTCCTCTGTTATATATTCTGACTTTCCACAACCAATTTCCATCTTCGAAACATCAAAGAAAGGATAAGCTACCTCACACTCAAGTTCTTTAGACATGCACAGGCCATCTATTTCCATCGGTAGTCCTGGCATGCAATCTGCGTGCACATTATTTTTTCCTTGTGCATGTTCAATCCTGTATTGGAATGCTTGTAATTTGGAAGCCAATGTAGATAAAATTGTAGCTGATATCCTGCTGCATAGAATTTCTGTCATTCTGCTGGAATGGATTGGAGACGAGTAAACTGCCCTGCCCATATGTAAATGACGAGATCTACACAATGTATCTGTTTGAATTCTAATGTCAGAAAGTCTATTCCATAAAAATAACCAGTGTAAAGGTATTTTTTCTGTTTCATTTTTATTTAATTGATTGGATGAGAATATTTATCAGACTGGAGTCTTGTATGTAGATAAAATTGTTCAACACACTAAGAAGACGTTGTGTGCCAGGGAGAGGGGGTAGTGTATTTCTCCTGGTCTTGGACAAACATTAGGTTTTATTGTAGTATGGGTTTGGGACATGGCCTGATTGTAGTATGACAGTGAGTGGTATGTGTTGTCAGTGTGTTTGAATTTGTAGGGGGTGTGTTTCTTCTTGGGGGATATTTTCATTACTGTATGTGTTGTTATGTTGAATAATGTCATAACCCTATGTTCAATTAATAAGATTTTACTATGTGTATAATTTGTATACTATGTTGCATCAGACAACATATAGGTATCATTGTAGAACCGTATGGTAGTGAAGTATTTAATAAATGTCTGTTTCTCATTAGTTTGTGGCTTGAAACATTAATGTATTTAACTACCTTGGATATTTTAAACCATAATTAAATAGTTGGATGGCAAGTTTTTTGATAGTTTTACGCTGTGTTTCATCTGGGATTGCCAGCCTTATATTCGTTGTTGCAGGGGTTCTCTGTTGATTTTCACTAAAACTCAGTAAAACCCAGAAATGCTACCAGCTTTTCTCAGGTGGTAGGACAAGGAGCTTTCACTATGGGTTCTACATTGCACATTTTCGGTTTTATTCCATCACTTGATATGGGATGGCCTAAATATTCACCTCACATTTACGACATTGGCATTATGAAAGTTTTAGAGTCAAAACTTTCCTCTGTAGGGCAAATAATATATCCTACAATTTTTTTAATCATGTTTAGTGATGTCATTATCAAAAGCTAAAATATCATCTTGGAATGCAACTGCTCCTGGAACCCCCTCTAAAGTTTCCATCATCAGTCTTGGAAAACCAGAGGCCACACTGGCTAATCCAAAAGGCATTCTACGATAGTGGAAGATGCCTTCAGGAGTGACAAACGCTGTTAAATATTTGGATTCGTCCTCTAGAACAACCTAATCATATGCACTTGCTAGAGCTAATGCTGAAATGAAGAAAGATGCTTCTGCTAAGGTAGTTACCATTTCATACAGATTTGGTAAGGGGTGTGAGTCTACTCATATTTCATCATTAGGACTGCAAAGATCCTGAGCTTTGAACAGAAATTATTACTGGAGAATCCAATGGAGATGATTCTACAGGTTCAATAATGTCTTTGCTTACCAAATCAGCCAATATTTTCCTGAGTTTACTCCTGTAAGTTAAAGGCATTTTACTTAAAGTTTAATGGGAATGGCATTCTCCTTTAAAATTATTTTATGTGTAAAACCTTTAAATTTGCCCAATTTATCAACAAAGACAGAACTAAATGTCTTCTTCAAATATTCCAAAAGTGCATCAGAATCTAAAGTGGTACACTCACTGTTAGTTTCAACTAAACTGATAATGTGTTCTGGAGGATCAGCTATAGGGTCAAGTTTAATACCCATCTCTTCCTGATCAGACCATCCTAACAGTGGCTGTCCTTTCTAGATTTTTCCTCTAGTGTGCCTTCTTAAAAATTCCAAATCAGCCCAGAAATATCCAAGCTAATTGATTTTTATGCCCCGTATACCCACCTGGGGAGACCTCGGGTGAGGACTACATCTTATTAGGCCAGCTGTCATCAAGTACATCATTACTTGCAATAGTAAACCAAGCACAGAAATCTGCAAATATCAAGATGGGTTTTTCATCAATGTTAACAAAGCACGAGGGAAAACTCTTGATTTTCTGTGATTTGAATGCTTTGCAATCAATACTGATAACCAAATTGGGATCATATCATCCAGATGTATCATTTTCATCTTCATCTTCTTCTGTTACAAATTGTACTTTCTTGCTGTCTGAACTTATACACACTCTATTGAAGTGTCCCATTTTGTTACATTTAGAACCTATTTTCTCTAAAGATGGACAATTACAAAAAATTCTTAAGTGTGTTTGGCTACCACATCTATAACAAAATGGGTTGGAGTTCTTTCTCTCCCATGAGCTGTTGTTTTTTTTCTCCGCATTTTTTTGAAACCATATTAACTTGCATTTTGGGCTCACCTCTAACTTCCCGAACAAAAACCGTGAGAATGTTCAAAGTCGTTAACTATTTCTATAGCAGTGTTAAGTGTCATGTCAGCTGTTACCCATAGCCTTTCTTGTACCTTTTAGTTATTGATTTTCCTCAAGATTTGGTATTGTAACACTTGCTCATAATTAATATGTTCAAAATCACAAGTTGATGCAAGTGACCTTAAGACTGAAGCATAATCCTCTATAGATTCATCATTACCCTGTTTACTCAAATAATATTTATATAATTCCATAACTACATTGTTTTATTTCTCCACACCCTACCCACATCTGTTTGGAAGCATTCTCATAAACCTCTATATTACCTGGCCCATCCAAAGCAGAGATCTTAATACATTTCTTTAACCTATATCCACCTAACAGGGGTGTGGAATTCCTATTGCCCAACTCTCAAGACATATTGTTTGGGGTCAAGGACAACACGTTTTGATGTTCATTATGTGCTTGGGACAAGTAGTCCCAACCCCTGCATCACAAACCCTTTGGCTACCAGTGTACAGTACCACATTATTGATCAAAGAAGGGAATTGTCTGGAGTTAAGGTAATATTTGTGTCCATATGTTAATGCTGTTCGAACTTGTATTTATTGTTCATTAATGCAAACCCTTTATTATTAGTGTGAACGCTCTAAGGAAATGTAAGCTCGGACTCCGCCGGTGACAGAGGTCCCAGTATAAAAATATGTACACTCATTTTCGAAGTTTACAATATGAGGCTAGATATAATGCTCTCAGAATGCTCTCTGATTAGAAGCTAATATCTGCAGAAGCTTGAAAGCAAGATTAATGAGTCTGCTTTCAAATTAAATGTTCACAAAAAGTGCAACTTTGAAAAAAAGTTTTGCTAAACTACTGTGAAATTTTAGGTAGCATTTCTTTGAAGCATTATCTACTAAACTGTGTTGATGCATGACAGTATTCCCCAAAATATTCCTAATGAAAAATCAGTGCAACCAGTTTCAACAAGATTATGGGAAGCATGAAAATAAACAATCATTGTTAAAGCCAATAGGTATGACATTGGTGTTCAGTCTTTTTGGTTTCACAATGCATGTCTTGTTTTGACATTGTTTTTGTAAAACTTTGTTATTGTGGGAGCTGCAGGCCCCTAAACATTATAACAATCATTAGCAAAGTACAGTAATATTTTTGGTCTCCAAACGCACACATTGCCACAGAAGCCTCTTGCACTGAACAAAATTACTTTGTATGGCAATCTGCTCCCTGTGAAAGATCAGAATGCTGTCACTCACAATGAAGCCAATCTATAGAAAGATTTATATAGCAAGAGGCAGAATTTTAATAAAAACAAAACGTCTTGGTTAACTCAAGACCTAATTAGGGGCCCAATTCTTAAATAAAG
Source organism: Pleurodeles waltl (assembly GCF_031143425.1). NCBI lineage: Eukaryota > Metazoa > Chordata > Amphibia > Caudata > Salamandridae > Pleurodeles > Pleurodeles waltl. The sequence goes on from NC_090446.1 coordinate 1,198,973,017, forward strand.
TCAGAAAGGGCACCACTAGTATATTCCCTTGCATTTGTGCAGATTTATAGCTTTCATGAATTCACAATAATCTAGAGAAGTTGGCCAGGAATTTGTGCTCCTAGAAAATATTTGTGAACTGCTCTTTAGCACAAGCAGATATGCGCATGTAGATTTAGCTCATGAGAAAATCTGTTGAGCGTTTACAGGTACACTTTCCCTCCAACCTCCTTTTCAAAGAATTTTTATTTCTGCATTTGTGAGGAGTAAATTCCCAACCTTTCTCAGTATGGGAAAAGATTAGAAAAGAGTCAGTGAAAACATGCAAGCTACTAGGTTTGCACAGACTCCAAAGCACATTCCATCCCTGGGACAGTTGTTTAACGCTACCTCCAGGCCCTGTATGTAAATTTGTGGAAAGGTGGCAAAATGCGGGAATTTCTAGAATTCAAACCCTGCTATAGTATGAGCCTTGGCATAGTCAGAGAGGCTATTTATTAGAGCTCCTATATATTGAGATTGCTGCCATAATTTATCGCTGCACTTCGCAGTACTAAAGGGCCAGGTGGACTTTTTTACAGGACAAATAGATTTATGTAGCAACCTTTCCCACAGACAAGTAGATATTTGATTAAATTCCACACCCCGGTCCCAAATAATGTTTTAATAACGCTAAGTTTGCAGCAGCAGAAAAAGAAGAATTACCTGCTAAAACATCCACATAAGCAAGAAATACAGCTTCTCGATGGTGGTGGTACAATGCTAGACATGTGAAACAAATTGCCTTACTGTTATTGAATAAGCATACAATAATGACTTAACAAAAAGAAAGTGGTCAGTTATGTCACTTGGCAAAATAAATAAAGTAGACACCATGGGAAACGTCAGAAACAATGACTGCGGAACAACGATTAGGTTGTTAACGCAAGCGGAACCACGCTTGCGTTAACATCAACTCCCTTTTTCTCTGCCTTAACCATGCTTGTGCTGAACAATGCACATGCGTGGTTAAGGCAGAGAAAAAGGGAGAGTGCATCGGGAGAGGATGCAGTCAGCTAAGTGGGGCCAGGGGGGAGTTGGGGGTAGTTTTTAGGGGTGGGGTGGGTTAAGGGCTTGAGTGGGGTGGGTTGGGTGGTCGGGGTAGTGTGTCTTTTGTAGGGGTGGAGGTGGGGGGATTGGGGTGGTGCTGGTTTTTAGGGGTGGGGTATTGGGGCAGTTCTGTTTTTAGGGGCGGGTTCGGGAGATCAGGGTAGTTCTGTTTTTAGGGGCAGGGTGGGGGGTCGGGTAGTTTTGTTTTGGGGTGGGGGTTGAGGTAGTTTTGTTTTTGGGGGTGAGGGGTGGGGTAGTTTGGTTTTTGGAGGTGGGGAATTGGGGTAGTCTGTTTTTTGTGGGTGAGAGATCAGGTAATAGGTTTTTGGGGGTGGGGGATCGGGGTAGTTTGGTTTTTGGGGTTGGGTGGATCAGGGTAGGTAGGTTTTTGGAGGTACTTTTGTTTTTGGGGGTGGGGGGTCGGGGTAGTTTTGTTTTTTGGGCGGGGTGGGGGTCGGGGTAGTTTTGTTTTTGGGTGGTGGGGGATCGGCGAGTTTGTTTTTTGGGGTTGGGGGTTTGAGGTACTTTTGTTTTTGGGAGTGGGTGTAGTTTTGTTTTTGGGGCAGGGGTGGAGGGTCGGGGTAGTTTTGTTTTTGGGGGTGGGGGTGAGGGGATGGGGTAGTTTGGTATTTGGGGGCGGGGGCTTGGGTAGTTTTTTTTTTGGGGCTGGGGGGGTCAGTGTTGTTTTGTTTCTGGGGTGGGGGATCGGAGTAGTTTGGTTTTTTGGGGGGATCAGGGTAGTTAGGTTTTTGGGGGTGGGGGAATCAGGGTAGTTAATTTTTGAGGGGTGGGGTGGAGGGATCAGACTACTTTTGTTTTTGGGGGTGGGGGATCGGGGTAGTTTGGTTTTTGGGGGTGGATCGGGGTAGTTTGGTTTTTGGGGGTGGGAGGATCGGGGTAGTTTGGTTTTTAGGGGCGGGGTGGGGGTCGGTTGTTTTTAGGGCGGGTGGGAGAGGTCGGGATGGGTTTAGGGCTTAGGGTGGGTGAGAGGTATCCGGGGTACTTTTGTTTTAGGAGTGAGGGTCGGGTAGTTTTAGTATTAGGAGTGGGGTACTTCTGGGCCTTAGGGCTGGTGGGAGGTCGCATGCTCATGCCGTTCCCACACATGCCTTTACTAGGCATGCTTTTACAATGAAAAATCGTTGTAAAGGCATACGTGGTAAAGTCATTTGTGGTAGCAACGCGGTCGTTGTTCCGACCATGTTGTTTAGGCAAGCGTGGTTCCAGCATTCGTTGTTGCATCCTACATTCGCACAAATACAGTGTACTGTCACAGAAATGTTAATTGACATGTAATAAATAGTGTTGCAGAATTTGTTTTTTGAAGTGATTGACAACTTCCTTCAACACAGCTTGAAGGTGTTCTATTATTTTATTTTAAGGTGTGGCAATGGCTGTTGACATTGGCTCCAATATATATATTTTTGAAATAAATCAAGGATATATCCATTAAATGAGAGTTGTGTACTTAGAAATAGCCCAGCAATCCAAAAGCCAAAGAAGAAAATGACGTGACGTGGCAACTTTCCTGGAACAGTCAATGTGAAAATAACCACATAGACGAACAATGCACTCTATTTATAAACAAAAAGCAAAGATGTGACGAGAGAGTCAGAAGTAGATTTACTAGTGTTTAATAATCCTGTACATTCGGAAACTCTAAATGGTGCTCAAGTATAGCACAGAGGTGGGGAAGCATAGTTTGAAATCAGCTAAAGGGCATGAGAATGTCACGGAGGAGAAGCACAAGGCAGTGCACTGTAATGAGCACATATGTGTATGCTGAATTATGACAAAAGTGAAATACCTGGAAAGATTTGCCAACAGCATCCAACCTCTGGAACACAATACAGAGAAGACTGCTTGTGTTTCCTTGATCCAGTGAAGAGAAAGCACTGAGTGCTGCCAGGTAAGAGAAATTACATTTTTTTTTAAAAGACTGGATGTCCCTGCTTTCCACAGATGTCGCCAGTGTGGAGTGGATGAAAAAGATGCTCATAAACTAAAAGTGTTACCAGCAGTAGCTTTATTCCACAGACGTATAAGGGCTTCAACACGGGCATCCAATCAGGGCTGGAGTAACTGACCAGTAGCAGACCTGAACATTGTAAGCACAATTATATGTAAATAAGGAAGAGGCTGTGTGATAGACGAGAACAGGATACCACACACAATGGCTGAAAACTAAGGCACTCTTGGAGGATGTTATTGGCACACAGCAGGTACCCAATATCAAGCTGCTGGTGGCCCGCTGGGGGTAGCGACACAGCTTGTTGGTCCAAAGCGCACACGCACAGTCAGTCAGAGCGGGAGGCCCACCGGGTGGGTGCTCAAGGTCACACTTGCACTAACAAGAACGGCAAAGATGTGAAGAGGGTGAAAGTGCTAATAAAACTCGCCCTGAGACAAATGTATAGTCTGCAACTTGTGTGTATCGTGCAAAACTGTCCTAAGGGAAATCCTCATTAGTTTTTATCCCAGGCATCTCTTCAGCGCAGAGAAATTCATGGAGCATGCTTGGACAGCTTGTCACCAAAATGGTAGTAATAAAACAGGGAACTTGATTGAAGATCACGTTTATTAAGCAGCAAAACCCTCTTACACCCAAGGCCAGGCACCACACAGCAACTGCCAAAAAATACTTTCAAAAGTCCACTAGTCCTGAAATGTTGTGGTGATGTTGTGACGTCTGTTGCGTAGCCAACATTTCTACATGCATCATATTAAAGACAAACAAAGAATTACACTTTACTACTGGTGGGTCAGATTACAAGGTCTTAGGAAATGCTGTTTGAGGTCCCTTTTAAAGGTGGAGAAAAACGAGGGAAAGGTTTTTGGGCCTCATTACAACATTGGTGGTTGGACCAGCTGACCGCCAATGCCGTGAGATGATGCCACCATCATACCGATGGAGTCCCCCCTTCCCCACTGTATTACAATGTTGCCGCCAGGCTGACCAGCAGGAACATTGTAATAGAGCATTCCCGCAGGTCATTCCGGAGGGAACAGTGCTACTGTACAGGACTTCACTCCCTTAAGGGAGCGGAGTCCTATACCGTAGCACAAAGGGGGCCTAGCAGCACCCCCCGGATGGGCACCATCTTCAAAGCAGACAGTGCCCATTCGGATGGCCCCCTGCACTGCCCATGCCTGAGCCACGGTCATAGGCAGTGCCGGCCCCCCCTGTGGCTTCTGGCTTTCTGCCATCCTTTTTACAGCGGGGTCCCCACCATGAAAAGGCTGGCATAAAGTGAAGTTGGAATCTACCAGGCGCCGCTGAGTTCAGCGCTGCCATGGCTGGTTCCAAGCCTGACCGCCGTCACCCCGTCAGGATCTACGGTCCTGGCAGGGACTGTGGTCTTTAGGCGGGTCCACCTGCCAAAGTTGTAATTGGGCGGTTAGACCACCTGGAGTATGGCTGTCCGATCATCAACGTGAGTGTGGCAGTCCTCGGACTGCCACACTCATAATGAGGCCCTTAGTCTTTGTTTTGCTAGCACATAATTTGCCCTTATCTCCAGTCTATGCTGCAAAGAAGATCAACAAAGCCAGTGCTTAGTTTGTAAAAGAATGAGTGCTGGGGCCTGAAGTCATGCTCAGAAGAACACAAAAGGCGCTATCGAAGGACAGCACTCCGAGTACTAAGGCATACACCTCCAGAAATGCCCTGCCTCTTTATCTCACTCTTCTGTGGACTTTGTCATCCCTGCTTCCTACATTTGTCACAGCTTTTCTGTCTTTCTCTTCCTCCTTCTTTCCCCCTTATGTGTTTTTCTCTCTCGTTTGTTGAGAAAAAATACATGTCAGCCCCCAAAGCTCAACTCCGATGCCCCCCTCACCCCTCCGCAACAACTGGGTCAATTTAAGCACTGGACAAACCAAGAAGCCCGATCAGTGAGAAATCTCAGGTAAGTTATCTAAATATGAATAATATAATGTACTCTTGCTCCTGTGAATCAAAATGCCTTTAGTCCTATGGAAGGATTCTGCTACCGGCAGTCGGGAAATTGAAGACCTGTGTGCAGATATATATATATATATATATATATATATATATATATATATATATATATATATAGTATATACGTAACCAAACCAAGAAGCCTGATCAATGAGAAATTTCAGGTAAGTTATCTAAAGTCCTGTGGAAGGATTCTGCTACCTGCAGCTGGAACATTGCAGACCTGATGGCAGAAATATGTATATTAATTATGATAATATAACTATGTAGTATACATGACCATTGTTGAGTGTGAGGAGGGGCCATCATTCACGAGAGGTGAAGCTCTTCAGTGTGAATTTACCTTTCTGCACAAATTTAACCCTTGGAATCCTGGTTTTGGTGAAATGCCATTTATTAAAACAAATATACATGAAAAAATGCCATATCAAAAAGCATATGAGTAAAATATGCTATTTCTTACCCTTGTTGAAGGAGTGAAGTAGTATCATGACGCAAGGCTTTGACTCTCAGGAATCATGGTCCTTCCCCACACACATACTTTTTAGTTTTGCTTATTGTTGTTTTAATCTTTGGTGCTTGGCACTCCTGTTTTTGCACTGTGCTGGTTGGAGGTGGGTGGTAGATTAAGTTTAAGTTTAGTTTTATAGCGCATGCAAAATCCCAGAGGTGCCTTGGTGCCAACAAAAAGTTAGAGACAGGAAACAGCTAAGCTGGCTAATTAACAAAAAGCAAGGTTTTAAGCCCTTTCCTAATGAAGAACAAGTTAGATTGTGTTTTTAAATGCATGGGTAGCTTATTCCATGCTTTTCCAGTAGACTGTACGAAATTCTTCGTACCCCAAAGTGCTTTGATTTAACCTGGGGACCCTTATGTTTTTGTAGAAGGCAGAGTGTAGTTTTCTGTTGGGATCATACCAACAGAACCTTGACTCGTAAATATTCAGGTCCAGAGTCATGCAAAGCTTAATGGGCCTCACAGAGAGCCTTAAAAACGGTGTGTTTCTTTACCGACAGCCAGTGTAGATCAACAATTGCATGGGAGATTGACTGAAAATGTGGAATAGATATGGGGGCCATTTTGTTTGTACCGCTCCCTTGTTCTGAGGGATCTCCTCCTTACTCCCAGCCCATGCTCTATAAAAATGCGGCCGTAGATTGAACGTCTTTGCTCTTTTATATTACCTTTCTACATACATTCCAATGTATGAATTTGAAGTGGTTGGTGGGTATACTTTTCATTTTTCTTATTGTTGGTATAATCTTGGACATTTGGTGCTCCGGTGTTTTTTGCACCTTGCTGGTTAGAGGCAGGTGGTAGATTAGACAGCAGTTTTGCTTGTGCTGCTTCTTCAAGCAGTTGACGCTCTAGTCTTTTGTTCTGGAGGGATCGCCTCCCTACTTCCCATCCACGCTTTATAAAAACGTGGCCATGACGCAGAGGCGCCAATTAAGAGATTGGACTTCTCTGCTCTTCTATATTGCTTTGCTGCAAGTATTTCAAGGTATGCATTGAAGAGCTCCGCCAGGTGGCCACTTGATTCTTCCTTTTTGATATAAAGATGGGCAGAGGTCCCTGGAGCATCTGATTGGTTACGTCAGGCGGGTGACATCCCTGGGTCCCTCTGACAGGTAGGTCACTGCAGAGAGTGACCAACCCCCTTTTAGAGTTATTTAAGGGCTCCCTCGCGAGTTGGTCCTCGAGGAACTCTCTGGAAGGCATCTTCTGCCCCTGGCCTCTGGAACTGCTGCTGGTCTTCGCGTGGAACTGAACAAGTCTGCTTCTGGTGGGAAGGTTCCCACTGCAACATTGTTTCTCCGGGTCCTGCAAGAATTTGGCAACATCCCAGGCTATGCTTCCTCCAGGGTCACAGGAACTCGGTTTGCACCAGGAAGCAAGAAGGAATTTCCCTTGGAGTGAAGGAGTTACTCCCCTGCAACTGAAGGCACCTCAAGGCATCGTTGGTTGGGTTTACTGTCTCTGGACATCTGAAGATCCTGCAAAATAGGTGGTGAGTCCGTGGCCTCCTTTGGGTCCTGCTTGTCTTCTATCCAAGTTGGGAGACTATAGGCCCTTGCTCCTGCTACTGCATTGGCTTCTTTGTGCACTGCGACTGTTGCATTTGCCAAGGCTTGGTGACTCTTCCTCTGGGAGAGCTTAAGCCTCCAAGAAGCCCTTGTCCCCAGCACTCTGCAATCCAAAGATCAGCTCCTGTCCTGTAACGTGTGACTCCCTCTGTCTGGCGCCTGTGGGTCACTCGTGGGCGCTCCATCGACTTCTGTTGGCCTTCCTGTGTGCTGAGGGCCAGCTCTGATTCCACTTTCTGGGTAGTGTCCCCTGGACCTTCCTGGTTCCCACAAACTCCTCTGTTTACCCTTGTCAGTGCCTGGTCACTGACTCTCCTGCAATCCAGCGACCATTGAGGGACAGCTTGTAAGTGACTCCTGGGATGTTCATCGACTCCTGGACCCTGCAGCTGGACTTCTTCCACTGACTTGCAGGAACTTTATCTTCAGCGTGGGCATTGCCACCTGCACCACCTGGGCACCTCATTGGGTGCTGGACTCTGTCCCCTTCCTTTGCAGGTCCTCCATGTCCGGAATCCAACCCTGGGTTCCACCAGCCTGGTTCACGAGTCATGACAGCAGCTGGACAATCTGAGGCATCCACAGTCTTCTGAGAGAGTCCCCTCTCCCCTCTGAATCTGGGTCCCAGGTGTAGGTACTCCTGACTTCTGGGTATACTGGGGTGGGGGCACTCCCCATCCATCCTCTTGCATACTGGTTTCCTCAGGCAACGGTCCTAAATTCCACAATCTCCAACAGCTACTTTCTGTGTTAGCCTATGGGACAACTGGATGGGCAACTGACTTACTCCTGGTTGCTGGGGTCACCTACTATACTTACCTCTGGTGTTTCTAACTGACCCCAGCCCCTAGCTAACCACCAAACTTACCTTGGTTGGAGTTCCACTTTCACATTCCACTTTTTAGTATATGGTTTGACTCTCCCCTAGGGCCCTGTATATTGCTATGCTCTTTTGGGGAGTTATTTTATGTGTATAATAGTATATAAATCCCCAAAGGGAGATATACCAATTTCAGTTAGTAACAGTACTGTAATAAATGATCCTTTATTTTTGCAAAACTGGTGTTGTTCTTTCTTGTAACTGATACTTTCTGACTACTGTGGCATTGTAAGTGCTTTACATACCTTCTGGATAAGCTTTAGCAGCTCGTTTCAGCCACCCCTAGAGAGCTTCTGCTATCTGGACCCCTGTTCACTATCACTAATAATTGTCTGGCCTCAATGTAGGGCACCACACCATAGGTGTACACCATAAACCAAGCCAGCCTCCTACATAGGTGGTGCAGCGCTGGGACAGGACACTTGCATTGCTTCACCACTTGGTCAGCAGTGATGTTTCATTAGAAAGATTACTACTAACTACTACTAGAGTGTATCTGTCACATCCTTACCCTCCCTTGCCTCAGTGAGACTTGAGAAGGCCAAGCTCAAGCTGAAACAGCAGCAACTGGCTCTAGAGAGGGGGGCCCTAGAGATGGAGAGGGAGAGAAAGAATTTGGGGTTATAATCCCCTGGTGGCAGCATAAGGGATTCCAGGGTCAGGAAATGTTCCTTTGATTCCAGGAATCTCAGCAGGATAGCCCCCATTACAAGGCTGGTGGTGACAGCTCTAGAGAGGGACTGTAAGGTACAGAGGGTCCTTCAGAGGCAGTGGGCAGCTATCCTGTGGCTCTCCTTTGTAGACAAAGGTAGAGATAAACTTTTGACTTTAAGGGAGGAAGACTGCAAATCCACAGGGGGAACCCTATCACCCTACCCTATCTAGGGTTAATACAACGTCACAAAAAAGAGAATGACAGGTAGGGACAAATTAAATCCTAAATTAAATAAACAGTCATTAATTCTGTTAATCCTAGATTTAATTTCTTTCTCAAATTTATTTCAAAAAATTAAATAGTAAAAAAGGAAGCTATGGTAGTGTAATCCAAAGTCTAATACACATAACATAAATTGCTGCACTATTATTTACAAAACTCATATATAAACCACAATGAGCCACACATTGCACAAAGTACAGTAACAAAACTAACAAAACATCATACCCTACACATTTAAACAGTGGTCACTATAACACAACTGCCAAGGTGATCCACTTCTATTAACTCAGCCAGTGGGCTTTTAATGCACTTGACTATCACTCACTTGTGTATTTCTTTCACACAAGCGTGTATTGGTGCATTTTGAAATATTTTTTACTATATAGTCCATTAATTCGGTAAGCCCAATGTACTTGTAAGGAGAAGTCAACGCGTTTCGGCCTGTAGATTAAGGCCTCATCAGGACTGGATAAGGGCACAAGTGATTCTAAAAAACAATTAAACAGACAAAAAACAATTCTTTCAACTATACATACAATATCCTACACATATTAATCAGGTCTAGAAAGTATATGGTCTCACTGACAACAGACTATTTGGTATTTACAACCTTTCATTTGTGAACATATTAGCTCATACCAGAAGCATGAAAAAGATAAAAAATATATAACAAATATATATAATGGTGAATCTAACTTGAATCTCAAACATCTAATGCTTTTGTACAACCCCATACAACCTAATTTACCCGTGTTTATCCTATTATGAATTAGCTTAAATGAAAAACCATCATTATATAGACTTACTTTGTGGAGAACGACAACCGGTCAAGCCCTTTTAGTCATCTCACATTTCGGGCCGGTTATTGAATATATCGAAGCCGTCAAGGCTCCAAACTCTCCTGTCAGTGGGGCGAACAAAAACCTCGTAAAAACTAAGGTTTATGTTTGAGATGCAGTTGTTCTACAAGTTGTTGAACAGGAATCACATTAAACCGCTAGTCTTACCGGCTACAGCGTTTACTAATCGCGTATCATTCTTCAACCACGTTGATTCAGGTCGCGTCTCTGCGTCAATCTGGTTGCTAAGCAACGTGGCAACGTTGCACTCATTTAAACGTAATGGCGTTACGAATAACGTCATAACGTTAAGGGCTGAAATAGCCCTCCGATCCCTGTGTTATTCAACTATGTGGATCCTTATTCACATTAACGTGAGTCAATATCGGTGGCCATCTTAGGATGGACAGCACCGTCTTATGTTAATTGCTTGCTACAAGCATAAATGTTACTGTAACTGGAGAGCTCTCAATCTCTATGTGAACACCAAGCGTTAGTGAACTCGAAAAGCGGTGGAAATAATAGGATGGAGTCAAACTAGCGAGGGCCCCCTATGTTCATTTAAATAGAGGCCTCTAAATATTAAAAAGACTCTCAGAGTAATTATGTCGGCCATCTTTACTGTCCCTCATTTTAAAAGAAACAAGGACTTCCTGCCCAGGATGATTTTTGTTATTATTACCCAAAAAGAGAAGTGTATCACTAAATTCTCAGGACTTTTTTTTAAAAATTAAACATTTCACCACAGACACTATATCTCCCATCGTCACAGTATCCACTCTTTCTTCGGTATTGCCATCACAATAGTGACTATACATATCAGTCCAAGGGCAATCAATATTAGCTGGTACTATAAACTATACCACACAGTCTATTGTAATCCCAAAGGAGCCAAGCCTCACTTCAAGAGTAGGTAACTCAAAAATTCAGGAACTCATTTAATTAAAGCCCACATTTCATCATCATCATTCAGACCAGTTTTTGCTGTTTGGAATTTCTCAATAAATCTTGCTTCCATTTTTAGTAATTTCTTTGTCGTTGTTGGTCCATCAGATTTAGTTTGTATTACCAATAATACTGTCCACCAGATGTCTTCTTCTGTGTGTGTGTAATCCACAAAATGTTCGACTAATGGTGCTCCTTTCACTCCACATTTAATTCGTGAACGGTGCTGCAGGATCCTGGTTTTTATTGGTTGCGAAGTCTGTCCAATATACGCTTTTCCACAAGGACACAAAATGCAATAGATCACATTTTTAGTGTTACAATTAGTAAAGTCATTTTGCACATGCACTCTGCCATTTATTTTAACCTCTTTGGTATCTTGCGTGTATTTACATGCCAGACATTTGCCACATCTAAAGTGCCCTTGGATTGCTGGTAGTTGTAATAGGGATCTCAAATCTTTTTTCTTTTTTTCTGGTTGTTTTTGCACTGCCTTAACCAATTGATCTTTCAGACTTCGTGCCTTCTTAAACGAAAAAAGTGGTTTGTCTATATTCAATTCACTGATTATTTTCCAATTACGTTCAATAATAGATCGTATTTTATTTGCCTTAGGGCTAAATGTGATCACACATGTTAAAGGTACATCTTTTGTCTTTTCTTTTGGGACCAATAATGTTTCCCTAGGAGTAAACCATGCCCTTTTCGCTGCATTCTTAACCAATTTTTTGGGGTACCCTCTCTCAGTAAGTTTCCTAGTCAATTCTTCCGCATTGTCAAAATAATCAGTTTTTTCTGTACAATTCCTCCTGATTCTCAAAAATTGCCCATAAGGTAAATTTTCTTTGAGTGTCCGTGGATGTCCACTGGAGAAATGTAACAAAGTGTTACGGTCAGTAGTTTTTTTATATAAACTGACTGCTAGTTTACCATTTTTGTTCCATATCCATAGATCAAGGAAATTAATTTTGGTTTTGTCCTTACTCATAGTAAAATTGAAATCGACTGTGCGGTGGTTTAGCCAGTCATGGAAAGCTTTTAAAGTTTCCTCTGATCCTTGCCATACCATCAGGATGTCATCGATGTATCGAAACCAGTGGTTAATATGCTCCCTAAAAGGGTTAGTTTGAGGATAAACCCATTTGTGTTCGAAATAATCCATCACTAGGTTAGCGACCTCTGGGGCAAAGCTACAGCCCATCGCTACGCCTTTAACTTGGCGATATAACTGATCGTTATATATAAAAAAGTTGTTTTTTAAGCAAAGAGTCGCTAACTCTACTAGGAATTCCGTGGGCGGAGTGTGAGGCATAATGTTATTGTTCAAAGTCTTTCTGATAATTTCAATAGCTTCGTCTTGCGGAATGTTAGTATACAATGACTCAATGTCAAACGTAACCAACAGCTGACTGTTCTCCTCAAATGTTAAATTTTCCAACTTGTTGATAATATCCATGGAATCCCTTACATAAGCTGATGTCTTAATCACAGCAGGTTTTATGAATGCATCAACAAATTGAGCAAGAGGTTCTAGGATGGAGCCACACGCTGATACTATTGGTCTCCCTGGTGGATGCTCAGCATTTTTATGGATCTTAGGGAGCATATAAAAACAAGGGGTTCTTGCGTCAGATTGGCTCAAAAAGTTAAACTCTTTTTTACCAATCCAACCTTGTTCTTCCGCTTTAACCAGAAGTAAATCAATTTGTCTCCCAACCTGTTTAGGTGTATCATCTTGTATTTCCCGATAATGAAGAGGGTTACTCAATTGTCTCATGGCTTCCAAGTTGTACTGTTCTTTATCCCAAATTATGATCCCACCTCCTTTATCTGCCGGTTTTATGATTATTTCTTGGTTGTCAGCCAACTCTTTTATGGCTTCTTTTTCTATTTTAGAGCAATTATCATTGAAATTAATTATTTTAGAGTTAAGTAAATCTAGTTCCTTCAGAACCACATTTTCAAATACTCTAATTTCTTCAGGTAACTCATTTCTCTCTGGTAAAAAACTCGATTTTGGTCTAAAGCCACTGTCTTCAATTCCATCCTGTATAGGAGTTATACTAAAAAAAGCTCTCAATCTAACCTTACGTAGAAATTGCAGTATTTCTATTTTACTTTCAACCGAGTCTTGGTTCTTAATAGGGACAAAAGACAATCCTTTACTTAGCACATGTTTTTCTATTTGTGTAAGAGAGTGTGAAGACAAATTGTAAATAGGAATTGAATCCTCAGATTGCAGAATTCAGAATGCAGCGAAAAGGGCATGGTTTACTCCTAGGGAAACATTATTGGTCCCAAAAGAAAAGACAAAAGATGTACCTTTAACATGTGTGATCACATTTAGCCCTAAGGCAAATAAAATACGATCTATTATTGAACGTAATTGGAAAATAATCAGTGAATTGAATATAGACAAACCACTTTTTTCGTTTAAGAAGGCACGAAGTCTGAAAGATCAATTGGTTAAGGCAGTGCAAAAACAACCAGAAAAAAAGAAAAAAGATTTGAGATCCCTATTACAACTACCAGCAATCCAAGGGCACTTTAGATGTGGCAAATGTCTGGCATGTAAATACACGCAAGATACCAAAGAGGTTAAAATAAATGGCAGAGTGCATGTGCAAAATGACTTTACTAATTGTAACACTAAAAATGTGATCTATTGCATTTTGTGTCCTTGTGGAAAAGCGTATATTGGACAGACTTCGCAACCAATAAAAACCAGGATCCTGCAGCACCGTTCACGAATTAAATGTGGAGTGAAAGGAGCACCATTAGTCGAACATTTTGTGGATTACACACACACACAGAAGAAGACATCTGGTGGACAGTATTATTGGTAATACAAACTAAATCTGATGGACCAACAACGACAAAGAAATTACTAAAAATGGAAGCAAGATTTATTGAGAAATTCCAAACAGCAAAAACTGGTCTGAATGATGATGATGAAATGTGGGCTTTAATTAAATGAGTTCCTGAATTTTTGAGTTACCTACTCTTGAAGTGAGGCTTGGCTCCTTTGGGATTACAATAGACTGTGTGGTATAGTTTATAGTACCAGCTAATATTGATTGCCCTTGGACTGATATGTATAGTCACTATTGTGATGGCAATACCGAAGAAAGAGTGGATACTGTGACGATGGGAGATATAGTGTCTGTGGTGAAATGTTTAATTTTTAAAAAAAAGTCCTGAGAATTTAGTGATACACTTCTCTTTTTGGGTAATAATAACAAAAATCATCCTGGGCAGGAAGTCCTTGTTTCTTTTAAAATGAGGGACAGTAAAGATGGCCGACATAATTACTCTGAGAGTCTTTTTAATATTTAGAGGCCTCTATTTAAATGAACATAGGGGGCCCTCGCTAGTTTGACTCCATCCTATTATTTCCACCGCTTTTCGAGTTCACTAACGCTTGGTGTTCACATAGAGATTGAGAGCTCTCCAGTTACAGTAACATTTATGCTTGTAGCAAGCAATTAACATAAGACGGTGCTGTCCGTCCTAAGATGGCCACCGATATTGACTCACGTTAATGTGAATAAGGATCCACATAGTTGAATAACACAGGGATCTGAGGGCTATTTCAGCCCTTAACGTTATGACGTTATTCGTAACGCCATTACGTTTAAATGAGTGCAACGTTGCCACGTTGCTTAGCAACCGGATTGACGCAGAGACGCGACCTGAATCAACGTGGTTGAAGAATGATACGCGATTAGTAAACGCTGTAGCCGGTAAGACTAGCGGTTTAATGTGATTCCTGTTCAACAACTTGTAGAACAACTGCATCTCAAACATAAACCTTAGTTTTTACGAGGTTTTTGTTCGCCCCACTGACAGGAGAGTTTGGAGCCTTGACGGCTTCGATATATTCAATAACCGGCCCGAAATGTGAGATGACTAAAAGGGCTTGACCGGTTGTCGTTCTCCACAAAGTAAGTCTATATAATGATGGTTTTTCATTTAAGCTAATTCATAATAGGATAAACACGGGTAAATTAGGTTGTATGGGGTTGAACAAAAGCATTAGATGTTTGAGATTCAAGTTATATTCACCATTATATATATTTGTTATATATTTTTTATCTTTTTCATGCTTCTGGTATGAGCTAATATGTTCACAAATGAAAGGTTGTAAATACCAAATAGTCTGTTGTCAGTGAGACCATATACTTTCTAGACCTGATTAATATGTGTAGGATATTGTATGTATAGTTGAAAGAATTGTTTTTTGTCTGTTTAATTGTTTTTTAGAATCACTTGTGCCCTTATCCAGTCCTGATGAGGCCTTAATCTACAGGCCGAAACGCGTTGACTTCTCCTTACAAGTACATTGGGCTTACCGAATTAATGGACTATATAGTAAAAAATATTTCAAAATGCACCAATACACGCTTGTGTGAAAGAAATACACAAGTGAGTGATAGTCAAGTGCATTAAAAGCCCACTGGCTGAGTTAATAGAAGTGGATCACCTTGGCAGTTGTGTTATAGTGACCACTGTTTAAATGTGTAGGGTATGATGTTTTGTTAGTTTTGTTACTGTACTTTGTGCAATGTGTGGCTCATTGTGGTTTATATATGAGTTTTGTAAATAATAGTGCAGCAATTTATGTTATGTGTATTAGACTTTGGATTACACTACCATAGCTTCCTTTTTTACTATTTAATTTTTTGAAATAAATTTGAGAAAGAAATTAAATCTAGGATTAACAGAATTAATGACTGTTTATTTAATTTAGGATTTAATTTGTCCCTACCTGTCATTCTCTTTTTTGTGACGTTTAAGGGAGGAAGATGCAGATAACTACCAGGTCTTGAAGAAGGGTCTGATTGATGGGTTTGGGCTCACAACTGAGGAGTACAGAATTAAGTTCATAGAAACTCAGAAGGAGTCTCCTAAGAAGGGGTAGATGTTGTGGACTATGCAGCTAAGCCTCTGGAAGGCTCACAAAGTTCCTCTGGGGTGGGTCCAAATCCTCTTCCTCCTTCTCCCTCAAAAAGATAAGATAATCGTTATTGCTCGAGATCTTAAAATACTTGAAAACAGCAGGGTAGAGAATTTTGTCGGGGCCTGATAAAGGTCCTTGGAAAACCTACCTCATCAGACTCATTACAGTCATTAATAAAGCTGTCTGTTCAGACCCGGAAAAAAAGCAATCCTTTGCAATCATAGATAAGTTTTGAAAACTGATTTCATGAAAAGATGGTAAAACATGTAAACTATCATTCGCTAGTTGTCAACCAAGGCGCTCTACTAATCAGACTCATTACGGGCATTAATCAGGCTACCTATTCTGCTCCAAAGAGAAAACATTCATGAACGGTACCATGAATAGGTTTTAAAAACTGAATTCATAAGGAGATGTTAAAACATGTAAACAGTCATTTACGAGTTGTCGACCGGGGCACTCTGCATATCAAACGATTACCCCAAGACTGCTATGGTCACTTTCTTGTGAAACAGTTGTTGAAACTTTACCCCCCTGCAGCAGAATGGAATTGACTCACCCTTGAGCCAACGTATTACCGCCAGTCTGCAGTAGCAGACATTATGAGTTAAAAAAATCCTGTTTTAGCAGCTTTCTTCTTTCCAGGTCAAGAGACGGACAGGTGCAAAAGGCGTGCAAAGTTTCTCGATTATGGCCACATAAGCTGCAGTTTTGGTCAGAATACTGATCTTTCCAGGAGAGGCGAGCGTCTTTGATGTAGAAGAATCCCATTCGGTATAGCAAGAATTGATGTTTTACTTTAATGGAAAAGTATTCAGCTAAATAACCTTGTGGGGACGGAGTTGAATAAGACCCCAGGACTGCCCAGGCATGCTGTCTTTTGACCAAAGAGGTCTTGTCTGTGATAAGCAATAGGGAGTGGACAGAGATATTAACTAATCTGTTAAATGCAGACTTCCCCATGCCACACTTCCATGCTTCTTACATTCCCTGACTTTGGATGACTTGATTTAGGTAGTTTCCCCAAGTTCCTTTTCTGTTGCTAATTTGTTGCCCCTGCACTTCTTGCCATCTAGGTGTTCTCCGTGGACCATAGTCGCCAATGTGTTAAGAAAGGCTCCCTTTCACTGAAAGACTTGAATTTTTTAAGCCCATCTCCAACCTGGGCCGGGGAGTCGCTTTTCAGAATGTTAAGAACAGCCTTATATATTTTAACTTGGCTGGTGTTTAGTAAGGGGATCTCCTGGCCCTGCAATACTTCGGTGCCATAGGAAATATCTGGCAGCAACTGGGCTGACATGATTTTTAGGACAATTAGGACAAACCTACTTCCTCTTAAGCTGCTTGAAACTATATATTAATGAGTGGACCTTTGCTGGATCGAAAGCAGGTGGCGCTTCCATTTCAAATGTGGTTCAAGATAGGCTCCTTCAAAAAGAAGCCTTGGTGCTTCTTGTGTTATGAACGAGGCCATAGGACAGGTGACAGCACCTGTCCTAAGAAAAGCACCAAGGGTACTACTGGCACTTCCCCTCCGCCTCCTAGTGCCCCTAGCAATAGCACTGGTGGTAGTACTTCAAACAAGGGCATAGCTGGGTTCGCCTTGGGGAATGTAGTGGACTCTGGCCTTTCCAGAGAAAATACTGAAGCGGTCTTGGTATCGGAGGGTGGCATTGACCTTGTCACTCTGGCCTCCTAATATGAAGAAATACAGGCAGGACCCCCTGATTAATGCTATTGAGGCAGAGGCTTACAGGGACACAGGTGTCAGTGTCACTATGGTGACTGAAAAACTGGTGTCCCCTGAGCGGATCCTAGTTGGTCAGTTACCAACACAGACAACATCACTACGTGCCACCCCATGGAAGTTGTCAACTTTAGCTGGGGGGGTTACTGGCCTTAAAAGAGTTGTAGTGTCCTCTTCCATTCCTGTTGATTGTCTGATGGGCAATGATTTAGAGACCTCAGCACAGGCTGAAGTGGAGCTGCAGACCCATGCAACAATGCTGGGTATCCCTGCCAATGTCTTTGTGACAACAAGAACACCGGCCAGGAAACAGGGAGATTCATGAGCACTGGAGCTTGAAAATATTGACAAGTCGGCTCTAAGGATCAGTCTCCTCAGAGGGATGATCTTACTCTGTGTGGAGAAGCCTGCATCATAGGAGCTGGGTGCCGACACAGTAGAGCTCTTGGTTGCAGGTTGGGAAGAACTGAGCTTGGAGTAGAAGACCTGCCCCTCTCTTGAAGGCCTTTGAGGTGGGTGGTAGATTAGGAAGTCATTTTGTTTGTGCCGCTGCCTCAAGCAGCTGACGCTGCAGTCTTTTGCTAGGAGGGTTTCTCCTCCCTACTCCCGGCCCATGCTCTATAAAAACACGGCCATGGTGCAGACACACCGGTAAACAGATTGGACTTCTCTGCTCTTTTATATTGCTTTGCTGAAAATATTTAAGTTATAAATTTGAATTGGTTTGTGGGTATACTTGTTAATTTTTCGTATTGTTCTAGTCTTCACCTCTTGGCACTCCTGTTTTAGGCGGGTGTTAGATTAGGCAGTCATTGCGTTTGTGCTCCTCCATTGAGCAATTGACGCCCTAGTCTTTTGTTCTGGGGGGTAGTCTCCTCAATACTCCCTGCCCATGCTCCATAAAAACATGCCCGTTGTGTGGACGCCCTGCACATCAATCGCAACGGACCCATTGGGCAGAAATGCTGGTTCTTCTCGCTTAGCATTACATACTCGGCAACTCAATTTCGAGCCCTGCCTCCTGTAATGTTGGGAGTCTGTAAAACCTCTGCTGCTCCTGATAACCATCCTATATGCTGTTGTTACTGTGATTGTGGTAGGGTAGCTGAGCATGCAGTAAGGAATAGTTGTTCCCGTACTACAGTTTCTAGTGGTAACCTTTTAGTCGCTCCTCAGACATTAGACAACTTACTGTTTTTTTTTAATCTCAATTGTTCTCTGTCCATACGCATCATATGTAAGTTTTTAATTTCCTAATTGATTATATGCCGGATGCCTTTTTTCATATGGAAACTTGGCTGAATGATGCTTCCATGCGTGACATTATAACCTCTGTGCCAGCTGAGTAGTCTTCTAAGGCTTAGTACCAGTGTAAAATTGAACATCTGGTAATTCCAGATTGTGAGTGTGTTATCTTCTCACTGGGTTAGAAAAAAGAATTTCAGCATTTCTGGTTCCCTCATTTACCATCCATACAGGCCAGCTAGAAGATGGTGCTCTATGACTTTTACTCTTAAATTCCCCAATTGTAATATTTGGGTGACTTCAATATTCACTTTGAAAATCTCAACTGTAGTCTTGCTTCTTCCCATCTAAGTGATTTCAAGGCCTTAGATCTACAACTACTAGTCAGTTTGCCTACTCATAAAGCAGGGCATTTACTTGATCCTTTTTTTGTAATCTTAGGATGGCACTGTTAGGCCACCCTCTTCCACTTATCTGGTCTGATCACTTTGTTGTACCAGTTCTCATTTTGATTAAAACCCACAGGGAGCATACTTTGGCCTATTCACCTTTCTCTAGACATTAGTGTAAACTCAATTCAGCAACCTTCAGTTCACTTCTTCATGACACAATGCCAGAGTTAGTTGGGACTGTGGACACTGACTCCAGGGTTATTGACTCCAGGCTGTGGTCCTCACTAGATTCTGTGCTTCCACTCAAACCAGATCTCAGTACTAAATCCCACTTCTTTGCCCCTTGGTTTAAGGACTCTTTACTTGGATTAAAAAAAGATGTAAACACCTGGAACGGGCCTCGCACTGACAGTTTCTCTTTGAGGATAAAATTAAGTATAAGCTGGCTAAGAGGATTTGTCTTAATGTCTGTCATTCTGCACGGGCCACTTACTGCTCTGATAAAATTGTTCCTGCTCAGAATCATCCTAAAATGCTCTTTCAGATTGTTAAATTGTTAACAAATCCTGCCAATCTTTCACCATACCCCTTACTCTCACAGAAACAGTGTGATGAATCAGGTGCCTATTTTTGAAAAAATGTGGCACCATCTCTCTCACTTCTCCTGTATGTTCTCTGGGACCTTATCCCTTATTGAGTACTCTACGTTTGTATCTCTTCTGGATATTACAATGTCGGTCTCACCGCTAGACCCTCCAGCACCTGCTAACCTGAGTAAAATTTGTCCTCTGCTCTTTCCTATCATGATAAATCTTCTTGATTCTTCTTTACTTGAAGGTTCAGTTGTGACATCCTGGAAAGATGAGATAGTGGTACCTTTACTGAAGAAACCTAACCTGGATTTCTCAAATTGTGCTGACTATCAACCCATTTCGTTATTGCCAATGTTTTCTAAGATTCTTCAACAGCTGTCAGCCTATCTGGAAACCAATGGCCTTTAACACTCTTCTGGATTTAGGGCTGACCATAATGCAGAAACAACATTATTAGGTGTTACTGAATAGCTTATATTACAGCTCGACAGGGGTGGCACCACAGCCCACATCCTTTTAGACCAGTGCTGTTGTTGATACTGTCTCTCACTTGATGCTTGGAGGATCTGGGTATTCCAGATACGGCGCTGGCTTGGCTACTCTCTTTTCTGCAAGTCTATTCCTTCCAATTCTTCCTCATACATGTTACCTTTAGGGTCCCTAAGAGCTTTGTCTAGAGCCCCACTTTGTTTAACGTATATGTGCCTCCACTGAAATACGTAGTTGAAGGCTGCAGTCTCACTCTGTTTTTATACACAGATGCACAAATTATTTTATCCCTATCCCCTAATGAAGATCGGAGCTCAGTTGCTCTGAATTCTTGCCTTACCAGTGTGGCAACTAGAATAAACAATAAGTCTTTAAAGCTAAATGAGAAAAACTCTGAAGTTCTACGGTACGGCAATCAACCTCTACTCCGGAGCTGGCACTGTTGGCCTATCGATCTTCTAGACCACTCCTACCCCTGCGCAGGTGGTTAGGAACTTAGGGGTCTGACTTGATGGCAAGCTTACTATGGACGAGCAAATAACCAAGGTAAGCAGCCTCTTGTTTCGGAATCCTTAGGTGTTTAAAGAAATAACTTTGGTTCCTTCATTTCCAAGCCCAAAGGACGGTTGTGCAAGTCCTTATTATTTTAAACTTGATTATGGTAACATTATCTGGGTTCAACAAAATCTGTAATCAGGAGATTACTAGTCATTCAGAATGTGATGGCATGAATGCTATACAATCTACTTAAATATTCCTTGGTATCTCACCATCTTCAGAACCTACAGTAGATCCCAGTTGGCAAGCGCGCACAGTTTAAAGTATTGTGCTCCATGTTCCTCAGAGTCATAAGGTGTGGCAAAGTGGTTGCTCCTTTTCTAACCCAGACCTAAAACTTTGGAATTCCCTGCCTGCCTCATGTAGGCTTTGTAATTTGTTTGAAAAGTTTTTTAAAACTCCTGAAGACGTGTCTTTTTTAACTTCTTACCCCAGCCCCTTCATATATATATATACACAAACACATACATATATATTTTTATTTTTCCCCACTAAAAAACAAAGGTTATAGGGGCGTTATAGTTAAGTCCAGATTTTACACACACAAAACCATAGGAATTGAGCTGTTACAGTTGTAGTTATAACTATAGTAACTATAACTCGTGCCATAATGTAACTAAAACTTGTGCCTTCGCCATGCACAGTTTTCTCACCAATAATTTTACTGCAGATGTTACAATATTATCATCAGTGATGTCATAGACGATGTCATGAGTGATGTAATATCTGGGATAATTAGCAGTGCAAGCGAAGGGCATAAGTTATAGTTACCTAATGGCACAAGTTGAAATAGCTCAAACTATAACAGCTGAATTTATGTGGTTTTGTGGGTGTAAAATCTGAACTGAACCATAAAGCCTCTGTAGTGAATTTCTAAGGGTTTCTTTTAATTCTATTTCCTAACTATCCTAATGTTAAGTAAGATACCTGTCGCAATGCATGGTGGGCGGTGGGTTGAATGCAGTGCCTGACCTGGCAGCTCCTATCCCCCCCTCTTCCTTGCCAGTCATTGTCTAAGTCCATAACCCTGCTCCCTGCTTATAGTCCTGTGTGGCCATTGTTCTGCCCTCCTGCCCTCAACAGTTAGCTTGCTGCCCCATCCACTGCCTCCCTATCCTCTGTTGTCCGAGTCCATGCATCAGCCTCCTCTCTCCTGCCCCACCATTCCAGTGGGCTGCCACTACCCTCCATTTAGCTTGATATCCTTGCCAACTCTCTCTGCCCTCTGTTGCCCGATTCTATGCCCCTTCATTGCCCTCCTGCTTAGCCTCTGAGCGTAGCTTGTTGCCGCTACCCTCCCTTCCCCCTACCCTCTGATGTCTATGTGCATGCCCCTGCTCCCTCCCTTTTTGCCCACCATGTTCCATGGACCTACCACTGCCCTTCCTATCTACTCTGAGTGTTCTGTTGAGCTGCCACTGCCCCTCCCACCTGCCTAGCATGATCAGATGGCTGCCTCCTGTCCCTGTCAACCCATCCTGCCTGTCCGAGTTCCATACCCCTATCCCCTCCCTCCTGTCCTCCATGGTCCATTTTGCTGCCACTCCCTTCTGCCCTACATGCTATGCTGTGCTACATCTGCTCCTCCTGCTTGCCCTGCATGGTCTGTTGTAGAGTCTGTTGCTCTGCCTTCTCTTCTCTATGTTCAGCCACTTCCAGCCCCCTTCTGTCCTCTATGGTCCTTTGCGCATGCCCCTGCCCCACCTACTTGCCCACCATGGTTGTTATGCTGCCACTAACCCCCCTGCTTGCCATGCTTGGTTTTCTGTGCTGCCACAGCCCTTCCCACCTACCCTGTGTGGTCAGCTTGCTGCCTCTGACCCGCTCCCACCTTCCGTCCGTTGTCTGTGTGTATGATATTATAGTCTCACTGTTGCCCTCAATGGTGTGTTGTGCTTCCAGTGCCTATCCTGCCGGCCCTCCATGGTCAGCTTGCTGCTCCTGCCCCTTGCCCCCAGCCCTCCGTTTTCCATGCGCAGGTCCCTATCCCCTCCCTCCTGCCTTGTCTGCTCCGTTGTTGTGCCCCTGCACCCTCCCTCCTGCCCTTCATGATCTGTTATGCTGCAACTGTCCCTCCTGTCTATCCAGTGTCGTCAGGTTGCTGCCCTTGCCTCTTCCCCTCTGCTCTCTGTTGTTCTGTGCATGGCCATGGCCCCTCCCTATTGCTTTCCATGGTCCGTTGTGCCGCACTGCTGTCCCGCTTACCCTGTGTGTTGTATTGTGCTGCTGCAACCCCTTACATCTGCCCTGTAAGGTCAGTTTGGTGTCCCTGCCCATCTCCTTCATGCCCTCCATTTCCCCATTGAATTAGATTGAAAAAAGGAGATTTTAGGGAAGACCCGGATAAAATAAAGCCCTTTTGGGCTTAAAAACATTGGGTGTTTCCTGCGTGAATTGTGTCTGTTGGCATGTATGGTTGTACTGCCACTGCCTCTTCCTTCTGCCATCAGTGGTCTGTTATATCACCACAGCCTCTCTTGCCTGTCCTACATGATTGGTTTGTTTCCTCAGCCCCCTTTTCCCCTTACCCACCATGGTCCATGGGGGGGCCTGCCCAGCGTGTTCAACATGTTTCCTCCTCGTCCTCCTCCCTACCCTCAATTATCTGAGACCAGGCCCTTGACCTCTGCTTCCCCACATTATTCTAATGAACAACTAGATTGCCAACATTCTACATTTGTTACAAAAGCGTGGGACACCTAACATCAACTTGATGAAATCAAAACTGTAAAACCTAAAGCATTTCCTTTAGAAATTATAAAAATGAGAGGGTCAGATTCCCAGAGAAATTATGGTTAGTGCTCTAAAAAACTAAAATGACGATAACACACTTTTAAGTTTCTTGCTATCTTTATGTTTTTTATCCAGTTTATCACTTGATTATATGTTACACTTAGTGGAGAGGATGTAGCATTACGGCCAGAGCTGCAGACTTTGCAACTGGGGAACCAGGTTCAAGTTTCAGCGACAGCTTGACACCCTGTGATTCTGTGCAAATCACTTAGGCCCTCATTACGAACTCGGCGGGTTTCCGGTGTCACACAATGAGGAATAACTGAATGGTGTCTGTTTCTGCACCTATTCCCATATGTTTTTCTCAACTCTGGGGTATTTTCCGCAGGCATATTCCATCCGGGTTTTAACTTGTGAACTGTATGATTTTAAAGGGCATGGAATTACCGCACATTTCAGAATCCTGATTTAGCTGCTAATGATGTTTATAGGCTGAATCAGGATTTACGAGATGGTGTAATTTTCTATTGCAGTGCCATTATGCATAAATTAATGCCACAAAAGATGAACTTGTAGGAACAGCTTTTGAACAGCCATTAAACATAGAAAAGGGGTTGCCAAAGGTAAAATTACAAGCCAGATATGTTTGCACATTTCCCAGCTTAATAAAATTTGATGAAAACAAAAATTATCTCTATGTAGCAAAAATTATCTTGCAGAGCTGAAAAAACATGCCCTGTGCTTAGGCAAGAGAACCTTCACAACATTCACAAATGGTGAAAATCAGGAACTTCATAAAACTTTGCTGCTAAAAATACATTTTAAACACTCAAACAAAATACCTAGATAGTGGTGTTTATAACAAGGTAGTAAAGTATTTATAGTAGTAGAAATAAAGTAACATTAATATGCTGCATTAGTCCCATCACGAAACTGGCAAAAAACTGCTCCTCTTTATAAAAGCATTCTGCAGAACTGAGTACTCCCCTAGCGCCTCTCCCCCCAATGCCAATGCTCCCCCATACCCCCTCCACCTCCTCACCGTTGAGGAATGCAGCCTTCCCCCTCAGTGGACCATTGGCACCTTGGTTTCTACTGTATGACTTAGTTCCAGGAATTCCACATTATGTTTATTGTGGACTGGGTCAGTTTTAAGGTGATGTATACAATCGAAGTGTACTTACAGTGGTAACAGGCTGCTTGCTTGCTTGCTGTTCATTTCATCTGCAGTACATCACATCATGTGAGGCCACAACCTCTAGACCAGTCCACTGTCATGGACTGATATCGTCTATAGTTTTACTGTTTTTCCCATTCCAAGATGGCCAATCAATCAATCAATCAATCGAACTAGTTGTAAAGAGCTGCTTCTCACCCAAGCGGGTATCCAGTCCCTGTGCTACTACGTCAGTTGAAGAGCCAGGTTTTGAGTCCCTTCTCGAAGTGGGTCAGTGAGGGTGAAGTGCGTAGGTGGAGGGGGTTCCAAGTCTTGCTGGTGAGGTAGGAGACGAGGCAATCTCCTGTGGGGCGGCGTCTGATGCGTTGCAACTGAGCGACGGTAGGAGAGCGGAGTCGAGGTACATGGGAGGCAGATGGAAGCTCAGGAGGTGGTTCATGTAGGCGGGTCCTTGGTCGTGGAAGGATTTGTAGGCGTGGGTCAGGAGCTTAAATTGACATCTTTTCTGGATGGGGAGCCAGTGGAAGCCTGTCCGATGCTGGGTGATGTGGGTCCTTTTTGGCAGGTTGAAGATCAGTCAGGCTTCCGTGTTTTGGATCGTCTGGAGTCTTCTCATGAGATTGGTGGTGGTGCCGGCATAGAGTGCCTTGCCTTAGTCCAGTTTGTTTATAATGAGAGCCTGCATCACCGTTTGCCTGGTGTTGACTGGGAGCCACTTAAAGACTTTGTGGGGCAGGCGAAGGGTGTGAAAGCAGGATGAAGCAACTGCGTTGACCTGGCGTTCCATGGAGAGTTCCCTGTCCAGAATGATGGAGAGGTTGCGGGCGTGGTCTTTTGGAGTGGGGTTGGGTTTGAGTTCTGATGACCCCCAGGAGTCGTTCCAGAGGGAGGTGTGTCTGATGAAGATCAGTACTTCGGCTTTGTCCGTGTTGAGCTTCAAGCAGTGTCTCTTTATCCAGGCTCTTCATGCAGTTGTGGAAGTTGGTCTTCGTTGTGGTGCAAGAGAATGAACTGGGTGTTGTCGGCACAGGATTTATGTTGTGGTTTCTGACGATGTCTGTGAGTGGAGTCATGTAGATATTGAAGAGTGTGGGACTTAGGGAGGAACCTCGAGGGATGCTGCAGGTGGTGTGCTTCGATTGAAAATGAAGAGAAGGAGCCAGAATATCTGGGTGCCCCTGAGAGAAATTATGCCATCTGTCTCAGACGGGAGATGAATGTGCGGTGTGAGACGGTGTCTAAAGTTTTGGAGGTCGAGCAGGATCAGGGCAGCTGATTCTCCTGTGTCGAGTTAAGCAGTTTGCAAATGTCGTCATATGCGGTGATAAGGGCTGTCTTGGTGCTGTGGTTGGCTCTGAATCCTGATTGAGAGGGGTCCAGTAGGTTCTTTCTTTACAGGTGTTTTGTGAGTTGGAAGTTGATGGCCTTCTCTGAGACTTTGGCAGGGAATGGGCTCAGAGTGATGGGATGGTAGTTCTGGAGTTCGCTGGGGTCAGCCGATGGTTTCCTGAGGAGTTGTCTTACCTCTGCGTGTTTACAGGCATCAGGAAACATGACTGTGGTGATGGAGGTGTTCAGGATGGCAGTAAGCTGGAGGCTGATCTCATCTCTAAGAGTTGGTGGTGGCATGGGTCGGTGAGTGCTCCAGAGTGGATGAAGTTCATGATAGTGTTTGTGTTCATTGTGCTGAGCTGTTCCCATGCAGTGAGAGGGTGGTCAGCGGCTGTGGGAGGGTGGGTTGCACAGATGTTGGTTGGGGGACGAAGTTTCTGTAAATGGTTTCTATCTTGTTGTGGAAGTGGTCGACAAGAGTGAGGCAGAGTTCCTGTGTGGGGGGCTTGAGGTTCTGGTGGCTTGCGGGTGAACCCTGACAATGGTAAAGAGTTCCTTGGTTTGGTTGACGCTGGTCTTGATCCGGCATGTCAAGGCCTCCTTCTTCTTGGCTTTGAGCTGGTGGTGGTAGTTATTGAGTGCTTCTTTGAAGGTGGCCCATTCATTGTTGTTTCTGCTGGTCCGCCACTTTCTTTCATGTTGTTTGCATTTGCATTTTGCTGTGCTGAGTTCCAGGGTGTACCAGCTGGCATGTCTGTTGGATCTGTGCAGTCTGCTTTGTTTGGTGGGTGCGACTAGGTCGGTGGCATGGGTGATCCAGGAGTTGAAGTTCTCTGTAGCCTGGTTCAGGTCAGTGGTTTGTTGGGTTGGGTTGGGTAGTGTTGAGGGCGAGTTTCAATTGATGTTGGGTGAACTTGGTCCAGCTGCAAGAGAGGGCGCTGTGGTTGTTGGGGGTGGACTGGTGATGGTGAAATGTACGTTGAGGGGGTCTGACCAGGTGAGATCCAAGATGTGGCTGTAACTGATTCTGTTACTGGATGTGAAAATGGAGTCCAGCATGTGACCTGCTTTGTGCATGGGGTCTGTGACCAGTTGCTTGAGGCCGGTGTGGTCCAATCGTTCAAGGAGGTCTGTGGAGTTGGTGTCTCGGGGGTTGTCCAGATGGAAATTGAGGTCTCCCAGGAAGAGGTACTGTTCGGATTTGATGGCAAGCGGCATAATGAATTCAGCGATGGCGTCAATGAGGCCGGCTAGGGGCCCTGGGGGTCTGTAGGCGAGGGTGGCTTTAATGGTTGTTTTGTTGTTGAAGCGAAGCCGGAAGTTCATGTTTTCCCTGATTGGCGTGGTCTTGTCATCTTTGGTTGTGCCAACAATGAATTATTTGTGGATGATTGCGACGCAGCCTCCGTGACTGTTGGTGCAGGTGCAGTGTTTCATCTTGAAGCCGGTGCGTGTGGAGGTGGCAATGTCGGGGGCTGGAACTGGGGTGAGCCAGATACCTGTGATGAAGGTTACGTTGTTTGCAAGGTTGGAGATGGTGTCCCAGATGTTGGTGGTGTGTTTGCAGAGTGATCTGACGTTGATCACTATGCGGCCAGCAGGGGTGGCGTTGAGGTGAACTGACAGTAGATGCAAATAAAGGGTCCTGCTGTGGAGCGAGGAGATGCAAGGTAGCAGTTGTTGTTTCGTTTGGGGTTCAGGGCGATGAGGTCTGCGGTGGAGTATCTGTGGGAGTGTGGAGAGAAAGTGTTCCTGGCACTGGTCGCAGTCCAGGCACAGACAGGAGCGTGCGGGCTTGCGTTTGGCGCACCTGCTGCACGTCCGTGCTGCGGCCTTCATTACACAGGTCAGAGGGTGGGGCGCTAGGGCTGCGGAAACAGCACAGGAGAGAGTGGGAACAATGTAGTGGAGAAACGGCACGGTGGTCCAAGGGCTGCCCTGCCCGCTAAAGGCCATGACAAAGGTAAAGGAAGCCTGGACACAAGGAGCCTGGCTAGAGCTGGCAATGACCTGCCAACACATTATTTCTAAACGCAGCCATGCTGGAAATTCAAACCAATAAAACACAATGTACAATACCATTGCAGGAGTGCTGCTGTGCTTAATTTTATTTGTTATTTTTTCCATGTTTTTCTTATAATTTATTTTGCCTATGTTGTTGAAGTTTATTGTGGTTGTGTAAGTGGCTGAATGCAAAAATGAATCTATGGTTCCTGAATAGATGAACAAGTATTAAGATGGCAGTGTGCATATATGACATATTGAATGTCTAAACCCATCACGGACTGACGAGGTACTTTAATATAAAAGTTAGATCTATTAGCATTACCAAAGCTTGTTTTAGCTCGCCTCTGCCACTAAAGACTGGAAGGAACCATGTGCAAATTAGCCTGATCCCATCATAAAAGGAAGACTCCAGACATAACTGCTAGGCCACTTCCCTTCTGAAAATGGTGACAAATAACTTTAGACCGTTTTGGCCTAGTTAAAACAACCTTACAGGGAGTGCAGAATTATTAGGCAAATGAGTATTTTGACCACATCATCCTCTTTATGCATGTTGTCTTACTCCAAGCTGTATAGGCTCGAAAGCCTACTACCAATTAAGCATATTAGGTGATGTGCATCTCTGTAATGAGAAGGGGTGTGGTCTAATGACATCAACACCCTATATCAGGTGTGCATAATTATTAGGCAACTTCCTTTCCTTTGGCAAAATGGGTCAAAAGAAGGACTTGACAGGCTCAGAAAAGTCAAAAATAGTGAGATATCTTGCAGAGGGATGCAGCACTCTTAAAATTGCAAAGCTTCTGAAGCGTGATCATCGAACAATCAAGCGTTTCATTCAAAATAGTCAACAGGGTCGCAAGAAGCGTGTGGAAAAACCAAGGTGCAAAATAACTGCCCATGAACTGAGAAAAGTCAAGCGTGCAGCTGCCACGATGCCACTTGCCACCAGTTTGGCCATATTTCAGAGCTGCAACATCACTGGAGTGCCCAAAAGCACAAGGTGTGCAATACTCAGAGACATGGCCAAGGTAAGAAAGGCTGAAAGACGACCACCACTGAACAAGACACACAAGCTGAAACGTCAAGACTGGGCCAATAAATATCTCAAGACTGATTTTTCTAAGGTTTTATGGACTGATGAAATGAGAGTGAGTCTTGATGGGCCAGATGGATGGGCCCGTGGCGGGATTGGTAAAGGGCAGAGAGCTCCAGTGCGACTCAGACGCCAGCAAGGTGGAGGTGGAGTACTGGTTTGGGCTGGTATCATCAAAGATGAGCTTGTGGGGCCTTTTCGGGTTGAGGATGGAGTCAAGCTCAACTCCCAGTCCTACTGCCAGTTCCTGGAAGACACCTTCTTCAAGCAGTGGTACAGGAAGAAGTCTGCATCCTTCAAGAAAAACATGATTTTCATGCAGGACAATGCTCCATCACACGCGTCCAAGTACTCCACAGCGTGGCTGGCAAGAAAGGGTATAAAAGAAGGAAATCTAATGACATGGCTTCCTTGTTCACCTGATCTGAACCCCATTGAGAACCTGTGGTCCATCATCAAATGTGAGATTTACAAGGAGGGAAAACAGTACACCTCTCTGAACAGTGTCTGGGAGGCTGTGGTTGCTGCTGCACGCAATGTTGATGGTGAACAGATCAAAACACTGACAGAATCCATGGATGGCAGGCTTTTGAGTGTCCTTGCAAAGAAAGGTGGCTATATTGGTCACTGATTTGTTTTTGTTTTGTTTTTTAATGTCAGAAATGTATATTTGTGAATGTTGAGATGTTATATTGGTTTCACTGGTAATAATAAATAATTGAAATGGGTATATATATTTTTTTTGTTAAGTTGCCTAATAATTATGCACAGTAATAGTCACCTGCACACACAGATATCCCCCTAACATAGCTAAAACTAAAAACAAACTAAAAACTACTTCCAAAAATATTCAGCTTTGATATTAATGAGTTTTTTGGGTTCATTGAGAACATGGTTGTTGTTCAATAATAAAATTAATCCTCAAAAATACAACTTGCCTAATAATTCTGCACTCCCTGTATTGTCAGCGTTCTGTACTTTCCGGCGCAATATCTGTATTATTTTTCATTGAGATGATGGTCTACATCTGGTTTTAGTATGCTTTTGATGGTCTGAATATTTTCTCCCAAAAAATAATTGTTGTGCAGAAACTGGCAGCTTGAGAGAGGTGCAAGCTGGATATGTTCAACACTCGTGTATTTTAGTTATTCTGAATGGTTGTATACGCCTAAACTAATGCTTTTTAATGAAATGCAACATCAGCTATTTCCATGGCCTCGTGCTCTTGTTTTTTTACAGTAATTGTTTTCTGCCTGCTTTGAGGAGGCATGATAGAACAGTAATATGTTGAATTTGAACAGAAAGACATGGTGACTTCACTAGCTGCACGCCCCATTCTGTAGGTTCACCTGATGTGACTTGTTCTGCCCAAGTCTTGTCATGGTTCCTGAAGCATTGTTTTGCTGGGAATTATCCCTGTTTCCCTGTGATCTGTGTGTGTGTGGGATATGACAACCAATTTCTCCACCACCAACTCAATGTCCAGTTTCAGCGTTCACCCTCAATAATAATGTTAGATGTTTCATGCTGAGATTGTATGGAGTTTCAGAAAAGCGATTTATATTTCCACCATTCAAGTGACAATCAAAGTTCTAATCATCTTTATCAGTTATATACTTAAGTTAGGGTTGCTTGTGTTTACAAGTGTACATCCTTTTTTGTTGTCTGTGTTGTCAGAGATACGTACCAGAGAAGATGACAACGTCTCCATCCCCGAATCTCACTACACCTATAGGACTGATGATCACCCAGAACTGGAGATGTTGGTACAAGCCTGCCCGGAATATCAAGAGATATCATCAGACACCATCTTTGAGCATTTCAAATCTTTAATCCCGGAGGACAATCCTTACCCCATTGAAGAAATCAGGGCCTCTGGTAAGATTTGACATCAGTCAGTGGGCTTTTCTATCCCTGCTTCAGCAAACACTTTTTTGCTCAGTTAGAAAACAATATGTTTCCAAGACTGGTTATACTCTATCTATGGGGTTTCACCATATTATCTTATGACTGGTCTCACTGATGTAATAATCGATGTGTCCCAAAATGCATTTTTTTTTATCATTGACCACCATATATTTGTATTTTTGTCCCTGAAACTGGCTAATCTTAGCTACAATTAAAGCTCTAATAAGTCTTTCAGTTCATGTTGGGTGATGTGTAAATGGTTTGTCATACTACTATGTTTGTTGTTGCTAAATCTGTCAATAGTTTCTTTTTAATTTATTTTTAACCTACCTGTGCAATTACAATTTTTATTATTTCGTAAAGTGCAAAATGTGGTAGGGTAGTTCCATTTCAAGTACGTTTATGATGCTGTCCTCGAGACACACCCCTTGTGTAAAGTGATTTTCCTCTTAGCAGTGAGCAATGGGAATGACCCCAAGCTGGAACACCCATACCATAGGCAAAATAAAGTGTGAGATCTCACTGTAGTAGCAATTAAAGACAAAGGGCAAGCCTAGAAAC
The DNA here is from genome assembly GCF_031143425.1 of Pleurodeles waltl. NCBI lineage: Eukaryota > Metazoa > Chordata > Amphibia > Caudata > Salamandridae > Pleurodeles > Pleurodeles waltl. The sequence continues at coordinate 1,199,004,532 of NC_090446.1, forward strand.
TTCCTCACCTTCAAAAACAGAATCTGCAATACCTTTCCTCACCCCTGCATCAACCAAATTACAGTGCTCAAGAAAACCACTATGCATCCCTATTAATTTAAGGGTCTCTTGGAATTTCTAAATATAGCCTGGTCCCTCCCTCCTCACTTAAGTGTCTTGGTCTCCTTATTCCAGATACATGAATGCAAAAAATACACTCCCACTGTCCTTAAAGCTATCCTCATCCCATCATGTGGCCATAGACAGAATGAGTGCCTTTTTTAAAAGTACCTAATATGGTACTATCTTGCATGCAAATAGTGATGCACCTTTCTACAGTTTTGCATCCTCGAGTGTCCACTTTCTCAGAAATGTACTCTAAGGGCCAGATGTAGCAAAGGGTTTTACCCATTCTATGTCTATGGGAAAATGTGTTCGTACATATGGCCCTAAGTTCCTAAAACCCTGCATGAAAAATTTGATCTTGACTTAAATCGTCCAATTTTCTGCTCTCTTTTTATTTGAATGGCCCTCACCTTTCTTTCCATCCTGTACACCCCACCTCTCTCTGAGTACATCCTAAGTCATGTGCATGATTTCATAGATGTCTATTCAGTTTCTGCAAATTGACCACACTTGGTCTCGAAGATCATAACCTGTCCTTCTTTGAAAGTCATACCATGCAACCTATCAGTGCCTAATCTCCTTTAGCTCATCAACTAATCCCACCAACTATCTGCATGAACTCACATAACTCCCCACTAATGATGACACTTAACCCTTACTAATCTAATTCACCACAAAGACACTGGAATAGATGCATGGAATGGTCTCCTTCAGAACATATGACTAATGTCAATAAGTAACACCAACCAATAACCACTGATTAATCACTAACAGCGTGCTGCCCATGGACGTCATTTGCCATTTGTGACCCCTGGCCTCCGAAGTGGCAAATTCAGTTCCAGGAACACAGGGGCAGCTTGTCCTAATGGACATCAGTTGGAGCTCCACTCTTTGTTTTCTGTCAATTTTTATTACCCTAATAGTGAATAATAAAAATGGGCTACAATTAGCTGGGAATATGCCCTTCCACGGCAGCTGAGGAAAGTGAAAATGCTTTTAAATATATGTTGTGTGTGTGCTTGCAGGTGAGAGTGTGTTTATGTAACAGTGTGTGTGTGTAAGTGTAAATTTGTGTGTATGTGTATGTGTAATTATGTGTGTGTGAGTGAAAGTGGAGGTCAAAGGGTACGTGATGTCACTTCCACTACCCTTGGCATTTTGGTGAATCGACGTCCATGATGCTGCTTGGTGTAAAGTGTTTCTGTGCCTTGTTGTGGGTAGTACTCACTATGTAATGCAATGACAATATATTATTTTTATATTTATAATGTATTTTTTTAGAAGAATCCTTTGGGATTAGTGAATGTGTGTCCAAGATGAGTGAGTTTTTGCACACAGGTGATAACTTTATTAAAAATAAGTACGGATTATGAAGCTGTTAAGAGGATGATCTACAAAGGATACGTTATTTTTGTTCTTCTATGAGTAACCAATATAATATGATGGGTAAAGCTGCTGGAGCGGTTTATAGTACCAGGGCTCACCATGACACAAAAAAATCAATTGTGCTATTGAATATTTAAACTGTCAAGACACTTACCGTGGATTGTCTCTCTGGTCGGATCCATGTCAGATATCCAGGATAACCAGTGACAATGTAAATAGTTCACATTTCCTATAACTATAAGTATATTTATTCAGTGTGGAAACAATGCAAATAGACCATTGATCCAACCCTCCTCGACCAATTTTGATCAACAGTGATTTAACTATCTTTTGTAATTCTTTCTTTTGTTATTTCCGGAATGCATAATTTATTAATTCATACATAATGTATTTCCTTTACACCGCATATTTTTATTATCAACTGTATTCTGTACACTGATCATGTCATACCAAAATACCTAACACAAGATCCTTTAAACAGAGAGGTCTGTTTGGGTAGGATCATTTATAAATAGAGACCACTAATTTGGGTAACGAAATAGGTTTTTGGCGGTTTTAAGAAGAAATTCAGAGGAAGGCAGGATTGTATTCAGTTGGTGATCTGTAGATTTGTTATCAAAGTGGGGCATGTCTGTCAGCTTTGTTTATGGATACAAATTAAAAAGAAGTAGACTAATGCAAAGTGTCTTGCTCTTTAGTACTCCCCCACTTTAGGCCATTTATGTTCCACCACAGCTCTAGTGCCTCGCCCATATTCACAGGTATTTCAAATAGGTTCCACCTATTTAGTATGCCCAGATTTTGTGCTTTTTGATCACCTGGTTTTGGACTTTGTAGTGTGGTCTCACTACCTGTGTCACCCAAGGTAATCACATGGTAAATGGAGTGAGCATGTTTACTGCCAGTGTCTGCCTTTTAAGATAAGGCAGCTGCAGCGCAGCGGGCCCTTTGACGTTTATAGGTGAACATGGGTGCAAGCACATGCTGGCTGCGCATGTGAGACCACTATTATGCGCATCCTGGTAACTGTCCATAGTTAACATGGTGCAGAGGGGATTCTGCCAGGTTAGATGTGGACCTGGGTTAGGCCTCATAATAATAGTGCGCACTCACAGGTAAGGTCTGTAGGGCTTACTGGTATTTCTGTAGTGTCACTATGTTATACACTTAGGGCGAAACCTGCCTTAAAGTGCAATTTCACTTACCTTAGGCCCACAAAGTCTTGTAAGGTATGTAACAGATGAAACATGTGTATCACGTTTGAATTCTCAGGTCCCACAAACCTACTTGTATATATTATGAGTAATCCAGAATTTTCATATTTCTCTGGCTCAGCTCAACATCAGATTCGTGGCTTTTTGTCACCCCACTGGGTCAAGATAAATACATTGCAGTGGAACAGAGGGACAAATGCCTCCCCACACAAAAGAATTAATTAACAGTGCATCACTCAACTCCTCGGTAGGAAAGAATGGGGAAGAAAATCTTCATCTGTAAAGAAGCTGTCACACTGTACCAGGGTTGGGACAGTCCATGCCACTGACCTAAGGAGGAACCCAGGCTTCTGGAGCCAACACACAAGGGGCTCCTCTTTGAAGTTTTGGTGGGAAAGTTCTTGGCAGTGATGTCAGTTAGAAGCAGCGCTGAGGCTCCCAGAGTAGATGTGAACAGAGACCCCTTGACAGCGCTACCTTGAATTGTCCCAGCATGCTGTACTGAAGGGTTGAGACAGGGGTGGAGAGGTGATATTGCACACTAGGATTGGATGGATGCCTAGAAGAACTTTCTTCCCCATTTAAAAACTATTGCACAAGGTTGAATACTGTAATGGGGGAACAGCGGCAACCCCATGGAACCACCAGATGGACTAAGGAATGTGCCCACAGCTGACCCTAGGACCAATGGGTCTCTCTGGGACAAGGTAAGCTGGTTCCCCTACACCCGCTGATGTCCAGATGAGGGAACAGCTGGACTTCTGTGCCCTGCAGGGGGAGAGGAGCACCAGAGACAGTGAGTGTAATGTTGTTATCCCTAGGCAGAGCTTAACAAAAGATGACAAAAGTAGAGAAATTTGTTGCACTCCCCAATGGACTATCATGAGTGGAACAGTGACGTTCTGAAGTCTTTTGTCCGTAATCTCAGTTTATGTAGCTCTGGAGTAATGCATAGCTTTACTCAAAAATCTTGCTAGGCACTTGCAGTGTAATAAAAAGCCCTGAATAAAAACATATTTTTGAGAACTTGTTGCCGTCATAATATTTTAGTTACTGTATTGCAGGAGATATCTACCAGTACATCAGCAAAGAGAGGATAGAAGGTAGTCCACTTATGTACATTGCTGATTGTAACTGCCAGGGCGATGTTGGACACAATTGTACAGTTAATATGTTGCTGGATTTTGCCTTTGATAAAAATGCTCATTGCTCTGTACTTCCCCTTGACGTATTTAAATATGGCACCAGTTGAATAGAGTATGTTTCTGTTAGATGCCTCACAGAGGATATTCTTGGTGTAAGCAGCCTTTGCCATGGAAAAAAACTCTCCCTGGGTGGTTCACAGAGCCTTTTAAGTAGTCATGTCTTTGTGCATCAGTGTAGACAGCCCGTTATACTGTTTTTTTAAAAACTTTGTTTATTGGTATTTTAACAATTAGCCAAGTGTTGTGCCCCTTAGCTCAGGGCACCGATTCAAACATATACATTGCAGCTGGTTCATGGACAGTAACAGAATTGTTTCATGGCCCTTCTGGGTGCAATACTGGTATTCTATATATACAGTACTTCGGATTACAACCGCCTTGCCTTGCAACCTCTGTTCCATTTCAATCATATGACATTCACTATCGTCCTAGTTGTTACCGTGTTAACGCAACTAATGAAAACATGAGAACAATGCGCTGGAGGTGCATTTCCGTGCTGCGGTGTGATTGGGGCATGCATGTGTATTTGAGCTCTCCAGTTTGGGGGGGTCTTTATTTCTACCTCTATCCTTCCCCATTTCTGGTGTAGTAGTGGGGGTCCCTCCGGATGGTCTCCATTATCCTCCCCAAATTGACCGTTGAGGCCGTACTTATATGTTGGTGTCAGTGCAGCGGGCCCCAGGCCTCCCACCTCAAATAATAGATTATCAAGACCTCTCTGTTGCCTGTCATATGTTTGTTATATGTGTTCCCCCACATCTCCTCAGCCCACCGCTAACAATGCTTTGTCCTTTCCGAGTTCCCGAACCCCACCTACTTCTCGTCTCTGTGCTTCCCAGGCCTCTAATACCTCAGTCTACAATGGGGCTATGTAACACGTCCGGACCCCCGGGCGTCCTCCCTACGTAATACCTGTAATTCGACTTAGGCTCAAGTTGATACATCTCGTCTCCAGTCCACTAGGGCCGGGCCCGTAGGAGATTTCCAGGCCATGGCAACAGCCAGTTATACTGTTATAGGATGATTCCTGACTGTCCTTTGCTACTGAGGCAGTTCCCTTCATAAACTGGGATTGACTGGGCACGTGCTTTCATCACATAGAGTCATTGAAATCCTCATGCAGGTTCTTTATTGTGGTCACTTGTGGCTGCTACGGACATCATACTATTGTTAAGAACATCTGTCAGGAAGTTATTGAACAATCTAATCATCACCTTTGACTTTAACTCACTTGAGTGAAGGAGAGATGTGTGTAGAACACAGCATGATCAGTTTTGTTGCATGTGAGGATGATCACAGAGGTACCTTCGAGGTTCAGAACATTCCTATTGGTATGGGTAGGCAGGATGATGAGATGATCATTGTCTGCGTTGGACAGGAGTAAGAAAAGTTAATCTATTATGGTCTTGGTGAATGCACAGCCTGATAGTTTGAAGTATCCAAAGAAGAAGATGTGCATGTACCTAACTGAGACTACAGTGATGAAGTCTGATCTTTGGGTCAACAAGGCTGCTTTGTTGTCGTTTTTATGACAGATGAGGTTGAACATGAAATTCTGCATCTAATCTGTGTATCAATGGAACTAGACATAGTGATCACAGCATGTTTAAAGCAGATATTCACAATCGAGGAAAGTCTGGACATACTTATGGCACTCCCTAGACAATTGTGAGTGGAAGAAGGAAGTTTCCAGGACTCTTCCTGAGTTCTCAATTTCTGTAGCTGTTACAGAGTTATTTAATGGAGTTCCCATAATTGCTCCTAAGTGCTTACAACATGAGAAGAAGCCCAAAATCAAACATACATTTGAGAACTTTAAACATCAAAATATGTGAATTACTAAATTTCACAAAATGTGCATATTTGTATACACAAACAGCGTTATATACCTTAACAGTTCAAGGAATCATTTTGTATGTTGCTAGCAGCAATACCTTTTGTTGGCCCAGCAAAATCAGTACAAAGATATTGAAGAGACATGCCCCTTCTTTGTATAAAACCTAAACCTTCAAATGCTCCAATTGAGCAAGTTTAGTATAAAACATGTAATAAATTCGTACATTAAATGGCAGTTTAGATTAATATCACTTTATTGAGGAGCGATTGATGCTTCAAAAAAATCTTCCTTGAGAAGGATGGGTAGTTACAGACTGATTGCAGGTCAGGAAATCTCCAGGTTTGAATGATAACATTTCTCTTGGAGACCGTTTTCAGGTTAGTATTCTTCAAAAAGACAGAATACTTATGATAATACAATGGAAATGATTGTGTTTCGCACCATCAGTGAGTTAAGTTCTCTTTGTACTAAGGCTGCACAGGGTTTTAGTTGGTTTTGTATTAATAGTGCTGCCTTGTGTCAGGTATTTCTAGGTCTCAGCAGGACCATTTCTGGTCCTCTCAGCAGGAGCCATTGATGGTGGATGACAAGGCACCAGGACCATCCACCATTTCCTTGGATGACCCTGCCTTAATGCTGGTTCCAACTTCATTTCAGTCCTCGTCAGGAGTCAGCAAGCACAAGGACTTCATCAGATGTCTCCCAGTGCATCTTTCTAAAAGCATCCTGGGTGAGTTATCTTTGGCAGTGCCTCATAGGGGAAATATGGCACCACAGACCGCTTATCTATTGGTTGTATTGCTATCTCCTCATGCTGATCCTTTTCTTCCCCAGAACCCCAGCTGTCATTTCTCTTTCCTCTTTCGAGGGATCCATGAGAACTCTCCTTTCTTCATTTTCTTTCATCTTTTACCAGGAAAAGTAAAACTAAAGTATGATACCAATTTCATGGACCTGTCAAATCTCTTATGTGGTGGTATGAACACCTTTCCATTTCTTTATTTTGTAACAGTTTTACAGGATTGAAGTGTGTACACTTTTTATTATTCTGACAGTCATAACTTCACCACTTCAGCTAGGAAAAAAGGAATAACTGAAGAGCAAACCAATTACCAAATTGACTGAAATTATAACATGTTCTTAGACACTTTTGTTTTCTTATTAAGGAATCTTGGATGTGAAATCTCTTCTGAATTGTCTCAAAGTGAGTCTGCACTGGCGATACCTGGCAGAAGAGGTCAGGAAGGACAAGGTGGTCCAAAGTTCGGTCCAGGATGAAGCCATGATCCTGCAGGTACCTGTGATAAGGGTCATGATCCATTCTTGTGGGTACACTTCTATTCTTCCCTTACCGGCTGGGGGTGTGATTTTTCAGGGGATTGCCATAGATCAACTCAGTATGTGTTTCTAGATTAAAAAATAGACATTATAATTAACTGGGCCTATCTACCAGGACCTATGATAGACTTTTCACATAACTGCAACATTCCGTGGTAGGGAAACGCCTACCACATTCTACATTACATCCCATTGCCTACATTAAGCGCACCACCTTAATTACTAGTTCTATCTTGCTATATTAGTAGAATTCGTAGGCTCCATTATAGTAACAAGTCTGCTGGATTTTGGGTGGCAGCACCACCAAGTCAGGAGACTGAGTCTGACCCCACACCATGTGACAGCTGTTGGCCTAACGCTTCACGCTATCTAGCAGCACCTCACCAGTACCAAAGGTATAGGTGGTTTGTGGCATCCTATTGCTTGACACTCAGACTCCTCAGGAAAGTCGAGGTAGAACTGATCATACCCTTTTCTCTCAGTTATACGTCTCATACATGCAAAGACAAACAGAAGAAGAATCTTGTTTCAGTAGATTTTTATTGAAGCAACTGCGTTCTATGCAAAAAGACATGAATTGCGATTATGAGGATAATGAAAGACAACACTGTTACAGCAATGAACAGGAAAGTAAAACACAGGAAGAGTCCCACCATACTGTCACAACAGCATCCCTAATATCTGTACCTATACTACTACATTTTTGTTTGAAAGCAATAGCAGTGGTAGGCCTAATCTGCCCCTCTAGTCCCGGAAAGGCAGCCCAATCCCCACACCTGTACTAGAGGTAATTTAGAGGTCTGTTAGTCTGCTAGGAGTCCTCTCAAGTAGACAAAGAGGAAGCATGAGGTTTCAGCAGAAACTGCAAGGATGTGCAGCATGAGATGGCAAGCTGGCTGGAATGTCCCCTCTGCCTTATTTTCGGGCAGCCTGTTGTTTTATATTAAAACATGTTGGTGTTCTGAGAACTGCCCAGACATGATAATGTGTCTTGTCTGTGTAAGGTAGACACTGCACTCTCTGGAGCGGCAATACCCGGTAAACTATCATGTATAGCCTTGGAGTCAGCACAGGATGGAATATTGTGCAGAGAAATGAATACAAATTCTGCCTGGAAAGGCAGCTGATATAAAATAATAAAACATAAAATGAAGCCCTGCTAAAATAATAAGAACACAGGCCTCAGACCCAAACTAAAATAAATGTGCTAAAATAACCCCACAGCACCCTCCTCATTGTCGGGTTGAGCGTGCCAAGGTCCATAAAAAATAACCTACGACTGAAGTCACTATGCCCCTCATTCTAACTTCGGCGGGCGGCGGGCACCGCCCGCCGGGCGGGAACCGCCACTTGGCCACTCCGCGGTCAAAAGACCGCGGAGGCCATTCTGGCTTTTCCGCTGGGCCGGTGGGCGTCCGCCAAAGGAGCGCCCGCCAGCCCAGCGGGAAAGGCCCTGCAACAATGAAGCCGGCTCCGAATGGAGCCGGTGGAGTTGCAGGGGTGCGACGGGTGCAGTTGCACCCGTCACGATTTTCACTGTCTGCTAAGCAGACAGTGAAAATCTTTATGGGGCCCTGTTAGGGGACCCCTGCACTGCCCATGACAGTGGCATGGGCAGTGCAGGGGCCCCACGACACCCGTTCCCGCCATCCTGTTTCTGGCGGTGAAAACCGCCAGAAACAGGCTGGCGGGAAGGGGGTCGGAATCCCCATGGCGGCGCTGCGGAGGATTCCCCCAGCCGGGGGAAATCCGGCGGGAAACCGCCGGACCCGGCTGGGCGACCGCAGCTTCACAGCCGCAGTCGGAATACAAAATGAAGCACCGCCAGCCTGTTGGCGGTGCTTCAGCCGGCCTCCACCCTGGCGGTCATAGACCGCCAGGGTCAGAAAGAGGCCCTATATCTGCAACAAATCTTACTAAAACAAAGTAAAATAAAATGTACATATAAGGAGATAAAATGTCAATGTTGACAAGAAGGACAGACCAAGAGGAAGCCAATTTTGGTGTTCTTGATAAGCTAGTGGTATTTCTAAATACACGTATTGGAATGTAATGTGTGGGTGCATGTGCTGGAGTGTAGTGATAAAATATGTGTGTTCCCATCTGCTGCTGGAAAGGTGACCCAGGAGTAAAACATTTCAGTTCCATATGCTCAACAACAAATGCAACTTCTCCTCCCTCGTCTGTGAGGCCATTTTTTCTTAAGTGTGTTGTGAGGGGTAGTCTCATGCTTGTTGCAATTATGACCCTGTTTTAGTCCACTATTTTTTCAAATGGAATAGAATTGTTTAGAGATAGTAACACCAGTCGGGGAATCCTTTTGAGAGTCAAACCTTGAACAACCTACAGCATCAAATAGGTACTACCCATCTAGCTGAGGAGGATATTCCCTAGTTCCACAGATGTCTCCGTATAAGTTTATCAGGGTGCCTTTTGCACAAAATGAGACGGAGATACTTAGAAGATCTGAAAAGTTAATGCCTAACCAACATTGGTGGCGCCATGTCGTAGACTCCCGTTATAGAAACAAGACTGCTGGATTTTGGGCGGTAGCACCACCAAGTCAGGAGAATGAGTCTGATCCCACATCATGTGACAGCTGTCGGCCTAACCCTTCTGGCTAACTACCAGCACCCCATCAGTACCAAAGGTAAAGGTGGTTTGTGTCAGTCTATTGCATGGCACTCAGACTCCTTAGGGAAGTCGAGGTAGGACAGATCATACCCCTTTCTCTCAGTTATACAAGTCGCATACATGCAAAGACAACCAGAAGCAGAATCTTGGTTCAATAGGTTTTATTGAAACAACTGCGTTCTATGTAGAAGGGCATGAATTGCGATTATGAAGATAAGGAAACCCAACACTATTACAGCAGTGACCAGGAAACTGAAACACAGGAAGTCCCACCATATTGTCACAGTAGCATCCCTAATATCCCTAAGTTTCTACATGAGAGCAGTAGCAGTGGTAGACCTAATCCACCCTTTTAGTCCCAGCAAGGAAGCCCAATCCCCGTACCTGTGTTAGAGGTAATGAAGAGGTCTGTTAGTCTCCTGGGAGTCCTGCCACGTAGACAAAGTGGAAGCGTAAGGTTTCACCAAAAAATGGGACGACATGCAGCATGAGATGGCAAGCTGGCTGGAATTTCCCCTCTGGCTTATTTTTGGGCAACTTGTTGTTTCAGAAAAAAAACATGTTGGTGTTCTGAGTACTGACCAAACTTGATAATGTGTTTTGTCTGTGTAAGGTAGACATTGCGCTCTCTGGACCAGAAGCATCTGGCAAACTATTGTGTATAGCCTTGAATTGAGTACAGGATGAAATGTTGTGCAGAAAAATGAATAACAATTCTGCGTGGAAGGGCAACTGAAATAAAATAATAAAACATTGCCACCAAAATGAAGCCTTGCTAAAATAAAAAGAGCAATAAAATGGCAAGTGACTAGGTGAGAGGATACAGGCCTCAGACCCAAGATAAAATAAATGTGCCTACATAAACTGCTAAAATAACTTAATGACATAGAGATTGCTGGTTGTACTACCCCATTCAAAATACATTTAGGAAAAACCTTGAGCTTGCACCTACCTATGTCTTTAGTTTCATCTTTTTTTATGAAAGTATAATGGTATCAGCCTTTATTTATGCTATGACCTTCCTATTTTACATCTAATAATATTTTGGACCCAAAGGAATTTGCTAGCCTGTCTGCAAATAACGCCTATGTGTTTTCTGTGTCTTGGGTGAGATTTACTTAATTTCTTGATATTCTCCAGCACTGTTACATGGAATGTGGTAATGTCAAATATTTGTCTTTCTATGATTCCAGCAGGGTTGTGTAATTAAATCAGTGCTAGCAAAAAACTTGAAGACCCAATGCAGGTAGATGTGTATTCTTTTCCAGACGCCGTTCTGCAGTTAAACATGCCCAGGTCTAGGATATACAAAACACTTTTCCTATTAGAAACCAGATTCAGGGGGTCATTCCGACCCTGGCGGCCGGCGGTTTGCTGGCGGGAACACCGCCAACAGGCTGGCGGTGTCCCGCCAGCTGTTATGACCATGGCGCAAAAGCCACGGCCATACCGCCGGCCCCTCCACTTAACCGCCAGGTTTCCGCCTGGCGGTCATAATCCCCAGGGCAGCGGTGCAAGCACCGCTGCCCTGGGGATTATGAGTCCCCGTCCGCCAGCCTGTCCGTGGCGGTAGACACCGCCATGGAAAGGCTGGCGGTAAGGGGACGCACGGGCCCCTGGGGGCCCCAGCACTGCCCATGCACTTGGCATGGGCAGTGCAGGGGCCCCCAGGCGTAGCCCTGTCGCGCATTTCACTGCCCGAATGCACCCGCTGCACATCAACATTGCCCCCGGCTCTATTACGACCCGGCGGCAATGTTGATGTGCCATTTCCGCTGGGCCAGCGGACGGTAACGCTGTTACCGTCCGCTGGCCCAGCGGAAATGTCGGAATAGGGAGGCATGAATACCGCCGGCAATGGCGGTATTCTGTCTCCCCCGGCCTCGGCGGTCTGGAAAAAAGACCGCCGAGGTCGGAATGACCACCAGAGTCTGTTGTGGAGGAGTTTGCTTTTGATACATTGATACAGTACAAAATCTACTGATCCTTGTGTCTGCCTCCCGCTACTGGCCCTTACTTTATGCTATTATGCATTTTAACGAGGCACCCGATTAGTCCATTTCTAGGCTTTGCCAACAAACAGCTTTTAGCTGTTGTTGTCGAGGACTTATTGTGAATAATACCAATACTTTCAGTGGGTTTTGCTACTGCCCATTGCTTAGGATTTACTGGCCTTTTTATTAGTCCCATTTGCTTGCTTCTTATTTGATAGCTTTCCTTCCTCTTCTTTTGTTTATTCCTCACCTGGAACATAGCTTCTTTACAATCCTTTTGATTGAATTCCTTGTAACCTCTTACTGCGTATACTGAGTTTACTATTTTTTTCTTTTCCTTTGAGCATTCTAAGGGAATGCATATATTGTCTTCTACAGTCCCTTGTGTCCTGCCTCCCCATTCAAACCAACTACGCTCTCATGCCACCAGTTTGTTTGTTGCTTTCCCATTACCTCCAATGCAACTCAGTTTGGACTTTTGTCATTTTACACCCCTCAGTTGCTTCCAACCCCCACCCCCAGCTGCTCCACTTTTGCTCCCTATCATAAGCTATTTTTATTTTAATAAAGTTATTTTTAGGAGGGCTTGGTAGCTGCACCTTGCTGCTGGCTTACACCTTTCCAAAACAAGACACTTTGGAGCACTTGTTATGTAATTTTGAGATTTACTCCTCCAAAATGGGCGACCTCTGTCTTGGTACTGTAAATTAAAACAAAATGTCCTCTGCATTATGAGGCATGCACACATGTGCGTGCTCATGCATGTACAAACACCTGTGATGAAGCTAAGTCACAGTAGTCTCCTGGCACATACATGTATGTGTTTTGACAAATACACATATATGTATCATATCATTTTTCCTGCTTTTTACTGATGCTTAACAGCATCAGCTAAAAGAGTTGGCAAAGCCAATAGGTCTTCTTAGCAGCCAAAAGGCGAGACCTATTTGTTTTGCCAGTGCTTTTTAATAATGTCTTTACACATAAATTAAGTGGAAATCAACTTCTTTCCCTATCTGCATTTATTTGCAAATATGAAAAAAGAAATTAGATCTTTTTATGAGTGCCTCGCCATGTTGGCAGGACAGTATTTGTGCATTTTGAAAATGTAAAGACTTTAAGAAATTGTAAAACTTTGGAATAAAGGTAAATATATACAGACGTCAACATGTGCCCGCACGAAAAATGCCAGTGGTTTCAAGTGAGACTATTGTTTTACTGTATATTGCTATTTAGCTCATGTAAACCCTACAGCCGTTGAAGTTTGTGTGTACAATTTTCATTTAAAATGTGTGGAAATATACTCATTGCAAACTCATTATTTGGCTAACCCAAAATAATTATGGACCAGTTAGAGATATTAGTTTATTTCCTTCCTGTCCTGTCGTCTTGGAACTAGCATGTATAGGTGATTGGATGACGGATGCTAAGTTGAAGAAGTTACATGTGCTGCATGCTGCCTGACTGGAGAGTTATGTTTCCAGGGCAACTTTGGCTCCATGTGTGTCCTGCCCACGTTCATAACGCCCCATTGTCATCTCGAAGTGAATGCCATTAGACCCTTCCTATTTTCACAGAATGTTTTTTTTCTCATTGAGTTTCTGTTTAGGATTTTGTAATTTGTTCCTACCTGATATTACACATTTGACCATAGGCTGATTTTCTCCACCCCCCCCTTCCAAAGTGATTGCTAAGGTTTCCAGCTCAATATAATTTTGACAACATATTTGCCACTGCCAACTCAAAGCCATTTTAAAAAATAAGAAAAAACAATGATTTTTCACTTTAGGAAAAGCCTTCAGTAGAAAGAATTAGTCAATTTCTTCCTACAATATTTTCTTTATCCTAGGAAAGCATTACATTTCTCAGCACAACATTCTTTCAGTCTGTGCTTTCCTGAAGGCTGCAGCGAGATAGGATTGTCGGCACAAGTGCTACACTGCGTCTCTAATATTCACAGAAATACATGTATTTTTATGCAGGGACATTTTCTCAGAACATCATTTGTTTTATTATAAAAATATTTCCCTGTCTCATGTATGTTAGAGGGAGGTTTCAGCCAGATGACCACAACTGCATTTTGTCTGACTTTGTTACAGCTGCTTGCTGAGACCACTGGTTCCCTGGTCCACATGGGGATGGTGTCTCTGTAGATAACAGGCTTCTTTACTTTCATACTCAGGCATGGGGGATGATGTCTTCCCAGGGGGAAATCATGCTTAGGTAGGAATCGCATATTTGGTGCATAGTGACAGTATGGTGGGACTTTTCCTGTGTTTTACTTTTCATGTCATCATTGTGCTCCTAATATGTTTCATCATTTTAACTATTGCATTTCATGCCATTTTATCTGAGACACCGCTGATTCAATAAATCTTATTGATCCATTTTCTGCCTGTGTTTGTTTTAGCATGTGTAAGACTAATGTAACTGAGTGAAAATGATTAGATCTGATCCACCATGATTTCCCTGAGAAGTCATAATGTCATATCCCCGGTTGCCACAAATTGTCCCTCTCATGGGCAGAGATGAGGCGCTGCTAACTGGCTGGAAACGGATTAGGCCAACAGTTGTCACATGGTGTGGGATTTGGACTCAGTTCCCCACAACTCAGGTGATGCTGCCACCCAAATCCAGCAGCCTCATTGGTACAGTGGGAGCCAATGCAACAAAGCACCGCCAAAGTTTGGTCAGGCACTGATTTTCGCATCCTCCTGAGTATCTTTGCCTCACTACGTGCTAAGGGCACCTCAATACTATATACGGAGATGTCCGTGGAATTGAGGATTTCTTCCGCTGCTAGGTAGGTAGTACCTATCCGATGCTGTAGGTTGATCAAGCTTGAACCTTAAAAGGATCAAACCCCATTTAGTGCCCTTATCTCTGAACAGGTATATCTACTGTGGCGAACCTGCAACGGGTAGTAATTGCAGCAAACCTGTGATTTCCCCTCAGTGCCCATTTGCTAGCTAGTGGCCTTACAGCCCAGGGGGGTCCTGTAACATTTGTAGTTGAGGCTCATCCAGCCTATAGAACAGAAAGATTCTATTCTTGGGTCAACTTTCCAGCAGTCAATGGTAACACTAATACATTTCATCATTACACACCTGCTAAAATACCTGCACAATACAGAGTTTATGCATACTTAGAGATACCTGTCTTTTCAAGGCCATAATAACTGACTTGATGGCACCCTACCTCATGCAGTACTACACGTTAGGTTAGGTCCTCTGAGCAATGATGGTCCTACTTGGCCTTTACTGGCCACATATACACCGCATCCTGATGCAGGCACCTCGGCGGTAGCTGAGCTTTATCGCTTATATGTTGAAGTTACAGTGATATATTAATTCTTACGACAGTTTGTAATGCAAACATTAAATACTAACCCAGTATGCCCCAGCGTAACGCCAGGCATGAACCCTGCAACTGTACATTCGATTATGGGTAAGCTACCTGCCAAATGAGAAGACATTTATTTTTGGTTAGCTCAAAAAACAAATGCGCTGGAAGCAGTTTTTCTCCATACGAGACCTCAAGATAAACATAGAATTCCCACTATGTGCTTGCCATTTGGGATGGTTCCCACAGTA